>NC_091437.1:133842315-135042315 GCF_964237555.1 Oryctolagus cuniculus
TCCTACTGTTGCAGGATACAGGGGATCAATACTTTGCCCCCACACATTGCCCTGACTCTGACCACAGTGCTGGTAAGAACAAAATAGAGATGTGCTGAACAGCTTTTTGCTGCTGAGTATGGTGATCTGTGAGAATGGAATAGGGGATAGAAGCAAGATGGCGTCCTTTCTCCAAACCCAGCAGTTGCTCAGACCCCAGTCAGTTCTCCAGACTGAAGTGAAGGTCAGTGAGTGACTGTGGAATTCTCTCTCAGCTAAAACTGTGAGTAAGGGGTATGGTGATTTATTCTTATTTTAACGTGGTAAGATGGTGACTCACAGCTGGCAGCTGGCTGTGCCATGTGACTGGCTGTAGCAGTGTCACTATCTTCACTCTTTTGTCCCACTGAGTCTTCATTTTTTTTTTAACTTCTTTGCCAGAAATTTCTGTCAGTTAGACCCCTGGAAGCGTAGTCCTTCCTTTGTTCTTTTCATATCCCAGAGCAGCTTATTTAGTGTGGCTATACCCTATTCAGTCATCAGGCCTACAGATTTTTGATTTGCTATCTGGAGAATAGTGCTTTCATTTTATTAAAAACAAACAAACAAACAAACAAAAAACGGCTTTCTAGAAAGCACTGGTAATACTTTGCCCTGTTCCGCAGCCAATTTTGAGATTTTATATCTACTTTCTGATCTTTATGTACTAACTGAAAATCATATTGGGAAATAAGAGGCTGGAAACTCAGCTAGATGGGAGAAAATGTCTGCCCCAAGCTTCCTTCACTACATGTTACTATTTGTGAAGAACTTCCATGTTTCTCAATTGTAATGAATTTCAATGTAACTGTAGTAAAAACAGCAGAGTCTGGCTTTTTAAATTGTGTTCAGATTGTTTTATTGATATGCCTAGTTTAAGAAGTTAGTCTTAGTGCTGCTTAATTACCCAATTTCAAATCTCCTGTCCTTACCTTGGACTTTGAGGGAAGATTGTAAATTTCAGTTTGCCACTGCAAGTGCAAGTGTCAGTATCATACCTTTGAGGGACAGAATTTAAGTTCCACTCTAGTCATGTTAATAACTCGAAAATGGTATAAATAACCGTTATCAAATGCCCCAAATCACAGGTGATGCAGACAGTATGTAGTCTCTAGTTTTGAGGAGTCTTACGGAATAATGGTGTGATAATCTTATGAGGCCATCCAAGCTGTGATTATGATTCCAAATGTGATCTTATTATTTGGAGGGGCCTGGAACTATTATCTTGTTACTACATACATAGTAAGTTCTTTCTGTAAGCCTGCCATATCCCATCTACCAACTTCTTCAACAAAACCAGACATTTATGCCTGTCATCACCCCAGATCACAGGGAACCACAGAAACGTCATTAGAGGTTATTTCACTCATGGTTTTTGTCAACCAAATTGCAATATTAGTGCTAACAGAATTTTCATTTAGGTTTTCTTTCCTTTTCCTTTTCTTATACTATAATAAACCATTTTGAGAATTTGGAATTTAGAAGCACCATCCTTAAAGTTCTGTTTTCTTAGCTGTTTGATGTGATTTCTCACTTTTGTAGATGACTTCCAGGGTAGGTTTAGAATTGTGTCTATAATTTATATATGTCCACTTTTTTGATATCTATATACTTTTGGGAAAAATATTTCCCAGACCATCTCCAAGCTATGTAATATGGCTTAGATAAGAGTGTCTCCCGGAATGTGCTCGGAGATGCTAAATTACATTATGAGGACACAAGAAGCTGGTCCTGCGCAATTTTATCTTTTTTTTTTTTTTTTTTTGACAGGCAGAGTGGACAGTGAGAGAGAGAGAGAGAGAAAGGTCTTCCTTTGCCGTTGCTTCACCCTCCAATGGCCGCCACAGCTGGCGCGCTGTGGCTGGTGCGCTGCGGCCAGTGCACTGTGCTGATCCGAAGGCAGGAGCCAGGTGCTTCTCCTGGTCTCCCATGGGGTGCAGGGCCCAAGCACTTGGGCCATCCTCCACTGCACTCCTGGGCCACAGCAGAGAGCTGGCCTGGAAGAGGGGCAACCGGGAAAGAATCCGGCGCCCCAACCGGGACTAGAACCCAGTATGCCGGCGCCGCTAGGTGGAAGATTAGCCTATTGAGCCGCAGCGCTGGCCACAATTTTATCTTACATGTACTAACTATGGAAAAGGAAGGTTGGGCTGAATGAAAATGCTTTTAGTGAGTTGTGTCCAATGACCAGAAGTTTGCCAAAATGCTTGCCTTTGAGTAGCAGCCAGACATTAAATTGTGTAGACACTGGGAACACAAGGTTATATGGCTTGACATTGACTTCAGGGAACAGATCCAGAATCTCTGGAAGAGGGTGCATGCTCTCCTATATTACTCTCATGGGTCTGAAAACAACACCTTTTAATTTACTCTTTGTTCTCTCAGTTTTCTATCCTTGTGTTCCTTTTTTTCTGCCTCCTTATGGGTAACTTAAACAATTTTGGGGAATCCACTTTGATATACCTCATTTTTTTTGAGCATTCCTTTGTATAACAATTTTTTAGTGGTTGCTCTAGTTATTACATTTTATTTACCTAACTTAGTCTACTGATGTCATCATCTGATCAGTTAGAGTGAAGTATAGAAATCTTGGGGCTGGTGCTGTGGCGTAGCAGGTAAAGCCACTACCTGCAATGCTGGCATCCCATATGGGTGTCAGTTGAGTTCCAGCTGCTCCACTTCTGATCCAGCTCCCTGCTATGGTCTGGGAAAGCAGAAAGGAGAGGGAGGGCGGAAGAGAGAGAGAAAGATCTTACATCTCTTCCATTCAAATGGTTTACTCTTCAAATGGCTTCAATAGCTAGGACTAGGCCTTGCGGAAGCTGGGAGCTAGGAACTCAATCCAGGTCTCCAATGAGGACGGCAGGGACACAAGTACTTGAGCTATAACTGCTGCTTCCCAAGATGTGCATTATCAGGATACTGGAATGGAGAATGGAGCTGGGACTTGAATCTAGGCACTCCTATATGGGAAGCAGGCATCCCAAACACTGCACCAAACAACTTGCCCTAAGTGTCTTTCTAAGTTCAGTATGGAATCTTCCTTGTTCTTGACTTGAAACCTGTGCATTTTGAGTATTATGTTTTAGAAACCTAGATTTTCATAAACCTTTTTTTGGCTGGGTTCCGTTGGCCTTGTTGTTACCTGAGGGGCACATTCCCTGTTACTGCTGAGTGAAGGTACAGGGCTACCTTCTCATCAAACCTCCATTGACAAAATGGCAGGGTTTTTACCTCATTACCACTGAGAAGTAGTGAAAATCTTAATTTTCTCCCATCCAAGTACTAACCAGGCCCGACCCTGCTTAGCTTCCGAGATCAGACGAGATCGGGCGCGTTCAGGGTGGTATGGCCGTAGACGAAAAATCTTAATTTTCTATTAGGTCTCCTCTAATTTCATTCCATCAGGGGGAGAGAGGAATACCTCATCACTGCTGGGTGAAAGTGAAAATACTGGATCCCACATTGTATCCGCTGACACTATGAGGAATGAGGAGCACTTTACTATTACCAACTCAAGGTTTTTTGACTCACTTGTAATAGAAATGGAAAAGCTTTAACCTGGACAATTTTATTAGGAGCTTATGATTGGAGATAGCTTGATGGGAAGAGGTTCCACCAACAGGAACTCCAAAGAGAGCTGAGCAAGGTTATTTACCTAGTTGAAGAGGCATGGCCACATCCTCTTGTTCTGCGGCTCATTCCCCTTGGCACTTCGTACTTGGGTTTGCATCCAGCTTGATGTTCTGTGCAGACACTATTGCTCCTGTTCAAAATTATGGTGGTGTGTGTGGATTGGGGAAGTTTGTAACAGCACCAAAGGGAGTCTTTTGTGATTAGTGTTTGATAGCTTCTTATTTCTGATTGACTGGGGGTTGGGTAGAGTGGCTTGTGGTTGCAGCCAGACCAGAGATAGATACTTAGCTGGCTAGGAAGCAGGTTGATTTTGTAAGTAAACTCTTGTTTCTACCCTGTCTCATTACAACCTGGTAGAGATGAAAATCCCAGCCCTTCGCTTATCCTCTCAGGTTGTGGCCTGTTGAATGTGGAAGTCTAGATGCTTCACTGAATCTTTGTTCTTATGTTGGCGGGGGAGGGAGGTGGGATTGGGAGGGACTGTCAGTTTGTGTTGTGGTGTTTGCCTGGAGTAGAATAATTATTTTTGCAGAAGTTTTCTATTTTAGTAAATTGTCCTTTCCTTGTCCTTTAGCTAAAGAAGACAGGTTTGCTTTGTTTCCTTGTTTTATCTGTGTCCGTTTTTGTTTCTGGGTTGCTAATTTCTTTAATTCAAAATCTGTGACATGAGGTAAAAAGAAAACCCAAGGATTCACTACCATGTGTATCTTGAGTCTTCATGCTCCTTGTTGGTCTGCAATTTTCTGTGCATCTTTTCAGAATCTTACCTCCATCTGAAACTTCAATACTCTGTGTAATGTTGAAGAAATTATTTTGTCTAAACAAAATATTTTTGAAGATCTCTTCACAAAGCATGGAATCAGTCACTTCCTTTTTCTTCTCCTATTAACCCTCTTTGAATTCTTTTGCAAATGCTGTGACATTCTCTTCCAAGGTATCTTGATTTGAACCTTGAGAGACCTTGGGATTACTGTCATGTTAATTGCCCAAGCTAGTAGATGCAAGATAGTCCTAATTTTCATTGAAATAAGTATAAGCAATATATTGAATTAGGTGTAAACACAAGACTCTTATTTTTCTATTAAATCCCTACTTGGGAATCCCATAAATTCCCCCCACAGTATTTGTGGGACAAAAAGCCAAATAATTTTATAGAAGTTTTGAAAAAAATCTATATGGTGAGCAAGAAGTTGGATGTTGTATTTCTACTTTATATTCTATATAATCCATAGGTGTATTTCTGAACAATTTTTTTTTTTTTTTTTTTTTTTTGCCTAAATGTGGTATGTTTCTTCAGGCCTTCCTTTTTGGCAGTTAAAATGTTTCAACATCTCCTTCATCACAAATGCTTTGTCCACTATTCATTGAATTAAACTCATTTTTTGATTTTCTGCTTTCTATGATGTAATAGTACATGTATAATCTTAATGAATTTTCTTTCAGTTCTAACAGTTGACTTTTTTTTATTTTCTGTAAATGAGCATATTATCTAGACATAATATATTGTATTTTACTTAGCAATCACTAAAGCTTTATTTATCTTTCTTAATGTGTTAGTATGCCGAATATAAGTTGAAGAGTAACAGATAATGCAGATTTTTATTTTGTTCCTATTCTTAAAAGGAATGTAGTTAACTATGAGTTTTTAGTAAATAATATTTATTAAGTCAAGGAACTTCCTTTCACTCAGAGAATTTACTCACAATTATGCAAGTATGTTGATCTTTATCAAATACACTTTTCTTCACCTGTTGAGGTGTCTGTATTTTTTTTATTTAGTCATGTTGTAAATTATATTAATAAATGTCTGATGTAGAAATACTTTGGATAGGTTGAATATACCATATTCAATCACAATATAGTAATTTTAAAATAAACTGATAGTTATACAATAGTTTATATACAGATTTTTGCAGGTTTTAAATACTCCAATATTTGAAGCCAGTTCTGTGGCACAGTAGGTTAAGCCTCTGTTTGAAATACTGGCATCCCATATCTGAGTGCTGATTTGAGTCCCAGCCATTTTGTTTCCCATCCAGGGAAGATATCAGATGATGGTCCAGTTGCTTTGGGTCTTGTCACCCATTTGGGAGATATGGATGGAATTTTTGGTTCCTGGCTTTGGCCTGGCCCAGTCCCGATTGTTGCAGTCATTTGGAGGAGAAAACCAGCAGATGGAAGATGTGTCTGTCTGTTTCTGTCTCTGTCTCTCTCTTTCTCTGTCACTTTGCTTTCAAATAATTAAATAAATAAATCTTAACAATAAAAATAAATTTGTCCATTAAACATATTTGTAATTTTCTTTTCCTATATTGTTCATCTGTTTTTTTTTTTTACTCAAATTTACACAAGTTTCATAAAATGGGCTAGGAGACTTTCCTTTTTCTTCTATTTTTCTGGAACAACTTGTATGAGAAAGGGATTATCTGTTCTTGAATGTTTGGTAGTACTCAAAACCATATGGTAGTACTGCAAAACCATATGGAGCCAATATTTGGTCATTTTTTGAGGCCTTTATTTGTATATCCAATTCATTAATCGTAATTCATCTATTCAAGTATTTATATTTCTTCTTGGGTTTATTTTGGCATTTTATATCATTCCAAAAAAATGTGCCCATTTAAGCCAATGTTTTGGTGTTTAGTTCTAATAATATTCTATTATTTAAAAAAAAAATCTCTTTTACATGTACAATTTTTAGTGATTCTTTCCCATATTTTAAAAGTAATATTTCCAAAATCTTTTCTGTTTTACTCATCTATTCAAAGAATCACCATTTAGTTTTTGTAACTCTTTTTATTAAAAATAATCTTTTGGGGGCTGGTGCTGTGGCATAGTTTGATAAGCCTCCACTTGTGGTACTGGCATCCCATATATGTGCTGGTTTGAGTCTTGGCTTCTCCATTTCCTGTCTAGCTCCCTGCTAATGGACAGGGAAAGCAGTGGAAAATGGTTCAGGTGCATAGGCCCCTGTACCCTCATGAGAGATCCAGAAGAAGCTCCTGGCTCCTAACTGACCAGCTCTGGCTGTTGCAGCCATTTGGGGAGTGAACCAGTGGTGGGAAGACATCTCTCCATGTCTCTCCCTCACTCTATCCGTAATTCTGCCTCTCAAATAAATACATAATCTTAAAAAAAAACTTTATATAATTGATGTCTGGCCTTATGTTTATTTTTTTCTTTCCTTTTCTTGTTTGGCTTTAGTAGGTTGTCACTTCATAAAATTATAGTTGGATAAGTAACTCAATTATTTGATATTTTTCTTATTTTAAAATATATTTATTTAAAACTCTACATATTCTTCTAAGCTTAACTTAAGCTCTATCTCAAAATTATATTTAGTGCTTTCATTGACAGTTTGAAGTATATTGTAATGTCCACATTATTTTTCTTTTTCCCAAGATTATTAATTATTTCAGTATTTTTAAAGTCTCTCTCTGAGATACAGTATTATATAAAATATATGTATCTTTTATGTGTCTGTTATAGGTAATAGATATATAATCTCTACTTTACATATGCTATTTATTGATATAACATTATATAATTATATATAATTGTTTAAGCTATCTAATTTTTGTAGTTGATTTTTAATTTTATGTTATGGTTAGAGAAAATAATCTGTGTATTATTAATTACTAGTTGTTTCTTGAGGTTTCAGTTTTATCTTAATTGCCCTAGTACTAGTTACTTTTTTTGAATTCTCACCTGCTGAAAATATATTTTCTCTTTTTGTTAGATATAAATGTCTTTCTCTACCTATTGGCTCAAAGTATTTATTTATGTTCTTCAAAATTTTGTATTTATATGCTAAATTTTATAGCTTTAAACTATTAGTTTCTGAGCAGAATATATTTAAATCTCCAAATACAAATTACTTCATGATTCTTATATTATTATTGTATATATTTTGAGGCTGTATTGTTATGTCTATATTCATTATGTTTACATTTTCTTCTTTTGCTATTCTTTTTCTCAGTACATATTGTTCTTTGTATACGTGCATAGGTCAGAAAGCATTCTTGCTATGGCAGAAGAAGTGGACATTGAAATATCCCGTTACACAAATTTGTAGTCCATAATCATGATATCACTTCATAGAATGAAGAGATTGCTAAGATACGCCTGCCTGGCACTCCCATTTATGCATAATTCCAGCAACATATCTTTTCACAACAGGTGCAGTTGACGGTACAAATGGTTCTTTTTTTTTTTTTCTAGCATTAATTCTTCTTTTAATGTTTATTTGAGAGAGAGAGGGAGAGAGAGAGTGAGAGTGAGAGTGAGAGAGAGAGAGAGAGAGAGAGAAATCTTTGATGGATTGGGTCACTCCCCAAATACCTAGAAGAACTGGGGCTGAATCAGGTCAAAGTCAGGATCCCAGAACTCAATCTGGGTTTAATACATGGATTGCAGGGACTCAACTATTTAAGCCATCATCTGCTGCTTCTCTGGGTGTGCATTAGCAGGAAGCGGATCAGAAATAGAGGTGGGACTCAATCCCAGGCACTCCAATATGAGATGTGGGAATCTCAATCAGCAACTTAACCCACTGTGCCACAATACCTGCCCCTATCAGTAGCATTTAATAAACTGTAATAATCCCTCTTCCTTGGGACAGTGTGTCTGGTTGTTTTCTAATGCACAATTTTCTCCTGTCTTCTAAGTTACTCCTTCTTAGTTTCCTTTTCCTGCTTCCTGCTCATTTTCCTAATGTATAATGTTGTAATAGCGTAGGTTCTTATATCTCTTCCCCTCTTCATTTACTCACATTTAGTATATAATCTGAGTAAGTCCTGTGGTTTATCTAGTATTTATATGCTAATCACTCTTGAATTTGTTTTTCTTAGGCTGAACCACATCAAATTTCTTTACACTTGACCAGTTTTTTTTTTTTTATATACAAACATGGTATTTTATTACTAAACCTAGGAAACTATACACACACACACACACACACACACACAAGGACTTTAACTTATATAAGTTTATACAGTGGGTCTTCAAAAAGTTTACAGAAAAGCAAGTTAGAAGAGTATTTTGGTTAAAAAATTTGAAACCAACATTTAAGAGGGGTCTTCAGAAAGCTTGTGAGAAATGTACACTATAAAAATTATGCATGGACTTTAAATTTGTTTCTACCAAAATAATTTTATCTTTTAATTCGATTTTCTACCAACTTTTTGAAGTCTCCTTATAGGGTCTTTGGATAGATCTTAATCTGATGACTGTATACAAACAAGAATATGGAAATTTGGACATGGACACAGAGGACACACACTGGGGAGAATGTCACGTGAAGAAGGAGGCAGAGACTAGAGGGATGTCTTTACAGGCCAAGGGATGCCAAGGACCAATGGCACCCAGAAGCTAGGAGAGAATCATAGAACACACCCTCACTCACAGCCTCCAGAAGGAAATAAGCTTGCTGAAACCAGGCTTCTCATTTCCATAACTCTGAGAGAATGCCTCTCTGTTGTATTGAGCCACCCAGTTTGTTGTACTTTGTTATAGCAGCTCTAGGAAATTTAGAGGCAGCAGTTTTCCTTGCATCTGGCTTATATTTGTATAGCATGTTACTTGAAGAGAGAGTTGGTTCATTTGTGAAATATTTAGAAAACATGGCTTTTCTCCATTGGTGATTTTAGATGAGGGGAAGCAGTTGGATAATAATTACTCTTTCCCTTTCAATAAACTTCCTTTGTTGATATCATAGTGTGCACTAAGTGTTCCACAGCACTTCTAGTAACATAGTTTTCCATTTGATAAAGATTTTCATTGCTGCTTCCTCTCCTTCCGTGGCCCATATTCTTTATATAGCTTGGAAGAATATATTTTTAATGCTACTGCATTATATTGTGCTGAAAAACATTCACCATCATAAACACTAGCGAATGAACCAAGGAATTGCCCTGACTATCCTTCCCCTCAAATGAGTTCCCACTCCAACATGTATTACCTGAGAAGCTATGCAGGAGTCACTTTTCCCAGACTGTTCTGGAGCCACTCTTCAATTCTAAGAAGCTCAACCATGCCCCCCCTCCCTTTTTTTTAACCATAAGGCCTATAAAGTTTTCAAGAAAATAAAATAAAAGTTTTTGCCTTTTCCCACTAAGACATGCCTGGAATACTCTTTTCTCATAATGTAGATATGACTGAAAAAACTGAGTTGATATCAAAGATTTTATTTTAGACAAAAATTTTATTTTAAAGAAAATGAATAGTAAGGTGCTGTTAAATTTGCAAGGGAAAAACAGTAACATTATCATCTAAGTTTGTTAAGGGCTTTTATATCAGCATTATTTCCAAAATCAGAAAGTCTGGTGCTGAGTAAAAAACAGTTGTTGGGTGGACTAGTAGAGATAATTAGGTCATTTAAAATATTGTTTTTATTCTTTTCTATTAAGGCTATATTTATTTTCTTAGTGATATTTCAACACAGCAATTATAGTTTAAATAAACAAGTGAAAGAATGCAGGAACTCATTCAAAAGACATGCTCATAGAAGTGTTTTATATTTTTAAAATTTATAGCTACATTCAATGGATTCCTGTGGGATTTAGTCAGTTTATTTCCTTTTTGGTTTTAATTAGGAAACCCTACTGGAATTGTGGATAGCTATACAAGTTAAAGGAATGATTATAGTTTTTATTTGATTATATTTGATGTTAGTGATTCTTTTTATTTAATAAGATTTCAACGATGTTAGAGTGTCAGTTAAATTTCTTTTTTTTAAGAATGAAGGAAATGAAACCAAATATTTACTTAAAGTCATTTTGAATGTTGCAAAAGTATGTGCTTATTGAGAAAGCTGAATTTTCTCTAAGAAGAAAACCCTCCAATTTCTATGTTTTTACTACATATCAGTTTGGAATTGAGGCCTTGTGAAACTCTAAGTAAACAAAATAAGCATTCAGAAAAACATTCTTTGATTTGTGATGGTAAGCAAAGGCAAGACAGAGGGGAAAGGACTTGAAAAGATGAACCATTCCTTGAGATTTTCTAAAAGAAGCTACTAAGAATTCTCTTTAGCTTTTTCAAGGGAAAAATATATCTAGGTCTTTCTATCAGCCCATCCTTCTCTCCTGAAGCCAAGAACCAAAGAATCCAGCAGCAGCACAAAGTCAGCAGTGAAACTGAGGCTTCTCTGTCATGGGTGACCCTATCAGAGTTCCAAACTGAACTTTGCTCTTAGATAGTTCTCCCAATTCAAGACTCATTTCTTCACAAATTCTTCTCAGATGACAGATAGTATTCCATATCTTGCTTCTTTCATCCTAAATCCCAAAATGATTGCCCTAAGTACAAACGTGTCATGATCTGTCTCCTCTTGATCATTCACATTTCTATCCTGCTCATCACAGTTGACTGCCTACTTCTGCTTACACACCCTGTCTTCACTTTTAATCATTACTCATCCCATCCTTTGAGGCCATATTTCCATAAAAAGTGAGTTTAAATATCAATTTCTCTTATTTCATTTAATTTCAATTCATTTCATTTCATTTCTTTTCATTATTTCCTTAGCCCAAATCTAGAATCAGTTTCTCAAGCTATGTGGGATCTTAAGGATCAATTTACCTTACTTTCTTCTTTTGTAGATGAATATAATGAATTTCAGGAAAATTAACTGTTAACGATTATGTAGCTACATAAGAACACTTCTGGAAAAGCTTGTAGTACACATGACCTTCACACTTGTTAATATTCTTTGTCAATAGTTTTAATAATAGTTTTAATAAAATTTTTATCAACATATATGAGGGCACATCAAAAAGTCTGTAGAGAGGCCGGCACTGTGGCTTAGCAGGTGAAGCCGCTGCTTGCAGTGCCAGCATCCCATATGAGCTTGAAATTCCAGTAGGTAAGAAGAGAGGACACATAGGGCATTATACAATCTTTTTTTTTTTTTTTGACAGGCAGAGTGGACAGTGAATGAGAGAGAGACAGAGAGAAAGGTCTTCCTTTGCCGTTGGTTCACCCTCCAATGGCCGCCGCGGCCAGCGCGCTGCGGCCGGCGCACCGCGCTGATCCGATGGCAGGAGCCAGGAGCCAGGTGCTTTTCCTGGTCTCCCATGGGGTGCAGGGCCCAAGCACCTGGGCCATCCTCCACTGCACTCCCTGACCACAGCAGAGAGCTGGCCTGGAAGAGGGGCAAGCGGGACAGAATCCGGCGCCCCGACCAGGACTAGAACCCGGTGTGCCGGCGCCGCTAGGCGGAGGATTAGCCTAGTGAGCCGGGGCGCCAGCCCGCATTATACAATCTTATGAGGGAGTCAGGGGAGCTGCTAATGAAGAAGTATTATCAAATACAATTCTTCCGAAGTTTGTTTTCTTCCTCCAGATATGAACAATGTGAAATTATGATAAGGGTAATGTAATGAAAGAGTGGTTCCATGAGTGCCATCCTGATTACCTTCATTTACCTTTGAGAATCTCATTTACCACAAAGGCACAATTCACCAACATTGACACACTATCACTAAAGCTTGTGTTTCTTTATTTTCGAGAATTGAATTCTTTGCATAGGGGAAAAGAATGTTCAATTAAAGCTGCATGTGACAGGAAAACAAGATGGGAGGGACCTGACATTGCCAGGACATCACTTCAAATACCTACACTGATATGCATTTAGGAAAGCACAACAGCTTGGGAATTCCATTACTGGGGGGAACTGGAGAAGGAATTGGTATTGGGGATTCAGAAAACAGAGAAATAAATACTGACAGTTATCTCTGTTTTTCCTAACCGAGTGAGGGATACACTGTGTCTAAACTAGGGAAAAACCCTTTAATTATGTGAAAGTGATTAAAAAAGGGAAATACTGCTTCTCAAATATTTATCTTATTTTTGTTAATACATAGCACAGTGGCTGAGGAATACATACATGGAATTTCCCCTATTGTTCTTCCAGCTTCTTTTACAATTATTCCCTTTCCTTTCCCAATTCCTTTCATCGTCTAATATTGGCATTGCCTAGGGCTCTTTGTTGCTGCCCTCCCCTCCTAACTTCTCTACCTGGGTAACTGTGCCAATTCATATGGCTTCAGTGGTTACTGAAATGGAGATGACACCCCATTTTGCTCTCCATATCTCAACTCTTTGATCACTAGATGTAATATTTCACTCATACATCATACAGATGACTCAAATATATTTGGCATGAAAATAAATTAACACTTAGAAATTTAGTCATCCTTTCGAATTTCCATTTTAGTATTCTGCCAAACCAGGTACTGAAATCATTTTTTATTAATAACTTTTTTTAAAGATTTATTTATTTATTTGAAAGTCAGAATTAGACAGAGAGAGAAGAAAGGTAGAGAGAGAGAGGTCTTCTATCTGCTGGTTCACTCCCCAACTGGCTGCAGTGGCCGAAGCTGCGCTCATCTGAAGCCAGGGTCCAGGAGCTTCTTCCAGGTCTCCCGTGTGGGTGCAGGGGCCCAAGGATTTGGACCATCTTCTACTGATTTCCCAGGCCATCACAGAGAGATGGATCGATAGAGGAGCAGCCAAGACTTGAACTGGCGCCCATATGGGATGCCAACACTGCATCCTAACTGTAGCTTTACCTGCTATGCCACAGTGCCGGCCCCCAATACCTTTTTAATTGTCAGTCAGTTACTGATAACTGTTAGTTTTATGTCTCAGTATTTTTTAGGTGTGTTCTTCCTCTCTATCACAATACAAAAGTGGGGAACCCTTTTTCTATCAAGGGCCATTTAGATATTTGTAACATCATTCATGGGTCATATAAAATTTTCAACTTAAAAATTAGTTTGTTCTAGATTTATTGAATTTCAAGTCCTGCCTGCAGACCAAGTGATTTTACCAGCCTTATAGGGCCCATAGGCTAGACATTTCCCCCACTCCTGAGGAGTCTAATACCTTCTCTCTTCTGCCCTCAATGTCATCCATCTCCACATGACTAGTAGAGTGATCTTTGAAAATGTGAATGTAACCATTTCTGATTTGATCATTCTCATAACTGACAACAGCCTCAAAGATCAACTCTTTTCTTGCCTAAAAATCTAGCTTTTTGTATTATCTTTATATAATATAACATCATTTTGGAAAGAAATTCAGTAAATATATTAAAATGATAGAAACATAGCTTCAGAATTGGCCGGCGCCGTGGCTCACTAGGCTAATCCTCCGCCTAGTGGCGCCAGCACACCGGATTCTAGTCCCGGTTGGGGCGCCGGATTCTGTCCCGGTTGCCCCTCTTCCAGGCCAGCTCTCTGCTGTGGCCAGGGAGTGCAGTGGAGGATGGCCCAGGTGCTTGGGCCCTGCACCCCATGGGAGACCAAGAAAAGCACCTGGCTCCTGGCTCCTGCCATCGGATCAGCGTGGTGCGCCGGCTGCAGTGCGCTGGCCGCGGCGGCCATTGGAGGGTGAACCAACGGCAAAGGAAGATCTTTCTCTCTGTCTCTCTCTCTCACTGTCCACTATGCCTGTCAAAAAAAAAAAAAAAAAAAAAAAAAAGAAAAAGAAACATAGCTTCAGAATTGAAAAATATCTTCAAGAATGACTAGTGGAACATCAGTTATGTCTCTGGAGCCATCTATGCCTCCATTAATTTGATGAACTAAGAGTAAGGGGAATTTAAGTCTTAGATATGATCTAAATGAGACGAAATTTCAGCCTTCTTCCTAACTATCTCTGGATTGTCTGATTTGGAGAACTCCTACTCATAGTCTGGGCTCAATTTAAATGACATTTCCTTCCTGCACTCTTTCCTCATATATAGCTAGAAATGATTTTTTTTAACTTTGTTTCCTTCTGGAGGACAGAATGTCTTTACTTTTGGTACATGGTTAATGTTCAATAAATGCTAAATGAATATATAAGTACAGGAATAGCATGGCTATTTTAAATTCTAGTTTGTATTATTGTTGTTATTATGCTAAGAACTCAAGCTATGCCTTCAAGGAAACTTTAGTTCAAATTTTAGATGTAGTATATACTAGTTATGTGATCTTAGAAAAGGTTGCTGATTGATGATTGTTAAACTTGGTTTATGCACTTGTAAGATGGAAATATTATTTTCTGCTCTTGAGACTTTTAGTGAGAAATTAAAAAAATACTTTAGCGATTCTAAGGAGAGGTCCACATCTAACCTCATTGCAGTTGTTGGCAGAATTCAGTCCTCATGGTTGTGGGACTGAGGTCCTTGTTTCCTTCCTGGATATGAGCAGAGGGAGAACTGTCTCAGCAACTGAGAGGCTCCCTACATTTCTTTCACATGCGCTGTACATCACCAAGCCAGAGTCAGAAAGACAAATAGATACACAAGCACATACAACTATTTAAGTGTAGAGAGGTATACACAAACACACATATATGCATATATAAAGGCACAAACATATACGTATAAAGAGATTCATTAAGAAGAATGGACTGATAATTATGGAGGTGGGAAAGTTGTAGTATCTGTAGAGTGAGGCAGCAAGCTGGAGACTTATGTGAGTGGATGGTTTAGTTATAGTCTGAGTTTGGAAGCCTGAGAACCAGGAGAACAGATAAAGTACTTCCTGTCCAAAGGTTGACAGGGAAGAGACCCCAAGAAGCTACTGTCCTGGCTTCAAGTCAATTTGTCAGGAAGAATTGTGTTACTCAGAGGAGCAGTTTCCTTCTTTTTAAAAATCATATTCAGGCATTTCAGGCCTTCCACATTGTGTGGGAGGGCAGTTTACCTAATTCAGTCTACTGATTTAGATGTTGATTTCATTCAAAAATACTTTCAAAAAAACACCCACAATGTTTGGTGAAATATTCAGGCACCTTATGGCCCAGTCATATTTTCATGTAAAGTTAACATTTCATTTATTGAGCATTTGTTCTGTGTCAGTTTGCTTCTCTCATTCATCTAGTCTTTACAAGCAACTCTACAGGTTGTTGCTATCACCAGCAATATTTTCTAGATAAAGGAATAAAGGGGAGGAGACAGAGGGTTTTTTTTTTTTTTTAAATAATATCCCCCCCTTTTTTTTGACAGGCAGAGTTAGACAGTGAGAGAGAAAGAGACAGAGAGAAAGGTCTTCCTTTTTCCATCGGGTCACCCCCAAGTGGCTGCTATGGCCGGTGCATTGTGGCTGGTGCGCTGCACTGATCCGAAGCCAGGAGCCAGGTGTTTCTCCTGGTCTCCCATGTGGGTGCAGGGCCCAAGGACCTGGGCCTTCCTCCACTGCCCTCCTGGGCCACAGCATAGAGCTGAACTGGAAGAGGAGCAACCGGGACAGAATCCAGTGCCCCAACCGGGACTAGAACCCTGGGTGCCGGAGCCGGAGGTGGAGGATTAGCCTAGTGAGCTGTGGTGCCAGCATTATCCCCCGTTTTTTAAATAATATCTGGTTAATCTGTGTGCATATGCCATACTCTCCACCTCTGTGTTTCTCAGACTCAACAAATTGCCCCTATTGATTAATCGTTTATCCAAAGAATATGGCAGCCATCCACATTGAAAGTCAGCAGATTTCATCCAAAGGAACTGTGGACCTTGGTGGACTAATTCACTTGTGTTTCACTAATATATCTGGAAATGAGCAGATGGCTCCTTGGAAGAATGGAAGAGAAACATTCCAGTGGTTTAAAATAAAATGTTAACTAATCATATTCAAATCTGTAGCACACTTAAATGGATTAGGAAAACTCATTAGCAACACATTACTTTAAAAAAAAAACAGCAGATAACCTCTATTTGTAAAGTTTAACCCATTATGTAGAAATAAAACCCTATGAACAGCAAACAGACTCAGTCATGGCATAATTTTACCTGTCCTTGTAACATGATTAAGTAAGTGCTTCCAAACAGTTGACAGTTTGGTCATGACCAAATCCCACTAATCATAGGGTACTGGAGAAATCATTTAGACATGAGGAAAAAAAGGAGAGAAAGAGAGAGAGAATTGCATGATCTAATGAGGTTTCCCATCTCCAATATCCATGAAACGTGTTATTTGGTAATACTTCAGAGATGCATATGTAATTTGAGGTAAATTAATATTGTAACCAGAAATGTCTATTTTGGGACTCAAATCCAATTGCCATTGGTTTGGCATGTTTGTCTTTGTGTGCCTGCCTGGTTACCAGGAGAAAGTCTGTGCTGTCTCTGCATTTGGCAGGAAATGATGCCTTGTCTGAGCTGCTGGAGCTTGCATTACTGAGTGACTGAGGGATGTTCAGTGAGACAAAACACCTCGCAGGCCCTCCCACTCACAACCATATTGTCCGCTCACCCAATTGATCATAGTAGATACTTGATAACTATCTGTTAAATAATAAAAACTTGAGTATGATTCCTTGGGAAAGGAATAATTCAATTCCATTCTAAAGAGGCTGAGAGGCAGCAATGCTGGGATGCAGAGTTAGATACTCCTGTGTAAGAGAGTATTTTTGAAAGTGTCTTGATCAAAACCAGCAGACACTGGTTAGAGAATGGACTTGTCCTTTGTGATTAAATGTCTTTTTCTGGATTTTCCTCAGCTACGCTAGCAAGAATTCTGAATGTACATGGCATGGTCTTAAGAGTCATTTGTTCTATAAAATGATGCATGAGTGGAGCCTTTATAAGCAAAGAAATGGGTCCTTCAAGAACTGGGGTCTCAAGTCTTTCTAAAAACTATGTAGTGCTTAATAGCAATAGGAAAATCAGGATGACATGGAGATTTCACTAACCCAAGAGAAGAGCATAGCTTATTACTTACCCTGATACAGCTGCCCATTGAAAAGTTTAGTTTTGGGGCTGAGATTGTGGCATAGTGGGTTAAGCGGCCACCTCCAAGGCTGGAATCCCTTATGGGCACCAATTTGAATCCCAGCTATTCCACTTCTGATCCAGCTCCTTGCTAATGCACCTGGGAAATCAGTGGAAAACGGCTTAAAGTCCTGGTCCCCTCAGCCATATGGGAGACCCAGGTGGAGTTCCAGGCTCCTGAATTCAGTCTGGGCCACCCCTTATTGTTCCTCCTATTTGGGGAGTGAATCAATGGATGGAAGAGTCTCTCTCTCTCTCTCTGTCTCTGTCTCTCTCTGTCTTTCCCTCTGTCTATAAATCTGCCTTTAAAATAAATAAATAAATAAATTTTTGAAAAAAAGAGAAAGGCTGAGCTCTGTATCTCTTAGAAGATTAGCAAAGGCAAGGTCATGGAACTTTACATAGGTTCATGTGAGTGAGGAATAGAAGCCTTTGTAGGACAATGCAGTTTTGTGCCTTTGACACTGTGGAAATATTGCCTATGGATCGTTACCTTTTTATAGGCCTCAAAATGCTTGAGGCTTGGAAAAAAAATTAGCTCCAAATGTGAAAAGGCAGTGACAAAATTGAAATTAATAGATGTTTAATTCAATGTGTTTAAGGTATAAAATAATGTTATTCTGTCTGTGTTAGATTTCTTATTGATTAAATATTGATTGTAATTGAAAACAATTTAGAGTTTAGATGCTATTACTTTGGCCACATTATCAGTAAGTATCATGACTATAAGTAATTTGCTGCTAATTCTATGTTAAATAAATTATGTATACAATAGAATATCTAAAACACAATTATGAGGCCGGTGCCATGGCTCACTAGGCTAATCCTCCGCCTTGCGGCGCTGGACACCGGGTTCTAGTCCCGGTCGGGGTGCCGGATTCTGTCCCGGTTGCCCCTCTTCCAGGCCAGCTCTCTGCTGTGGCCAGGGAGTGCAGTGGAGGATGGCCCAAGTCCTTGGGCCCTGCACCCCATGGGAGACCAGGATAAGTACCTGGCTCCCGGCTTCAGATCAGCGCGGTGCGCCAGCCACAGCGTGCTGGCCGCGGCGGCCATTGGAGGGTGAACCAACGGCAAAGGAAGACCTTTCTCTCTGTCTCTCTCACTGTCCACTCTGCTTGTCAAAAAAAAAAAAAAACAATTATGAAGATGTTTCAATTTTTTACTAATTAATTATATTTAACAAGGGACATAGAGGGTTTTTTTTTATATTTATATTTTATTTTATTTAATGAACATAAATTTCCAAAGTACAGCTTATGGATTACAATAGCTTCCCCCCCCATAACTTCCCTCCCACCCACAACACTCCCCTCTCCCACTCCCTCTCCCCTTCCATTCACATCAAGATTAATTTTCAATTATCTTTATATACAGATCAATTTAGCATATATTAAGTAAAGATTTCAACAGTTTGCACCCACACAGAAACACAAAGTGTAAAATACTATTTGAGTACTAGTTATAGCATTAATTAAACACCTAAGAGTAATTGTGTATTAATTACAGAGTTCAACCAATAGTTTTAAGTAGAACATAAAAAATACTAAAAGGGTAAAGTATTAAGTTCTTTTTTTTTCTTTTTTGTTTGTTATATAGTTATTTTTTTATTTAATAAATGTGAATTTACAAAGTGCAACTTTTGTATTGTTGTGGCTTCCCCCCCAAACCTGCCTCCCTCCCGTGACCCTCCCCTCTCCCACTCCCTCTCCCATCCCGCCCTTCATCGAGTTTCATTTTCAATTACCTTCATATACTGAAGATCAACTTAGTATATACTAAGCAAGGATTTCAACAGGCTGTATGTACTTACACAGCCGCACAAGGTATAGGGTGTTGTTCGAATAGTAGTGTTGTTTTTTAAGTTTCATAGTAGAACACATTAAGGACAGAGATCCTACGTGGGGAGCATGTACCTAGTGACTCCCGTTGTTGATTAACAATTGGCACTCTTATTTATGACGTCAGCAATCACCCGAGACTCTTGCTATGAGTTGTCTAGGCTATGGAAGCCCCTTGAGTTCACCGACTCTGAACTTGTTTAGTCAAGGCCGTATCACAGTGGAGGTTCCTTCCTCCCTTCAGAGAAAGGCGCCTCTCTCCTTGATGGCCTGTTCCTTCTGCTGGGGTCTTGTTCACCAGGATCTTTCATTTAGATTGTTTTTTGCCACCATGTCATGGCTTTCCATGCTTGTGAGACTCTCATGGACCTTTTAGCCAGATCCGAAGGACATAGAGATTTTAAAATATATTCCTTGGCATGTGTATGCTGCTTCTAACAGTAAGGTTGCCTAAGGCTAAACCAGGTTTTAAATTAAATGTGATGATGATAACAGAAAGATGAGAGTTGAGAAATGGAGACTAAGCAACATGGGCTAGCAGGGTAGCCATAAAATACTTATCTCCACAAGAGATTACTGGTAATAGCCAGTCATTGCCCCAGCCCTAGACTACTAAAACAGGAGTTTGGGGTCAGGACTTTTTTTTTCCTCAAGAATAAGTAAGATACTGAATAAGATACTGATAAGTCAGCACAAGGTAAAAGAATATCTTGTTAGCAAGTTGAATTTGTTCCTGAATCCCATGAGTTTTAAGCCCAAGCACAAAGATTTGCATTTTGGGATCAAGTTAATCAGCTAGAGTTTATTAAGAACCTACTGTGTGTGCTTGGGTGTGTGTTCAGTATTGGAAATACAGTGGGTAATAATCAGATGCTAACACCTAGGCCATGGTGGTTCCTGTGCAGTGATAAAAAAAAGACATTGAACCAGCAACAAGTATGATCAATACGGCTAGAGAGAAGTGCAGGGCACACTGAGAAAGTAGCACAAAAACAATTGGAGCAAGAAAACTAAACAGGGCATTGCTGAAGAAGCAAAAGTAGAGCAAACATGTACAGAACTAGGACTTTATTGACAGGATTTTCTGTTGGCAAGGGACATCACAGCAGAAGTTGCTGGAGCTTAGGATGGGAGAATCACTAAGGATTTTGTGGGACTACTACATTAATCAGAGCTCAATTGCTCTTGGTTAGCTATACTTGGACAAGATCTTTTTTTGGGGCAATATGTCACATTGAGAAATGGTCTCTTGAAATATGTTTGAAGGGCTCTGAGTTACTGTGCTTTCTCTTGTGAATGGACTATTTTCTAAGTTTTTCTCTTCTGCAAATGCTTCATCTCAACCACCTTGGCTACCATACTTGCAAATGATCAGTTACTGTCATCTTATTGGACTGTCCAGTTGAGAAATCTGTCTCTTTTAATCTTTAATATGCAACTTAAGCTCTTGGAGCCTCAGGCATACCTAACACATGTATAATTCTTTAAAATTATAAATAAGTTGTATTCAACACTAATTAACATCATCATCAAAAGTATCATGCGTGGCACACATCTCACACAAACAGCAAGCACTGACTGTACAAAGTACTCTCAGTGGGAGCTGTCTCAGTCCAAATGATTTCATGCAGAGAAAATAAATAACAGTGAACAGGCAGGATGATCTGGGTAAAGTAGATTTTGGGGGAGGGGCAGGTTTTCTTTTTCTGACTCTAGCAGCCCTTAGCAAGTACAATGTCTTACAGATTAAATATTTGTTAAAATGAAAAGCACACAGAATTTGGTGTATTTTTCCAATGCCACATCTGATTTTGAAGTAAACCAGCTCAAGTAAAATCACCTACCATTTTTATTTTGAAGATAGTACTCCTGGGTATCGCTGAATTCTTCTGAAGGAGAGAGGAAATGTGATAATGTAATCATCAGTACTGCACATGTTCCAGCTGAAAGGCCTTTTGTAGGTATTTTTTTAGTCTCAGAGAAAGGTATTCATTGTTAGTCTTCAGGTATTTGAAGATGATCTCACTGATAGGGTTTTATACCCAAGTGGCTGAAAGGGCTATGGTCTCCAAGGTTGTGGGAAGGCTTTCTTTGGTTTGTGGTGAGCGCCTGTTCATAGGGTCTGGCATTTGTAGCACCACCTTTCTTCAGGGCTGCTTGTCAAGATGAGTTGGCTTGTGTCTGCTAGCTGTTCACCAGGTTCCTCAGTTGGCAGGTGTTCTAATCCAGAATTCCACAGTTATCAAGAAATGGATTATGTCAACACAAGCTTTTATTGTATTTTGAGGCACTTTGGAGCCTCTAACAGCTGTTCTTACTTTGCAGAGGGAACTTCTGCTGAAGATGGCAAAGGTTAATTTTTAAGTGTGTTCTGTGCTGCTATGTGCAACTTCTCCCTTGGTATTTGAATCATTCTGCATATAACCCCATCGTTATCTTATTTTTAAATGAAATGTTTGTTGGTCACCTTTAAAGTTGCATCAATCACTTGGTAATGGAAAAAAAAGTCAGTGTAATGATCTGCTTTGAAAATAAACAGTATAACTTGACTTTGGCGTTGAGAGCCTATTATCATGTGGTAACATCATTCTATTCCAATGACATTATCTGCTAAGCATATTATGATGGTGGAAAATATTTCAATTTTGTTATCGGAACAATGAAGCTGTGATATTTAATTATAGAGAAGTATGTTTAATTTGGGGGAATCTGGTATGTTGACTGTCAGTTTACTCATCAGAAGCCTGGGCAATGGTAAACAAATTTGAACAGAATATTATTTAGTGACCTACTCAAATTACTGACTCAACACTTCTTGCTTTGCTGAGTCTTTTCTTTGAATTTAATTCTTCACTAAGTTTTTGGGTTAACACATAAATTAATGTAATCAAATAATATAGTCCATCAACAGGTAGTAGAGAAGGACCAGGATGTAGAGAATAGCTTCCAGGGCTCGGTTTTACTGTTGGAAGAAGAAACCTGTATGAATGAGACTGTAAAAAAATGCCACACATATAAACACATACACACACATATATGTGTGTGCTGAGGAAATTTAAAATAAAATAAAGCTGGATGGATTACAAGGATGAGACTGTTCTGTGATGAGTCAATGCTGACCTTTAAGTAGTAGTGTAGGTACCCTTGGGGTAAGGTTTGCAAGATAGTACAGCGTACTTCATGCTGTATTGTAACTCTCTTCCTGACAATCTTCTGTGTCATTGTGCCCTCTGAAATCGGCTTCATTTATAGCCATTAGCTATAAATATAAGTATTTATATTTATATAAATATAAATATAAGCATAAACATAAACATCTATAGCCATTAGCTAGGCAGGTACTTCTTCTGAATACCTGTGTGTAGTAGATATTATACCTGATCTCTAGGACGTGCAGGTAGAGAGGGCAGACATTATCTTCAAGGAGTTCTCCAACTCATGGAAGGCAGACACAACACATGTGTTGTGCTTGGTGCTTTCATGTGATCAAGAATAGGATAAAGGTCACTAATAGTCGATGAGCAAGAGCCAGTTAATCAGAAAGCAGAATCCACCCCAGTTTGATAATGGAGCTACAGAGCAACTGAGAATTTCTGTGGCTTGCCTAGGGTCAGGGAACAAATTGGGGGCAGAACTAGGACCGTAGGGCAATCTCCTCACCAGTGTTCATCCCACTGAATCACATTCTTTCCAAAGCTTTATTTGCAGCCCAGGATCAGGGGATTGGAATTCTGCTGTAGAAGGAGTTGTAGGTGAAGATTTTTGTCTACTTCACAATTTCCCTTTGTCAGAGGCCCTGATGTGAAAACTTTATGCTTCCTTTTCATTTATCTGGAGACAAAGAGTAGATTCTAGGGGAACCTGGCTAATGGCAGTCTGTTTCTGCAGCTGGGCCAAAGACACTCCGTGCCCTGGTTTTGGCTGCTGAAACATTCTGAGTCACTTACTTGGAGTGTCCCCAGATTCACAAAAGCGCCACAGGGACCATGAAGCAGAACCTTTGTATATATGGAGGCTTGGGAAGAATGGAGGGGGTTGTGCTGAGGGCTACCACCAAATTCACATGGGATTTGTGTTCTCAAACACAGTATAAGAAGACAAAAATGCCTTTTGTTTTTGACAGGAGGCCACAATCAGTTTCAAGGCTGGTGACAGTAAACTGTGGAGAAAAGTAGCCCAGCCTGCATGTGAGCTGGCATTGAGCTTGGGTGGTTTGGGCAATTGATGGAAATATGACTGTTCTGACTTGTTTTTGTTTGTTCATTCTATTTGTAACTATTTGATATTTCTTAAATTGACAAACAAAATTGTATTTGTGGTGTATAACATATTGATATTTTAATGTATGGATGTATTATGGAAAAACTACATTCAACTAATGAACATATACATGACTTATTTTTTGTGGTGCAAACATTTAAAATCTTCTCAAATCTATTCGCTTAGCAATTACCTTTCTGGCTTGTACTTCTCTGCTTCAGCTCAATATCTTTTGTAGGCTATCTTAATATTTCCAACAAGCTAAAATCTTCTCAATCCATAGACTCTTTAGGCAACGTGTATAACTGAAAGAAATCACTAGTTTTTAAATAATATGACACTTGATTGTTAGTAATTTAAAAGTGAGTTCTGAGTACTGATATTGATACATATGACAGGGAAATTTATTTGTTAGTTCTTCATAGCTTTATTTAAAAAAAAACAATAAGGTAAATTTACAGAATTTATTCTGTCAAATAAAGAGCTCCACTCCACTCCAAATCCAAAACAATTGAAGCTGATCACAGAGGCAGGCACATTACTGGTACCTCTATATAGAAAAATCAATGGAGACGGGTCGGCACCATGGCACACTAGATTAATCCTCTGCCTGTGGCACCAGCATCCCATATGGGTGCTGGTTCTAGTCCTGGTTGCTCCTCTTCCAGTCCAGCTCTCTGCTGTGGCCTGGGAAAGCAGTAGAAGATGGCATAAGTGCTCGGGCCCCTGCACCCACATGGGAGACCAGGAAAAAGCACCTGACTCCTGGCTTCGGATCAGCACAGCTCTGGCCATGTGGCCATTTGGGGAGTGAACCAATGGAAGGAAGACCTTTCTCTGTCTCTTTCTCACTGTCTGAAACTCTGTCAAATAAATAAATAAATAAAATCTTTTAAAAAATCAGTGGAGAATAATGTAAGTCTGGTTACCACAAGCTCACCCGATACCAGCATATGGCTTTGTGACACAGAAAAAAGCATGTAGTTAAAAAAGTCTTTGCAAAATATAAATTCTTTAAATATAGAATGAATAGCTCCTACTTAAGCCAATTCACAATATTTTTATATTAATGCATGGATGTATTATATTTACATATAAGTAGGAATCAGCATGTTGGAGAAAAAAGGTGTGTGAGTCAACTATTGAAGTTTATGATCATTATTTAGGCTCTGGAAAGGTTACTTAATTCTTTTGAATCTCAGTTTTCTCATTGGCAAAATGAGAAATTTATTCATTTAAAAGTTTTGGCATAGTGCTTGCTTATGGGCATTTAGTAAATGTTAGTCTAATTTTCCATCCCTATTCTTGTCAAACAAAAATCCCAGAAAATAATAAAAGCTCTCCAGTGGGAACATGATTTTGGAAGGCCTTATGAGCAATCTTTTTTGTTTTCATATCCAGCAGTAGCACTCTTGCAGTTGGGGCTCATGGTGGGTATGTCTCAGCTTTATAGTAAAATTCTAATATAGACAAAAGCTCTCAAAGGACCAGCTGAGAAGGAAGGCTCCTAGAGAAGCTGTGGTCTTGTGTGAGGAGTAAAGGAAAATAAATCAAGAGCAAAGTGGTAGAGAGAGAGAGAGAAAGCAATTGAGATATACATCTTTTCCCTTTGTGATAGTCAGAGCTCCAAAGGCAGGGCCATCCCATAGTGTACTGTCAAAACTGGAATGCTTTTGAAAGTGAAAAGGACAGAGAAAAATAATGCCAAATAAGTTGGGATACTTGAAGAACAGATATACATCTGGACTCTTCAGAGCAAATCAGGACATATGGTCACCATGTCTATGAGTCTGTCGGGCCTCAGACAATGTGGTATTATACAGACCCTGACCAGAATCCCCACTGAGCTTCAAATGGTTAGACAGGCCATGGTCAGCTATGCAGTTTCTAAGAGGTTTAACATATTTATTCATGGAAGGGGGTTAATGGTAGCAATGTTCCCAAGATCAAAGAAATTCATCTACATTACTTTGTATAAATTGGTGTGCAGTAAGTGGAGGTTATTTGAGTTGCATAGGCATACAGAAATATTGCCTGTGAGTAAGGAGACATGAAATCTGTCCAAGGGAGAACATCAGTCAGCAAAGGAGAGAAGGAAAATATATGGACATCATATGCCTGTTGCTGCTAATTTTTTCCAGATATGTTATTGATAGTTATTTGATTATTGACATACTTATCTAGACAACTATGACTAGATCAGAGATCAAGAGGGAGGAGGTATGTTTGGGGAAAGAACTACTGCTGAATATATGCGTGTTTGCTAGGATTTGCACAGACAGGAGAGCTGGACTGCCATTGGTTGGGACAAATTGCTCCTCCTTCCCTAGAAGAGATAAATGGCAAAGTAGATCCTAGAGCCTCCTATCAAGGAGTAGAATGGCAGCCGTCTCCTTGCCCATCTCTTCTTCCCTGAGGAAGATAGATTTCCATCTCCAAATCAGTACATGTGTGTCTGTTATATGTGGAATGAAATAACTACTATGAAATCACTACTTTGAATTCTAGTTTTTTTCTCCAATCCACCTGCTACTCTAAATGAATTCCTAAATTTTTTACTAATATAAACAGATTTTATGCTTTCCATAGGTACACAAATTCTTGCTTTTGTTTATCTCACTTACTCTAGGAAACATACCACACTCTTTATAAATGCCATATTTATAATGTCTACAGACATTGAAAACACATAAGTGATAAAAATAACAGGGGACATTTGAAGATTCTGTCATGGGTGATTATTCACTTACTAGCCTGTGTGCTCAGTTCTCTTGTATCTCTATCAGAAAAGCAAGGAAGAGATTTGAGAGCTGGGTTGTTTCAGTAGCTTTAGAAGATAAAATTTAGACTCTAAATAGTTACTGAAATGAGATTGCAATGCATTTATGAGAAAGAAACACTGGCTGAACAAGATCCTCCACTCTAAGAACTACTCTTGATGCTGCTCCATTATTATTGATGTTCCTTTAAAAGTCAAATCATTTCTAAAAGCCCTGTTTTGGGGAGTGTAGATGCTTTCTACTGCCTGTTAGGAAATAGTCTTGTTGAGGCCGGCACCACGGCTCAATAGGCTAATCCTCCACCTTGCGGCGCCAGCACACGGGGTTCTAGTCCCAGTCAGGGCACCGGATTCTGTCCCGGTTGCCCCTCTTCCAGGCCAGCTCTCTGCTGTGGCCCAGGAGTGCAGTGGAGGATGGCCCAAGTGCTTGGGCCCTGCACCCCATGGGAGACCAGGATAAGTACCTGGCTCCTGCCTTCGGATCAGTGCAGTGTGCCGGCCGCAGCAGCCATTGGAAGGTGAACCAACGGCAAAGGAAGACCTTTCTCTCTGTCTCTGTCTCTCTCTCTCACTATTCACTCTGCCTGTTCAAAAAAAAAAAAAAAAAAAAGAAAAAAAGAGAAACACAGGAAATGTTCTTTATTTCATTCCATGATACTTATTTTATTTTTCTGAGGACAAAAACCCATACTTTTCCTAGGGTTATTGAATGTTTTCACTATATGAACAAATTCATATATATATATATATATATATATATAGTATTTATACATTTATTGAGATTTTGATCCAGTAAAGAAATTATATATATATGTATATTTAACATCCCACATGTATGACCAAAGAATAGATTTTCTTGAGGTTTTTTTTCTTAACCAAATCATCCCTTTACATGATCATGACGTATTTACAAAGAGGCCTCATTTTGCAATCTTTATAATGGCAATGTTAACTTTGCAATTAGTATTGAGCAAGTATTTCCCAAAAGAAATAATGTTCAGTTTGACGTATTTAAATCAGGAAAATGTAAATGCCCCATTCCCTTGGTAAAAAAGGAAATCATCCAAACTCCATGTAAATGTTATCTTATAATTGACAGGGTTTGGTTTGGCAATTAAGCTTCCCAAGAATAACAGGGTCTGGCTTCCCTGAGTCTTTTTTCTTTCTTTCTCCCTTTCTTTCTTTTTTGGCAAATCTTATTCTGGCAAAATTTTTGGAAGTTCTTCTGTAATTCTTGGAGAACACCTTCAGTAATGTGCTTGTGTGATTAAGAGGCACATCTCGGCTAGACAATTTAATGCATGTCTGGTAGGATAATCCAGTCTGGCTAGAGGTTGTTGGCAAGCTGTTGTCTATTACCAGAAAGTAAAAGGAGAGAACAAGAAATTCCTTCACAACTTATTTTCACTCTTCATTTTAGTTTTTGAATTAATAGAGTAAAATTGACATTTTCATGTGTGTGTGTGTGTGTTGTGTGTGCGTGTACTTGTATGACTTTATTTTGTCTTGCCTAAGAAGTCCAGTGTGGTATTGAATAGGAATGGAGAGAATGTATGTCCTTGATTTATTGCCAATCTTAGGGGGAAATTTTAACTACTCACAGTGTTAAGAGATCTTATATCTTTCCTGCTCATTACTTCAAAACTAGATAGCTTCTTCTCTAACTCTGTCTTTCCATGTTGATGGCACTTCTGGTTTCAGAATTCCTTATGTTCCAGCTGGTTGATAGCAGAGGAAAAGAAAATTGTGATGCACTACAAGTTAGATGACATTTTGAATTCTGGTATGTTCTTTTTTTATTTATTTTTTATTTAGTAAATATAAATTTTCAAAGTACAGTTAATGGATTACAATGGCGCCCCCCCCCCCCATATTTTCCCTCCCACTCACACCCCTCTGTGGAAGCCTCTGTCCTGCAGATACTCCAGATTCAGGTCCTAAAGTAACTAAGGGGCAGAGTTGTCAATATTTCTATTTTGTTTCCTAGCATTTTCCTTTTCCTCTTCCACTCACTAAGCACTCTGACTTCCTCAGAACTGAAGAGTAGAATAGGAAATGCAGGCAAGGTCTAAGGGCCAGGAAAAGTGTTACTAGTCTAGTGCTATTGTTAGCTGACATTGATCCTGACTCTGCTAGATATTTAAAGCTAAATAGACTCTCAATTCAGTTTTCAGATATTTCTCCACTGTAGATCTTTCACCTACAGTTACATGATACAGGTGATGTACCCCTTTCACACCAACTCTCAATGATCTTGTAGCACCTATCGAGCTGGCTCTTTTGGGAAAAAAATTCATTTAAGAATATTCCACTCCAGGCTTGATACCTCTCTTTCTCTCACATAGGCAAATTTACTACATTTCCCAAAGCCTAACCTTCCACTCTAATGTTTCTTACCCTTTAACTCTCTTGTACATGAGTCAGATCAGTCTTCTGTATCCCCTAAACTTCTGAGGATTCATTAATGAAGCTATTCAAATGTCTTACAGCCCATCAATAATTATCTTCAAAGAAAGACTATAATTCTCTACTAAATTGTCTCAGACGCCCCAGCCTATTTTATAGACTGGAAGTTAATGGTCAGCTTTGGTCCCAAGGTGTTCTCTAACATCTTCTTCACAAGTTCTTCTTGGATAGTGTAGTAGCTTTCTTTGTAATGTAAGTAAGTGGCCTATACAAAACCAACAGAACAGTTCCTTTTTGTCATCCAAGTTGCATTTATAAATAGTTCTTGTTGTCTTTGAGACTGACCAGTATGTGTTAGCTATAAGACGAACAGTCAAGCATCAAATGTAGCTGGTAGGGCCGCCACTGTGGCATAATAGGTTAAGCCTCTGCCTGTGGTGCCAACATCCCATATGGGCACCAGTTTGAGTCCTGGCTACTCTACTTCCAATCCAGCTAATGGCCTGGGAAAGCAGTGGAAGATGGCCTAATTGCTTAGGCACCTGCACCCACTTGGGAAAACCTGAAGAAGCTCCTGGCTCCTGGCTTCAGATTGGCCCAGCTCCAGCCGTTGTGGTCATTTGGGGAGTGAATCTGCAGATGGAAGACCTCTCAATCTCTCCCTCTGTCTGTCTGTAACTCTGCCTCTTAAATAAATTAATATCTTTAAAAAATGTAGTTGGGGTGCCAGCGGTGTGGTGTGGGGTAAAGCCACCACCTGCAGTTCCAGAATCCCATACAGGCACTGGTTTAAGTCCCAGCTGCTCTGCTTCTGATCCTGCTCTCTGCTGTGGCCTGGGAAAGCAGTGGAAGATGGCCCAAGTCCTTGGGCCCCTGCACTCACATGGAAGACCCAGAAGAAGCTCCTGGCTCATGGATTCAGATTGGCACAGTTCTGTCTGTTGCGGCCATCTGGGGAGTGAACCAGTGGATGGAAGACCTCTCTCTCTCTCTCTCTCTCTGTCTCCCTCCATCCCTCCCTCCACCTGTGCTTCTCTGTATCTCTGCCTTTCAAATAAATAAATAAATATTAAAAAAAATGTAGTTGGTAACTTAGAAGGAGAATTGGCATGTACACACAGACTGCACAGCCATGACTGCTGAATGCACGTGGGACCACAGGTCTCATGTACTGTCCTCTGTATTTAAAAGTTCGGCATATGTGGATTCAACCAACTGTGGGTCAAAACTATCAGAAAAGATTGCATAAGTACTGAATAAGCAGACTTATTTTTTTGTAACCATGACATTTACATTGCATAGAGATGATTTAAGGTATTTGGAAGTATTATATAGGTTATATGCAAATACTATATGATTCTATAAAAAGGAACTTTAGCATCTGCAGATTTTGTATCTGCCAAGGGTTCTGGAATCAATCCCTTGCAGATACAGAGGGATGCCTGCATGCTTTGTTGTAATGGCCCAGCACTGAGGCTTTCTGCATGCCTTACTGCAAAAATGAAGCAAGCCAGAAAGGAATCAGTGTTCCACTCAGTTTCAAAGGCCTGGAGGTTTCAGGTTTTTATATCATTTACTGAAGTCAGGGAGGGTGCATATTGACATGAAAATGATTTTTATACCGTGCAGAGAATCTGGGGAGAAATATCACATAAGAAATGGAGAAATGAAAAGGAAGTATTGGAAGAAGGTGTGGGAATCCGAACATGCCTTCCTCAAAACATGTCAGGATATAAATTACAGTTTTCTGGGACCCATATACTTGTATCATAGGTACTGATGCCCTACTTTTAGGAGCCCCACATCTAAAATAGACAAGAGGTTGGAATAGCAAAGTCAAAAAGTCAGGGAATGAAGTTGAGGTGGCCTGAAATAAGTCCCCACACTTCAGTGCCCTGGAATAATGTTTAACTTTTCTCATGGCCATCAGAGAAAGAGAAAGTTAGTAAGTGACCCAGTGAAACTCGTGAAACACAACTGCATGACTCTGACTGATGGATGCCACTTGGTACCACAAGTCTCATAAGCTTCCAGAAAAAGTAGGCTCAGCAGCCAAAGGCCAACAGCAGGAAGACTACATCAAACATCAGTAGGGCCCAGAAAGGTCAGGTGACTGCTATAGACTGGACATGCGCCTATTCCTGCACCCTCCAATTTAAGTGGGTAATTAGACTCCTATGTTAATGGACTTAATAGTAAAGAAACTAAGTTTTAAACCAGAAGTGTCTCAAATAGGCTAGATTAAAGATTTTCACTGTTGAGCTGGAAGTTCCAGTTTTGCATAACTGAATTTAACTGGGAAATTAGTATTCATTACTTATTTAGTGTACCTACTGTCTAAATTTTGAGCAACTTGAGGGCAGAGGCCAATTTTAATGAGTTGATAAGGATCTTTAAAATACTGTTTTGTTCTCAAGGTCTAATAAAATGAAACAAGGGAAATTAAAGTAACGTAATACATTGAATTAATGTGAAATATTAAATAATTAAGCTTAAACTAAGCTAACTCTAAATAACTAAAACCATTCATTTGTGAACTGGTTTATTGTTCCTTGTCCTAGTAAATAAATTGCTACCATGTAAATACACTCTTAAGCTCTTCAAATTATTTTCTTCAGAATCCAGTCTCACTTCTGATAGCAAGTAAGCTTCTGCGATCATTTCTTGGATACTTCCATTTTCCTATATTTGTCAAAATGTTGTTTGCAAATTAGAGTCACCTACATACCTCATCCATTTCCTAGAACAGGAAAAAAAAACACCTTATCAGAAATACACAGAGCTAGAAAAAAAGTCAAAAGAGAAAACCATACATGAGGAAAAGGATCTAACAAAAGGAAGGCACAGTCATACCTTGTTATAAGGATGTTCATAAAAATGTACATGTACTATAACATGACTCTTCTGTCATCATTAAGAAACAGGTGTTGTGGGGAGCAATCCGGACTGGACTAAGTTACTGGAATTAAGACTTATTCTATGCATCTGCTCTCCCACAATATGGCGCTGGGAGAGAAGTAAACAGCTTCCGCACAGCTGCCTCCAGTTCAACCAATAAACTGTAGGACTTGCTACTGATTGGAGGAGAGCAGCGTACTCAGCGTGTGGGCAGCCGAGTTGGGATTGGCGGAGGAGGACTATAAAGGAGGAGAGAGACGGCATGCACCGGGAGCATCTAGGGGGAACATCTAAGGGAACACCTGTGCAGCCCCCGAGAAGAGCCGGCCGGCGGTGTGCCGCTCCCCTGCGGAAGTGGGGAGTGTGGCTGGGGGGGGGCTGCCCTTCCACGGAGGTGGAAGGGATAGTAGCCAACCTGGGAGGGGCCGGTGGCGGGCCCGGGGAGGGCCGAGCAGACGAAAAGAACAGCGCAGGGTCCTGTGTCGCTCCTCCACGAAGAGGGGGAGCGACATAATGGTGCCGTGACTCGGATATGAAGCCTAGGCAGGGTTTAGTGTCGTTCCTCCACGAAGAGGGGGAGCGACATAATGGTGCCGTGACTCGGATATGAAGCCTAGGCAGGATTTAGTGTTGCTCCTCCATGAAGAGGGGGAGCGACAGGTGTCACATGAAGAGAAATGGATTTTGCATGCAAAGAATGGAAACAAAAGGAAAAGAACAGAATTCCCTATCAACCTTGATATCTTGTTATTCTTTAAAATCTTAATTTTAAAGGCAATTTTTAGAAAACATTAGAACTTCATTGTCTGCATGGATGGTTAATTCAAAGACATTTCACATTTTTTACCCACACATAAGAAAGACCTTCAAAATCCTACTTAAACCACTGAAGGGTGTTTCCAAAGCATCACACAGGTTTCCTAAAATGTTTCTTGCAGAATTTATTTATTTTTATAAGATTTATATTTTATTTATTTTACTTTACTTGAAGTGGGGTGGGGGGTGAAAAGAGAGATTAAGAGAGAGCTGCCATCTACTGATTCACTCCCAGATTTCCACAGCAATCAGAGCTGGGCCAAGCTGTACCCAGGAGCCTGGAACTCCATCCACAGGTCTATCATGTGGGTGGCAGGGTCCCAAGCACTTGATCTACCATCTACTTTATGGGTGGGGAACAGCAACATGCAGTGCATACAAGGATCATGAAATCATTTGGTCTGGTCCTAACAAGGCAACTGCGGGTGATACTCAAAATTAAATAAACCTAGGAGCTTTTCGTATAGCAACATAAATTTATACTAAGTGACTCATAAAAACGTAACTTTTGAGGGATAGACAGGATAGACAGGACACGTATGAGTACGTGATGAGACAGACACATATACTTCTCACGTATTGCCAGCAGTTCACCTGCCTGTATGATGGTGACTCAGAGGACAGTGCATCTGTATGACAATGACTCAAATGACAGTGCCAGGCAGGCATGGAGTGTACATGTTGCGCATGTGTTAACACACTATGATGAAACTATGCCCATTTGGTGATGCAATAAGGTGGTTCCTTGCTATGTCAATGACCTGGCTTCTGATGATTGACAGATGATGTTTTCAACTTGTTTGTCGACACAGACAATAACTCTGATCCAACCTTTATCCGTGCATCCATGATCAACAATAGTAGCAAAAACTAACAATCTAAAATGAAGATTAAAGAAATTACAGTACATGAAAAAATCTCAAGCTAATGATATTAATATTGAATGTGTTCCAAATCCAAGATGCCTAATTGGAACAGCAATTAAAACAAAGTATTAATGTTGCTGGGTATACACACATTGGATAGTTATCAACACTTAAGAGGTGTGACATTCTACACATGGTGATACAAACTAACAAAAAGTTGATGATAAGTGTTGATCTTTCCAAGAGAAATGGAAGATGGTTAATTTGTTGTTGAACTGAATGACAAACCTGATGTGGGCAATGAATATATTAATTTCTTATTGAAGTTCTTGTCTCCTGCAGAAGTAAACCCCTAAGTGCAGATTAGTATTGTGTGCAAATAGGAACAGAATTTATGTAATAGTGAGGGAATAAACACACATTCATGTGCCTGGGTGGGACACAGAGGAATACCCAACATGAATGGGCCAAAGAGTGGCCGATAAATGAGATACAGAAAAAAAATCCTAAAAATGGTACCTCTAAACCAGAGTGTGAGAGATCCATCCAAGAGTGGGAGAGATCTAAAACTGGTCCAAAGTGTCATGAAACTTCTCTCCTGCCCTCGCCTCTTTTTTATGAGAAAGAGGGTGCTACTTCTAAATCACACATACAAACAGGGTTGGGTGTGAGCCCGTGGCCTGGTCCTGGATGCCTCATGTGCATCCTAGGAAGGTGGATGTATCATACCAATGGTTAAAGAGATAGCATCACTTTGCAGGGATGCAGTAGTTCTAGCTGGCCTCAGCTTTAACTGCCTAATTACGCCATATCACACCTGCATGCCTAGTTCACATTAACTGTAATGCAAAAAGCCAATCTGGAGCGTCATTACTGCTGAAATCATGCTAAATTCAATGAATTTGGAGGACAAATGCATCTGGATAGAGTCAATACTCTTCAGCCGTATTTGAGTTTTCACCAGGCTTCCTGACAGAGATGTTGTTATTCAGATGAGTTTTCTGTTGAACAAGTTAATCTCAAAGAAGCTGAGGCCTCATGCAGGGGGAGAAATTGTGAAAGTGCACAGTGGCTGCTGTAGAGTTGTTAGCACGAAAATAAAATTATTTCAGAGTGTAGGTGAGTCTTGGAGAGCCATCTTAGATTGGATTATTGACAATATAAGATATTGGAAGGGGAGAGGGAGTGGATAAGGGGAGGGTTGTGGGTTGGAGGGACGTTATGGGGGGGAAGCCATTGTAATCCATAAGCTGTAATTTGGAAATTTATATTCATTAAATAAAAGTTTTAAAAAAAGATATTTAGAAAAACACTGTATGATTGTGGAGATTTCCAAGTTTTCTCTTTGGCTTGTGATGAGACAACAGACATAACAAGCACTGCCTGGCTGGCCATTTTCATTTGTGGGATTATTACAGTTTGACACATGAGAGGAACTGCTGTTTCTGAAAGCATGTATGCCACTGCAAGAGGTGAGGACTTGTGAGAGAGACTTGTTTTATCAATGAAAAAACTTGAGATAACATTTGAAAAGTGGCCTTACAATAGATGGAGCTCTAGCCATGGTTGAAGGTTAATTGTGTTTGTCAAGAAAGGACTGAGTCTTTTTAGTATTGATTCAAATGATTTAATTATATGCCACTGGATTATACACCAAGAAAGTCTGTATACATTGTATCTTAACAATGTGGGACAACAGTAATGTCATGCATAAATTTTGTAAAAAACCAAAAGGTTTAACAGCCACCAGTTTAAGGAGTTACTGAATGACCTGACTCTGAGTAAAGTTATTTATCTTGTTTATCACTGTGTAGTGTGGTGGTTGAGTCAAGAGAACAGGCTCATGAGGTTCTGCTAACTGCAGGATGAAGTCAAGAAATTAATAGAAATGAGGGAAAACTTGTCAGAGAACTTAATCACAGCAAGTGGTTGTGTGATCTAGCGTTCATGGGGGACATTACCAAATACCTCTCAGAGATATGAAGATGCAGGGTTCCAACCAGCTTCTCAGCTCCCTGCTGACAAATATGAAATCATCTGAAGCTAAATTAAGGCTGTGAAGTGTAATTCAAAAGGATTACATGCTGAATTTTCCGCACTCTAGAAGGACAAAAACCTTCTGATGCTTGACTATGCTGGTGAATGTATAAATCTATTAAGACATGTAATGAAAGATTCAAAGATGTGAAAAATAAACTAATGGAATTGAGTATCTTTGCTACATCATTAAATATGGACCCAGTTGATATACCTGATAATCTACAAAAGAAAATCATCCTGCTGCAAAGCAGTGATGAGCTGGAAGCTGGGTACAACAATCTCCCACTGCTTGAGATTTATAAATGTCACTTCCATAAGCAGTGATGAATTTTCCACTTTGAGGAGACATGTATTTAAATATGCATCTGTGTTTGGAACAACTTACTGCTACAAGCAGTCCTCTTCAAAACTTCCCATTGCAAAGGGTCGACTGGGCTGCAGACTGACAAAAACCTGGAGAAGGAGTTGGGAGTAGCAGTATCATCAATACCAACTAAGATTACATGCCCACCAAAGAGAAGCAGTTCTAGCCATCACATTGGGGTGAGTTAATTAAATGTTTGGCCAAATACATCAGGCTAGTTTTTAAGTTAATAATTTTGTATGACCCACAAACGATGTCATAAATACAGAAAAGGCCCTTGGCAGAGAAAAGTTCACCCTGATCTACTGCCTCCCAGGATGCACATTAGCAGGAAGCTGGATTGGAAGCCCAGGAGTAGGGACTCAAAACAGGCACTCTGAAACGGGATGTGGATGTCCCAAGTGGCATTTTAATTGCTGTGCCAAACACCCATCTCCAGATTTATTGTTAAGGATGGCTTGCAAAATTTTGAGCATGAAATTTGAGCATTAACCACCTAGTATTTGAGAGACAATTTAATGGAACTGTGCAGGAATATCCTGCTTTGTAGGTTTTTGTTCTATTAAAAAAATACTACATAGTTTGGACCCTAATTTGGAAGTAGCACTTCATTACAAAAGAAAAAAAGGAACAAGATTTAAAAATGACAGAATCATTGTAGTTTTAAGCAACTAGAATAGATTTCAGAGATGACAGAAAAGACAGTAATTTATGGTATTTTTTAAACTTTGCTTTTGAAATTGAATATTAATGGTATCCTGTTTAGGCAAGATGGACATGTATTTTCTAGTTGTGGGAATAGAAAGATAATTTTTCTATACTGAGAAGTATAAAAAATTATGATATAAATGTTAACTATAGGACCAGACTGCCATCGTTGGTATCCTCTCTTCTCTGATTTCTAATTGTATGATCTAAACAAGTGAAATAATCTCTGAGTTTCCTTTTGTATAAAATGAGGATACTATTGTATTTACCTCTGAAACCAAGCCCCTATACACTGGATTGATATAGACACTAGATATTATGAGACCGTAGGCTCCCAGTCGCTGTCTCTCTTCTTACCTTAGTTTATTTGCAGATCAACCTTTTACTAAATTAACTCACTGAAGTGAGGGAGTGATCAGCCATTTCCACAGGGTCTCTGACCACAAGACTCATTATGTCATTTATCTCCTCCATAGATAACATTTTGATGCTAAGTCTTCTCTTGAGTATTTTTCTAGGAAACCCAGGTCCTGAGCAAAAAGTAACTACCACCTGATTGACCGGCCATAGCCCACATTTTCATCATCAGTATTCCCCTAAAGAGCATCATATTGCTGCCCAATCAAAGGAGGGACATGAGCTGAATATGTACCTCTCAACCCCAACTTCAGTCTATAAGAAACTATCCCCAACTTCTTGAGGAGTCATAATGAAATGATAGCTGTGCAACTCCTTGATCTTTGCTCTGCAAAGAAATACCTACTTTTCTCTTCTACCAAGCTGTCAGTGATTGGCTTGCTGCATAACAGGTAAGCAAAGCCAGGTTTTGGGGGATTCTACAACACCCCAAAGAGTTGTAAGGGTTGAATGAGTTAGCAAATATACAGCAGTTAGAACAGAGCTTGGCACATTGTGAACACTCAACAATGCTAATTATTTTAGTTAATTACTGATGGTTGGGTTTTATCATTACAGTCTAGAAATAATCACCATACTCAGTTTGTCTTGCTTTGTTATTTCCAAAAAGGAAGGATTAATATCAGAACTCTGATATCTAAGTCATCTACCCTGCAAGGTGTCAAATGGTATTGAATTGGTTTCTATCTAATAATTGGGTACAGTAAGACAAATCACTTATTTACCCCAGGGAACAGAAAACTTATTTCAAAAAGTAGGTGTATATACTGTAGGTTCCAAAATTAACCATCCTGTTAATCACTTATCACAGCTGGTTTCCTGTTCTGAGTGATGTTTGGCAATTCCTGCCCCAGATTTTCCAAGCTAAAATTTCATATAAATCTAGAGACTTGAGGCTTTGGCTATTTATCCATTTGTAGCTTGAAACCAACCCTGTTAGCAGAGAAAATTGCTGGCACCATTTGTAAGTAATCTCTTGGCCATTCAAGTGAGGTGGCCCTTTGTTAAGATGTGCTTTGATTAGACTTTTCATAGGAAAATGTTAGCCTAACTTAACTTTCTGCTTAGTTGGTTGCTAAATATGTAACAGAGCATTTGCACTGAATACTTTCTTTGAGGAAATGTTCTTTGAACTCTTTGATGACAAATTGTTATAGAAATAAAACAAAGATTTATGATAATATTTATGGAATACTACCTAAAGGAAATGAGGCCTTCAGGATATTTCCATATTTTCTTCTTACATCAAGCAGTGTTAGCAAGAGTGGTGTATTAATGTTATAAGGTTTATGTCATCATTAAACTAATTTTATGGAATAATGTCTCAATTTATATTTTCATCCATTTTTTTTGACAGGCAGAGTTAGACAGTGAGAGAGAGAGAGAGAGAGAAAGAGAAAGGTCTTCCTTTTCTGTTGGTTCACCCCCGAAATGGCCACTACAGCCAGTGCACTTCCTCCTGGTCTCCCATGTAGGTGCAGGGCCCAAGCACTTGGGCCATCCTCCACTGCACTCCCAGGCCATAGCAGAGAGCTGGACTGGAAGAGGAGCAACCAGGAACATAATCCGGCGCCCCAACTGGGACTAGAACCCAGAGTGCTGGCACCACAGGCAGAGGATTAACCAAGTGAGCTGCAGCGCCGGCCTCATCCAATATTGATAGGCAGTGTAGAAATATGTATTCAGAATTCATCATTATAAGCATGGTAGCTGCATTGTGAAAGATGTTATTCACTACAAAAAGGAGAGAGAGCTGGATAAATTACTCTGAAGTTTCTCAGAATAATACTTCCATCGTAACAGTTATTTTAAAATTTTATTCTGGTTCCTTTTTCCTTTTTCCACTAGGAATCTTGTTCTTAACAACTTTAAAGGTGCTTTCTCCCTTCTTTTTTTAACTTTTTTTCTTTCTCTCTTGTGGTGTATAATTTTCCTTTTTTCCAGATTTGATGCATATTTGGGAAATGGAAATTTTAAATATTCAAGATGTACCAAGGTATGGTTTTATATATGTGGACATTGTGCAGTGACTATTATAATCAAATTAACACATCTATCACCATAAATACTTATCCTTTCTGGGTAAACTGTAAGTAAACATGCAATATTATTAACTAAAGTCACATGTTATGCATTAAATTCCCTGAACTTATTCATCTTATAACAAGTTTATTAAGGTTTACAATGTTGTGTAAACAAAGAAAATGCTTATATTTGTGTGACAGTCTTGGTCCATTTGTGCCGCTTCAAGAAAATATGTGAGACTAAGAAATTCATGAAGAACAGAAATTTACTTTCTTATAGTTCTGGAAGTTGAGAAGGCCAGGTTCAAGGCTCTGGCATGTTTGGTTTTCTGGCAAGGCATACTCTGTTTTTAAGATAGTGTCTTTTCCTTTTATTTGCTAGAAAGGAGGTATGCTGTGTCCTCACACCACAGGGAGGCAGAGGGGAAGAAGAAGTAAAGGCTGCCTGAATTCTCTTATGTCACGGCCATATTCTGTTTATGAAGGAGACATCCTTATGACCTAATGAGCCTTTAATAGTCCCATCTCTTACTATTATCACATTGACCACTAAATTTCAGCACGTAAATTTTGGATCTGATACGTTCCAACCATATCAAACACCCAGGGAAAGAAATTAAGACTGAAACAACCAGCCCCATATTGCATTACCCAGCCACATCTGGCTTCCCTGAAAGTGAACAGATGAGTATGTTTGTGCACCTGAAAACTATTGATAGTGTACCATTTAGAAAATTCTGTGTGATGGCATACATTTATACAAGTATGATGCCCTTTCATATTGTATACATGATTGAAATCATTCTTAAAAGCTTTGTAAAAGAAGACATAAAATAAAAAACAAAATTAAATAATAACATAGTAATTCAAAAGTAGAGGAGAAAGAGAATCCAGAGTGCCAAGATTATAGAAATGCTGAATAGAGCTTTAGCAGGGTTTATGCTGTCAGCATTTTGCAGAAGTCTCCAAATGGAGAGAAAGCTTCTCAGTTACTTGCCCTATAAAAGTGACTTTGAACTTAATGCCAGGACAAAAGCTAGCAAATCTCTGAATTGTAGGGTCCAAGATATGGCAATGACAGATCCCAGTGCATGTTAGCAGGGAAAAGATTTGGTACATAAAGAAACAGATTTTCAGAAACTGCAAAACACATGGAGAAATGCACATTGTATGCTTGCTATTTAAGGCATGACTCAATAAAAATTGTAGGTGAGTTGTGTAAGAAGGAACTAGAGACTGAAATCTACTGTAAATAATTTGAAATTAACTTTGACATCTATATTTAAATCAACATATATATATTTATATAGTATTCAACATATAGTGCTCTTTTAGTCATGAGAAGTTATTTTTGTTGTTGTTATCTTCCATTAAGTCAAAAACTGAAGGATCCCTTAACTGTTATTACTGTTAGCTGACTAAGGGGGTAGCCTTCATTCTTTCAAACAGGATGCTTGACCCTAGACTAGAACAAAATCAGGTGTCTTGGACTCCATAGAAGATGCTATTATAGCAAGGCTGTCAGTAGGACTTTCTAGTTTTTTTTTTTTTTTTAAGATAGAGTTACAGCCATTGAGAGGGAAAGACAGAGAGAAAGGTATTCCATCTGCTGGTTCACTCCCCAAACAGCCACAATGGCCAGAGCTGCGCAGATCCGAAGCCAGGAGCCAGGTGCTTCTTCTTGGTCTCCCATGCAGGTGCAGGAGCCCAAGGACTTGGGCCATCTTCTACTGCTTTCCTAGGCCATAGCAGAGAGCTGGACTGGGAGAGGAGCAACTGGGACTAGAACCTGGCTGCCGATATGGGACACCGGCGCCACAGGTGGAAGATTAACCTAGTGCGACATGGCGCCGACCCCTCTAGTTTTTTTTTTTTTTAATATTTATTTATTTGTTTGAAAGGCAGAGTTAGAGAGGCAGAGGCAGAGAGAGAGATCTTCCATCCACTGATTCACTCCCCAGATGACTGCAATGGCTGAAACTGAATCCAGGAGCTTCTTATAAGTCTTCCACATGAGTACAGGGGCCCAAGGCCTTAGGCCATCTTGAACTGCTTTCACAGGCCATAGCAGAGAGCTGGATCAGAAATGGAGCAGCTGTGTGTAGAACTGGTGCCCATATGGGATGCCTGCACTGCAGTGGCAGCTTTACTGGCCATGCCACAGTGCTGGCTCCAGGACTTTCTTGTTTTAAAGTGTCTATAATAGATCTCCAGATCTTACTCCTACACCTCTTCTATGAACATTTTTTTTAATCTCAGTTGATGACATTTGCATATTTCCATTTGCTCAGATCCCAAATTATGGAGTCTGTTGGACTGTTATCTTTATTCTGGATTTTATACTCAATCCATCAGGAAACTTCATTGGTTTACGTGAAAAATATAACCACTTTCCCTTGCTTCTCTCATTGCTACCCTAGTCCAGACTATGCTTACCTGGTTTATTGTAATAACCCCAGATATATCTCCTTGTTGCCATTCTTGGCTACTCCCCTTTAAAATTATTTAAAGTCATTATTATTTTCATTTTAATTTAAAGAGAGAGGCAGTGAGAGAGTGAGAGTGAGAGAGAGAAAGAGATTAATCTCTGATGCACTGGTTTACTTCCTAACTGCCTGTAATACCCAGCAATGGGCAGGACAAAGTCAGAAGCCCAGACTCTATCTGGATCTTTCATATCAGTGGCAGGAACCCAAATACTTAAGCCACCACCTGTTGCCTCCAAGGTTGTGCACTAGCAGGAAGCTGGAATCAGAAGCAGAGTCAGTCTCAAACCCATGCACTCTGATATGGGACATGGTTATCCAAGTGGTGTCTCAGTGTCTGCACCAAATGCCCCCACAATGTTTTTTTGCCCCTCTACAATTAATTTTCAATGTAAGAGACGGAGTGATTCTTTTTTTAAATTTTTTAAACTTTTATTTAATGAATATAAATTTCCAAAGTACAGCTTCTGGATTACAATGGCTTCCCCCCCATAACGTCCCTCCCACCCGCAACCCTCCCCTTTCCCACTCCCTCTCCCCTTCCATTCACATGAGGATTCATTTTCGATTCTCTTTATATACAGAAGATCAGTTTAACATACATTAAGTAAAGATTTCAACAGTTTTCTCCCACACAGAAACATAAAGTGAAAAATAATAGATGATTTTTTAAATGATGATGAAATCAGATCAGACCTATTGTCATGTTTAATCCCAGTGAGAGTTAAGTTGGGAATTGATAATTTCTTCTTTTTTTTTTTTTACAGAAGATCAGTTTAGTATACATTAAGTAAAGATTTCAACCGTTTGCACCCCCATAGAAACACAAAGTGAAATATACTGTTTGAGTACTCGTTATAGCATTAAGTCTCAATGTACAGCACATTAAGGACAGAGATCCTACATGAGGAGTAAGTGCACAGTGACTCCTGTTGTTGACTTTACAAATTGACACTCCTGTTTATGGTATCAGTAATCTCCCTATGCACCAGTCATGAGTTTCCAAGGCTATGGAAGCCCCTTGAGTTCTCCGACTCTTATCTTGTTTAGACAAGGTCATAGTCAAAGTGGAGGTTATCATCTCCCTTCAGAGAAAGGTACCTCCTTCTTTGAAGACCTGTTCTTTCCACTGGGATCTCACTCACAGAGATCTTTCATTTAGGTTTTGTTTTTGTTTTTGTTTTGCCAGAGTGTCTTGGCTTTCCATGCCTGAAATACTCTCATGGGCTTTTCAGCCAGATCGGAATGCCTCTAGGGCTGATTCTGAGGCCAGAGTGCTGTTTAGGACATCCGCCATTCTATGAGTCTGCTGAGTATCTCACTTCCCATGTTGGATCACTGTCCCCTTTATTTATTCTATCAGTTAGTATTAGCAGGTACTAGACTTGTTTATGTGCTCCCTTTGATTCTTAGACCTATCATTATGATCAATTGTGAACTGAAATTGATCACTTGGACTAGTGAGATGGCATTGGTACATGCCACCTTGATGGGATTAAATTGGAGTCCCCTGGTATGTTTCTAACTCTACCATTTGGGGCAAGTCAGCTTGAGCATGTCCCAAATTGTACATCTCTTGCCTCTCTTATTCCCACTCTTATGTTTAACAGGGATCACATTTCAGTTAAATTTAAACACTTAAGAATAACTGTGTATTAATTACAGAATTAAACCAGTCATATTAAGTAGAACAGACAAAAAAAACTACTAAGAGGGATAATGTATTAAGTTGTTCATTAACAATCAGGGCTATGCTGATCAAGTCACTGTTTCTCATAGTGTCCATTTCACTTCAACAGGTTTCCTTTTTGGTGTTCAGTCAGTTGTCACCGATCAGGGAGAACATATGATATTTGTCCCTTTGGGACTGGCTTACTTCACTCAGCATGATGTGTTCCACATTCCTCCATTTTGCTGCAAATGACTGGATTTCATTGTTTCTTACTGCGGTATAGTATTTTAAAGAGTACATATCGCATAATTTCTTTATCCAGTCTACCGTTGATGGGCATTTAGGTTGGTTCCAGGTCTTGGCTATTGTGAATTGTGCTGCAATAAACATTAGGGTGCAGGCCGCTTTTTTGTTTGCCAATTTAAATTCCTTTGGGTAAATTCCAAGGAGTGGGATGGCTGGGTCGAATGGTAGGGTTATACTCAGGTTTCTGAGGAATCTCCAGATTGACTTCCATAGTGGCTTAACCAGTTTGCTTTCTCACCAACAGTGGGTTAGTGTCCCTTTTTCCCCACATCCTCGCCAGCATCTGTTGTTGGTAGATTTCTGTATGTGAGCCATTCTAACCGGGGTGAGGTGAAACCTCATTGTGGTTTTGATTTGCATTTCCCTAATGGCTAGTGACCTTGAACATTTTTCATGTGCCTGTTGGCCATTTGGATTTCCTCTTTTGAAAAATGTCTATTGAGGTCCTTGGCCCATCTCTTAAGTGGGTTGTTGGTTTTGATGTTGTGGAGTTTCTTGATCTCTTTGTGGATTCTGGTTATTAACCCTTTATCTGTTGCATAGTTTGCAAATATTTTTTTCCCATTCTGTCGGTTGCCTCTTCACTCTGCTGACTGTTTCTTTTGCAGTACAGAAACTTCTCAATTTGATGCAATCCCAATAGTTGATTTTGGCTTTGACTGCCTGTGCCTCCCGGGTCTTTTCCAGAAATTCTTTGCCTGTGCCAATATCTTGAAGGGTTCTCCAATGTTCTCTAGTAACTTGATGGTGTCAGGTCGTAGATTTAGGTCTTTAATCCATGTTGAGTGGATTTTTGTGTAAGGTGTAAGGTAGGGGTCTTGCTTCACGCTTCTGCATGTGGAAATCCAGTTTTCCCAGCACCATTTATTGAATAGACTGTCCTTGCTCCAGGAATTGGTTTTAGATCCTCGGTCAAATATAAGTTGGCTGTAGATGTTTGGGTTGATTTCTATGTTTCAATTCTGTTCCATTGGTCTATCCATCTGTTTCTGTACCAGTACCATGCTGTTTTGATTACAACTGCCCTGTAGTATGTCCTGAAATCTGGTATTGTGATGCCTCCGGCTTTGTTTTTGTTATACAAAATTGCTTTAGCTATTCGAGGTCTCTTGTGCCTCCGTATAAATTTCAGCACCAATTTTTCCAGATCTGAGAAGAAGGTCTTCGGTATCTTGATTGGTATTGCATTGAATGTATAAATTGCTTTTGGGAGAATGGATATTTTGATGATATTGATTCTTCCAATCCATGAGCATGGAAGATTTTTCCATTTTTTGGTATCCTCTTCTATTTCTTTCTTTAAGGTTTTGTAATTCTCATCGTAGAGATCTTTAACTTCCTTGGTTAAGTTTATTCCAAGGTATTTGATTGTTTTTGTAGCTATTGTGAATGGGATTGATCTTAGAAGTTCTTCCTCAGCCATGGCATTGCCTGTGTATACAAAGGCTGTTGATTTTTGTGCATTGATTTTATACCCTGCTACTTTGCCAAACTCTTCTATGAGTTCCAATTGTCTCTTAGTCGAGTTCTTTGGGTCCCCTAAAAAAGAATCATATCATCTGCAAAGAGGGATAGTTTGAGTTCTTCCTTCCCAATTCATATCCCTTTAATTTCTTTTTCTTGCCTAATAGCTCTGGCTAGAACTTCCAGAACTGTATTGAATAGCAGTGGTGAGAGTGGGCATCCCTGTCTGGTACCAGATCTCAGTGGAAATGCTTCCAGCTTTTCCCCATTCAATAGGATGTTGGCTGTGGGTTTTTCATAGATTGCTTTGATTGTATTGAGGAATGTTCCTTCCAAACCCAGTTTGCTTAGAGTTTTCATCATGAACGGGTGTTGTATTTTATCAAATGCTTTCTCGGCATCTATTGAGATAATCATATGGTTTTTCTTCCGCAGTCTGTTAATGTGGTGTATCACATTGATTGTCTTGCGCACATTAAACCATCCCTGCATATCAGGGATAAATCCCACTTGGTCTGGGTGGATGATCTTTCTGATGTGTTGTTGCATTCTATTGGCGAGAATTTTATTGAGGATTTTTGCATCTATGTTCATCAGGGATATTGGTCTGTAATTCTCTTTCAGTGCTGCATCTTTTTCCGGCTTAGGAATTAAGGTGATGCTGGCTTCATAGAAAGAATTTGGGAGGACTCCCTCTTTTTTGATTGTTTTGAATAGTTTGAGAAGAATTGGAGTCAGTTCTTCTTTAAATGTCTGGTAGAATTCAGCAGTGAATCCATCTGGTCCTGGGCTTTTCTTTGTTGGGAGGGCCTTTATTACTGTTTCAATTTCTGTCTCAGTTATGCATCTGTTTAGGTGTTGTATGTCTTCCTAGTCCAATTTAGGTAGGTTGCATGTGTCCAGGAATCTATCCATTTCTGATAGGTTTCCCTGTTTGCTGGCATACAAGTCCTTGTAGTAATTTCTGATGATTCTTTTTATTTCTGTGGTGTCTGTTGTCATGTTTCCTTTTTCATCTCTGATTTTATTGATTTGGGTCTTTTCTCTTCTTTTTTTAGTTAGTTGGGCCAATTGGGTGTCAATTTTGTTTATTTTTTCAAAAAACCAGCTCCTCATTTGGCTGATTTTTTGTAATGCTTTTTTGGATTCAATCCTGTTGATTTCTTCTCTGATTTTAATTATTTCTCTTCTCCTACTAGATTTGGGTCTGGTTTGCTGTAGGTTTTCTAGATCCTTGAGATGTGTTGGAAGCTCATCTATTTGGTGCCTTTCCAATTTCTTGATGTAGGCACCTATTGATATAAACTTTCCTCTTAACACTGCTTTTGCTGCATCCCATAAGTTTTGGTATGTTGTGCTGTTATCCTCATTTACTTCCAGAAAATTTTTTATTTCTCTTTTAATTTCTTCTATGACCCACTGTTCATAAAGGAGCATGTTGTTCAATCTCCATGTGTTTGTGTATGCTCTAGGGATTCCTGAGTTGCTAATTTCCAACTTCATTCCTTTATGGTCTGAGAAGCTGCATGGTATGATTCTAATTCTTTTGAATTTGCTGAGACTTGCTTTATGGCCTAGTATGTGGTCAATCCTAGAGAAGGTTCCATGTACTGCTGAGGAGAATGTAAAATCTTTAGCTCTAGGAATGAAAGTTCTGTATATATCTGTTAGATCCATTTGGGCTTTAGTGTCGTTTAAATCTACTGTATCCTTGTTGATCTTCTGTCCTGTTGATCTGTCTATTTCTGAGAGTGGAGTATTGAAGTCCCCCAGTACTATTTTATTGGGGTCTAAGTCTCCCTTTAATTCCCTTAACAAATCTTTTAGATAAACCGGTGCCCTGTAGTTAGGTGCATATACATTGATAATTGTTATATCTTCTTGTTGTATTGATCCCTTAATCATTATATAGTGTCCCTCTTTGTCTCTCTTAACAGTTTTTGTGGTAAAGTTTATGTTGTCCGATACTAAGATGGCTACGCCCGCTCTTTTTTCATTTCTGTTGGCATGGTATATCTTTTTCCAGCCTTTCACTTTCAGTCTGTATGGATCTTTGTTGGAAAGATGTGTTTCTTGTAAGCAGCAAATAGATGGGTTTTGTTCCTTAACCCAATCAGCCAATCTGTGTCTTTTAACTGGATAGTTCAGGCCATTAACGTTCAATGTGACTAATGATAAGTGGTAACTTTGCCCTGCCATTTGCCAAAGATAAGTTCTAATATATGCTTTGAATTCCCTGTGATCTTTTTCTGTGAGGTTTCCTTCCTTTACCTTCTTTCATATTGATGACCGTGTTTCTGTGTCTCTGTGTGTAACACATCTTTAAGCATTTTTTGCAGGGCTGGACGAGTGACGACAAATTCTTTCAATTTCTGTTTGCTATGAAAAGTCTTTATTTCACCTTCATTCCCAAATGAGAGCTTTGCAGGATATAATATTCTGGGCTGGCAGTTTTACTCTCTTAGTACCTGGGCTATATCTCGCCATTCCCTCCTAGCTTGTAGGGTTTCTGATGAGAAGTCAGCTGTGAGTCTGATTGGAGATCCTCTGAGAGTAATCTGACGTTTCTCTCTTGTACATTTTAGGATCTTTTCTTTATGTTTCACTGTGGAGAGTTTAATTACAACGTGTCGTGGTGAGGATCTCTTTTGGTCGTGTTTATTAGGGGTTCTGTGAGCTTCCTGTACTAGGATTTCTCTGTCCTTCTCCAAACCTGGGAAATTTTCTGCTAATATCTCACTAAAAAGGCCTTCTAATCCTTTCTCCCTCTCCATGCCTTCAGGAACTCCTAGAACCCGGATGTTGGGTTTTTTAATAGTATCCTGCAGATTCCTGACAATATGTTTTAGATTTCCAATTTCCTCTTCTTTTCTTTGGTCTGACTGTATCCTTTCCTGTTCTCTGTCTTCTAAGTCTGATATTCTCTCTTCTGCTTCACCCATTCTGTTTGTAAGGCTCTCTATTGTGTTTTTCATTTGATCTATTGAATTCTTCACTTCATTATGATTTCTCGTCACTATCCCAGTTTCCTGTTGTACTAGTTGTTTCGTTTCATTTTGATTCCTCCTTAATATTTCATTTTCACGAGAGAGATTTTCTATCTTGTCCATTAAGGATTTCTGTAGTTCAAGAATTTGTTTTTGAGAACTTCTTAATGTTCTTATCAATTTTTTGAGATCTGCTTCTTGCATTTCTTCTAACTCATCATCTTCATAATCTTGAATTGGGGTGTCTTTTTCATTTGTGGGCGTCATGGTGACTTCCTTGTTTTTATTACCTCGGTTTTTGCATTTGTTATTTGGCATATTGGAGATATTTGGTTTCTTCACTGTGGTGCTTTTTCTTGTTATACTATGACTCTAGATTAAGTGGACTGTCTGTTTTTGATGGAGCCTTAGAGGCTTGAGATGGGTGTGGCCTGAGAGCTCTGTTTGGTGTGCCAAAGGTGACACTCCCAGGTTAGGTGTGGTAGATCTCTCTCTCTCTCTCTCTTTCTTTTTTTTGATTCAAAAGGGAAGTAATTCCGCACAGCTCAACGAAGTTGGAGGTAGTTAGCAGGCAAATGATACACCCACAGGAGCCAGAGATCGGAAGCTCTTTCCCAAGGACCACACAGGGAATCTGTTCTGCCCTCAGAGTGGGCTCAAATTCTCCTTCAGTCTCCCACTGGGTTTCCAAAGTTACGGAATTGTAGTGTCTCTGGAGAGTACTCACGTGAATTCCGTGAGTTCTCTCCCCACCGTCTCTTTTTTCACAGTCTCAGTTCAGTAGCACCACAAATTTACTAGGTCCTAATCTCCTGTTAATTCGCCCCGCCCAGAGTCAGGTTTTTCTGCTAGGCTCAGGGCCGGTGCAGACCTGAGGTCGCTCTGCTTATGACGTATGTCCAAGATGGCGCCTGCTCTTTGTCTTGCTCGCCCTTGAGAGGTGAGCAGAGAGAGAGAAACCTGTGCCCGTACCAGTCACCTTTTTTTTTCTCTCTCTCTCTCTTCCAGTTAGTCTGGTGAACTTTCCCCCCCGGGGGTCATTCCCTCTAGTCTCCTCTCTCCGCTTGCCTGCCGGTGTCTCAGGCTATTGAGGTTCGGCTCACCTCGCATTCCAGTGCTGGTGTGCTGAGTCTGCCGCTGGTGTCCCGAACTGTGGGCTCCCACGCTCTCCATGCAGGTCCACTGTGAATCACGCATTCCGGAAGCGTTTCTTCTGCTGTTTCCTCCCCTACTCTTCCTTGAACCTGCAGTATCTCCACTTTTATTAAACTGTCTCTCCCCGGACTATCAGTGTGCTCCCTTCCTATTCCGCCATCTTCCAGAGTGATTCTTTAACATGGGAGTTAGATTATGTCACCTTTGATTTATTGTTTATTTGTGTGGAGTATGAAAAGGGCATGGATCCTTATCAGTTGTGTTCATTTATATTTTACAAGCTCTTAGGACAGTGCCTTGGCCCACGATGGAGCAAATTAATACCTGTTCCTACAAGGAAGCACTGATAGAGAAAATAACTGAATCACTCAATATCTCATGAGCAGTAGCAGAGTTTTATTCAGGTCCTTGAACTCAATTCTGGCCCTCTTTTCACTATCCCTGTGCTGCCTCCTAGGTATGTTGCCCGAATCCTCAAGGTGAAAGAAGTCTGGGTTCATTTCATGGTTCTGCCCCAAAGCAGGCAGAATGTGAAGACAATAACTTCTCACTTTCAGATGGCATTCAATCTAATGCTTAAAGTCCATTGTAGAGCCAGATAAGTCCAATGATGCTACCCAAATGTTTCCAAGGTCTTCAATATCAGCAAATATGACTAAAAAAGTCATTCGAGTGTTTAGTCAGAAAAGGGAGGCTGTCAACTGTACTAATCTGCTTCTTAGATTCTGAGGTATAGCCAGATCTAGTAACCTTGTTAAGTGAGACAGTTCTTCCCAGGGCTGGTTGCTAACTGGTGACCTTTGGCTCAATTGATGCCCACAGTGGTTATATATGAAAATGTACTGGGTAAAACTGAATGTGACTGGCGCCGCGGCTCACTAGGCTAATCCTCCGCCTTGCGGTGCCGGCACACCGGGTTCTAGTCCTGGTCAGGGCGCCGGATTCTGTCCCGGTTGCCCTTCTTCCAGGCCAGCTCTCTGCTGTGGCCAGGGAAGGCAGTGGAGGATGGCCCAAGCGCTTGGGCCCTGCACCCCATGGGAGACCAGGAGAAGCACCTGGCTCCTGCCATTGGATCAGCGCAGTGCGCTGGGCTGCGGTGGCCATTGGAGGGTGAACCAACGGCAAAGGAAGACCTTTCTCTCTGTCTCTCTCTCTAACTGTCCACTCTGCCTGTCAAAAAAAAAAAAACTGAATGTGATATCTGTTTATTTACTTATTTATTTATTTACTTTCTGTCTTTGTTTTGTGAAATCAAACCCACATCTAAATTAGTGGTGTGATGCTTTAAGAGGTTATAACAAATCTTTGTATAGTTTTTCAACCTCTTTAAGTTAGAACTCACTGTGCATATATATTTAGGCAAATATGTGTGCTTATTCTTTTACCTCAAATACAATGAGTTTTTGTTTCAAAATATACTTTTTCAGTCCCTTTACTCAAGCCAAGTCAATTTCTTTCTTACTCTTCTGTTTCTTGATTGTCCCTTCTTTCCCCTTTTTTTCCTTGCATACCTTCCTCCCTCTCTGCCTTTCCTCCTTTTACTTCCTTCTCCTCCTTTCTGTCTTTCTCTTTTGCTCATACTGTTTTCCTCATAAAAGGCCCTCTTCTTTCTTTTCTGGCAATACAAATACATCACTAGCTAAAGATGCAGATCATCTAATGAGAAGCCTTTTCTGGCTGTCATACTCAAATCGTAGAATTATTTTTTTTAATTCTAGAAGTTTCCAATGATTCTCCTTGCTACTATAAATATTTTATTGCTTATAGTCTCATTCTTTTCTCATTCGTCATCATTTTATAATCACATGCTTTTTTGCACTCATTGGATTATCAAATTCTTGAGTGCAGTGACTTTGACTTCTATAACCCTTAGATTTTCCTTTTTACATATTAGTGCAGGCAGAGTGGACAGTGAGAGAGAGAGACAGAGAGAAAGGTCTTCCTTTTGCCGTTGGTTCACCCTCCAATGGCCGCTGCGGCTGGCGCACTGCGGCTGGCGCACCATGCTGATCCGATGGCAGGAGCCAGGTACTTCTCCTGGTCTCCCATGGGGTGCAGGGCCCAAGCACTTGGGCCATCCTCCACTGCACTCCCTGGCCACAGCAGAGAGCTGGCCTGGAAGAAGGGCAACCGGGACAGAATCCGGCGCCCTGACCGGGACTAGAACCCGGTGTGCCGGCGCCGCAAGGCGGAGGATTAGCCTATTTATTCTTAACAAACACAGTGCTTAAAGCAACCATTCTATTTTATCTTCATTTTGGAGGGTATGTACTCAACTCTAACTTGACTGAGTGGTTTTTTCCTTGTGACTGTTTTGATCAATAGAAAAATAGGGCTGAAGTGTGATCATATGTAGGAAGAATGATTACCCCAAGATAATCGCACTGTAAGAAGCCCACATGGAAAGGCTCTGGATGATGAGATGCCATCTGGACAGAGATATTCAGTTAAACTGAATAAAATTCTAGTTTCTAAAATTTAAGATTACCATCCTCAAATGAGCATTAGGCTAGTCATGAAGATGCTCACATCCCTCTTCAAAGTACCTGGCTCCGGCTCTTGGCTCTAGGTCCCTACTGATGTGGACCGTGAGACACCAGGTGACGACACAGGTAATTCGGCTCCTGCCACCCACTTGGTACATCATCCAGATTGTCTTCCAGGCCCTCAGCTTGGGCCCAAGTTCATCCCAGGCCATTCCAAGTATTTGTGTGTGGGGTATCTTCTCTCTTTCACTCTCCCCTTCCTTCTCTCTCAAATGCATAAAAGGCTTATGGTCCTGTGTGTGTGCATGCATTTGTATTTATGTGTATTAAGATTTGAGTAAGGTTTCTGATGAGAACTAGACAGTCCATCTTAAAGTTTTTTTCTTTTTTCGACACATCTTAAAGTTTTAAGGTGGAACATTGTTATTATCTTATTCAGTACTAACCTTTGTTCATCTTATTTCCTTCCTGGACTACAGCAAAAGTATCTGGCATGTTTCATGTACTTGGTAGCTATTGAATACTCAACCATTTGGAGTAGAGTTTCTCAGAAAATGGAACTACTCCTGCTGTTAAACTAATACTGGTTTGATCAAACTGGGAATTTTCAGTCAATACAGACTGCTTCAACGTCCCAGAAACTTGAGGAAAAATGTTGGTCCTTAGCGTTGTTTGGCTCATTGCATTTTGGGTGAATCTTGTACATGGGAGTAAACCGTCCCTCTTATTGATTCTTACCTGAAGTCTGAGGAAATGCAGATGAAAAATCTTTTGCTAAGTCCTTGGAATCAAATATCCTTCACTGAAACATTACTGGATATGGAATGAATCAGAAACATGTGGATTAAATTTCCCTGAAAATTTCTTTGGTAATAAAAATTAAAGGAAAAGTGTTTGGCTAGAGCATTGTGGGTGATGCCAAACCCAAATTGCTTGAAAAATGTGTGTGCTGGTTAGATAAACAAACAAATAAAAATATAAACACATTTTATTTCCCTCTTGCCTGGTAAAACCTCACACTTGTTGTAAAAATATCAGGTCAGTTTGAAGCCAGGTTTTATTAAAGATTTTGAGAAGTTCATGATTTTTCTATTTGTCTCATCATTAGAGACAAGTAGCTACATAGATAAACCCTTCTGAGAATGTAAGTAAACAATGCTGATGCTTCCCAATAGAATCCGATGGATTGAATGAGGTAAGATGTATTTGTAAAATGTATTTGATTTCTGAATATTAACTGAAATTTTCATCTATGGTAGATTTCTTCAAAAAAGAAGCAGCTGTTCAATTTAAACTATTCCTGAAATATTCAAAAACTTGGACTTGATATGCATATATGAAAAGAAGGATGGAATGCTTTCATTGTTCAAAGAATAAACTTGAAAGTAATTAGTACCCCAAGTTAGAGTTACTTAGTGGAAGGGAAGTATGTGAAGTTTAAAATAAACATTGTGATGGCTGCTATCATTCTTTTCATGCTTTACGTAAAAAAAACTTAAAAGCTGGCTAGTAAAGAGAACCGTGAGTATATGGTCCTTTAGACAAACATTGACTATATATGCTCTTGTATAGAGCTCTGAACCTCGGAAAAAGATATCCAGAAAATAAGTGTGCTATAAAATATTCCTAAAATTGGCTCTCTCACTTTAGTGTGTGTAAATATCACTTGGAAATGTTATTTGGTTGGTTTTTTTTTCCCAAAGAAATCTTTTATTTAAGGAATACAGACTTCATAAATTTCATAAGTACAACTTTAGGAATACAGTGATTATTTCTACAATACCCACCCTCCCACCCACTCTCCCACCCCTCCTTATTTGTTTTTAAATTTTTATTTATTTTCACCTACTTGGAGGCAGGGAAACAGAGGAAGGGAGGAAGAGAGAGGGAGAGGGAGATGGAGTGGGAGAGGGAGAGTGAAAGGATTATGTTATCTTCTTTCAGGTGATTCCCTCCCCAGTTGTCTACAGTAGTCAGGACTGGATCAGGCTGAAGTCAGGATCCTGGAACTCCACCCTGGTCTCCCATGTGTGTGGCAGGGACCCAAGTACTTCAGTCATCATTCACGGTCTCCTAGGATGCATTAGCAGGAAACTGGATTAGAAGTGGAGGAGCTCGGACTTGAGCTGGCATTCCCATATGGGATATGGATGTCCCAAGTGCAGCTTATCTGGCTGAGCCAAAATGCCAGTCCTTGGAAATGTTATTTAAAATACAGATTAACACTGTCTCCTTCCCTACCAGAGACTATGATTTGAATCAGGGCCCAGGAATCTGCATTTCCATATAAATTCAAGTTGATTCTGATGAACACTATCCAGGTAGCAAAACTGTAGAATTAGAAAACTGAAAAACATAAAGAGATTAATATTGAGAAGAATCAAGACATTTCATTCTTAAGACATGGTGAGACATAGATTCAACTTATTGGACACCAGTTTCTATAGGTGCTATTTTCAGATTATAATGAGAAGTTTCCAGAAATGTATCTGCTCATTCAAGAAATATTTGTTTAATGCCAAATAAATTCTGCAAATATGAGAACGTAAGTCCATGCCCTCATGCATTTTACTTTGTAATTGAGAGGCAAATTCAATAGGAAGCAATACATGAAGAGCTCATCAGTCAAGTAGTGAGAAGTGTTGAGGAGATAGACAAAGTGGGGAAAGGGATAACATTTTAGAAAGAATGGAAAGAAAAGACCTTTGAATGAAACAGTGTCAAGGAGAACCTACAGGGGCAAAGCATCCAGGATGAGGGAACAATTGGAAAGGATTCAAGGTGGTAGCACCACTGACCTTGTAGCTAAAATGCAGTGGACTAGGAGGAGAAGAGCAGGGAATCAGGTAAAGAGAGCTAAACAGGAGTTGGTTGGGGGTTCAATAGATTTTAGTTTCCCCTCTGAGTGAGTGGCATGGGAGGCCATTAGAGGGCTTTGAGCAAATATGAATCTCAAACAGAATGTTTCTACCATAAATGAAGTAGATTTAAAATATTGATTCAGTTACTCTATAGCAATTACACTTAGCCATGTGCAGTGTATATTGGATGGATAGTGTTTACAGAGTAGAAGGAACTGCATAAAATGTGAAAATTTTGACCCTATCCTCAAAATGTATTAAAATATATAGGGATTATATAGATAAACTAGTCCTTGAACAATTATTATCCAAAATAGTCAATCTTTGCCTCAAAATTTTAGGATTTTATAAACATATAAATATTCATTATTTTCACTATGTATGAAGGAAGTGAGAATTTGGCCATGTTGGTAGAAAGATATTTGAAACCCATGAATTAAAGTAGAATGTATACATCTATGGTTAATGAAATCTTCCATTTTTATTTTCTTAAGATTTACAGTTTTAAATAAATTTCATTAATACTTGCTAAGTGACATTAAGAATAATAAGTCAGAATCAATAACTTTCCTAAACTAGGGTACCCAAGAAGATGTAACAAGTCATATGAAATATTTGTGAATAACAACTGTTTCCAAAATATTCATTATTTAGTCACTAGTAAATTATAGCTGATATTTCATATGATAGAGTATACATATAGAAGTATTTGTTTTTTGGTTTTCTGAGATGTAGATGGACTCAGAGGAAACATGATGGTGCTTTAAGTTAATAGGTGGTGCTAATGTTGGAGTGAAAGTCAATATAAAAATAACTGGTGACAGAGCTTGGCTAAATAAGGACTTTTTGTGTGTTTTGATAGAAAAGATATAGTCATTTATTTAAAATCAGAGTTACAGAGACTGAAGGAAAGAGAGAGAGAGGGAGAGGGAGAAGGTGAGGGAGAGAGAGAGGGAGATAGAGAGAGATTGAGATTCTTTCTGCTGGTTCACTTCCGGAATAGCTGACATGGCCAGGGCTGGACCAGACCAAAGCTAGCAACCCTGAACTCCATCTGGGTCTCCTACTGTGTGTGTGTGGCTGAGGGGAGGGTGGGGGTGGGGATGGGACAAGCACTTGGGCCATCTTCTGCTGCCAGCATTACAGGCAGTGTCTTAATGTGCTGTGCTACAACTCTAGCCCCATAACAAGGACTCTTATATGTTGTCTTCCCTGGCGGCATCTTGATCTCGTCTTCTTTGTAGCTAATTAATAATGGCAGGTAATTAGTATGACTGAATTTCTTTGTCAATAAACTGATGTCACTTATCTCCAGAAAGATATATTCCAATATATTTTCATTACTGATACAAATCTTCTAGTCATTAACTCTTGGATTCTTTAATTCCACTTTACTTCTGTGTTAAATAGAATGATATTAAATATGCTTCCAGTATTTTATAGAGTCCTGGGTATTTCCCTCATGAAGAAATATGGAATATTGAGGACATAGATATGTTTGCCCTGATTGGACATTGTGCAATACATACATTTATAGAAGCATAGCATGGTATCCCAAAAATGTATATAATTATTTGTCAGTTAAAAATAAAATAACTAAAAAGAAATAAAAATTTAGTGAAACTGACTTAACATTATACTAACTCAAAAGTACTAAAATAGTATTTAGTGTAATTTTATGAAGGACCATAGAATAATAAGTGGTAATTATATGGGAAGCAAATATCAGACCTGAAAAGATTAGTTTGATTTTCCAGATGAGGAAATGAAGTTAATTGGCTTGTCACTTTCCTATAGCTAACCCATGTCAGAACTGGAACAAGTCCAGTTTACCTCACTTTCAGTGTCAGTTTCTGGAATGTTCTAAAATGTCCTTTAATAAGAGTTGTCTAAGAATTGGTATATGAAAGTCATTAAACTAAAGACAAGTAGTTTATCCAGTTTATCACATACATTAAATGTCAAATAGTGATATGGGGTGTTAGAATGAGAAGGAGCCTTGGATAGTGTAGTTCAACTCTCATTTTTAGATAAGGAATGTGTTTTGTGATGCTTCCTGGCCGAGCTACTTTCTTCTTCAAGCTAGTAGTACTTTGTAACTCAGTGCTCTTCTATAAATCATGACATCCTGGATTTTCTTGACATGATTATTTGAACAATTATGTCTTGTTATTTTCACTGGTGTTAAAATAAAAAATATAGGTCTCTTATTTCTTGAAATAAGGTTTTCTAGTAACAGTCTCAAAATACTGACTGTGAGCCACTTTACTGCTTTGCTCACCAGCCATTTAGAACATAAACTTCTGGATTAGAAAAATAAAGAATTCAAAGAAAAAGAAGCAGTATTTGGTTAAGTTGGCCAGGCTTTCTTTTCTTCTTTAGTATTCAAGTAGACAATTTGTACAATTTCCTTTACTTTGATCTTAGCTGCCCACGTTAGCAAGTTGCAGGCACAAATTGCTTGCCCATCCATCTATCCACAGACTTTGAAGGACATGGAAAAAAAAAATCCACCCTTTTGTGAAATTTCCAGACTGAAAGTTCTTACAGTTGTTGCTGCTGCTGACTTGGACCATGTGAGGCAGCTCCAGCCAGGGCTGCCCCCAAGCCACCCACCCTGCCAAACCTTCTGGTCTTGCCAGCATCATTTCCTGAATGATGAAGCTCCCCGTGTGTGTCCACTGGCATGCCTTGGAGATCAGGAACACCCAATCAGGAATCAATTAATGGGAGAGAATAACACAAGACAAAGTTTCTATTTTACTTGGAACTATGATAACCACAAAATGGCTCTGGGTATTTTGTGAATCAGATTTCTGTCAAACTCGTGTATTTTTTTTAATCTGGATACACTTCAGTGATTGTACTGTTCTTTGTTAAGAACTGTTTGATGTTCAAAAACCTTGAAGCCATTTAGACTACTTTCTTTCCCCCCTTTTCAAATAAAAGTTTGCATTTTGTCCACCACAAAAAGAGTGTAAATGCCAAGAGGTCTGAGCGTACTTTGAAAGTCCAAACCCACAAACTCTGATTGGCTTCTAAACTTGGCCAGACACACTCTCCAGGGCTCCAGACGTTACATCAAATGAGGCAGTATCATGTCATAATCAGGGCATGTTACCTGAATTCAAATCCCTCTACTGAGACTTTCAGCCAATTGCCTCATTTTATTCAACCTCAGTTTACTTCATCTTCTAATGGGATAATAAAAGTGCCAAGTACTTTTTAACACTGTATGTGGGCCTTTGTGATCCTGACACACAATAAGCACTTTATGAGAAGATTGAGAGAACTATCGTTTTGGTGAGGCCTATTTGTATTTTGTATTTCTTTTGCTCTTTTTTTTTTTTTTTTTTTTTTTTTTTGACAGGCAGAGTTCGACAGTGAGACAGACAGAGAAAAAGGTCTTCCTTTTCCGTTGGTTCACCCCACAAATGGTTGCTACGGCTGGCGCACTGCGCCGATCCGAAGCCAGGAGCCAGGTACTTCTTCCTGGTCCCCCATGCGGGTGCAGAGCCTAAGCATTTGGGCCATAGCAGAGAGCTGGACTGGAAGAGGAGCAACCAGGACAGAACCGGCGCCCCAACCAGGACTAGAACCTGGAGTACCGGCGCCGCAGGCAGAGGATTAGCCTAGTGAGCCGTGGCACCGGCCTCTCTTTCTATTAAGTATACTGAAATGATCATTACTAATAAAAGAGATTAAATAAGCAATTATATAATGCTATTGAGGATTAGTTTTAAAAATCATTTAAAAAGATTGTTAATGGCTATTACTTAAGCAGCAATTTCTAACATATTTTAATAGTGCCATCATTTCTTTTCCTTTGTCTTTCATAGTTTAGTCCAAATTAAAGTTTTTCCTCACTTTTATTAAACCAAAATTGATATTCTTTTCCCATTTTCTTAGTCTCTATACCCAAGTGTATACATCAAGTGCATTTGGTATTGTTTTTGTTTTCTTTTTTAAAAAAATTCATTTTTGTATTTGAAAGATAGAATTACACAGAGAAAGAGAGAGAGAGAGATCTTCTATCCACTGGTTCACTCCCCAAGTTGACACACAGATGGAGCTGGGCCAATCTGAAGTCAGGAGCCAGGAACTTCTTCCAGGTTTCCCACATGGGTGCAGGGGCCCAAGCCCTTGGGCCATCTTCTGTGTTGCTTTCCGAGGCCCATTAGCAGGGAGCTGCATTGGAATTAGAGCAGCTAGGACAGAACCAGTATGAGATGTCGGTGCAACAGGCAGCAGCTTTACCTTCTACCCCACAGTACTGGCCCTGTTTTTGTTTGGTTTTAAGAACAATTTTCTGTGGGCCAATGCTGTGGCATAGTAGTTTGGGCTGATGGTGCAGCACAGTAGGTGAAGCCTGCACCTACAGTGCCATATTCCAAATGGGTGCAGGTTCTTTTCTTGCCTGCTTCTCTTTGCTTATGGCCTGGGAAAGCAGTAGAAGATGGCCTAAATGCATGGGCCCCTGCACCCAAGTGAGAGACCTGGAAGAAGCTCCTGGCTCCTGGCTTTGGATTGGCCCAGCTCCGGCTGCCACGGCCATTTGGGGGAGTGAACCAGTGATTGCAGACCTCTCTTTCTCTGTGTCTCCCTCTCTCTCTCTGTAACTCTGCCTCTCAAATAAATAAATCTTTTTTAAAAAGAGCAAATTTTTTGGAGGAAATGTACGAATAGTTTCAAGAGATTAAAACAAATTGAAGTTGCAGAGACAAAAAAGTAAGAGGAAAGAAAGAGGAATAAATCTAGGGATATCAAGAAAGTGAGCTAGAAATCCAGCTTTGAAAATTCCTGAAACTAACATACAGGATGTGGGGAGCAACCCGGACTAGACTAAGTTACTGGAATTAAGACTTATTCTATGCATCTGCTCTCCCACAATATGGCGCTGGGAGAGGAGGAAACAGCTTCTACACAGCTGCCTCCAGTTCAACCAATAAACAGCAGGACCTGCTCCTGATTGGAGGAGAGCAGCGTACTTGGCGTGTGGGTAGCAGAGTTGGGATTGGCGGAAGAGGACTATAAAGGAGGAGAGAGACAACATGCACCAGGAACATCTATCTGAAGGAACACCTGTGCAGCCCCCGAGAGAGCCGGCCGGCGATGTGCCGCTCCCCCCGCGGAAGTGGGGAAGGTGGCAGGGGGAACCGCCCTTCCACGGAGGTGGAAGAGTCGGTAGCCAACCCGGGAAGAACCAGCAGCAAACCAGGGCAGACGAAAGAACAGCGCAGGGTCCTGTGTCGTTCCTCCACGAAGACGGGGAGCGACACAGGAGAAATCAAACTGACTTAACATGTGAGTGCTTGTAAACTAGCTGGCAAAGTTCTAGTAGAATTCACATAGGTCCCAGTGATACATGAGTGTGCAGATATGGAGTGTTTTGTGAGAAACTCCACATAGGAACTCAAAAATATAATTGACTTCAACAGGGGCACTGCATTGTGGTGAGGATCAACAGCCGATCACTGAATGCTGTATTTACTTCCTAGGAATATTAATGTCTGTGCTTCCTGGAAGACTCTGACATGATGTATGTCAAGTGAGCGAAAAAAATAGGTAAATGAAATAGGTAAATGAATGAGTGAATAAGTAAGTTTTGTAATCAAATAGTGTCAGCAATAAAGTATAATTAAATTTACATTTGCATTACAAATAGAATGCATTACAAGTAGAATGTTCTGAGACATGCACTACTCTAATAAAAGCTGTGCTGTTTGAATAGTATGAGACTAAGCACACTATTTTGACAGGTCAAGAGGTTGGAACCTCTTGAATGACAGGAAAAATAAACCAAATGAGTCACTCTGTTCCACTGTCAGCTTGTGAGATAAGGGGACAAGGAGAATAGTGAATTCACTCAATAAATCATCACTACCTACTTTCTCCATCCTAGATGATACTGGACAGCCTAGAGAGATGAAACAGGACAGGCATATAATGTCCAGTGATGTCTCAAAGGGAAGAGTTGCTAGGCTAAAAGGCCAAGGGTCACATGTCTTGTCATAGCACAGCTCTCACCTAGGGATTGGTTAGGACCCAGGTTATTATGAAACAAAACACACTTTCATGCTAGAAGGTGGCCACCTAGGAAGTCTCCCTCATAGAAAGTCACTGATCTCAAATTTCTAACTACGCAAACCAAAACCCTTGAACAAGAAGAATCAACTGAGATTCATCTCAGTTCCTTAATTTACAGCCATTTCTCTATTGGCAACAATTTAATTGGAATTATTTTAGGCTGAGTTTTCCTACAACAGATTGTGAGATGGAGATTAATATGCAAGATATGTGTTAGGAAGCACTTTGGAGATCAATATCAATAGAAGGGAGGGAAAGGAAGCAGGATTGTGGAAGAGAGAGAAGCTGGAATGTGATTTAGTTGCACTGAAGACCCCAGTATATTCTTTGGGGAACTCTGGAGCTGGGATGACACTTTAGAATTTGGGGCAGGAAGAATGGGCTTTTATATCCCTGCAATGATTGGGACTGGATGTGGCTATTTAATGGGGGCTTCTTCTCCAAGTAGATGTGGTGTTAGGCAAGGCAGATTTCTCCCACGGAGACAATCCTCCAAGAAGGCTTAATGCATAGGACCTTCTTCAGGCAGCACTGCCAGTAGCTGGGAAAATGAATTCCTTTTTCCAAAAGGGGAACCTGAGCACAACATTCCCCAAAAGTGCTCCCTATGTATATCTTGTAGTTTCCTTTTAATATCATTCAAATGAATAAAGAGCTATTAAAGTAATTTCATTCCACAAATGATATTAAATCAGGCAAAATATTATGCTTAGATGCAATCTTCATTGTATAATCACGGTTGAACCTTTAATTACTGTCATGTGCCACATTTTGTTAGATGATTTTTATGCAAAATTCTTATACATATTTAGTGGAAAAGTTGGGAGAGATTTTTTAATTAGCTTTTAGATTTGGTCTGCTATACTAGAATGAGGCATGGTGGTAGATTTATGTTTGTGGAACAATTTTTCATTCCTGTGTTTCCACAGTGAAAGATCTTTAGAGTTAAATGGCTTTTATAACAACACAAGAGGATGTACCAAGATGCACCAACTTAAAGTGTGCCAGGTTCCAAGTTTGTTATGATATAGATATTAGTATTTCTAAAGAGATAATATTGTTTTCATAATATTCTGTGTTGATCCTTCTCAGATGTCTGTTATATATATAATATACATAAATATATGTATATATACATTATATATATATATTTCAACATACTTGGAGTTGGTCAACTTCATCTAACTATAATTTTTATATAGTGGTAGAATAGAGCATTTTAGAGTAGGAAGAGGAGGTGTTCCATTGTGGACACAGTGAAACCATTCTCTGATTCATCATCATCTGAATACTGAAAGATAAGTAGGAGTTAACCCAGTAGAGGTAGTAGCTGAAGGGGACTCTTGGGAAGAGCATTTCATGCAAAAGGTAAACATGTGTAAAGTCTGAAGTAGGAAACAGAAATGAGGCTGAGGTTTGCTTATTTCTCCCCTTAGTTTGACTCTTTGGTCTCATGAGGTTTAATTAATTTGGAACATAAGTGATAACATAGCCTGTGGGTTATTTTCTGTATTTAATTTTGATGAAGTGTATGTGAATACTATTAATGAACTTTTGGTTTAAAGAAAATCTTGAAAATTTGGAATGCAATATAAAAGCAGCTGCTACTGCATATAATTTCAGTTAGGGGCTGCACTCTCCCCAATACAGTCTGAAAGGGATCTCCTATCCATTTATTACACTGTCTGAATTCCTTCAATGAAACCTCATTTGGTCAGCTTTTGAAGGTTTCTTGGTTTTATATGGAGTCATAATTTACAAAGCAGGTATACCTGAGGGACATAATAATTTAGCAGGAATTTAATTTTCATTCAGATGATGTAACATAGAGAACACAGCCATCATGAAAATGGAAAAAAAAAGTGGAACCCAAAGAGCTCTAGGATGGGGGTGGGAGGAAGGAGAGAAAGTAGGGAAACCAAGGCATCAGAGGAAGTTTTTGAAAGAGTATCAAAGGGTATAGAAGCAAAGATTTACCTTCTTGAGAATTTAGCCTCAGGACTCAATTGCAAGGAAAATTTATCAGCGTTGCACAATGCTGTTTCTCAAGTAGTTTTTTTCAACTTTCCCCTCTTCCCCACACATTGTTCTCCCAGGGTTTGTATTGGGGGGTACTAACATGGAAAGGTGGGGAAGTCCCAGAAACATGTATACTCACCATGGGTGAACTTCATAGCCACCTTCCTTACAGAGATGGCAGGCAGATCATTGTATGGGTTTTGATGTTAAGACTTATGACACAGGTAGAGGCATGAATCATCATTTTTCAATTTATTTCCATGATGAAGCCTGAAGAGAAAACTGTATCAAACAAGCCCTTGTCCTTTATCCGTCAGCCTCTGGAGTTGACGGGGTGATTCATGCAGTGTGTTCTCCCTTACTGCCTGATTCACAGCAACTCAAAATCTTTTATGTGCATTGCTCTAGATATACCCATGACTCTTCCATCAGCCTAGTGTCTGCATTTTGATAGTAAGTCATATGTTTTTAAGCAATATATTGATGAGTTTTAGAGTTTAAATACTTTCAAGCAGCTGTCGGGCAAATGGGTTTGCTTGTGCAGATTCTGATGAGTTGCTATATGTTGTGTATTTTATGCATGTATTTCCCCTTGTATGTCCTTGCTTAGGGTGGGTTTTGGAATTCAACCTTGACTGTTAAAATGAATTCTGCTGTACTTTTGTTTCTTCAGCCCTCATTTTCATCATCTGTGACCTGAGGAATGACATGATAGATACTCCCAAAGGCTCTTCTGGTGCAGCTTGAGCTTGTTGTTCCATGTACTAGACATTAATAATAATTCTGATGCTGGCTATCAGCATTTGTTGGAGTTCTTTGGTGAAGGTTTTGATTTTGTGCTATTTGAAGTTGTTCAGTGAACCTTTTCCACCACTCTGCATTCTGTATGGGTATACTGGAAATGCTCCTTATTAAATGAAACATACAACCCAGACAGTGCTGTGGCACTTGAACTCACCTTCTCAAATCAGAGAGCAGTTAATAACATTATTGATATAGAAAGATTGGTTGGATATTGTGGCAGAGCAGGTTATGCTGCCTCTTGTGATGCCTGCATCTTATTATTAGGGTGCCTGGGTTTGAGTTTTGCCTCTACATCTGATGCAGCTTCCAGCTAATGTGTACCCTGTGGGGCAGCAGGTGATAACTCAAGTACTTGGACCCTTGCCACTCAGATAGAAGACCCAGATGGAGTTCTGGGCTCCTGGCTTCCACCTGGCCTGGCCGCCAGGTTGTGGACATTTGGGGAGTGAAAATCTCTGTTTTTTCTACTTCTGCCACTCTACCTTTTACATAGATAAAAATAAACATTAAAGCAAGAAAAAAAGAATGATTCAGTGAATTGTGTACTCCTTTGATTTCTTAGATAGATTAATGGGATGTAAAAGATACAATGTAGGAATTTTAGTAAACACTCAAATCATTTGACCTGTTCAGCAAAATATAAACCACAATAATGGAACCTTATTGTCAGAACCATTGTCCAGTATTTATTAAGGTGGTAGTGCTATATGAGACCCTGGCAAACTATAGTCTCCTTTCTAGAATTGTTTATTTCCAAGCAAGAAAACTGTTACTCAGTTTGTGCGAGTCATTACAGTTTACAGCAGAGTTTGCAACTTTGTTGGATTAGAAGAACATTTAATCATATAAGAATTATCAATACTAATTTCTATAGAGGTGGATGTTGAGAAACCTATATAGCTGTGAACTGAGCTATGTATAGCTCATATAGAGGTTATATAGTTATGAAATAGCAGAATAAATATTCAGATCCAGATATTTATTGCTTTGGTTACAAATGATGCTATGTCTATAAAACACTGTTTTTCAGGAAGAGAGACTAGACTCTCTGAGTAATAAAATTATTTTAACATAAGCAAGGCAAGAAGTTCAGCTATTAAAATATGGAAGATTTGCAAGTACTGTCCAGCTAAACTTCTAACTCTGCTCTAAACCCCACATGTATGTGCAGGTGTGATTTTTTTTCTGTGACTCAGTGTGAGGCCTGAGGCCTATCCACTGTCTACAGTTTCTAGTTACCAAAGAAATGGATGGGTCACTTCAGTACATGTGACAGATCATGGGATAAGCCTGATGTTAGGAGTTCCCAGGGCATGGTTCTCTGTGCTTTTTCTGTCTCTTTAGATGGATATATCTACAGGCAGACAGTGATTGGCATTTCTTGACCCCTCTCCAGCTCTCCAGTAGGATCTTAGGCATAGCTCTGTTCTTGGACACAAGAAATTCATTTGCTTACTCGCAGGGGTAGGGAACGTCTGGCCTGTGGGCTGTATAAAGACCATGAAATTGTTTGGTGCAGTCCTACCAAGGCAATTGCAGGTGGGACACAAAATTCAATAAATCTATAGCAGGCTGATTTTGTATGGCCTATGGATGATGTTATAAATATCCAAATGGCCCTTGGCAGAACAAAGGTTTCCCATCCCTGGTAGGGTGCCATCAGATAATCAGCTTAATGTGGGAGTTGCTCAGGAAAACTTCATTGACTTGTGACAAGTAAAGGAAATGTTGGGAAGGAATAATTTCCTAGTGAAGCTTGCCCCCCAACACACACACACCAAGAAGCAGTTTGCTAGGGCTCTTATAATAATAAGGATTAGGCCAGTGTCCATTATATGGAAAGGCAGGGAGCAGAAGGACCATTCCTGCTTGCACTGTGCATCTTCATAGATTATATGTTCAAAGATATCTCAGACTGGTTTCCTGCAGCCTTCCTGGTTTGTGCTGATCTAGTCCTCTGGGAGTACAGTGTTGCAAGATAACTTTCCAGTAACATCTGAAAAACAAGTTCAAAAAAGTAAAATGTTTCAGATTCTCTTCCTGTGTTCCAGTGACTCCTTTTTGCCTGAATCTTTGGTTCTAGATTACAACTTCTGCTAGAAAAAAGCTGAAGCTCTAGAATTAAAGGAGACCTCATAGTCTAACCCTCATTTTCTGGAGGGCAATTTTCCATATGTGTGCATGCTCCTTTAATTTGAAACAATTTTTTTGCAACATTGTTCAAAACATTAGAGAAGCATATTTATGTAGAAAACCTGCTTCAGCTGAATCTTCTAAATGTCTGTTCATTTACATATGGATTATTATAGTCTTTGTGGGAGAAATAAAGAAAGCCGGAAAGAATTGGAATCAGACAGAAGGTGATACTTCCTTTTGCTGCTGCTGTTGATCCTTCTTGTCCTCCTTTTTTAAAATTAGTTTCTTAAAAGCTAGTCTATCTGTCATAGGGATAGAGAGGATTATCTGTTTATGTTGCTATTATCAGTGGCATAGAATAGAAGCCATCAGTTTTTTGTCTTAAATTGACTTTAACGCATTTGACTGTGTTAATGCATGTATGTTATTGTTTCAAAATCTGATGTTTATTTTCATTTGCACTTTCTCTGAATTCTTTAGGTTTCTTTTGAAAATATATGGGATCTTTCTCATAATGGGTGCAAAAGAAGTGCTTACTGAGTGAATTTTCTTGCCACGCATATGTAGAATTTCCAGGAAATTAATACAACAGAGCAGCAGATAAGCTGGCATATGTACGACTGATAATCATTAGGAAAATTGCCCATGGTTTTCTTCTCTGACAGGTGGAGAGAAGGAAAGGAAACTGATGTTGATTAAAAATTTACCTGCAACTTTCACATGCAAGATAACATTTAAATCCTTAACAATTTGGAAAGAGAGACCTTCTCACATCATTATATATGTATGAACAATTAGATTCCAAGAAGTTAATTTGCTTTGGGTCATGACCTTTATGGTAAACTGACATTCAAGTTCAGGTCTGTATTTTACCAGACTTGTATATATTTTCTCCACTAAATTGCAACTCAGGCAGATTTCAGTGAGTATATTTGGCTTCCAAATTACACAATACATTCACAACAATCTATTTTGATAAATTATTAACTATTTTTTTACCTTTGCAACCCTTGCCTCATAGGGCATATTTTTTTCTCTCCCCACTCCTCTCTCACAACCTTGCCATCTTGGTATCTGGTGTTTAGTAATGAAAGAAATTTGGCATCATGACATACTGATGTGATATTATAGAATGGTCAATGTTAATAAGATGAAGTTGGCCAGCGCCTTGGCTCACTTGGCTAATCTCCGCCTGTGGCGCTGGCACCTTGGGTTCTAGTCCTGGTTGAGGCGCCGGATTCTGTCTCAGTTGTTCCTCTTTCAGTCCAGCTCTCTGCTGTGGCCCAGGAAGGAGGTGGAGGATGGTTCAGGTCCTTGGGCCCTGCACCCGCATGGGAGACCAGGAGGAAGTGCCTGGCTCCTGGCTTTGGATCAACGCAGCGTGCTGGCCATGGTGGCCATTTGGGGGGGTGAACCAACGGAAAAGGAAGATCTTTGTCTTTGTCTCTCTCTCTCTCTCACTGTCTAACTCTGCCTGTAAAAAAAATAATAATAATAAGATGAAGTGTTTGTGTTTCAGTTTGAAGAATCCAAAGGATCTAAATTTTTCTTCTTAAGCCCCTTCTCATGCCTGTTTATTGATGACCAAATCTGGATGGAGCTGGTGTCCAAGTGATTATAAGACTGGACAAAGCAGGAAATTTTCAGATGCCCAGTTGGGGTTGTTTGGATTTGTCTCAGAATAAACCCTGAGACAAAGCCTGGGTGTAAATAGTCTGCTTAGGAGGCAATTCCAAAAACTCACAGTGAAGCAGTGTAGGAAGTGAAAAGGAGGGAGAAGGGCCAGTACAAGGTGCCTTAATGAACACATATTTGCTGTTGGGCCAACCAGAGTCATTTCCACTGAGGACTCTGAGAAGGTGACTGGGATGGAAAGGGTGGGAGTTTATTCATCAGTTCTGTTTTGGATTGACTCGTTTGCCCCAAGGATTTTTCATTTTCCTAAACATCTAAGTTGTACTTTGATAGGTCCTAGTCCATAATCCCCGAAAATAAGCCTCGGGCAGGGTTCAGAGAGTTATATGTGGGGAATTGTCCATTTATGGTAAACTTTATTATAGTTGTGGATGAACTAGAGGGCCAAGGGGTTTTGAAGCAGGATATAAACATTATCTGACACAGAGGAACTTACAGGAAACACAGAGAACTTACAGGAAAAGGGCAGAAGTGCTTTGTGCTACTCTGTAGACTCCATGCCTACGTGGGATTGATTAGAGATAAGACAGCTCTAGCGAGAGGCTGTGTAGTAGTTTCAAGCATGGATTCTGACAGCAGCTCTGAGTTCAAATCATCTCTGTTACTCACTAACTGGGTGAATTTAGCCTAGATATTTAAATTCCTAGTGCTTGTCCTCCTACCTGTGTAAAATGAGAATGATAATAAAGCCTACTTCAAGTGCATTGGTGTCAAGTTGATACAGGCCAACACATGTAAAGCATTTGCAACTGAACCAAGCATAAATTAAGCAATCAAACACTTCTCACCTATGGTCATGAAGGAGACCTATATTGCCTTTTAAAATGTTACAAATGTGAAGCTGGACTTAGAAAAAAAATCTTCCTAGTTAATTCTTTAGCTAGAAAACTTTCTTTTATATCCCTTATCAAATTCTACTCTCTCAGATCCAGGACTTCACATATATCTTAATCCAGTCAAATTTTGAATTCAACTTTTAAGGGACACAACGTTACAAAAGGACATAGTAAGTGGAGGTTTTAGAAACAATGAAGTACTCGTGTTACCTAACAACTGAGTAGAAACAGCACCCAATATGACAGAATCCATTATATTAGCAATCAAATCTAATGATGATTGCCACTGGTGGAACATGTGCCTAGTACTTGGTATATTATCTTATTTAGTATTTGCACCACTTGTAATGAGTAGATAGTTTCAGCTCAGTTCTTGAAAAGAAGAGATGGATTCAGAGTTGAAATAACTTGTTCAAGATTCCACAACTGGTAATTTGTGGGGCTGAGAGTCTGACCCCATTGCATGTTTCTTAAACTGTTATATTCAACTGAGACATTGCAACAAGCTAAATGTTATCCTCGGCTGACATCACTTGGGACACTGTATACTCATGGTGGCTTTAGAATTGAAGCTTGTATTGAGTCCTTGCTCTACTATTTGTGGCTTTGGGTATTACTTAACCTCTCTTGAGCTCATTATGTTACAGGTTTTCTGTAAAAGAAGAATAATGATCTCTATCCCAGAGGGTTGTTTTCGGGATTATATGAAATTATCTTGATACTTCGTGTTCAGTGTTATGTAAATTTTGTCATCTAAAAGAATTAAAGCTTTGAAATGAGTTGTGGTAATCTATATGAATGAAATTATTAACAAGAGAGTTGATATTTAAAATTCTTTTATAATTAACTTTATGCTTACATTTCTCAATTTCTAATTGGAATTCTTTTCCTTTTTCTTTCATTCATTCCACAAACACGTATTAAAAGCTTATATATCAGGCATGTTTTATGTGTTTGGAAATTAAAAGATGAAAGTAACGTACTTACATTACAGTTGCTTAACAGTTTAGGATCATAAATAATTGCAGAAAAATCACAGTAACAAGTTTTGCTTTGCCAATACCTCTTTTAAAAAATATTATATCCTCTACCTTCACAGGAGCAAAAAGATAATCAATTCTCAGTCTTATTTGTAACATAATAATTAAATGTTTTAAAATTAGTTTAGACTGTATGTCAAGACTAAGACAGAAATGAGGATGTGTGCTCATTTATAGATATACACATCTATCTATAAATAAAGTTCTTCCCAAAGCTGTGAAACATCTAGATCTTCAAAACCATGAAACTTGTTAGCCTTGGTTATAGATAAGCAGAATAAACCATCTCTTTTCCAGGGGCACCAGTTCATTAGCCTTAGCTTTTGAAGCACAAGGAAGACAGGTCTCAAGAACTGCTTCTTTCCCAAAACTCAAAACTTTCTAACGAGTTACATTACTTTTGTTTCTAGTGGTTCTCATTAGCACAGATAATACAATGTTTCTAAGTTGGCTGTGAATAGCCTTTGATGCTCTCCTGATTTGTGTTCATCTTTCTACTAGTATATAATTATTTACCTATTCATCTTTTAGATTAATAATGGTATATGATACATGAGTATGTTTTTACTCATAAATTACCAATCAGTAAGTAAGTACAAATAAACTTAGAAATGCATTTCTAATGTTATAACGATGAACCCATTCTGTAAACATAAATTGAAAACATTGGGAGATACAATGGAATTTTTTAAAGTTAATTCTGCCAGCCATAATTTTGAATTTCCCAGTGGTATGATAAGCACAATCTTGTTAATTTATTTGGGGCATCAGCAAAGCAGGAGAACCAACAACATATCATCTAATGAATTTATTAATCCAAAATGAAATAAATCAGAATTTTTACCTCCTTTGACTAATTTTATAGGCTAGTTTGGCTTTATTTTAAATATTGTCTGTGTATGGGTGGAAATATGACATCATTGTTTTTGATTGGTGTAAGAGCTCTAAATGGTTTAGATTTACTACCTGTTAAAAGGGTTAGAATTTAAAGGACATTTGTGAAGTACAATTTCCCAGAATCTACTGAAGATTTTCTGTCTTTAACATTTTTGCTCATGCATCTACACTTCTCTAACTAGTAAGATTCAATTCATAATGTAAGGCCCACCTGTCTATAGGCCAACCCAAGAGAAAGAAATTTGTTTCTTCCTTAAGTTAATTTTGTGTGTGTTAGCAGTATACATTCCTCTTTCATTTCAAGCAGATATTCACACATGTGTTTATAAATGTATTTATTTTATTTAAAATATGCATAGTGTCTTCTAAGTCCATTTTAAACATTTTAAAAATAAGTTATTCTATCTTATATCTTTCATTTTTCTATTAACACCAATCTACTGAAAATGCATTAACTAGGTACTCAATTGATTTGGGTTGAATAGTCAATAATGGCCGATTTTCCTTTCCCATGCTGTTGAAGGTCATAGTAAAGACAAAGGCATGGAGACTTTTATCATTCCTTAACTGTGTAGGAATTATGAGACTATAATATGCTAAGTGGAATTGTTATTTTTCCTTTTTATTTTTTTCATTCCTCTAATGAAATTGAAATACCTCCTTTCATATTATCTCACCATATTTGAAGTATAGTTGTATTTTAGTGGGTATGGAAGATTGATTTCAGGACCTCCACAGACAACAAACTCTGTAGATGTGAAGTCCCATATATAATGACATAGAATTTACATATACCCAGCACATATCCTCTTGCATGCTTTAAAATTCTAGATTACTTATCATGCCTAATACAATGCAAATGCTTTGGAAATACTTTTTTTTACTATGATGCTTGTGGAATATGATAAAGAAATAGTTTTTACATGTTTGGTACAGATGTGATTTTTTAATGACTAATTTTGATCTGTATTTGGTTGAATCTATAGATGTAGAATCCACAGATATGGAGGATTCACTTCACCAGAAAAAGACAGAGATTGTTTATAAGCTAGATGCACAAAGAGAGACATGCTTACTTGAATTGAACTGGTTAGTTAGGTATATTTCAGAGCATTTAGTTTTTCCACATAGTTTTCCTGTAGAATGTTCTTTATTGTTAATGGAAACTCTGGAGGGTGAATGGTGATGAAAGATAAGAATCTGGATATGTATTTCTCACAGGTCAGAAGTTGCTGGTGAGTTTAACCTAGGTCCAGAGAGCTTATCTCACATATTTGCTAATCGCGTGGAAGAGAGAGCCCACAGATTTTAAACTGTTGACTCCAACACAAACCACATATGTGAAAGGGTAGCAGTGATACATGAAAGCAAAACACCAAGTTTAGCAATTCTTCATTTTTTAAAAAAAACTTTCCCTAACTGTGTTCATACCATAAAGAACAAATCAAAATATGATGAGGTAAACATTCTGTATGGTCATGTGATGAGATCACAGTTAAATACTAACATATTTCTTTCCACTATTCCCTTGAAAGTGTTTTCATCTATTACTTTCCAGTTCACATGTAGTTTTACTCCCCCTTTTCAGTACTCAAAATTCTTTTGGACTGTTTAAATTTGCTTTTCCAAACAAAACACACAATTATGTATTGCAGATGTGAATTTTTTAGATTAAGAATAGGATCATAGTTTAAAGTAAAAAGATAAGGTATAGCAATCAAATTGTTTGCAGAGTATACTTTATCAAATATATATATATGTATAATTTAATATCCCCAATGTGCTTGCCCTGTTGCTCACTACACAAAATAATTCTTGTTGACTGGTTTTGCTCTGCAGAAAACCTACTCATTTTTAAGACTCTCTACTCAATGTTAACTTGGAGGCAAGCTTAATTTTACTATAGGGATGTAGTCTGACAGTCCTGAAAAATAGATTTTATATTTGGAAAATACCAGTTACCTTCTATCTCAAACACATACATTCCTTAAATATAGGAACACTATTTTATAGTTAGGTTTTGTGTTAGGTATACTTCATATAAACTTTTATGTATACTCCAAATCACAGAATAGTCAGCCTATAATTGAATCAGTTAATAATGTAGTCAGTTGGCTTGAAGACCTTAGATGTCGACTGATTTACTGAGAGCCAGAATTAGGCTTGATTTTTCTTTTTTTAATTAAGATGTATTTATTTATTTTGAAAGTGAAGAGTTAAAGAGAGAGAGGGAGAGACAGAGGGGGATCTTCTATCCTTTGGTTCAGTCTTCAGATGGCCATAATGACCAGCGCTTGGCAAAGCTGAAAGCAGGAGCCAGGAGCTACATCCAGGTCTGCCACAGGGAACCCAAACACTTGGGCCATCTTCTATGGCTTTTGTGAGGCCATTATCAGGGAGCTGGATTGGAAGTAGAGCAGCTAGGACTTGCACTGGCACCCACATGAAATGCTGACATTGTAGGCTGCAGGTTTACCTACTACATCACAACATCAGTCCCCGGGATTGCTTCTATTTCATAGCAATTCATCTTCCCATTCAACCTTTGTCCTTCACTTTCCTGATGACTCAAGGCAAAATTCTTCTAAAACAACTCACCCTTAATCTATTGTTTCTATTTTACCCATTTTTTGCATTATTTACATCATTACATTATTTCTAGCAAATTTATTTTCTATAAAACATTTTTGTATTTTAGAGAAAAAAAGAGTGATATTTTGTCTTAAAATAAAATCCTGCTCTGAGTTTCCCTCTTAGCATTCAAAATTTTATTTGATTTATGATGATGATGTTGATTTACACATGTAGTAAAGGCAAGAGAACTACTTGACCCTCAATGGGCTGCTTTCAGCATGAAACATATTTTTGCCATGTGGAAACTGTGTTTGAGTTAGCTATTTGTTTGTGTTATATGACAAGCCATTTTTTTTTTTTTTTTTTTTGCTGCCCCATAAAATGTGGTTTCATCTCCCCACTGCTTTTGTTTTGGCATATGACGGTGGGAGTGGCTGTTAAGGAGGTTTGGGCTGATGGCCTGATGACGGGACATGAGATGACAGTCTCTTATGGAAGCTGACTATATGCAGTGTTATCATCCTTCTTGCCTCTTAAGTGAAAAGGAAAAGATATGGAAGTGAGATTTCCATTTGTTTAAATTTGTGCTGTAAAAATTTAGTTTTTTTTTCTTTTTTGCTGTAACCTATGTATATATATACAACCTGTCCATTAGTCACTTCATACATTTTATTATCACTTCATTCTTTATTTCCTTCCTTGACCTCAGGAAGATTCCCAAGTAATTCTGAAACCCATTAGTATCTCAGAACACTCACCAAAAAATCTATAAATGATTTCTTAATGGTCATTGCTTATCAGTATTAGGCAATCTTAGACTGGCCAGAAGTCATTGTATGGAGACTTAAAAACATCTTTAATATGCAAATCCTCTTACTCTGTTTTGTTATCATTTCCATTTCCAGTATGTAAAACTAACTCAAAATATTTATATTTTATAAAAACCAGTGTAACTTGCAAATTCCATTTTAGCCATCAATTTTTAGATTTATAGAAACGAGCCTGTTGCAGAACTACTGTATTTTAAATAGAGTGAGGAATCCTTGTAACTGCCGTCTTTCCGCCACACTTCTGATTTGTCCCTTGAATAAAGGCTGTAGACAAAAGGCTAAATAATAGTGCATTTAGATATGAAGAGTGATTGTGATAGTCAGGGACCCACCATCCACAGGAGAATGGTGCCCCGGAAAGAACTTAGAACATCAAGATCTCATCACTTTTGGCTTTGGGTTTCATCTTCTGGGTTAGTTCCCTCCCCAGCCACAGCATCAAAGGAAAAAGCAGTAGCCCTGGAAGTATAGCTAAATGAAGTGGCCAAGAATTCTCCACCAGTCCTTAAAATCTAACTTAGCCATTTTTAAGCCTGGTGAAAGACACTTAACCTCTTAACTCTAATTTCTCTGTTTCTAAAATGAGGTGAGAACAGAATCTAACTCACAAAATAAAATATGTACTAAATTGGAACTGGGGAGTGTGTCGCTGATGTATGCAGTAGTATGTGAAAGAAGCTAGGCCTCTCTGGCCTGCTAAGATATGCACAGAGCCTCCAAGCCAGGAAAGGCATCATAGGGGAGTAGCTGATTTGTGTCTGGTTTGATCTTGTTAGATCACTTGGGAGAAGCAGGATCTTTGAACCTTCCCTTCCTTTAATTTCCAAGGATTTTTAAATAAGTGGGAATAAAAGCATACTGAAAGGACCGAACACAAGTAGGTGGAAACCCATATTGATATGAGATTAATGGAAGGGGAGACTATGAATCTTGCTCTTGATATACCTTCTCTCTTCTGTTTTCTTCATTTATGTAAATCAAACTCAGAAGACAGTAACTATTTCTGTTTTTGTTTTCACTTATAGAAGCCATAGAGGGTGTAGACAGTTATATTAAACTAATTAGTAACATACTCATCCTGTCTTTTATGTGTCAGACATTTATAAAACCTTACTATAAATAAGTTGTTATACTCCGTTGACATTGGAGCTTCAGTGTCAGATAAGATTTGTTTCCTGGCCTCATGGGGTTTATGGTTTAGAGTGGAACTCAGGTGAGTATAGATGACTGTACTGGAGTTTCTTCAATGCTGAGTAACCCAGTGTTGCTATGAGAACTAATAATGCGTTATCTCAACTTGGAGATTAGAGCAGCTATGAAAGGCTTCTTCCTATTAATGATGCCTGAACTCAATGTGATATATTCTGCTAGCCAGGTGAATAGAGGTGGAGAGAAAAGAGAGGACAACCCAGATATTGGGTATAACCTACACAGTAGCATAGGGGAGTGAGAGAACATGGCATATCTGTGATAAGCATGAATTATTTTTTCTCATGAAGTATGCAGAGAAGGAGGCAGGAGGAGAGCAGCACCTAGAGAGTGGGGTAGGATAGAGAAAATGCTATCTTTAAGAAATAAGAGGCAGGGGCCAGCTTTGTGGCACTGTGGGTTAAAGTCACAGCCTGTGATGCCAGGATTTTATATATGAGCACTGGTTTGAGACTGGATGTCTCACTTCTAATTCAGCTTCCTGCAAATGTGCCTGGGAAAGCAGAGAAAGATGGCCCTAAGGCTTGTGTCCCTGCTGCTTATGTTGGGACACCCAGATAGAGTTGCTGCTCCTAGCTTCATCTTGGGCCCTGCCCCAACCATTGCAACCATCTGGGAGAGTGAACAAGTCAATGTAGAATCTCCATCTCTCTGTCTTTTCTCTGTAACTCTGGCTTTCAAATGAATAACTAAATCCTAAAAAAAAGCAGGCAATAGAGTATTGCATACTTGAAAATTGGAAAGAAGTTAAGTGTTCTTATTAGAAATTATTAATGGTTGACTTCATATATCTTATTTTTTCATATTTTTATCAATGATAGTTTATATTCTTGTCATTTTAATAATACAGCAAAGTTAAGACTTTTTAAAGTAGATGAAGTAATAAAAATATAATTTCTTTAAAAGCCCTAGCCACTATTTTAAGAATATGGTCAAGTAAAAATTACCTACAAAACAAAAAAGAAGAAAGAAAGGAGAATTTCAGGAGCCATATAGAGTAGAAAATCAACAATGATCCCTCACTACCCACATAAAATTGTTTTTAGGACCCCTACAAGTACCAAAACTCCAAGATGCTCATGTCACTTATGCATATAATATGATGTACATATAACCTACATAGTTCTTCACATACACAATAAGTCATCTCTAGATGACTTATACTATATAATCCTATGTAAGCACTATGCAAACAATTGTTACAATGTGTTGTTTAGGAAATAATGACCAAAAAACCTGTACATGTTGAATACAGATGTATGTTTTTGTTCAATATCTTTGATCTGTGACTGGTTGCATCTAGAAACGCAGAACTTCAGGATATAAAGGTCCACTCTACTGGGGGAGTTAGAATTCACTTGCTCTTTGGTAAGTATTAACTGAAGTTCTAAAGTGTATTAAGATGAAGGGAAAGAATGGTCACTTCTGCTCATGGAAAAGACCTAAATTTGCCTCCTGGTGGTGTCATTTCCTTGCTGTGTGATTTCTAAGAAACTGACTAGCCCAAAGTGGGAGTCCCTGCACCTGAATTCCCTCACTGACAAAATGAGAGAGCTGGGTCAAGTTCACTCTCGCTTCTAAAATGATTCTCTGATAAAAACAGAAAAATGTGTTCTTCGAGTTTACCTGAGTAGAATTTGTGGTTGGTGCATTCCAACTTCCCTCCCTCCCTGCCTTCTTCTAACTCAAGTACCCTGGTCCCAGAATATACTGAGTTAATGATTCCATACTCAGAAGAAGAGTGCTCAAATAATAGTCCCATTAGGCAGCAATTCCCTTCTCCATGAGTAATAAAATCACACATTTATGACTTGCATGAAATAAAAACCATGAGCTTGGGTGTTTCTGTGAAAAATCTGTCATCTCTCTGTGAAAACTGGTTTTTATCACTCAGAGGGTTACTGTAATAATCATAGACTTTTTAACACCATTTTTTTGCTCATTCTTTCCCTCAAGAAACAATGGAATTTTTATGTCTTTCTTTATGACCCATTATGACACAATTGTGAAAATCTTAACTGTTGAAGGGTGAGAAACATGGCTGGCACCAGAGAAATTCTTCTTGTTCTTTCTCTGTCTCTCCCTCTCTCTCTGTAACTCTTGATTTTCAAAATAAATAATTCTTATAAAAATAAAAATTTCTGATGTACACCTCAAATTTCAATGCAATTTGAAAACCAATAACAAAATCCCAAAATGACTACTTCTTCCCTGACAGGATTTTTTTTCTGCTTCTGATGCTCTCCCAGTCTCTTTACTTGGTAAACAATAATCTTGTCCTAGCTGGTGCTGCTGACTTTTCTCCCCATCATCCTTTCTGCATCTCATACAGTTATGCTTTTCCCAAAACAGTGTTTCCTTTTGGTTTCTCCTCTGTTCTGAAGCCTTCAGTAAGATCCAGTATCTCCCACATCTCCAATACTTTGCTGATTTTTAAGGTGTTGAAGAAACCTTCAAATTTATCAAACTCCATTTCCTGCCTTTCCCTTAAACACACCTCTAGTTTAGACAATTCTCATTTACCTCACCAAGATTGGGTTTATTTTTAACTTTCCTATCTCTCTGCACTTAGACGGGTTTTTAAACTACCTTCTGTTTATCTGGATCTTATTCATTAAAAACCAGTTCGCAGCTCTCATTCTTTTACATGAAGTTTACTTTGATCCCTCCAGCCTGTGACCTTGACAGAATTTGTTTACCACTTTGAATTTCTGTTGGTTGAATTTCTTCTGGTTGAATGTCATCTTGGATTGTTCTTGAATACTTTAATGAAGTTTATATCATTTTTCTGATTAGATTGTAAACTCATAAAAGCAGAGACTTGTTTCAAATGCACAGAGAAGCTAATTTTTGTGATTTGCATCCCTCATTGTCTGACAAAAGATAAAACCTACCATCATTTGTTTTAAAATCATCTCCCCCCCTTAAAAAAAGAAATATTTACTTATTGTCATTTATTTGAAAGGCAGGGAGACAAGGGGAGACAGATATCATCTGCTGGTTCTCTCCCTAGATGCTTACAACAGCTAGTCTGGGCCACATTGAAGTGCAGATTCTGGAACTCAATATGAATCTCCGAATGAGTGGCAAGAATCCAAGTTGTTGAGCCATCACTACTACTTCCCTGGGTGTAAATTAACAGGCTGCTGCATTAAAACCAGAATTCAAACCTAGGCATTCTTTAAAGTCTATGGAGTCCTTTCATGTATATTGTAGTTTTTCAAAAAAATATTTACTTATTTGAAAAATGGAGGGGGACAGAGAGAGAGAGAGAGAGAGAGAGGTCTACCATAAGCTGGTTCATTCCCCATTGGCCTCAAGGGCTGAGCCTGGGCCAGGCTGAAGCCAGGAGACAGGAGCTTCCTCCAGGTCTCCCAACGTGGGTGCAAGGGACCAAGCACTTGGTCCACTTTCCGCTGCTGTCCCAAGCACATTACAGGGAGCTGGATTGGAAGTGGAGCAGCTGGGACTTGAACTGGAACCTATATGGGATTCTGGCATTGCAGGTGGTGGCTTAACCTACTGTGCCACAATGCCAGCCTTGTATATTGTCATTGAAACAAATTCCTACCAGAGATTAATTTTTGTATATTCTCAATGAAAGAAAGTGGCTGCTGACCATTCTCTGTAGAGTTGAAACCACCATGGAAAAGGCCCACGTCTCCATTTGAGTAAGCAAATATATGTTATGAGAACACTGTGGTAATATGAAAGACTTCTTTTTTCATCAAAACTTCTATCAGTCTGAGAAGGGTTTAAGTGGAAGTGAGCTACCCTGCACAAGGAGCCCTGAGTTGTCTGGGAATGAAGCAACTGGCTTCCCCCGGGCTGCTTGTCCTTGGATTCAGTACTCGAGAGCCCTACTGGTGTGAGAATGGCCCTACCTATCATCAAATATGATATGGTACAAGAGTCTTTAAGGGGATTCCACAAGTTTTGAGAAAGATGGCACTTACAAGGAGGAAAAGCAGACTTTATTTTCCATATTTTAGGCAGCAGATACATCTGGATTATATAGTTGTTATCTGGCACTGGCTTTAATTAAGTTACTTCTCCTTGGGGACAACTTGTCCTGAAGAACAAAAGGCTTAAAAGATCTGAAAATTGAGGACATGACAGAACATCCTGCAAAAGTGGCTGAGTAAAAGAAGTAAGAGTGCTTTGATCTTGGGTACCCAACCCTCCCCAGAGTGGAATGGGAAAGAAAAGAAAGGAAAATTTGGCTTGGCTACTGTGTTTTGTCCATGATTAGCCATGATCAGCCATGATCAACTAATACAAACACAGCCTCTACTCAGTAGCTCTCTACCACTGTTGGCATGCACACACACACAGACATACAGATCAGTCTTCCGTCAGCTTGTTCACTCCCTGAAAGGATAAAATGTACAGGCCTGGGCCAAGCGAAAGCCAAGAGCCATGTACTCCATATGCGTCTCCCACGTGGGTGGCAGAGGCTCAAACCTTGGGCCAACCTCTGCTCCTTCTCTTAGTAGGAGCTGGATTGGAAGTGGGAAAGCTGGGACTTGAACTGGTGCTCTTATAGGATAATCCTCAATTTCTTTGGTTAAATTTATTCCTAAATATTTGTGTTTCCTGTGGCTATTGTGAATGGGCTTTCTTTCTTGTTTTTTAGCAAGTTCATTATTGGCATATGAAAAGGCTACTTTTTTTTTGTATGTTGATTTTTTAACCTGTGCATTTACTGAATTGGTTTATCAGGTTTTCATTTTTATTTTTATTTTTTTTATCTAGGAACATTTTATTTAAGATATACAAACTTCATGAATTTCATACATACAAATTTAGGAACATAGTGATTCTCCCCACACTTCCTCCCTCCCACATTCCCACCCTTCTTTTTCCTGCCTCTCCTATTCCCATTTTTTATTTTTACAAATATATATATTTCAATTAACTTTATATACATAAATATATAAATATACATATATATACATAAATATATAAATATATAATAAATATATTTCAATTAACTTTATACACATAAGATTAACCCTACAGTAAATAAAGACTTCAACAAATAATATGAGAAAGAAAAAAAAAAAACTCTTCCTCAATAGTCAACAGAAGAGAAGTCCAAAATCATAGTCTCTCAGTGTCCATGGATTGATTTCTGGATTTATATTCTGTTCCATTAGTCTAGATGTCTATTTTTGTGCCAGTACCGGGTGGTTTTGTCTACAACTTCCATGTAGTATGTCTTTTTTTTTTTTTTTTTGACAGGCAGAGTGGATAGTGAGAGAGAGAGAGACAGAGAGAAAGGTCTTCCTTTGCCATTGGTTCACCCTCCAATGGCCGCCATGGCTGGCACGCTGTGGCCAGCGCACCGCGCTGATCCGAAGGCAGGAGCCAGGTGCTTCTCCTGGTCTCCCATGGGGTGCAGGGCCCAAGCACTTGGGCCATCCTCCACTGCACTCCTGGGCCACAGCAGAGAGCTGGCCTGGAAGAGGGGCAACCGGGAAAGAATCCAGCGCCCCGACCGGGACTAGAACCTGGTGTGCCCGCACCGCTAGGTGGAGGATTAGCCTATTGAGCCGCGGTGCTGGCCAGTTTGTCATGAAATCTAGGTTTATGATGCCTCTGGCTTTGTTTTTGTTGTGTAACATTGCTTTAGCTATTCAGGCTCTCCTGCATTTCCATATGAATTTTAGCATAGTTTTTTTCTAGATCTGAGAAGAATATCATGGGTATTTTGATTAGAATTGCATCGAATCTGTAGATTGCTTTTGGTAGTGTGGACATTTTGATGATATTGATTCTTCCAATCCATGAACATGGAAGATTTTCCATTTTTTCTGTGTCTTCTTCTATTTCTTTCTTTAATGTTTTTATCATTGTAGAGATCTTTGACATCCTTGATTAAATTTATTCCAAGGTATTTACTTGTTTTTGTAGTTATTGTCAATGGGATTGATCTTTGAAGTTCTTTTTTTTTTTTTTAGCTTTTATTTAATGAATATAAATTTCAAAAGTACAGCTTATGGATTACAATGGCTTGCCCCCCATAATGTCCCTCCCACCCGCAACCCTCCCCTTTCCCACTCCCTCTCCCCTTCTATTCACATCAAGATTCATTTTCGATTCTCTTTATATACGGAAGATCAGTTTAGCATACATTAAGTAAAGATTTTTTTTTTTGACAGGTGGAGTGGATAGTGAGAGAGAGAGACAGAGAGAAAGGTCTTCCTTTGCCGTTGGTTCACCCTCCAATGGCCGCCGCGGCCTGCACGCTGCGGCCGGTGCACCGCGCTGATCCGATGGCAGGAGCCAGGTGCTTATCCTGGTCTCCCATGGGGTGCAGGGCCCAAGTACTTGGGCCATCCTCCACTGCACTCCCAGGCCACAGCAGAGAGCTGGCCTGGAAGAGGGGCAACCGGGACAGAATCCGGCGCCCCGACAGGGACTAGAACCTGGTGTGCCGGTGCCGCAAGGCGGAGGATTAGCCTAGTGAGCCGCGGCGCCAGCCTGAGTAAAGATTTCAAAAGTTTGCTCCCACACAGAAACATAAACTGAAAAATACTGTTTGAGTACTAGTTATAGCATTCTTTGAAGTTTTTCTCAGCCATGGCATTGTCTGTGTATATGAAAGCTATTTATTTTTTTGTGTTAATTTTATTTATTTATTTTTTTGACAGGGAGAGTGGACAGTGAGAGCTAGAGACAGAGAAAGGTCTTCCTTCCGTTGGTTCACCCCACAATGGCCGCTGTGGCTGGCACACCATGCTGATCCGAAGCCAGGAGCCAGGTGCTTCCTGCTGGTCTCCCATGCGGGTGCAGGGCCCAAGGACTTGGGCCATCCTCCACTGCTCTCCTGGGGCAGAGCAGAGAGCTGGACTGGAAGAGGAGCAACCGGGACAGAATCTGGTGCCCCAACCGGGACTAGAACCTGGTATGCCGGTGCCACAGGCGGAGGATTAGCCTAGTGAGCCGTGGTGCCGGCCATGTGTGTTAATTTTATATCCTGCCATTTTACCAAAATCTTTTATGAGTTCCAGTGTTCTCTCAGTGGAGTCTTTTGGATCCCCTAAACATAGAATCTGTTATCTGAAATTAGGGATGGTTTGGATTCTTACTTTCCAATTTATGTCCTTTTGATTTCTTTTTCTTGTAGAATGGCTCTAGCTAAAACTTCCAGGACTATGTTGAATAGTAATGTTGAGAGGGTGAATCCTGGTTTGGTTCTGGATCTTAGCTGGAAGGCTTCCCGTTCAATAGAATGCTGGCTGTGGGTTTGTCATAAATTGCCTTGATTTTGTTGAGGAGTGTTCCTTCTATACCCAATTTTCTTAAGGTTTTCATCATGAAAATGATGTTATATTTTATCAAATGCTTTCTCTGCATCTGTTCAGATAATCATTCTTCTATTCAGATGCTTTAGTTTATCAATGTGATGTATTACATTGATTGATTTGCAAATGTTAATACATCCCTGCATACAAGGGATAAATCCCACTTGGTCTGGGTGAATGATCTTTCTGATGTGTTGTTGGATTTGATTGGCTAATATGTTGTTGAGTATTTTTGCACCTATGTTCATCAGGGGAATTGGTTTATCATTCTCTTTGTTGTATCTTCTTCTGGTCTAGAATTAAGACGATGCTGGATTTATAGAAAGAGTTTGGGAGGATTGCCTCTCTTTCAATTGTTTTGAATAGCTTGAGAAGAATTGGAATTCATTCTTCTTTAAATATCTGGTAGAATTCAGCAGTGAAGCCTAGACTTTTCTTTGTTGTGAGAGTCTGTGTTGATGATTCAAACTCCGTCTTGGTTATTGGTCTCTTTAAGTTTTCTTTGTTTTCCTGGCTCAAGATTTGTGGGTTGCATGTGCCCAGGAATCTATCCATTTCTTCAAAAGTTTCCCAATTTGTTAACATACAGCTCGTTGTAGTAATTCCTGATGATGATTTTTATTTCTGTGGTATCTGTTGTTACATTTCCTTTTTTATCTCTGATTATATTGATTTGGATCTTCTCCCTCTTTTTTTTTGGTTAGTTGAGCAGTGGTGTATCAATTTTGTTTATTTTTTTAAAAAACCAGCTCTTCATTTCACTGATCTTTTGTATTGTTTATTTTGATTTCAATTTTGTTTATTTCCACTCTAGCTTTAATTATTTCTTTCCTCCTAATAATTTGGGTTTGATTTGTTGTTGTTTTTCTAGGTTCTTGAGATGCATTTATACCTCATTTATTTGATGCCTTTCCAATTTCTTGATATAGGCATCAATTGCTATAAACTTCTCTCTTAACACTTCTTTTGATGTATCCCATAAATTTTGATATGTTGTATTGTCACTTTTATTAGTTTATAGAAATGTTATAATTTATTTTTTGATTTCTGCCATGACTGACTTTTTATTCAGGAGAGTGTTGTTCAGTCTTCATGTGCTTGCATATGTTCTAGAGATTCTTGAGTTGCTGATTTCCAGCTTCATTCCATTGTAGTCAAAGAATATGCATGATATGATTTTGATTTTTTTTGAACTTGCTGAAACATGTTTTATTGTCTAGCATGTGGTCTATCCTAGAGAAAGTTCCATGCACTGATGAGAAGAATGTGTATTCTGCAACTGTGCGATGAAAAATTCTGTAGCTACTAGTTAGGCCTAATTAACTCTGTTGTTTTTTTGCTGATTCTGCTGAAAGTAGGGTGTTGAAGTCCTCCATTAATATTGTATTTGTCTATATCTCCCTTTAGTTCCATTATCATTTCTTTTAAAGCCATGTGCCATGTAACTGGGTGCATATGTTTATTATAGTTACATCTTCCTGTTGCAGTGATCCCTTTCACATTACATAGTGCACTTATTTGTTGCTTTTAACAGTTTTTGTGTAAGAGTATATTTTGACTATCAGACGTTAGGATGTTTATACCAGCTCTTTTTTGATGTCCATTATCATGGAATATGTTTTTCCATATTTTTATTGTAAGCCTGTGTGTACCTTTGTTGGTGAGATGTGTTTCTTGTAGGAATCAAATAAATGGGTCTTGTTTTTCAATCCATTCAGCCCATCTGTATCATTTGACTGGGGAGTTGAGGCCATTTTCATTCAAGGTTACTGTTGATAATTAAGGAGTTGCCCCTGCTGTTTTTCCATAAATATTCCTATTGTTTACTTTGGATTTCCTTTGTACTTTACTGGGAGATTTTCTGCCTTTAAATTCTTTCATAGTGATAACTGTGTTTCTGTGTGTAGCACATCTCTAAGCAACTTTTGTAAGGCTGGATGAGTGAAGACAAATTCTTTCAATTTTTGTTTGTTGTGGTAGATATTTTTTTTTTTTTTTGACAGGCAGAGTGGACAGTGAGAGAGAGAGACAGAGAGAAAGGTCTTCCTTTGCCGTTGGTTCACCCTCCAATGGCCGCCGCGGCCGGCGCGCTGCGGCCGGCGCACCGCGCTGATCCGATGGCAGGAGCCAGGAGCCAGGTGCTTTTCCTGGTCTCCCATGGGGTGCAGGGCCCAAGCACCTGGGCCATCCTCCACTGCACTCCCTGGCCACAGCAGAGGGCTGGCCTGGAAGAGGGGCAACCGGGACAGAATCCGGCGCCCCGACCGGGACTAGAACCCGGTGTGCCGGCGCCGCTAGGCGGAGGATTAGCCTATTGAGCCGCGGCGCCGGCCTGTTGTGGTAGATATTTATTTCACCTTTATTAATAAATGAGAGCTTTGTAGGGTACAATATTCTGGGTTGACAGTTTTTTTCCCCCTTAAGACTTGGAATATATCTTGCTGTTCTCTTCTAGCCTGTAGGGTTTCTAATGAGAAGTCCATTATGAGTCTAATTGAAGATCCTCTGAAAGTAATCTTGATGTTTTTCTCATGCATATTTTAGAATCTTTTCTTTATGTTTACTGTGAATAGTTTGACTACATTGTGTCACGGTGAAGATCTTTTCTGGTCGTGTCTATTTTAAGTTCTATGTGCTTCCTATATTTCAATGTCTGTTTCTCCAAATTAGGGAAGTTTTCTGTAATTATTTTACTAAAAAGACCTTCTAATGCATTTTATTTTTCCACGACCCATATGTTGGGTAACTCACTCCTATGACCCATATGTTGGGTTGTTTGATAGTATCCTATGAACCTCTAACACTATTTTTAATGTTTATAGAAAATTTCATCTTTTTTTGGTCTAACTATAAAATTTCCAGAGATTTGTCTCCTACATTGGATATTCTCTCTTCTCTCTCACCAAGTCTGTTGTTAAGGCTTTCCACCACATTTTTAATTTGATCTATTGAATTCTTCATTTCCAATATTTCATTTTGATTTCTCTTTAAATATATTAATTTCACAGGAAACATTTTAATTTGTGTCATGTATAGATTTCTTTAATTCATGGATTTGCTTCTGATTGCTTCTGAGTAATCCTGTGATTAATATTTTGAATTCCATTTCAAGCATTTCATTAATCTCTTCATCTTCACATTATAGTATTGAACTGTTATTGTGTTCTTTTGTGGGTGTCATATTGTCTTCCTTATTCATTTTTCCTGAATTTCTACATTTACTTTTGGGCATTTGTTGATATACTTGTTGGGTTTTCCCTCTCTATTGGCTTTTGTCTGTGGAGTATGCCTCCTCAGTCTTAGTGGAGTATCTGCTCTTTCAGTGAATACCAAGAGGCATTTGCTAGGTGTGGCCAGGGAGCTCTATTCAGTGCTCCAGGGTGGGGGGAGTATCCATGGTGACACCCTAGTTGGGCATGGTGTATCTCTTTTTTATTTTTTATCAGAAGGGAGGGTTTGATCAGCTCTGTTATAATCTCACTCTCACTGCATTTCTTCCCAGGTGATCAGTACCCCAGCCCCCATGGCAGCATTATTCATATGTGCTGCCACAAGAACCACACAAAGGTTCCATGCAGTCCTCAGTTTGAACATGGATCCCACTGCAATGACCCATCTTAGGCAATCGGGGAGCCCTGAGCCTGAAGAACCCTCCACAGTGACTGCCCAAAAAACCAGCCGTACCCTGTGCTCTCCTGCCATTTCTACAGTCTCAGCACACAAACCTTCCACATAGATGCCAAAGATACACTCCACCTTGCCAGTCCATTTTGTCCACAGAGAGGTGGGGATGTTCCTACGGCCAGCAACATGTAGGAGCTCTGCGTAGGCAATTACAGCCCCAAAGCCTGTAATTTTTTGGAGGTTGGAGGCACTCACATCTTACGTGGGTGCCCAGCCCCCTGTCAGTCCTCCCAGCCAGACTCAGGTGTGTCCTCTCAGCTGATGCTGGGCACGTGGACACAATCTGGCATGTTGCTGTGGATTCATTCTGAGAGGAGCAGCATGATGGGGGCAAGAGGCATGGAGTCACCACACAGACCCCGGGAGTCGGGTGAAAGTGGGCCAGAGGTGAGCAGCTCGCAGACTCGTTTATTTCATTTGGTACAGCAGCTTATATAGCCAAGGCAGCCAATCCAGTCAAGGGGAAGTTTATAACCTAACCAGTCACAGCCTGTTGCCAGGCAGGCTCCATTGCCAGGTGGTTTCCGAAGCCATTCCTGAGTAGCTGAGGCTGGCTTGCCAGCAGCAATCTTGGCGTGGCCTTCTCATTCCACCACAGCTATCGCATATATCAAAAATGGTGCTCGCCCTCTCTCAGCCATTTGCAGGGTACCACTCTTTGGGGAATAGGGAAAGAGAAACATGCCCCTTTTTTCTCTCTGGATTAGCAGGTTCCCTGTCCCCCACAGGGCTCCAGGCTGGACAAATGCTAGGTTCTCCCAACAGCTGTATTGCCAGTGGCTTGGGCTGCTGTAGTCTGGTCTCACCTTATTCTCCAAAGCTATTGCTGAGGCTCTTGGCTGCTGGTGTCCTGTGTGGTGTACTGTGTGATGTCCATGCTCATGCTGTGCATCCACACCCTCCACATAGAGCCACAGTATCCTGCTTCCTTCTGTGGAGTTTCTGCTGCAGTTTTCTCTCTAAGTCTTCCCTGAGATTGTACTTTTTCCACTATTTTCTTTTTTTTTTGACTATCTTCCCCTAGCCCAGAGCTAAAGCGCCCTCCCTTTTCTGCCATCTTGAAAGACATGTTTATCAGTTCTTTTTTTTTTTTTTTTTTTGACAGGTAGAGTTACACAGTGAGAGAGAGAGACAGAGAGAGAGGTCTTCCTTCTGTTGGTTCACCCCCCAAATGGCTGCCACAGCCGGCACTCTGCGCCAATCCAAAGCCAGGAGCCAGGTTCCTCCTCCTGGTTTCCCATGTGGGTGCAGGGTCCAAGCACTTGGGCCATCCTCCACTGCCTTCCCAGGGCCCAGCAGAGAGCTGGAATGGAAGAGGAGCAACCGGGACAGGACTGGCGCCCCAACCAGGACTAGAACCCGGGATGCCGGCGCCACAGTCGGAGGATTAGCCTAGTGAGCCACAGCGCCGGCACTGTTTAGGTTTTTCCACGTACAGCATCATGTCATCTGCAAAGCAAACCTGGATATTTTGACTTTCCAATTTTGTTACCCGTAATTTGTTTCTCCTCCCTAATTGCAGTTGCTAATATTTCTAGTACTATATTAAGAGTGGTGAAACTGGACATCTTTGCCTTTTTCCAGATCTGAAGGGGAAATGCTTTTAGCTTTTCTCCATTGATTGTGATATAGGATTTTGTTTCCATGCCTTATTTGTGATGGGTTATTATCATGAAGGGGTGTTGAATATGATCAAGTGTGCTCTCCATATCTATTTAGATGATCATATGATTTTGTTCTGTATTCTGTTGATGTAATTTATGCTGTTTATTGATTTGTGAATGTTGAACCACTCTTTCATATCTGAAATATTCTACTTGATTATAACGTATGATCTAAAAAAAAATCCTAAAGTTCATATGGAATCACAAGAAACCCAGAATAGCCAAGGTGATCCTGAGGGGAAAAAAAGATGAAGATAGAAAAACTGGCTGGTGCCGTGACTCAATAGGCTAATCCTCCACCTAGCGGCACCAGCACACCGGGTTCTAGTCCCGGTCGGGGTGCTGGATTCTTTCCCAATTGCCCCTCTTCCAGACCAGCTCTCTGCTGTGGCCCGGGAGTGCAGTGGAGGATGGCCCAAGTGCTTGGGCCCTGCACCCCATGGGAGACCAGGAGAAGCACCTGGCTCCTGCCTTCGGATCAGCGCAGTGCGCCGGGTGCAGAATGCCAGCCATGGTGGCCATTGGAGGGTGAACCAACGGCAAAGGAAGACCTTTCTCACTGTCTCTCTCTCTCTCACTATCTACTCTTTCTGTCAAAAAATTAAAAAATAAATAAATAAAAAATAAAAAAAAGAAAGAGAAAAACTAAAATATCAAGACATCATCAAAGCATCACAATACCTGTTTTCAAAGCATACCACAGAGTTATAGTAATTAGAATTGGATGGTACTGGCACAAGAATTGACACATAGATCAATAGAGCAGAATATAGAGCCCAGAAATTAATCCACCTACATAGAGCCAACTGATTTTTGGCAAAAGTGTCCAGAGCATACACTGGAGAAAGGACAATCTCTTTAATGAGTGCTGCTGGAAAAACGGGATGTATATATGTGGAACATGAAATCATGAAATCAGGTCCCTATTTCTCACCACAGAAAAATTCAACTCAAGATGAATCGATAATTCAAATTTAAGACTGGAGACAATGAAAATGCTAGAAAAAAATGTAGGGAAAACAATTCAAGACATGGGTGTAAGTAATGACTTCTTGGATAAGACCCCTCAAAACATAGGCAACAAAAGCAAAACTAAACAAATGGGATCATATTAAACTCAGAAGCTTTTGCGCAGCAGAGGGAATGATTAAGTGAAGACACATTCAACAGAATGGAAAGCAATATTTACAAGCTATCTGACAAAGGATTAATATCCATAATATATCAGCAACTCAAAAAACTCAACAGAAAAACAACCAATCCAGTTAAGAAATGGGCAATGGGGGCTGGTGCTGTGACATAGTAAAGCCACCATCTGTGACACTGGCATTCCATATGGGCACCAGTTCGAGTCCTGGCTGCTCCTCTTCCAATCCAGCTCCCTGCTAATACACCTAGGAAAGAAGTGGAAGATGGACTAAATGCTTGGGCTCCTGCACTCATGTGGGAAACCCGGAGGAAAATCCTGGCTCCTGGCTTCAGATTGGCCCAGCTCCGACCATTGTGGTTGTGTGGGAAGTGAATCAGCAGATAGAAGACCTCTCTCTCTCTCTCTCTCTCTCTCTCTCTCTGTGTGTGTGTGTGTGTGTGTGTGTGTCTTTCTGTAACTCTGCCTTTCAAAAAATAAATGTCTTAAAAAAAAAGAAATGGGCAATGGACCTCAATAGACAGTTCTCAAAAGGATAAATAAGAATGGACAATAATGTTTTAAACAATGCTCAATATCACTGTCCATCAGGGAAACACAATTCAGTATCACAATGAAGTATCACATGACCTCTGTCAGAATGGCTATTATCCAAAATACAGAGAGCAACAAATGCTGGCAAGGATTTGGAGAAAGTAAAACTCTTATATGTTGTTGGTGGGAATGTAACTTAGTGCAACAACTGTTGAAAGCAGTATGGAGATTAAAAACTGGATAAATACTGTTATATGATTCAGCAACTACTGAGTATGTACCCAAAAGACATGAACATATTGTTTCAGAGATACCTGCACCACCATGTTTATAGGATCACTGTTTGTAGTAGCTAAAAGATAGAATCAATTAAAGTTTGCATCATCAGATGAATGGATAAAGAAAATGTGGTATACCATGGAGTATTATTCAGTTATTAAAAAGGTTGAAATTCTATCATTTTCATCAAAATGGTTGGATATGGAGAATATCAGAGATAGAAACACAAATACTGCATGGTTTCGCTTATATGTAGGAGCTAAAATTTTTTTTTAAAAAGCAATAAATGCCTGTGTGCATCAATTTTGCTGCAAATACAGTGTTTTGCCAAACTTTGTTTTAAATGTTCAGCAAGTTGTTAAGAATTAAATACTACTATGGTTCTAATGACTTTGTGACTATTTTAAAACTTAGTATGAGTGTAGTTGAACATACTTTCATTTGACCCTCATTTATGAACCCTTTTTTATTTTCTTTTCTTACTTATTTTTTTAATTCTCTTTTTTTCTCTTTTTTCACTTTTATTTAATAAATATAAATTTCCAAAGTACAGCTTATGGATCACAATGGCTTTTCCCCCCCATAACTTCCCTCCCACCCACAACCCTCCCATCTCCCGCTCCCTCTCCCATTCCATTCAGATCAGGATTCATTTTCAATTTTCTTTATATACAGAAGATCAGTTTAGTATATATTAAGTAAAGATTTCATCAGTTTGCACCCACACAGAAACATAAAGTGTAAAATACTGTTTGAGTACTAGTTATAGCATTAATTCACATTGAACAACACATTAAGGACAGAGATCCTACATAAGGACTAAGTGCACAGTGACTCCTGTTGTTGACTTAACAAATTGGCACTCTTGTTTATGGCATCAGTAATCTCCCTAGGCTCTTGCCAAGGCTATGGAAGCCTTTTGAGTTCACTGACTCCGATCTTATTTAGACAAGGTCATAGTCAAAGTGGAAGTTCTCTCCTCCCTTCAGAGAAAGGTACCTCCTTCTTTGATGGCCCCATTCTTTCCACTGGGATCTCACTCGCAGAGATCTTTCATTTAGGGATTTAGGTGGTTGTGGTTTTTTTCCCTGACTATAATACTCTCATGGGCTCTTCAGCCAGATCCAAATGCCTTAAGGGCTGATTCTGAGGCCAGCATGCTGTTTAGGACATCTGCCCTTCTATGAATCTACTGTATATCCCGCTTCCCATGTTGGATTGTTCTCTCCCTTTTTAATTCTATCAGTATTTTCAGGCTCCACTATGGTCTTTTTGTTTGTTGAGCTTTTTACTTAATGGAGCATTAAGCCTTTGATTATAATGTAAATTAAAATATGTTATCTCAACATATTTTAAAAACTTATAAAAGGAAAATATCTACTTTGTAGTCTTTGGGATCTATGGATGTGTTATTTTACAGTGCAAAGGGACTTTCCTGACATGATTAAGTATCTTGAGATGGGAATACTATCCTGGATTAGTGGGCCCAATAGAATTGAAAGGATCCTTATGGAGGAAGCAAATAGGTCAAAATCACAGAGGAGATGTGATCATAGAAGCAAAGGGAGAGAGAAAAGGAGAGGGAGGGAGGGACTTGTCTGGGGGTAGGGAGTGAGGGGAAGGAAGGGAATGGAGGAAGAGAGAGACTGATTGATTGATTTGAATGGATCATATTGGTTCAAGAAAGGAGGAAGACTCCATGAGCCAAAGGATGCAGGTGTATCTGGAAGCTGAAAAGTCAGGGAAATGGATTTTTTTCTAGAACCTGCAAATAGAAGGCAGGCCAATGATACCTTTACTTTAGGACCCCTGTACCAGAATGTAAGATCACACAGTAGTGTTATTTCAAACCATTAAATTTCTGGTAATTCATTACAGCAGTAGTAGGGATTTAATACCCCATGATAAGAAACAGTTAATGAACAGTCTTCACTTGATTTTAGCCAAAAGGCTTGGAAGCTTAAAGAACAGTCTTTAGCAAAGAATCTGATGATGTGATCTGTTTTACTGCCTGCATGTTTCTGGGTGGTAAGCAAATCTGGTAAAATAATTGATGAGAAGTAAATTATATGGTGCTCCTCTACCTGATGGACTCATTGTATATTTCTGCTTTCCAGGTATCACCTCTTTCTCTTTGCAGATACATTTAGCTAATGTGGCATACTTGCACATGTGTGTACATTTCTTTCCTTCTTTCTTTCCTTCTTTATTTCCTTCTTTCTTTCATTCCTTCTTTCTTTCCTCCTCCTCCTCCTCTTCCTCTTCCTTCTTCTTCCTTCTCTCTCTCACTCTCCCTCCCTACCTTCTTTCCTCCCTTCCTCCCTCCCTCCCTCCTTCTCAAGATCTATTTATTTATTTGAAAGTCGGAATTACCAAGGCAGTGGGAGATACAGAGAAATTCTCCATCTGCTGGTTCACTTTCCAGATAGCCACAATGGCCAGGGCTGGGCCAGGCCAAACTCAGGAGCCAGGAGTAAGTTCTTCCACATGGGTAGCAGGTCCCAACACTTGATCCATTTTCTGCTCCTTCCCATGCCATTAGCAGGGAGCTGGACAGGACCTGAAACTGCCAGGTTATGAACATACAGGATGCTGGCATTGCAGGTGGTGGCTTTTACCCACTACACCACAATGCCAGTCCCAATCTATACATTTCATGCTTGGGCATGCAAGTAGAACTTTGGAGAGGGCCAGTGTATATTCTGAAGGGTTAGTGAAAACTTTGATTGTCTAAAGTTTTTCTAAACTATTTTCAAAATCCAGTAATACCATGGTATTTCACAATTATTAATTAGAAATGAAAATTTGCTCTTTTTTTTTGACAGGCAGTTAGACAGTGAGAGAGAGAGACAGAGAGAAAAGTCTTCCTTTTCCGTTGGTTCACTCCCCAAATGGCCGCTACAGCCGGTGCGCTGCGCCGATCCGAAGCCAGGAGCCAGGTGCTTCTTCCTGGTCTCCCATGCGGGTGCAGGGCCCAAGCACTTGGGCCATCCTCCACTGCCTTCCTGGGCTACAGCAGAGAACTGGACTGGAAGAGGAGCAACTGGGACAGAATCCGGTGCCCCAATCAGGACTAGAACCTAGGGTGCCGGTGCTGCAGGCGGAGGATTAGCCAAGTGAGCTGTGGCGCCGGCGAGAATTTGCTTTTATGACCATATGAAGAAAATTTCTCAGAAACTTGCACATAATTTCAACTTCCTGGGGATCAAATTAAACATTTTCAAGATTGTCTATTGATCAGCATTGGAGACGATGATTCATTCCTGCCTGCTTGCCTGCCTGCCTTCTTTCCTACCTTCCTTCTTCCTCCCGTCTCTCTCTCTCTTTTCCCTCCCTCTTTTCTTTCATTCTTTCTCTCTTTTTAAAGATTTATTTTACTCATTCAAAAGGCAGAGTAACAGAGAGAGGGAGGGGCAGAGAGAGAGAAGGATCTTCCATCCACTGGTTCACTCCCCAAATTTGAGAAATAGCTGGGGATGGACCAGGCTAAAGACAGGAGCCTGGAATTCTAGCTCAGTGTGGGTAGCAGGGACCCAAGCCCTTGTGCGCTCTTCTGCTACCTTTACCTGCACATTACCAGTGAGCTAGAGTGGAAGCGGAGCAGCTGTGACTCAAACTGGCACTCCAATAAGGGATGCTGGCATCACTGGTGGTAGTTTAACCTGCTGAGCCACAATACCAGCCTCTGTTCTTTATTTCATTCTTTTTTCCCCTTTTACTAACAGCTTATTTCATTGCTAACAGGATTTTAGGAAAACTCATATTTTGCATGCTCTTTTCCTCATTTGTTTTGTGGTTTTAAGAAGAGATTTAAAATAAATCTAGATCTACACAATTACCTTTCAGTAACTTGCTGAAATATCCAAAATCTAGCATTAAAAATATTTCCTAGAGATAAGCAGTCTTGAATTCAGATACTACTATAATTGTGTACTTATAATCAGTAATATACAACTGGATAGGTTGTATGCTATATGGTGTTTCCATTATTAAGGGGGCAGAAATGAGCATTATGAAATACAAGGATGTAGTGTCATGACACTAAAGGTGACCATCATTGATTGGTTAATTTCACATAAGTTACATTTATTCTGTTGTTTATGGACCTTGCCTCTTATAATGTTACTAATGTCACCTGTAGGTTATAGTGACCACTAAAAGCACACACACAGTAATTTTGATTACTAATTTTGGTCCCTGTGCATTACCCCAAATTTATAAACTTACATGGAAGGAGAATTGGAGAGAAGGGTAACTTTCAGTTGAGAACGACTGTTGGAATTTCAATTTAATACAGATTTAATACTGAATACATGTGGATATATATGCACTAACTTAAATAATGATTTAATTTAATTTTTAAGGCTTAATAAATTATCATAAGGCAAACATCTGGGACATCACCACTTAGGTAAAGAAGTAGTATTTTTTTAGCCCAGATAATCTGCCTATGTTACCTACTCAATTGCAATACTTTGATCCTTTTGAAAGTAACTACTATCTTGAATTTTATTTAATTATTTATTTTTAAATTTTTATTTTACTTATTTCATCTACTTGAAAGGCAGAGAGCCAGAGAGGGAGAGATGGAGAGAGGAGAGAATATCCTTCTTCCACTGCTTCACTTCCCAAATGCCTGCAAGAGGTGAGGATAGGCCAGGCCAAACCCAGGGTCCTGGAACACCAAGTAGTTCTCCCACATGGGTGGCAGGGGCATAAACATTTGAACCATCATTTGTCGTTTCTCTGTATGTACCAGCCACTGGATTGGAAGTGGCATAACTGGGACTTGAACCAGCACTCTGGACAGGGAATATGGGCATCCCAAGTGGCAGCTTCACTTTCTGTGCCACAGTGCCTGCCTAGATCTTAACTTTTATAAAAATCACCTTTTGAATTTCTATAAAAAATGTTTTCCTAGTCACTGTAGTTATATATATATTTTTGTTTGACAGAGTTAGACAGTGAGAGAGAGAGAGAGAGAGAAAGAGAGAAAGGTCTTCCTTCTGTTGGTTCACTTCCCAACTGGTCGCTACGATCGGCGCTGTGCCGATCTGAAGCCAGGAGCCAGGACCTTCTTCCTGGTCTGCCATGCGGGTGCAGGGGCCCAAGCTCTTGGGCCATCCTCCACTGCACTCCCGAGCCACAGCAGAGAGCTGGACTGGAAGAGGAGCAGCCAGGACTAGAACCCGGCACCCACATAGGATGCTGGTGCCGCAGTCAGAGGATTAACCAAGTGAGCCACGGCGCCAGCCCCTGTAGTTATATTTTGAACAGACTTCAAAAATGCACTGTGTCAACCTTTTTTTCAATCTACTGATATTCTCTCTATTCATCTCTCTTTTTCTTACAGTTGATCTGTAAGAATAATCTTAGATATTTATTTCAGACCTTTTGGAAAAAAATTGTGATAATATTACATATATATTACAAATATAATAAATCTCTGTACAGTTTACTCAGAATCTGTCACTATGTTGCATTGGTTCAGAAAAAAAATTGTCGTTTTTCTCTAGTTTCTATTTTGAGATACTGACCCTTGACTTTCTTCAATTAGCATGAGGACCAAGGAATGTATTATGTTAAACAGTGAACTAAATAATTATTCTCAAGCAACAAGCTTTGATTTGCTTTCAAGGAAGCTATAAAAAGTATCTCTTTTCAGTATGTACCTGTTTAAGAATGATCTCATCACTTCAACCATTTATATATCACCTTTTATATTAAAAATGATATAGAAAGTGGCTTCTACTTCAACCTTCTCTCTGCCGAGTTGCTATTTCATGACTTTTTTCTTCCAAATGAAGAAAAAATAATCAATTTCTGGCATTATATTAGGTCATGATACAACAGTTTGGAGTACTTTTTTTCTTTAATTATCTAATTAGAATGATTTTAGAATGTCAGCTTATGACACAATAAAGAAGGTAAATAGCTATTTATCTTTTAGAAGTTGGTATGTAAGTTGATTGCCTGGAAATCTTAGTGCTATTCAAAATGAACACAATTTGTTTTCAGATTATAAGAGCAATGCATATTCATTTTAGAAACCTTTTGGAAAAACACCAAAGTACAAATAAAACAGTTATAAATACAGTTATAGTATAAATAGATTATTGACAGAGTCCATTTTCATTTTATGGGCGTGCTTTTATTTTCTTAAAAAAGAATCTATTATTACATTATATTCTCAGGGTCATAGCAATTGCATGACAATTACTACAACACAATTTTCTTTCAATTCTCCTATTGATATGGCACTAATACAAAGAGAAGAGATTACATGGAGTTCATAGCTATAATTCTAAGACTTTAATGATTAGGGCCAACATGTCACTGTCACTGCTCAAATACTGTTCTCTTAGCCCTGGACAAAAGCTGTTTTCTAGTCTACCCTAGAGTGTTTTCCCTTCCTGCCATACGTTCCAAACTCCATTATACACTGTAAAAACTCACTTACCATGTGAACTCTTTTTTTTTTTTTTTTTTTTGACAGGCAGTTAGACAGTGAGAGAGAGAGAGACAGAGAGAAAGATCTTCCTTCCGTTGGTTCACCCCCCAAATGGCTGCTATGGCCGGCATGCTGCGCCAATGCGAAGCCAGGAGCGAGGTGCTTCCTCCTTGTCTCCCATGCGGGTGCAGGGCCCAAGCACTTGGGCCATCCTCCACTGCCTTCCCGGGCCACAGCAGAGAGCTGGACTGGAAGAGGAGCAACTGGGACAGAATCCAGCGCCCCAACCAGGACTAGAACCCGGGATGCTGGCGCCGCAGTCAGAGGATTAGTCTAGTGAGCCGTGGCGCCGGCCACCATGTGAACTCTAGCACAATATATTTTTGCCTGTATTCTAAATGAGTCTGTCTCTGTTGTACTCAGTATAACTCTCCCTAAGACTTGTGGACTACCATGAACATTCTTCCAAAGCAAGCAGATTTGTAGCTATACCAGTCTGGATATTCAATCAGGAAGCAAAGCCAAGAGCCAGATTAGAAGCGGTGTAGCTAGGACTCACACTGTGCATTTCAATATGGGATGCAGATGTTCCAAGCAGTAACCTAAGTGCTATGCTACATGCTTGTCCCACCTTTAAAAGACTTTTGAAAACATTTCTGGGGCCGGTGTTGTAGCTTAGTGGGTAAAGCCACTGCCTACAACATCAGTATCCCATATGAGTACTAGTTTGTGTTCCAGATACTCCACTTCTGGTCCAGCTCCCTGCCAATGGTCTGGGAAAAGCAGCAGTAGATTTCCCAGGTGTCTGGGCCCCTACTACCCATGTGAGAGACCCAGAAGAAGCTCATGCTCCTGGCTTTGGCCTGGCCCAGGCTTGGACTTTGTGGCCATCTGGGGAATGAACCAGTGGATGGAAGACCTTTCTTTCTCTGTCTCTCCCTCTCTCTCTTACTCTTTCAAATCAGTCAATCGATCAATCAGTCAATTATTTTAAAAAAATATTTATGTAGATTTCTGGGCTCTTTCCAAGATTTCTGATTCTACATCTTGAATAGAGCTCAAGAATTTGCATTTCAAGTTCTCAGGTGATGCTGATGCCTCTGATCCAGAAATTACCCTTTGAGAACCATTTATGTAGACTAAGAAAATATTGGTCAGGGCAAGTTCAATTTGTGACTCATTAATTCAATAATAAATTGAAGGCTAGGTAATCCACTGAAATACTGATTTGTGTAGATATATTTTTTCCTGCCTGCCTTCCTGCTAAAGAGTGTATGTCAACTGTTCTTGAAGAGTTGGAGGAATTTCTTTGAGATCTAGCAGAAAGGAGATGTTTTGGTTAAACTGGGGAGAAATTCAAGGTCTGTTATCATAAGTCTATGATGAGGGTAAGCTTGCCTCATTTTAATCCTAAAAACATGAGAAGATCTTAAATACATACAGAATCATGTTTCCAGCTCTGCCCATAACTCCCATACTCAACACAAGGAGCATAGAAACAGCAGAGCCACCAGACAAACAAGATCCATAAAACTGCAGAAATGGATATTTGGAGATTCCATTAAGTGTTGACTAAGGGACTAACTCACCCCAATCCCCATCAGTCTGGTACTGTGTCAGACTGGGCCTCTGACAGCCCTGGAAGAGAGACACACCGTAGGGACAGAATGAACTGAAATCAGAGAAACTTAGATACAGATTTAAATAGGTTTAATTATAATGAATAATATTATTTATTTTATATCTGGGTTTGTGTATTCAGATGTGTACTTGTTTCCCCGAGTTAATTAAGCTATTGATACTTTAAGAAAATTTACAAAACCAGTAACCTACTACTTCATATATATTTTTTATGATTGTTTGGTATAATGTATAATCCAGACTTAATATTGAGTCAATAATATTTGCTAAAATGAACTACTCTATTAGGATATTTTGATATCAGCAACATATAGGTAGGCTAAGTATTCATTTTAGGATGACAGATGCAGCATATTATAAAAGAAGACGTATAGTGCTATGATTAAGGGAACTGGTCCAGAAATTACCTGCTTATTCAAGTTTGTAACATAACTAACTTGGAAAATTAAGTGCTTTGTGCCCAGTTTTGCATTTGAAAAATAAGTATAACAATAATGCTAACCTCTCAGGACTGTTGTGAAGATTAAATGAATATGTCTTCAAATTTTGCAATGTAAAATTTCAACATTAATAATAATTTTTAGTCTTTAGCCAATTTATGTAATTGGATATTACATGATAAGATTCAAAGACAAGAATATGCCTTTCAGAGTCTATTCTCCTTGAGGGCTTAGAATTCGGAAACTTCCTCCAAATCATAGAATTTGTTATTATTAACTGTTATCTGTTTAAAGGCATCATTGACTGCAATAATATGTAATATTCAGCGTTTTAACATTGTAATAGAAACATTACCAAGATATCTAAATTTTTGGTAAATGTTTCAGAGCTTCAATGCTATCATTAATCCATTGTGTCTCTTATAACTTAGGTTATAAAAATATCATTACCTGGGTTCCAAAAAAAAAAAAAAAAAAAACTACAGAGCACCCACACCTATTTCAAGTGTGATCCATAGAATACAACATTGGAAAATAACACAGGGGTAGGTTTTCCTTGGTTATTTCTTCATATTGAACACCTGTGCTTTTCATTTTAGCTTATATTATAGCTGGCTTTCTTGGTTACAGGCATACAGGGTATCCTTTCTCCAAACAAGCTCTGTTTCTTGTAACTCACCATCTCTGTTTCTATTCCTTAATTCCATTGGCAATTTGAAGCAGGCTGCTTACTCATGTTGTGTCTGCAGTGTTGGAATTTTAGCCCTTGAGTCATGTAATTTCGGAAATCTTTGCCTTCTGCCTTATGTATTAACAGCAATCAGTCAGCCCCTTAAGACCTTCCTGGAAGCATCCCAAAATACTTCAGCTTTTATTTTGGTTTTAGTTTAAAGGAACTGCAGTCAAGTTAACCCTGGCTTCTCAATTTTGTCTGGCCACCCAACTGAAGAAAGCCTTCAGAGATCTCTAGGCAGCCCTTGGTGACAAAGTATGGATTTACTAAATGTCACACAATTTATGATATCAAGCTTTCAAAGTCACAATTTAACTTTGTATTCTGGAGAAAAGTTTTTCTATAACTGATAGTACAAATAATTCCTTTCTTTCCTATTTGACTTATCAATGTAAGACTTGGTTCCAAATTAGAAATAAAAACAGGTATAGAATTACAAAGTCATTAAGAAAGATACGAATTTTAATGAAATATTACTGGTAGTAAGGGATGGAGTTTATAGACCACTTGATAATATGTATTCAATAAATTCTTACATCTACTACATATGGATTGTACACCTCTAAATCGCAGGGAAAGCAAGGACAGCTAAGACCTATCTTCTGTCCACAAGAAGCTTATGGTCTAGGTGGAAAGACAGAAAACTGAACAGGTGATTTCAAGACAGTGTTAATGTTATGTTGGAAAATATGTAGTAAATATGATGAGAGCACAAAGATAAAGCTCCAGTAAGCGTATGTGATTTGGGATTGAAAGGAGTTTCTTGGAGGAACTTATTTCTAAGCTAAGATCTGAAGAACATGGATAATTTAGCCAGGAAGAGACAAATGCATTTTGAGCATTCTAGGCATGGAAACAGCTTGTACAATGAACTCAGTTATTTCTACCAGTGATGGACTTGTCTGGAAGACCTCACTCACATGTTATGCCATTTGTGGTAGATGATAAAAGTGTAATTCTTCCCCTCCTTCCACCTAAGCTCTTAAACACAGATGTTCTAATCCTTCCATAAAGAAGTGGAGTCAACATACATCTCTACTTCTTAAATCTGGACTGGTCATGGGACTTGTTTGGTTAAAGAGACAAAGCAGTTGTGATCATGGCAGAGAACAGGTAAATGCTTGTGCCTTGGAGCCTGATCTCTTATGGAGCCAGAACACTGAGACCACTATGTTTTATTACCACACCCCCGCAACCACCTGTGAAGGAAAAAAGATCACACAGAGAAGAACTGAGACATCCCCACTAACAATCTGCCAACTGCAAGAATGTATGATGGAACCCACCCATGGAAGGCAAAATAAGCTATCTCAGTTTATGTCCATGTCCTACTCACCAAAACCAGAGCATATCTTTCCTTACATAATAAAAGAGATTCTGAAAATATGATTCAATCAATTATTTTGAGATGGATTTGTGTATCAGATTATTTTGGTGAGTTTATTGTAATTACAAGGGTTCTTGCAAGATGGAGATCAGAAATCAGAAGGTTGGAGTCAGGGAAGATGTGGAGCAAGGTTGGAAGTCAGAACAGTTGAAGATGTTCTGCTGATAGCTTTGAAGATGGAGGGAGAGATCATGAGACAGGAGTACAGGTGATCTTCAGAGTCTGGAAAAGGCAAGAGAACAGGTTCTCCTCTCAAGTCCCCAAAAGGAAGCAATCCTGTTCCTACTTTGATTTTAGTTCAGACAGATTCTGACCTGAAGAACTATAAGATGATAAGTTTATTTTAAGCCACTGAGTTTGTGGTAATATTTTGTAGTAACAACAGGAACCTAATACACTATGTTAGACTACTCTGCTGCCAGCACACTTAACTTGCCAGTTGACCAGAGCTGCATGGTAGAGACTGGCAGAGATAGCAATCAGACCAGCAGAACTGTCCGGATTACCCAAGGGAAATGTGAAGGACAGTAAGTTTCAAGTCACTAGGTGTTGTAGTTTCTGATACAGGAACAGCTCTGTGATACACTGATCTGTGAATTTGAAATAAAAAAAAAGCAAAATAGTATTTCTATTTTTATGTGTATTTATTTTCATTTAATTGAAAGAGTGAAAGTGAAGGAGTGAGACAGAAGATATCATCCTGCCTCTGGCTCATTCCTCAAACAGCTGTAACAGCCAGAGCTGGGCCAATCTGAAGCCAGGAGCTTCTTCCAGGTCTCTCACATGGGTGTGGGGGCCCAAGCACTTGGGCCATCTTCTGCTGCTTTCCCAGGCCGTAGCAAAGAGCTGGATTGGAAGTGGAGCAGCTGGGACTCGAACCAGCACCCATATGGATGCTGGCACTGTAGGCTGTGGCTTTACCTGCTATGCTACAGCACTGGCCCCATCCTATATTTCCAATTTTCATTTTATTTTAAAGGCAGGTAGAGAGACAGAAAGACAGGTGGTCAAAAAGAGATCTTCCATCCACTGGTTTGCTTACCAAATGCCTGCAATGGCTGGGACAGGGCCAGGCCCATGCCAGTTTAAAACCTAATCCACGTCCCCAACATGGGTGGCAGGAACTCAGTGACTTGAACCATCACCTACTGCCTTCCAGGGCCTACATTAGCAGTAAGCTGGAATTAGGAGCAGAGCCAGAATTCAAACCCAGGCATTTTAACATGGGATGCAGATATGCAGCCCAAGCATCACTTCACTGCTGTGCCAAACACTTACCCCAAAATAACATTTATAGTAACATACCTAAAAATAGTTGTTTTTCTCTCTTATGGACTTTCATGTGCATTCTTTTACGTTTTTCTGAAATTCTAAATGAGAATTTCATCCAGTCCTTTATCCAGTATAAGCTGAATATCCATTGGCTATATGGTAATGAGATAGACCCTGAAGTAAAAATTCAGAATTGCTCTCATGGAGCCCATAGTTCTTTTCCTAGAAATCTGATCTTGATGCTGTACCAGTCTCTAAATTAAAGTTTCTGCATCTTCTATGAACAGGTAGTAATAGTACTTGGCTTAGAGGATTGTTTTGAGTCTTAGTTGAGAAAATACTTATACCACACTTAGCTTTACATAACATTCAATAAATATTCAATAAACACCAGCTAAATTGAAAGGCAATGAGGAGAAATTAGAGGCAAAACAAAATATAGCAAAGGCAATGATAAGAATAGTAACAATAACTACTATTTATTGTTCATAGTGTTCTGGAAAATTAATGTTTATGTTTGTTAATAGTAACAGTGGCCCTCCAAGATAGGCAGTATTTCCATTTTGCAGATGTCAGATTTGAGATTTTAAAGCAATATTGTATTTGTCATCACAGAAGCATCCAATGGTACTGGGACTCTAATCTTGTCTGATTCCAAAGTCCTTCATCTTTTTGTTAACAGGTAGTTGTGAGCAAATTAACTGCCTTCTGGGTGCTCTCTTTAAAAAGCCACATCGAGGGGGCTGGCATTGTGGCAGAGTAGGTTGAGCCCCCACTTGCCATGCCAGCATTGCATATTGGAGTGCTTGTTAAAATTCCAGATGCTGTGCTTTGCATCCACCACCCTGCTAATGCACCTTGGAATGCAGCAGCAGATGATATAAATATTTGGGTCCTGCCACACATGGGAAAGACCCATATGGAGATCAGGCCTCCTGGCTTTTTCCTGGCCCAGCCATGGCTGTTTGGGCCACTTGGGGAGTGAATCAGTACATGAAAGATGTTTTTCTTTCTCTGAATCCCCCGCCCCCCCACCACTCCATCCATCACTCTGCCTTTCAAATAAATACATTAATCTTTTTTTCAGTACAGAGATAAGTTATTTTTAATATTTTGAATTTGTGGTTGTTAACATCCATGGATGTACCATCCCTGGATACAGAGGAACAACTATAGTCCATTTGGGGAACTTTTTAAACCTCATGTTGACACATTTTAAATGTGACAACTTTTTAATTTCCACTGAAAATAATGTTCCACCCAAAACCATGGGGAGAGGGGGTCATCAAGAAAACCCCTGGAGAGATCTGCTGTCAACCAAAAAGAGGGAGAGAAGGCTTTCAAATGTACTTGGACTTCTACTTCGTCAGTGAGCCTGCCGAACTGCCATTGGTGCTGTGGGGTCACCTACCAGAGACTGTTCTAATATGATCACTAAAAAATGTATGTGTGTATGGAAATATTACATTGTACCCCATAAATATGCACAATTACTGTTAATCTTTTTTAAAGGTGTATCTAGTTCTTCTGCCACTCTTTTATAGCTTTCCATTGCCTATGGACTGAAGTTCAAAATTCTACCTGTTTTTTTTTTTTTTTAATTTATTTTTTTGACAGGCAAAGTGGACAGTGAGAGAGAGACAGAGAGAAAGATCTTCCTTTTACCATTGGTTCACCCCACAATGGCCGCTGTGGCCGGTGTGCAGAGAGCTGGCCTGGAAGAGGGGCAACCGGGACAGAATCTGGCACCCCGACCGGGACTAGAACCCGGTGTGCCGGCGCCACAGGCAGAGGATTAGCCTATTGAGCCACGGCACCGGCCTCTACCTGGTTCTTATGTGACTTTTCAGTACCTAAATTTCTTACCTCCTGTTTCTTCTTGGTTCTGGTCATGATGGCATTAACCGGCATGGGGACTGTGTTATGCTGTCTGCCACTCCTGGACTCTTTACATAAGCTGATTTCTCTCCTGGTTCTCTTCTTTCCTCTATGACTGGCTGACTCGCACACATCCTTCCCATTCCAGTTTGAGTATCATTTCCTTCCTCAATACTTTGTTATATATTTTCTTTAAAGTTTTTTTCTTTCCTTCATTGTTGTTCATACCTGAAGTTTCTTGCCTAGTTTTCTGTTTCTCTGCAGTGGAAACTTCTTGTGGTTATATTGTCTAAGACTTCCTCTTTCCTGGAAACTGTTCCAGTGCATAGGGTGATTACCTGGAACTATGTCTAAGCTTAATAACTATTAGTTTGTTATTCATTAATATAGTGAAATACCTGAGGTTAAAGTAGTACAACTTTTATGGAAGACCATATGGCGATTCCTCAAAAATCTGAAAATAGATCTTCCATATGATCTAGCCATTGCACTTCTGGGAATTTATCTAAATAAAATGAAATTTTATCCATAATGAAATTAGTTATCCATACCCCCATGTTTATTGCAGCTCAATTCACAATAAGTAAGAAATATAATCAACTCAGATGTTCATCAACTGATGACTAGATAAAGAAAATGAGGGATACATACACTATGGAATACTACTCATCCATAAAAAAGAATGAAATCCTGTCTTTTGCAACAAAATGGATGTACCTAGAAACCATTATGCTTAGTAAAAGAAGCCAGTCCCCAAAAGATAAATATCATGTTTTATCTGATATGTGGCAGTTAATATGGAATACAAATAAATGTATAGGAATGAAATGGTCATTTTGTGATATGATCATTGTTTTCAGCCCATGTTTATTCTCCTGTGGAACTGTGGTCTTCCTACTTTTTACTTGTTGAATATTATGGTTAGTGGTGAATTAAGCCTGTGCATCTATAGAGTAGATTGAAACCATGTCCTTTCACAAATTAAAGGAAAAGAAGAAAGGGAGGAAGGAGGGGGATTGAGGGAGAGGGAAAAGGAGAGGTAGAGAATTATGGTTATTTTCTTAGAACTGTACCTATGAAATACATGAAGTCTGTTCTCTTTATATTAATAAAAAGAAAATGAAAAAAGGTTAAAAGAAAAAAAAAGAGAGGCTTATTTAGCTCACAGTTTTGGAGGCTGAAAGTCAAAAGATTAAATGACCCCATTGAATTGGCCTCTGGTTAGGATCTCACGATGGATGACAGGAGCATGAACAGGTACAAAAGGTCCCATCCTCAGACAGAAGGCCCACAGAGATTCAGGATTCAGGCTCACTCATAACAACTTGCTCTTACAAGAACAACCTTAGTCCCTCCAAAGATAGTATCCTTGATGACCTAAGGACCTCTCTCTAGGCTACACATCTTAAAAATTTATACCATCTCCCAATATTGCTACACTAAAGACCACGCCTCCAACATCTGATTCCTTGGGGGACATATTCAAATTATATCTGAAACTTAGCAGTCACCCCACTGCCTTCTTGCGCATTGATCCAGGGATGGGCAGATGACTTAGTTTGGCCTTCAGCCTCATCTACCAAAAGTTTGGAATTTTGAACAAAGACATGTAGAGCCTTAAAAGGTCATGGACCTGAATTATGTTAACAGCAGCTTTCTAAAGCAAAATCCAACAACTGCTGTCTCTGAGTCTCTAGTTTGGCCTTGTTCTTACCCTTCCCAAGTTAGGTTGTTCACCTCTTCTTTGGATTTCTAGTTTTCTTCAGTATGCTTCTAATGCAGTCTTTTTTTTCTTTCTTTCTTTTTTTATCCTTCAACTAGCCAGATCTGGTTTTTGTTACTGCTGGACTGTGAGCTCTGTGAATGTAATTTGAGAATTATTTCTTACCACCCACCTGTTATAAATCTGCTGGACACCCTGATATTTTGGACGTGTTATAGGAAATACATTTACTAATCTCTAGAATTATCTTTTAAAAATTTTTGTGTTTTATAGGTCTTTTAAAGGAAGCTTCCATATTGATTATTATTTCATTGAAACAAGTTGACATAAGCCTAGGACTGCTTCCAGAGAGCCTCCATGTTTAGGACCATTGCTTCTCTTGTACTCTGCTCAGCCTAGACTAACTCATCTCTCTGGAATGTCATGAGGGGACATTCTATCCTTTGTTAACAGACCTGACTGACCACAATTATATTATTATGCCTATGTCTGTTGAAAAATTCCAGGGAAAGTAAGAAAGAATCACATGGGATTTTGGCTTGAATCAAATGAAACCAGTTTGGAATGAAAATACAGAGATAATTTGAGCAATGAACTAAATGTCACAACTATGGAAAGTATCAATTTTACCTCAAACTTTTTCCTTCCTTGAATGTCCTGTATACACAGTGGTGATCTTGTTAGTGTGAATAAGGCACTTGGAGCTATAAAACAGAACTTCTGTTACATAGTAACTAACTCATTTAAGTTTTACTATTATACTGTCAGTATTCTATATTATGTATTAGTTTGCTAGTTTCCCTCATCATCCATGCTTCTTGCTCTGTTTGTGTCCTATGGTCATCAATTTTGTGATACTCTCATTAGAATCATTAATATTGTGCTGCTGTTTCATTCCTCCATACCACTCCAGCAAATCCCTAAACCTGAACCAAGGAGCCACCTTCCATGTTTTAGCATACAGATTACTGAACAGTGCAAAATTGAATCCACAGGATAAACTGCTATGAATTTAAGATTTTCAAGTTTAACTGGTCCCTCAATGCTGCTAGAAATCTTTGCATTTACTGCTGTTGGACACTTTTTCTCTTTTATTTTTGTTTATTTGTTATTTGAGAGGGAGGAGAAATAGAGAACACTCCCATCTGCTAGGTTGAAATCCAGCATATTGCTTTGGATCACATTCACTTCCCAAATGACTACAATGTCTGAGACTGGGCCAGGTTGAAGCCAGGAGCTGGGCACTCAATCTAAGGACGTGACTGAGACCCAATTACTTGGGCCATTAGCATTGCTTCCCAGGGTCTGCCATAGCAGGGAACTTCTGTCAGGAACTGGAGGCTCGCTTAAAACTCAGCCACTCCAATATGGTTTCAGACATCTTAAGCAACATCTTAACCACTAGACCAAACTTTACCCCCTCTTTCTCTATTAGTAGATAACTTTGCTTTAACCTTAAGAGCCAAAATATTTTTGATGCCATAAGATGCTAGCAATTTCCTTTCCCTATATTTAAGAAGTATTCACACTAGCGTTCATCCTTTTTTTCTGTACTTTTAAAAGGAAAAATGAATCCATTTTTATTAGCTGGAAGCTTTATATCTCCAGCCTGACCTCTTCCATGACTTCTGCACTCAAACTTCACTTATTTTAAGTTTTTATCTATTAGGAATGGGAGGGAGGGAGGGAGAGAGATTGAAAGAGAGAGAGAGAGAAAGAAGATAGAGGAGAGGGGAGAGGGAGAAAAGGGGAAAAGGAAGGGAAGGGAAGGGAGGGGAAGGGAAGGAGGAAGAGGAGGAAGGAGGAAGGAAGGGGAGGAGAGGGGAGGGGAGGGGAGGGCAGAGGTGGAGAGGGGAAAGAAGAGGGAGGGCAGAGGGGAGAAGAGGAGAGGAGAGGAGAGAGAGAGAACAGAAGGAGAGGGGAAGAGAGGAAAGATCTTTCATACAGTAGTTTGCTTCCCAGATGTCCATAATAAACAGGGCTGGGCTAAGCTGAATCCAGGAGCTCAGAACTGAATCTGAATCCCCGATGTGGGTGGCAGAGACCCAATTACTTGATCTGTTGCCTGTATTAACAAGAAGCCAGAGTGGATACGGAACTCAAACCCAGGCACAGTGAAATGGGTGGTGGGCATCCTAAGTGGTGGCATCGTGACCACTGCCCCACTTTCTTCTCATAATCTTTCTTTAAATGTTTCTACTAGATGTTCAATAAGCTCCTTAATCTTAACATGTTCAAAACAAAACCCAAAATCTTACTAAAATATGCTATCCCCCTCATATTTCCCATGCCAATTAATGGCAACTACACTATTCCTGATGTTTAGGTGGAAATCTGCATCCCTTAACAGTGTACTTTGCCTTTTATAAATTGTTTCCTCCTTAATGCATTATAAACTGCTTTAATCCATGCCCCAACTCTTCCAAAACTGTCAGCAGAGTGCAGTGAATTCACTTAAACATCTTGGTCTGTTTTGGAATCTTCCTCTTTAATCTCCTCTGTTGGATTCTAAGAAAATTCCTTCTGTCTCACTGCCCATTATGACCATTCCTTCTCAGTCTTCTTCATAGACACCAGTATCTAAAAAGATACTTATAAATCTTTCACCGTAGAACTGGTTAGTATAAGTGCTAGAAATATAGTTTTTTGATGACTTGGAAAGTAAGTAGGATTATCAACCATCAGGTTTAATAGGAATGTTCTTATGAAATAAAACATTATAGAGGCCGGCGCCGCGGCTCACTAGGCTAATCCTCCGCCTTGCGGCACCGGCACACCGGGTTCTAGTCCCGATCGGGGCGCCAGATTCTGTCCTGGTTGCCCCTCTTCCAGGCCAGCTCTCTGCTGTGGCCCGGGAGTGTAGTGGAGGATGGCCCAAGTCCTTGGGCCCTGCACCCGCATGGGAGACCAGGAGAAGCACCTGGCTCCTGCCATCGGATCAGCGTGGTGCGCCGGCCGCACTGCAGCGGCCGCAGCGGCCATTGGAGGGTGAACCAACGGCAAAGAAAGACCTTCTCTCTGTCTCTCTCACTGTCCACTCTGCCTGTCAAAAAAAAAAAAACATTATAGGACAATTTCCCACATCACATAATGTATTCTAGGGAGCAAATCAAAGAATTATTGAATATTCCACCCAAACTATAATATTATCTTCCACATAGAGTTACTGTATACCATCAACAACCCAATGCACTGTAGAAAGTCATGATGGCCAGCACCGCGGCTCAATAGGCTAATCCTCCACCTGCGGCACCAGCACCCCAGGTTCTAGTCCCAGTCGGGGCGCCGGATTCTGTCCTGGTTGCCCCTCTTCTAGGCCAGCTCTCTGCTGTGGCCCAGGAGTGCAGTGGAGGATGGCCCAAGGGCTTGGGCCCTGCACCCGCATGGGAGACCAAGAGAAGCACCTGGCTCCTGGCTTCGGATCAGCGCAGTGCGCCGGCTGCAGCGGCCATTGCGGGGTGAACCAATGGAAAAGGAAGACCTTTCTCTCTGTCTCTCTCTCTCACTGTCCACTCTGCCTGTCAAAAAAAAGAGAAAAAAAAGTCATGATTTCCTAGATATTGTTCTACCTGAGATGGTTCCAGATAAAAATTTGTGATTTCTATAAGTTGATTTAATTGTCTGAAGGAAACTAAGATACATTCTTCTGTGATATATTCACCATATCCATCTCACAATGATGGATTCAGCTAGAATTGTTGTGATATTTCTCCCCCTTTTTTGTAATGTAGGTAACAAAATGAAGATGATATTGCCACCTTTAAAAAAGTGGGAAAAGCAGGACCAGCACTGCGGCATAACAGCTAAAGCTGCCACCTCCAGTGCTGGCATCCCATATGGGCACTGGTTCAAGTTCTGGCTGCTCCACTCCCAATCCAACTCTCTGCTATGGCCTGGGAAAGCATTAGAAAATGGCCTATGAAAGAAGCAGAAAATGGCTTACATCCTTGGGCCTCTGCACCTGCATGGGAGACCCAGAAGAAGCTCCTGTCTCTGGCTTCGGATGGGCCCAGTTTTGGCTGTTGTGGCCATTTAGGGAGTGAGCCAGCTGATGGAAGACCGCTGCCCTTTCTTCTGCTTATATGTAACTCTGCCTTTCAAATAATAAATAAGTAAATCTTTAAAAAAATGAGAAAAACAAGAGAAATCCCACTTTCTTTTTGGAAAATTGTGTCTTGTCCAGTGGTATACAGTTCTGCACTGTTCTAGGATTTCTTACATTCAATCTGAATGAAAGCCAATTTTCTTCAAAATCTAGATTTTTTTTCAGAAATTGTGTTTATAAAAAATATAATTTTGAAATTAGGCTCGTAATTCATTTACAAAAGGAAAGTTTTTTTTCAGGGATTTTCTCCACATGTAGTAATCATAAAATGAATTTTACTGTATTCACTTGAGGGTATTAAAATGTTGCAGTCTTTTATAAACAATTCCAATCAACATCTCTAACTCATAGGAGGGGAGATGTTGAGTCATTCTAGTTTAGAGAGAATGGCTGACACAATTACAAATCAAAATTCTAAATTCTAATCCTGATCTGTGTGGAGCTCAGCTAGATTAGTTCAGTGGAGATTTACTGAGTAACCATCATGTATGACGCATGGTGTTAGAAACTGAAGGATACAAAAGTTAGGCAGCCCTGACTCTGGTCCCTGAGGTTTATACTCATAAGTGGGAGAGAGAGTTGTGAATTCAGATAATTGACCATCTGATCCTCGTCTTCTGAGGTACCAGAATAGCCAACCTGGATATTGGCCAAATGGCTTTGTGTTAGGTTTCAGTTCCTGAATGTTGGATCTTAAATCATGAAGTGCTCTAAAGTGTCCAGGAATGAGTAGACTTTCTCAGAAAGAATAAATAAATAAATAAAGCAAGCAAGTAAGCCAGAATAACACTGAATGTCCTTTGAGAATCTGAAGATTGATCATTTTGGGAGAGTGGAATTTAGTCACCATCAACTAAAATTAAAAGGACCAAGAGTCTGGTGGACACTAGGACCGCACAGTAAATGACAAAAAAAAAAAAAAAAAAAAAAAAAAAAAAAAAAAAAAAAGAAGAAGAAAATGAGAAGACCCAAAAATCATTGCAGAGAGTAGGCTGGCCAACCTGTGACTCATTTCTGGTGGCTTCTGGCCATGTAAATCGTGAGATCAAGGCCTGAATTGGGAGGACAGCAGCCAAACACTAGATCATGTGGTACAGTAAAAAGGGGAGAGTGATTTCAGCACATCATATAAGTTAGTTGTTATTTATCAGCAAGTTCATTTTTTTTCAAACTGGTATGGGGCTCGAAGATAGATATAAAGTACCTAACATAAGCAGGAATATTGGCGTATATTCACAATGTTTTAGATTTATTACATTTGCTGTAATTTAAATCATATGGTTTAGCTCTAGATGGGTGAGTGAGACCAGCTCTTCTAGATGTATTAGAAATAAAAGTGGGGGCCGGCACTGTGACTCACTTGGTTAATCCTCCGCCTGTGGTGCCAGCATCGCATATGGGCACCAGGTTCTAGTCCCGGTTGCTCCTCTTCCAGTCCTGCTTTCAGCTTTGGTCCAGGAGAGCAGTGGAGGATGGCCCAAGTGCTTGGGCCCCTGCACCTGCATGGGAGACCAGGAAGAAGCGCCTGGCTCCTGGCTTCATTTCAGTGCAGCACCGACTGTTGCGGCCATTTGGGGAGTGAACCAATGAAAGGAAGACCTTTCACTCTGTCTCTGCCTCTCACTGTCTATAACTCTACCTCTCAAATAAAAAAAAAAAAAAGAAATAAAAGTGATAGGTGGTCCTCTAAAGGGAAACCTGGAATACTGTTTCTCAATTAGGAGGAACTTATTTAAGACCAGCAAAAATAGATGTCTTTCACAAACAGGAAAATCAAAATGTCAAATACATCTGAAGATAAGGATTATGAAGAAGATAAAGAACTCTGAATTTATTAATAATCTCGAATAGGATAAAGCAGGTTTTTACTATAGGGAAGTCAACATGCATCATGGGTCTGACATGTTGTGCATTTTTAACCTCTGGCAAGTCAAGTAATCTCTTGGATCCTCAATAATAAGGCCAGAAGTCTGTTTCAGAGCCAATAACTTGAAAACAAAGATTATAAAAACTCCTTGACACATAGATAGTTATTATTACTAATAATCTTGAAAAGAATAGTCATTTCAGTTGGTGGAGAATGGAAGCCAAGAAATAAATGCAGGGGAAAATAAAAATAATGTGAATGTACATCTGATAGAAGTTAAAAAGACTCCTTCCAAAACTAAAGGAAAATAACAAGATGACAGGTAGAGATGCTGACACAGGTGACAGTCCAGACTTCACAGATACCTCTCCCTACCCCAACATTCATTCACACACAGGCAGGTATATATTCTGCATCCTTTAAGTCCTTATCTTGATTTCAAGATTTTCAAAAGCAAGTGATAACTCCTATCCAAATTCTCCTTCTTAAGAAACTTCCTTCCTTTCATTTTTAAGAAATGATCATCTCTGCTTCTCATCCTCACTTAAATATTGTCAACATCCTCTTCTGGTTGTTTCTTAAATGCTGGTGCTCTCCAGGCTTCCAGGCTTAGCCCTCCTCTCTTTGTATTCTATACGTGCCTTACAGATGAGCTACCCAATTCCCACCGCTTCCATTTGCACTTGACTGTTGATAATTCCAATATCTATGGCTTTGAGCCAAATCGTTCTTTAGAACTCTGAAATTTCTCATGCAACTAGTTGGCTCCAAGCTAGCTCTGGATAGAAATCCTTCAGTCCCTCGCTCTTAATACATCCAGGAACACTCATATTCACACCCAAATCGCTTCCTGCTCCAACCTGTGCTGCCAAGATCACCCTCAAGGAGGATGTGCTGTTAGTTGCTGGGAAACTTGTCGGAAGGCAGCCTCAGGTGTCACTTGTGCAAGTTCTGCCTTGGCTTCAGAGAGCTATCTTGCCTGTGATCATGCATTTCCTGGTCTGTTCTATATTCAAAGACTTGAGCATAGTGAGAGCATAAGGTCCTGGTCATTCCAACCTCCCTTGGGCCAACTCTGCTGTGCCATGTACTCTCTAGAGCTCCTGTGAGGTTGAACTGACATCAGGCCTGCATTGCCTTTTATTTTCTCTTTCTGCTGAAGCCTGCTTCCTCAACCCTGCTTTTGTAGGATTAAATCTCTAATAAGAACCTGTCATGCCAGTTTCTGTTTCACCATCTGATTCTGGGGAACATTATCTGTAGCACAGCAGTACCTACCTGTTTTCCAAACGAAGACTGTAGGTGCTGTTTCTTCCTCCTGCCCCCTTACCCACCAATCATCAAAACCTGACAGTTCTTCCCCTTAAATCTTTCTGCCATTCTTTAGTTACTTTCTGTACTGTGCCCTACTCACTCCCAATATTCTGGCTCAGTTTTCATGTCATTGGCAATCCTGTCTTAATAAACTTGAAAGTTAAGATTTCATTCATTCAACGAACTCAGAAGAGCCATTGTCCTCATCCTTGCTGAATTGCAAGTTCTTAAATCTCTTTCTTGTATTTAACCATGTGCTCCTCCAGGCTAGAAGCCAAGTGTTATTCATCTTGGTGTACAATCTCCCCAAGATGTCACTCACACCCTCAACCTCACTCAAGTCCCTGATACTTACAGAACCTCTGTAAAGGCAATGCATAGGGGTGGGGTATTATTTAATCCTATAGTTAAATAGTTATGCCTTACAGAATGATTGTTTATAAAGTGACTTAGGCATATCATTCTCACATCATAAAGCTGCCCCCTTTCGCCCTTTAGTTATATTTCATTGTGAAACAGTTGACTATGATATCCCCACTGAGAGTATTTAATGCAGGCAACTCAGTTCACTTAGAGAAGAGAACTGATTTTAACAGTTTCTTTTTTATTTGTAGCACTAATTTGTTGTGTATGAAAAAGCTGCCATCACTGACTTTCTTGAATGTATGGAAAGAACATGGAAAACTTTGGTCAAGGGGAATCACTAAATAAACGAGGTTGGGATCCATCTCTGTAACAGAATATGGCTAAGTACTAAAAACAAAATTATTCATTCCCAAAGACTGATTAGGATAATACTTGAAAGGAATCCCATGTGGTTAAATTTAGGGCCCTGAAAAAAATTCACCCACCAATCTCCTCTGTAGTCCTTTTGTTTTATTCTGATTTGGATACATTTTCATTTACTTTAAGCCTTTCTCTTGGAATTACCTATTCCAAGATTTTAACATCAGTGGCAGAAGAACTATTGGCCAATGTTACTGCCTCTCTTATACAAATGGTCATTTTTAATTATAGCATTCCCATTTAAAAATGACTCTATGTGGCCAAGATGTTTTTAGTTTATGATTGTGCAAGAACTGTTTTGTGATTTTTGCCACTGAACCTGGTCTTTTTCCTCTCTCCCTTGCAACTCTTGTCTTTTTGCTGAGGTCATCTGAGAAAGATGGAGTGACTTATAGTTAATTGCACATTGGTCTTTTTGTTTGTAGTTTAAGGTTGGAACCTTTCAAAGAAAAGAGAAGTTGGCATGGATCACTGCTTATTGCATAGCATTTCAGTTTTCATTCAACAAACATTTATGGAGCCCAGGTTGTGAGCCAGGCTGAAAGTGTGTATATATTGAAAGTATGCATGTATTCGTGTCTCCAAGAGCCATGTCTTACAGGAGGACATTGAAGTGAATCACTGATTGCTAATCAGTGTGGTGAGTACTATGAGGGTAAGCAAAGGGGGTTGCAGAAGCACTGAAGGGAGGGATGCCTGGCTCCATGTTGAAAGTATTGGTATCCTCTCTGGGTGAGATAACCTCTGGCCCTTAGAGGAAGACTGGGGTTGACTAGGGTGGAGGAGGATGCAGTAGGACAATAACATGGAAAGGGCCTGCTGAGGTGGCAGGAGTTTGTGTAACCACAAGGGGTTCTGCGTGCCTTGTAAGAATGGAAAGAAGAGAGTAATTGAGGAGACCAGTGGAAAAGAATTTAAAATTTTCCATCTCCAGTTTTCTAGGAAAAATGTGGATTCCGGAGATAATAGTCCTCATTTTCTGAGTTAGGTGAAAGACAGTGATGAAAAATTAAAGAAGCTCAAGGGGACTTCCCATATTAAGAAAGATGGATAGACCCATAGGCAGAACAAAGAATTTGGGAACCAGCTTTAGATAGTCTGCATTAAAGAATCAGTGAAATAGTTGAGGTGGTAGTGGTAGAGATAGAGGGAAAGGGAGGGACTAAGAGAAACAAAGAAAGATATATACGCATATAAATACAAATGTCAGACAGAGATAGTGCTAGACACAGGACAAAGCAAGGCAGAAATGCCCAAAGGAAAGAATAAACAGAGATGGACACAGAGGCCCTGAGAGAAGAGAAATGGGAGAGACTCACATAGAAAGACATTATTTAGAGTGATGGAGAATAAGAAATGTAGCAGCTACCACAGAGATTACAATTTTATGGAAAGAGGGGCTGGCTCTGTGGCATCCCATGAGCGCCAGTTCAAGTCCTGGCTGCTCCACTGATCCAGCTTTTTGCTATGGCCTGGTAAATCAGTAGAAGATGGCCCAAGTCCTTGGGCCCCTGCACCCACATGCGAAACCCAGAAGAAGCACCTGGCTCCTGGCTTCAGATCAGTGAAGCTCCAGCCATTATGGCCATCTGCGGAGTGAACCAGTGGATGGAAGACCGATCTCTCTCTTTCTCTCTCTCTTTCTCTGCCACTCTGTAACTCTGCCTTTCAAATAAAATAATTAAATCTTTTAAAAAATAATTTTACGGGAAAAAAAACTACTATTATCACAGTTTTAAGGGAAGGTTTCCTCTGTACTATGTTTGGTAAATCCCTTTCTTCACAAAAAGTTTAGCAAAACTACCTGCTAATGAATGTTCTTAGAGAAGAACATGGGCAGTGAAGAGATTAGGGATGGCCTGTGTGCCATGTTAGGGGTTGGAATTCCCCAGGGATCCCACTCATGAGTTTTTCATGTTTTTTAAGATTTATTTATTTATTTGAAAGTCAGAATTACACAGCAAGAGGAGAGGCAGAGAGAGAGAGAGGTATTCCATCCAATGGTTCACTCCCCAAATGGCTGCAATGGCCAGAGCTGCACTGATCCGAAGCCAGGAGTCAGGAGCTTCTTCTGGGTTTTGCATGTGGGTGCAGGGGCCCAAGGACTTGGGCCATCTTCTACTGCTTTCCTAGGCTGTAGAAGAGAGCTGGATTGGAAGAGGAGCAGCTGGGCCTAGAACTAGTGCCTATATGGGATGCCAGTGCTTCAGGCCAGGGAGTTAACCCTCTGCATCATAGCACTGTCCCCCCTCCCCTTTAAGATTTATTTATTTATTTGAGAGGTAGAGTTACAGACAGAGAGCAGGAGAGTCGGAGAGACAGAGCTTCCAACTGCTGGTTCACTCTCTAAATGGCTGCAGTGGCCAGAGATGGGTCAATCTGAAGCCCGCGTGGGTACAGGGGCCCAAGCACTTGGACCATCTTTCCCTTCCGTCCCAGGCCATAAGCAGAAATCTGGATTGGAAGAGGAGCAGCCAGACACTAACCAATACTCATATGGGATGCTGGTACCACAGTGCTGGCCCGACTTTCCTGTTTTGACCCCAGTGCTCATGCAGTGGGAGCTCTGGGGAATCTTGCTGCATCTCCAGAAGAGTAGATTGAGTTTCCCCTTGCTTTGGAAGTCTTCCCAATGCCAGTAGAGCTGGTTTGGTGCCCCTCTTTTGTGTTCCCCTCTACTCTACTGCACTCTGCCTCACTCTGTTTACCACAGGTAAAATGTGGGTGAGCTCTATGCATCTGCACCCACATATTACCAGTCTTTAGGACTTGTTTTTTTAAATATTTATTTATTTGAAACACACACAGACACATACTTACACATAAACACAAAATCAGAGACAGATGAGACATATGGGCAAACAGATATTCAATCTACTGGTTCACTCCCTAGTACAACAGCCAGAGCTGAGCCAGGTAGAAGCCCAAGAGTCCTAAACCTCAATCCAGGTCTCCCACGTGGGTGGCAACTACTCAAATACTTGAGCCATCATCTGCTGCCTCGCAGGGTATATACTCATATGAAGCTGGATCAGAAGTGGAACTATGACTTGAACACAGAAACTACCATATGGGATGTGGGCATCTCAAGTGGTACCTTTAATTGCCCAGTCACCCTTTTTAATAAATAGACACCATGAGCCTGGTATCAGTGTAAAGTTGGTTCTTTTTATAGTGAATAGGCAAAACGTATATGTATAAAATTAGCTTGTTTATTCATGGCTCTGCCTTTATACAGGTGGAGTTTAGAACCTACCTGATACATAAAGAAGATTTCAAAGTTATTTAGCTTGAGCAGGCACTGTGGCATAACAGGTAAAGCAGCCACCTGCAGTGCCAGCATCCCATATGGGCACTGATTCTAGTTCCAGCTGCTCCACTTCCAATCCAGCCCTCTGCTAATGGTTCTGCCCTTCAAATAAATAAGTAAATCTTTAAAAAAAAGTTATTTACCTCTACCAGGTAAACCAGGGCAAATTCTTCTTTATTCTCTTACTTTCTTAACTCAGCAAAATCATGTCATAAAAGCTTAATGGTTTACGAGTATCTGCTAGTGAATGTTATTATTTCCTACATTACTTAAGAAAAACAGCTGGGATATTTTCAGAGACCTGCTTAGAGGCTAATAGCCACTGCTAATCAATGTCTAGCTCACAGACTTAGATGGATGGTTCTCTGTTATTCTCTCTCTACAATATTGCTTCTCATTTCAAGGGAGTTCTATGACTTAGAAGACAAATATAGATCTTCAGCAATCATAGTCTGCCTATTTATTCTTTCTCTGGCTTACAAGGAGGCCAAGTAGAAACTGATGATGATTTGGATTCAACTTAAACAGCGTTTTTTTTTTTTACAGGCAGAGTGGACAGTGAGAGAGAAAGAGACAGAGAGAAAGGTCTTCCTTTGCCGTTGGTTCACCCTCCAATGGCCGCCATGGCCGGCGCGCTGCTGCCGGCGCACCACGCTGATCCGATGGCAGGAGCCAGGTACTTATCCTGGTCTCCCATGGGGTGCAGGGCCCAAGCACTTGGCATCCTCCACTGCACTCCCCGGCCACAGCAGAGAGCTGGCCTGGAAGAGGGGCAACCGGGACAGAATCCAGCGCCCCAACCAGGACTGGAACCCAGTGTGCCAGCGCCGCTAAGCGGAGGATTAGCCTAGTGAGCCATGGCGCCGGCCTAAACAGCATTTTTAAATGATCGACTATACATACTATTTCTCTAGCCAGTGGTTCAATACCTTTATCTCCCCCATTTTCTTCCATATGTTAGATGCCACTAACTATGGAATTGAAACTGGCCTCCCCTACTATAACAGGCATGCTATGTGGTAGGAAAAAAATCCATTCTTAGGTGAGATAAATAGCTCCGACTTGGCAAGTGAAATATGGAGGTCACTGGTTAGTAGCTAGACCAACAGGCTGGAGGTGGGGTGGGGTTGCTAATAGGGCAATTTGAATTGCAAAGATGCATTGTAATAAGGAAGGAGTAGTATTCTGAAATCCTGGATATGAGAAGGGGCATCAGAAAAAAAAATGAGTATCAGGAAGCAGAAGCTGTGTGCCTTGTTCCACAATAGCAAGATATCCTGGGCTAAGAAAAAAGTGAATAACTAAAATCATGCAAAGAATGTTTCAGTCCCAAAGATTTCTGAATACATTAATAGCCTAGGAGCTCAGACACTAAACGTATGAGAAGAAAGTAATAGCTGGACTATTAGGAGAAGCAGAACTATCAAGTCAAAGAATGGTGAATGGAGATGCATATGGCCCATGTGCTTAGCATCAATATCAGTGCTTGAGAATGTGGTTGCCTAATGTGGTCCCAGAGAAAGTGGTATAAACTGGAGTTGAGATGTAAAGAGAAAGGACAGTTATGGAATCTGAAGCACAGCAAAGCCTCCTTGCTTGTTTATTGAATAGATCACAGTGCTATTTTGGAGCATCTGACTCAGCCTGTGATGGGGAGATGTGTAAAGAGACAGAGAAGTTGTTCTAAAGAATGCCAGTATGCGGGCCAGTGCTGTGGCGCAGTGGGTTAACGCCCTGGCCTGAAGCGCCAGCATCCCATATGGGCACTGATTTGAGACCTGGCTGCTCCACTTCCAATCCAGCTCTCTGCTATGGCCTGGGATAGCAGTGGAGGATGGCCCAAGTCCTTGGGCCCTTGCACCTATGCGTGAGACCCAGAAGAAGCTCCTGGCTCTTGGTTTCAGATTAGCACAGCTCCAGCAGTTGCGGCCATTTGGGGAGTGAACCAGTGGATGGAATACCTCTCTCTCTCTCTGCCTCTCTCTGTGTAACTCTGACTTTCAAATAAATAAATAAATCTTTTAAAAAATGCCAATATGCATGCAGCACAAAAGCAATGATGTAAAATGTCTGTTAAGGTATACAATATCTTGGATGATGCCAATAATATGCCATTCAAATACCAGGCATAAGGAATAAGTAAAAACTTTCATTTCATTCACTTATGTTTCAAACCACCCCACACCAAAATGTTTTTATTTACCTTGGTGATGAAGAGAAGATGAGAGAAGGAAAACCACCAAATTATGAGGCATTCAAATAATAGAAATAACCAAAATTTTAGGTGCATATTTCATGTATTTGGTTTGAATAAATCCAAACTTTCAAATGAAAGTCCTCCTCAAAGACATCCTGCAAATGTATTCTTCTATAGAGCCACCACCTTCAGAAATGGATTACATGTATAACTGTTCTGTAAATAATCAGATGGCAACATAGGTGTTTAAATAAGGTTACCTTAATAGATTTATTTGTTTATAGCTAAGTCATCAGGTAGGAGCCATGGTAACTACATGTCAAGTATCAGTGCATGTGTTGGCTATGATCCCTAGAAAGATTTATAAGCATCACAGTCATGAATTTGGTTTGAAGCAACTAATAATGACTATCTGGTATTTGAAATTTATTTTGATGGTTCATCCCTACCCCACCCAGAATACCTTTTAATGCAATAGTCAAATTTTCCTTCAGTTTGTGGACATAGAAGTAGATGAAAAGGGGAACTTTCGCTTATTTAGACTACTACATAAAACCAAGTTAATATAACCCTATCTGTCCTCACACCATGAGAATTCCTATTCTTCATCATGTCAGCATTGAGATGGAAGATTGAATAGCAGAAGAATGAGACTAATACAGATACAACAAGGCATGTTGTGGTCACATCTTACCACTTGGCCTGCATTTAAGAGCATCAGGATTTTAAAGATTCTAAGGCTTAAAACCAACCAACCAACTACCCAAACAATGAATCCCATTTACTACATGAGGGTATGCAGCATTATAAATAATTCAATCCAAGTGGTACTTCTCAGTGCAAATGAACTTAGGCTATTTTTGCAGCATTAACTCTGATCATTCTATTCACATTTATTTTCTTATACAACTTTGATTCATCTGTAATGTACTTGTTAGGTCATCCGTTTAATGTAGCCATGTTCATCCTGCACTCCCTCAGAAACAATATCTATTTGTCAAATTGAGAGTTACAAGAAGAGGTCTGACTGAAGTGTTGAAAGGGAACTTTTTTTTTCAAAGTGGCCAGTATCACAACAGCTGGAATTTAGTTGATCTAGATTAAAAACAGACTTGTCTGACTAAGTCCAAACTATGTGACAAAGGGTTTGTTATTCCACTGTTTGAATAGACAAATAAGGCCGACCAATCTCCCAGGGGTGTAAAATGTCCAAATTAATGTACCATTGTTAAGCATTTTAGGTCAAGGTAGACCATTAAAAATGACATATTTTCCTTCTATGGTGTGTAATGATGAATGCAGATTAATAATCCAGTTTTCTCAGATAGAAACTCTAGTGGCTCATGCTGCAGTAGCGACTACATATTTTCTAAGGGAAACTGTCTTGCTGAGAAGGTAGTTTCAGGCAGCCATACTGTGTCCCGTTTGACCATAACAATTTGATTCCTCTCTCCAGTTGACCAGACTAGATAGGCAACTGCATTGAGTTTAGGTCACCCATAGTTTGTCCAGCAGCTGAAGATGTGATGTTGTTCAAAACTTCTATTCCAAGAAGATTGCATTATTTGTTGAGCTCATTAGATTTCTCCTAAGAATCTGCACTGCTAGGTTAAAAAAAAGAAGAAATTAGAGGGTATCAGGATGAGAAACAGACAGAGGATAACAATTATGGTTGAACACTGGAGTTGGTGAAAAGGTGTAAATCTAGACTGAAAATTAATGAACTCTTGCTCCAAGACCTGTTGTAGCTTCTCAATGAACTTTTGATTCTAGCCTCTGAGCTCTATCCTGGTTTCTGCCCTTCATGATATCCAGTTCTTCAGCTTTCCTTGGCTTCTGAGAGGATCTGTTCTCTTATTTCAGTAAAGCTTCTGACTGATAAAAAGTGCCAGGACATACTAATTTTTCATCTTTACTAACAAATACATTTTGAACAGAAAATGGAAAAAAGAGCAAAAAAACTGGCTCTGTAATCATACATGTTGGACAGGACATACTAATTCACATGCTGGTTCTGATTTTAATTGTGAGAGGGGTCAGTAGTTTCCCTGACGCTCCATTTCCACATCTGTAAAATGGAGATAGCAAGGCACATTTCAAAATGGTCTTGCCAGAATCATGTTCTGTTTCAGAATGTCCTCCAGCAGATCTCTAGAACCTGAAGGAAGCTGATTAAATTAAATAGTGACAAATCCAAGCTCCAGAAATGGAGTGAAATTTTTTTAATAGGCTGAAGTTAATGCTTCATCCCCATGGACAGGTACATGCATAATAAGTACCTCTAGTTAATAATAGTGATGTAATAAAAGTGAGTTAGTGGATGGAAGTATAGAAGTCAGAGTTGTCAGCAGAGGGACATGGGCTAACAGTTCCTATCACAATGATCAAATTTTCTAAGACCTCTGAGTACAGACGATACAGATTTAATCAGCTTTTTGTCATGGTAGAACATCTGGCTCTCCAATAATTTACATGTTATAGCTTCAGTTTCTGGAGAGAGTATACTGACTTTCCATTGGCCTGCAAGTCTAAATATTCCAGACAATGAACTTTGTTGCCCATTGCCTGACCATTAAACAGAGGCTAGAAGTAGTAGATATGACTCAAGGTCTACTAAGAGGAACCTCTATAGAATTCTTTGTGAAGGAGTGGAAGAGTTGGCCAGTTCCTAGAGAAAGAGTCACAGGACAGAGAATTCAACAGGTGTCCATTAATGTATGCCTGAGGTAAACAGGAGTCTAAGCAGGTAAAAAAATTGGAACCTAGTCAGTGGCACATAACTGAATTTGGAAAAAAAAGGAGGTTATGGTACACAAAGGAAAATTTTCAGTGAATGGCAAATACAATGGCTAGGAAGAGACAAAACCATAAAGCTTAAAATCTGAGTGACTGAAAGAATATTTCTTAAAACACTTCTGACAATCCTGAAACTATGCCAAATATTCTATATACATAAATGATTTAAATCTTGTCACAATTATTTTTGTAAGGAAAGAGGTAAAGAGGTACACAGTGGATGGCAGAGTAGAACTTCTAACCTGGCAGGCTAGTTTGGGAGTTAAAACATGGCAGGAGCAGTCAGACTCCACACAAGAATCATCAAAGGCTGAGACATGAGACATGGTCTCTGATGGCTGCTGCCATGGTAGACAGAACTCAGATCTCCTCAGGTCTCATTCACCTTGGCTGGGATATATGGCCATCCCTGAACATGTTGCTGAGAGGCTATATACAGTGTGATAGGCTATATAAACCATTGGCCTATATATGCATGAGGTGGAGACAGTCTTCCCTCAATGAGAGGACTGAGAATGGGATAAGGGGAATTCTCACAATGCAAAAATGTTGTTGCTGTTGCTAGAACATGGAAAAAAATAACAAATGAATATCACAAAAAAGATACAAAGCAGGGGGTTTCATTCTTAAAAGATGCAATAGAAGCTGCTGAGTTGGAGGAGGAAATAGGGGAGTGCACAATGGAGAAAAGGATAAATAAAAAGTTCTATCTGGGGAAATTTCAGAACTCATGTTCTTCACTGTAATTGCCCTGTTTTTTACTGTTAAGTGGCTCCATTTTTACCTTTATGTTGCTGCTGCAAGAAAACTACTTGGCCCTCTTATGTGCCATATATTAAAAACACCTTCCAGTACATGTCTTTTCACCAGCATTGTTTGTTTGTTTATTTATATTATTTGAGAGGCAGAGAAGAGAGGGAAGAGAAAGAGAGAGAGAGAGAAAGAGAGAACAGGCAAGCACAATCATCCTCTGGTTTGTCGCGTCCCTCGACCAGCAAGGAAGACACGACCGGAACTCTTCTTCCAGCAGTTTATTCAGGAACCTCTTTCAAACTTCTACTACTGCCTCCTTTCCTCTCCCCTCCCTCTTATAGCCATCAGCGCACCAATCAAAAGCAGCCAAGTGGCAAGCATTGATTGGTACAGCAATGCGGAAGCCGGAAGGGAAGTCAGCCATCTCCTTATTAGGAGATGTTTGTTTCTCGCCAGTCCTTCCGGGGGAAAGGAGCCGGCGCCATCTTTAGGGCGCCGTGCAATGGCTCCCCACAGTTCCCCCTTTTTGTTTTAGAACCAGGCATCTAAGGATTACAGGAGAAGGTAGGGGTCTGTCCCCCACTGCCAGGCATCCACCTGGAACAGCATCCTTTTCGCGGGGGTGGGATCTGGGATGCCAACCCACATGCAGACAGACTTGCCTTCCAGAGAACGTAATGGCTCGTTCTCTGTGCAGTGCTTTGCCTCGCACCCTGCACCCATGCCTAGCATTCAAGGAAGGCCAGCCATGCTTGCGGCGATTGTCCAGCCTCAAGGGCATAAAAGGCTTGAGCTATCATGGCCAATTCCCACCGATGAGCTGTCCTCATCCTGCACAAACACCACAGGCAAAGTAACACAACAAGTAACAGCAACCCCATCAAAGCTCCAAGTCCTGCCCACTCCTTCAGGCTGGAGACAGCTGTGCGGATCCAGGATGACAATCCAGATGCGAAGGAGACATCCACACGCGTGGAGTTGATGGTGACCACGGCAAGGCACAGTTGCTCCAAGGTGTAGTCAAATTCCGCGGACCAATTCGGCATCGGCTTTGGGAATACTGATAGAATCCCCCATCTCTGCTCCGCCAGTGTCCGCTGCATTTGAGGCAGAAGTATCAAAAGCAACAGCAGGATTCTCCTCGTGGCAGACCCGCCTGACCGCTCGCTCCGGAACCCACACCGGGTCATGTTGATCCTGTGGAAAAACACAAACAGCACCTCGTGCTCATGCCAGCACGGGATCAGGGCCACGCCACTGGCCCGTCAAGAGATCTTTCCATTTTACCAACCCTCTACTTGGGTTTCCTTGTTGCTGATGCCTGTCCGTGGCTGAGTGCCCATGCACATCCAAATTTAAAAAATTAATTGTAAATAAGACTAAGGCAATTCTCTCTCTCGGGGTGCGGCTATAGCCAACTCCCCCTTTTTGTTTTAAAAGATATTCTTTCAGTGTGCGGTGTGCTCGCTCAATTATGCCCTGGCCCTGAGGATTGTATGGCAATCCATGGACAAGTTGAACCTCCATTTTTTGGCAATAGGTGGTAAAGGTTTGAGATGTATAGGCCGGGCCATTATCAGTTTTTAGCACCTGGGGTTTCCCCCAGGCGGCCCATGCATCCAGACAATGAGCAATCACCTGATGTGTAGATTCACCACTGAGGGGAGAGGCATACATAATGCCTGAGCACGTGTCCACTGAAACATGAACATATTTCAGTTTCCCAAATTCCGATACATGGGTCACATCCATCTGCCATACTCTCCCAGGCAGTAACCCTCTAGGGTTTACGCCAACACTAGGTTGCGCATGAGTAACAGCACAGTCAGCGCAATCAAGTACAATCTGTCTGGCATCTGGGCGGGAAAGATGAAATTTCTGCTGCAAAGCGCGCGCGTTGACATGAAAAGATTGATGGAAAGCTTTAGCAGCCTCTGCAGAAGTAGTAAAAAAGATGAATTCCTGTCTAGTACACAGGTCTACTCGCGCATTGCCTTCACATAAAGGACCAGGCATGCCTGTGTGGGCTCTAATATGCTGAGCAAAAAAGGGATTTTTCCGTGACCAAAGCAACTGCTGGGCTATATGTAATAGGGATGCAATTGGGCTAGAAGGTTTAATCGGCCCTGCGGTTTCCAATATCTTTAATGCGTTCACCACATATAAGGAATCTGACAACAAATTAAAGGCAAAAGAGCACTGCTTAAGGACCTCAATAACTATTTTTAACTCCACAACTTGAGGTGAGCCTGGCTGAAACTGATGAAATACCGGGTCATTACCCTCTACCATATAAACCCCACAGCCTGTTTTTGACCCATCCGTAAATATATTTGGAGCACCTAGTAATGGCTCAGCGGCTGTGATTTTTGGAAATACTACCGGATGTTCTTTAAAGAATTGTAACAATGGACTTTTTGGTAAATGATTGTCTATAAAGCCTGGGAACCCACAGCAAAACACTGCCCAATCATCTAAAAGAGCACATAGGACGTTGACTTGTTTGGCATCATAAGGAACAATCACTTCACATGGCAATTTTCCAAAATATTGTAAACATTGTTGCAAACCCTCCAGTGCTAGCTTTGCCACCACTGCCGGATAATACTCAATAGACTTGGCTGGAGAGCTCCTTGGATGTATCCACAAAAGTGGACCTTCCTGCCATACTAGCCCTGTAGGTTGGCTAAGCGTTGGGAGAATGCATAATGACAATGGCAGATTTTCATTCATTCTGCATAAGAATGCCTCCTGTAATTTCTTTTCTACCTTCTCTAGGGCCTCCCTGGCCTCCGGAGTTAAGCACCGCGGTGAGTCCAACGCCGAATCACCACGCAAAATGACATAAAGTGGCTTAAGTTCATAATTGGGAAGATTCAAATAACCCCTAACCCAATTTATATCTCCTAATAATCTCTGAAAATCATTTAAAGTCTTTAAACTATCTTTGCGCAATTCCACCTTTTGAGGAACAATTTGAGTACTAGTTATGCGGGATCCCAGATAAGTTGCAATGCTTCCTTTTTGAACCTTTTCAGGGGCAATAAATAACTTCTTACTTTCTAACAACTGAATCAAATATGCAAAGCCATCATCTAATACGAATTCGTCTTTTGCTGCTAAGAGGATGTCATCCATGTAATGGATGCATTTTAAGGAAGAAAATCTCTTACGTAAAGGCCCAATCGCTTGACCCACGAATAGCTGACACATTGTGGGGCTGTTAGCCATGCCCTGCGGAAGCACAACCCATTCATACCTCTGGTCAGGCTGCTCATGATTGCACGCCGGCAGGGTAAAGGCAAACCTTTCACAATCCTTTGTATGTAGGGGTATGGAGAAGAAACAGTCTTTAATATCTATTATTATTATGGGCCATCCCTGTGGAAGTGTAGATAGAAGAGGCAGCCCACGTTGCACAGGCCCCATGACCTGCATCTGCATATTAATAGCTCTCAAGTCATGTAGCAACCGCCACTTCCCTGATTTCTTTTTTATTACAAAAATAGGAGTATTCCAAGGCGATACAGAGGGTCTAATGTGTCCTAAATTCAATTGTTCTTGAATCAATTGCTGCGCTGCGACCAATTTGTCTGAGGACAGAGGCCACTGAGGAACCCACACTGGGTCCTCGTGCTTCCAAGTAATGGGAATACCTTCCTCAGCGGCCCCTATGAAAAACCCAGCCCTTGGCGAGGAGGCCTCTGCACTACTTCAGTGGGCTCATTTCTTCCTTGTAAGAATTTTCCTATTCCATAATTCGGATGGTGTCCCATATCCTTCATCAATTTTTGAGAAACACGGGAGTATTCATTACTTAATTTATAGTTCATGTCTTTCAAAAGGTCTCGGCCCCATAAGGAGATAGGTAAATACAAAACATAAGGTTGCACCGTGCCTAAATGTCCCTCTGCATCCTCCCAGTGCAGCATTACTGCGCTCATCTCAGGAGTTTCTGAATATCCCAGTCCCCAAAGGGATTGTGAGGATGCCTGCTTAGGCCACTTTGGAGGCCAATCCTTGGAGGCAATGATACTACGGTCTGCACCTGTGTCTAGTAGGCCAAGAATATCCTTTCCATTTATTTTTATCTTTAAGGTTGGTCTCTGGTCTAGTTCTAAAGACAAGAAGTTACAATCTACGCCTGTGGATCCAAAGCCTTCACCTCCTCGTTGTTTCTTTGATGCACTGAACTGCAAATGCTTGCTAGGAAGGATTACAAGTTGTGCAACGCTATCTCCTGGATTAATAGCTGTTACACCTCTAGGGGACTCAACCATGATTTTCACCATGCCAGTATAATCCGAATCTATGACTCCTGGATGAATTATGAGACCTTTCAAGGTAGAGGATGAACGTCCCAACAACAATCCCACTGTCCCTTCCTCTAGGGGTCCCTGAAAGTCTGACTCAATGGCTTGCACTCCCATTTTTGGTGTCAGTATGAGTCTGGCAGTGGCACAGAGGTCCAGGCCTGCGGAGCCTGCAGTGGCTCTCCGTGGTCTCTGGGATGTCTGAAGCTGGGCCACTGACTTTGCCTCCCCTGCTGCTGGTCCTGATGGGGGCCCTGATGCTGACTCTCGAATGCCCCATATATTTGCGGGCCCTGGGGACGAGGGCCCCGCTGCCCATTTTTTGGACGCGCCCCACCATTGCCAGAAGCAAGGATGTTGCTGTCAATGTCCTTTACTGAGCGGCATTCGTTGGCCCAGTGCTTTCCCTTCCTGCATTTTGGACAAATTCCTGGTCCTTCCTGTCTTTGTTCTTTGCCTCTTCCCCTTTGCGGACATTGCCGCTTCATATGTCCCATTTTTCCACAGCTGAAACATGCTCCAGCATTCCCTGATCCCCTATTGCTCTTCGTGATTTGAAGGACTGCTACAGTGAGGCCAGTGTTGGATAGCGGCCCTCCTATTTCCCTGCATTGTTTTATCCATACCTGAAGCCCTTTGCTCTTCCATGGTGTTATAGCGGCTCTGCATTCCTTAGTGCACTGCTCAAAAACCAACTGTTCTATCAGCGGCATGGCGCGATCTGGATCTCCAAAAATCCTACCCGCAGCTTCCACCATGCACGCTGCAAAGTCTGAAAATGGCTCGGTGGGTCCCTGTGTAATCTTTGTCAAATTCCCACTTACCTCTCCTCTGTTGGGTATAGACTTCCAAGCCTTGATGGCTATCTTGTTAACTTGTTCATACACTGCATGTGGGTAACCTGTCTGCTGGTTAGCGAATCTCCCTATGCCTAGCAGCATATCTCTGTCCCAATGCGGATTCCCTGCCGCTGCATTTTCTGCTGCTTGTTCATTGGCAAAGTCAATCAGGAAAGCTCTGAAGTCTAAGTATTGTCCTGGTGACAATGCAGCACGAGCCAACCCGCTCCAGTCATTTGGAGTCATGCAGTATCTTTGAAGATTTTCTACTTGAGCCAGCGTGAAAGAGCCGCTGATGCCATAGGCTCTTACTGACTCTGCTAGTGATTTGATTATCTTTATGTCGAGGGGTTCCTCGTACCTCTGCCCTTGCGGATCTTGGAAGACAGGATAGGCACTTAACAACTCCGCACCAACCTGTTTCCAGACTCCCGGACAGAAAGTCCGCCCTCTTTCTTGCGCGGATAGAGGCTCATACTGAGGAGGAGAGGCTTCAGGCTCCTCCCCTAAGTTCCCCTGGAAAGTACCATGCTTAAGTTCCTTTTTTCCTTTTAATTGCAACTTCCTCATTTGCCGATTTAATTCCCGTACTTGCTTTATATCAGACTCTTTGTTATCGCCACACTCTTCAGACTCACTGCTGCTTTCTGAGCTACTTTCTGCACTAGAACTACTTACTAAGGAGGGGCTGCGCAACTCGGAAAGATCGGGTACAGTTTTTTCCTAGTTCTTTTCCGACTCTCCTTCAAAGTTTTCCCTTTTTCACTGACAGCTCTCTCGGAGCGCTCTTCCTGAAGCTCCTCCAAGGCAGCTTGACCGCTCAGAATAGCTTCACTACACTGCTCATCCTCGAGGCATGCTCGCACTAACTTCCATATTGGTCTCACTCCCCCTTCAAGATTACCCTGTTCGAATGCAAAATCCAAATCCCTGCCTAGTTTGTCCCATGAAGGGATAGTAAGGCTTCCCGAAACCCCATACCAGGGTGCAATGGTATCGCAGTTACGTAAAAACCTATGCAACGTACTAGGCTTAAGTTTCAAACCGTTTTCCCGAAGCAGCGCATTCAGTGCCAGAAAAATTTGATGGGACTGTGAATTACCCATCGTCAAAAATTGCGCTCTTTCCCTGGCCACGGGTCAGAGCTCCTTCTGCTTTTGTCGCAGAACTTCCTCTGCTTTAATCGCAGAACTACCCTCCCGCTATTATCGCAGGACTGCCCACTCTTATCGCGGATCCCCACCTTATTTTCCTGGGGGACTTACCAGCGCTGCCCTGACTGCAGGAAGTTCTGAGTTCGCGTTCGAGATGTTCCCCATATGGGCCACCAGTTGTCGCGTCCCTCGACCAGCAAGGAAGACACGACCCGAACTCTTCTTCCAGCAGTTTATTCAGGAACCTCTTTCAAACTTCTACTACTGCCTCCTTTCCTCTCCCCTCCCTCTTATAGCCATCAGCGCACCAATCAAAAGCAGCCAAGTGGCAAGCATTGATTGGTACAGCAATGCGGAAGCCGGAAGGGAGCTCAGCCATCTCCTTATTAGGAGATGTTTGTTTCTCGCCAGTCCTTCCGGGGGAAAGGAGCTGGCGCCATCTTTAGGGCGCCGTGCAATGGCTCCCCACACTGGTTCATTCTTCAAATCCCTGCAATAACCAGGGTTGGGCAAGGGCAAAGCCAGGAGCCAAGAACCCAAGCTAGGTCTTTCACATGGGTTGCAGGGACCCAAGTTCTTAAGTCATCACCCTCTGCCTCCTGGAGTGCAAATGAATGGAAAGTTGGAATCAGAAGTAGAGCCAGGACTCAAATTCAGGCATTCTTTTTTTAAAAATTTTTAAATTTTTGACAGGCAGAGTGGACAGTGAGAGAGAGAGAGAGAGAGAGAGAGAGAGAGAGAAAGGTCTTCCTTTTGCCATTGGTTAACCCTCCAATGGCCGCCGCGCGGAACCTTTTCCATTGGTTCACCCCCCAAGTGGCCACTATGGCCGGCGCTTTGCGGCAGGCGTGCTGCACTGATCCAAAGCCAGGAGCCAGGTGCTTCCTCCTGGTCTCCCATGTGGGTGCAGGGCCCAAGCACTTGGGCCATCCTCCACTGCACTCCCGGGCCATAGCAGAGAGCTGGCCTGGAAGAGGGGCAACCGGGACAGAATCCAGCCTCGGGGTGCTGGCGCCACAAGGCGGAGGATTAGCCTATTGAGCCGCGGCGCTGACCCATATTCAGGCATTCTTATGTGGGATGTGTGCGTCTCAGCTGGCATCTTACCCACTAGCCAGTGCCTACCCTACCACTACTTTTTTTTGCATGCATGCTTCTTTCATCCTCGCTTTTAGAAGAAAATCAAGAAGTGGGATTTTCATAAATAATTTTAACCTCATAACTTTCCATTTTAATTAAAAAAATGATTCTTCTAGAAAGATTTTATCAAGGCTAAATCAGGAAAGTATGAGAAAAGACCATCCTCTATCAAGCTGTCTCCTAATTTTTGGCTTTCTACCCTCTTGAGTTTGGGTCACCCACAACTAAGTCATTCTGTTGGTTTAAAGGTGCTAAAGCCAAGATCTGAGACTTGATAGGACAGGAAATACATAATATATAAACACTAAATTGTCACAGCTAATCTTTCTCTCAAAAATATTTAGTTCTGCAAAAGCAGCCTTTCATTTACCATAATAAGTAAGGAAGGAACAAATGTTACCTTTAGATTTTAATTAGAATGACTAGAAATTATTGAGTAATCTTTGAGGTCACTTTTTAGCTAATGAGCTAGAAGAACTCCAAAGAATATGTAAATTTTTCTTTGCTGTATTTAAATATAGACTTCCAGATTATTGCTATAATGGAAAACTTATCAAACAGTGCTTAAATCAGAGAGAAATCACTTACTGACTTTAATCATTTTCATAGTAATCTAGTTATGATAAAGGGAATATCAAATTTTTAAACATTATAGACTGGTGAGGTTCATATCACTTAGTCATTTTTAATGGTTTCATTTATTTCCCATATGTATACATAATTTATAAAAGTAGCATTCCTAGCTCTCATTCATCTTTGGGAAGTGCTGTGTAGGTTCCACACCTCTTCCCACCTCCTCCATTACAGCACTATATTCGTTCCTGCCTCTCAGTTGAAAGAAAATGCACACCCAAAAACTTCTCTGTAACACTAATGAGAACAACAACACTGTCATCTGCTTTATTTTATAGCACCAGTTATTTTCCTGGAGGGGTATAGCAGTTGATTAAATATTTTCCATAATCCTTCCATGGTTCCTGGTACTGAAGCTCTTGTTTCCCTGACTTAAAATAAAAATGTTTCTTTGTTAACACACTATGCTCTATTTCAAATCAGTTTCCCAACAAACTTTGATTATTGAATAACATTTAAAGTCAAACTACCCACATCTGAATATTATTCACATGATCAAAATGAATCTTCTTAGTATTTTTTATGTATTTACTAAATGACTTTTCAAAAAGCTCTTTATAATTGTACTCCCTTAAAAATATAACCTGTAAGCTAATACATTTATCAAAGTATGCACACATTTATGAAAGCATACATGTATTATTTACAATTTTTGCCTTTTCTAGCTTTAGAACATGAGGTCTACCCATTACTATATTTATAATTTTCATTGGTGGATCTCAGGGAAGCTATGCTACATGCAAAACATGTTATGGCTAAACAAACAACAGCAGCATCAGTAACACCACCTCCAAGTGCTGGTACTAGTACAATTGGTAATTTTATGTCTACTGGATCTATGCAGTAAGCCTGCAAGCTGCACTTATTCTCATTTTAACAGTGAGGCATTTGGAGCTAAGAAAATTTCAATGACTTATTTGAGGTAAAAAAAAAAAAAGGCAGAAGTAGGGAAAGAAAATTGTTCTGGCTTTTAAGAATTTATATTTGAGTATTAGGCATATTATCTTAACAGCATTGATCAAAGAAGTCCACTTCTCACCAAAGCATTATATAAACATATTTGTGCAAAAAAAATGCCATTTAAAATGTTTTTTTATGTCAATCTCGAGTATCCAAATTTCTAGGTCAGTTTGACTGACTTACCCACGCTCCAAAACTTTGTGAAACTATTTGGTGCTAAAGCACTGGACGAGCTTATTTACCTATCAGTTAACAGTCTGATGTGGTTGAGAGGCAGTTGCAGCATCAGTCCAGTGTATGCTGTCATTATAGGCTGGAGCTGTGCTGTATGTGCTGTGCTGGAACAGAGATTTTTTTTATGATCAGAGAACCTTGGCATCTACAATCTTGATTCCTCACAAACATCACACAACCATTCTCCTCTGAAGTCATGCCTCTTTAGGTCACTGTCATGAAGAAACTTCCAGATCTCTCCCTGTTTAGGCTGTGTTTCAGCTTGTCAAAGCATCATGTCTCCTTTCCACCTGGACTTCCTGAACCTCACTGCATCATTTCCTCTTTGCTTCTCACTTTGCCAAAGTCTCTAAGGCTGAGGTTGCAAAGGTCACCAGTTTGTTGGAGAAGGAGTGGACAAAAGAATACACTCCAGTTATTCTGCCAAACACATTACCATGAAAAGGTAATCATCACTGACGCTTTGAGTTATTTAAAATATGTGCTGAATCCTGAATCTTTCACCTTCTTTCTTGGCTAAACTTCAAGGAAAATTTGATGAGTGATGTTTGCATTAGCCATGGGAAGTACTAGAAAGAAGGCAACTATCCTCCAACTCTTGGAAATAAAGATGGTTCTTGAGAAGATTCTGACTTAGAACAATAATGTCTGAGTTGTGTTTTTCTTTCTTTCTTTTTTTTTTTTTTTTTTTTTTTTTTTTGACAGAGTGGACAGTGAGAGAGAGAGACAGAGAGAAAGGTCTTCCTTTGCCGTTGGTTCACCCTCCAATGGCCGCCGCGGCTGGCACACTGCGGCCGGCACACTGCGCTGATCCGATGGCAGGAGCCAGGTACTTATCCTGGTCTCCCAAGTACTTGGGCCATCCTCCATTGCCTTCCCGGGCCACAGCAGAGAGCTAGCCTGGAAGAGGGGCAACCGGGACAGAATCTGGCTCCCCGACCGGGACTAGAACCCGGTGTGCCGGCGCCGCAAGGTGGAGGATTAGCCTAGTGAGCCGCGGAACCGGCCCGTGTTTTTCTAATTGTAGCAAGATTCGAAATAAGATTGTAATAGCAGAGGAATTGCATGTTGTAGTTCATCATTATATTCACACTTTGGAAGAAAGTACCAGCTATCCCCCCAAATGAAAGAACATACCATTTCCCAGAATTGGTGAACAGATATAGCTCCCTTCCCAATATTCATCTTTCCCCTGAATTCCAGAAAATATCGATAGTGAAAATAGGAATAATGCGTTCACTCTAAATTTGGATAAATACATGAGTAAATGAATAAATAAATAAAAAGGCCTCTCTTTACTCCATGATCAAAACATTTTATCCTACTTTTATTCTTTTATATTAATTATCTTTACTCCATGATTAAGAAAAAAAGCTAGCCTGTGCTGTGGCTCGCTAGGCTAATCCTCCACCTGCGACACCGGCACCCCGGGTTCTAGTCTCAGTTGGGGTGCTGGATTCTGTCCCAGTTGCTCCTCTTCCAGGCCAGCTCTCTACTGTGGCCCGGGAAGGCAGTAGAGGATGGCCCAAGTGCTTGGGCCCTGCACCCACATGGGAAACCAGGAGGAAGCACCTGGCTCCTGGCTTCAGATCAGCACATCGCGCCGGTCATAGCGGCCATTTGGGGGGTGAATCAACTGAAGGAAGACCTTTCTCTCTCTCTCTCTCTCTCTCTCTCTCTCTCTCTCTCTCTCTTTCTTTCTCTCACTGTCTAACTCTGCCTGTCAAAAAATAATAAATAAATAATTAAATAAAAATTAAAAAAGAAAAAGCTTTTACTGTAGTTTTTTTTTCTTTATTTTAGCTTTTCTGTGATCAAATGACCAATAACTAGGATCATCCTCCTGTTGTGTTTAACATTTAGTACTAAATCTTCCAGTTGGCATTAGATCTTAAGCACCACCTGCATAGGGAATAATTTACTCTGCAAAGTTGTTGGATGACAAGAAATATTTTAGTTTAATGCAGTAAAATGTATTGAATAGCACAGTATTTGAGAGCTTTAGATCATTAATAGATTTCTGATTCTCAGCATACCAACACTGCAGTCACTGTAGGGCTGAGTCTTAATGCATCCTGTGATTTCTCATCCTCATTTTAAAAACAAATGAAGACAGTAGAGATTTATCTTGATGCTTTGAACCTGATTTTCTTACTTTACTTCCTTTCTCAGTTCCTTATAAGATCTTTAATAAACCTGGTTCAATATTTCCGAAACAGTTTAAGGAGCCAGGAAAATAGTTATATCTAATCAAGAGTAACATACCACTGTTTTACACATTTGTGGAAGTTTTTCAAATAGGAAAAAATATGAAAGATGGGGAATTCAGCGGCTTTAAGATGTTACTAAGGATCTTTCTTTTTTATTCTGTGTTTACCTAGCACTAAGACATAGAAATTTAGGGGAAAATAACCTTTGGAGAATAAATACATTTTGTCTCTGGGAAAAAGAAGAAGAAATAAGAAATAATTGGAATGTGATTGATATGTTAGCCTTTCAGATCTATTTTAAACTTCAGAATTCCTGGTTCAGTGTCCCAAATAACAACCAATGGCACTTATTAGAAATTTTAAAAAGCACATGGATAAATAAAATCTTAAAAAAGGTGGGGGGGTGCCTACGCTGTGGCACAGAAGGTTAATCTGCCTGCGGTGCCGGCATCCCATGTGGGCGCCGGTTCTAGTCCTGGCTGCTCCTCTTCCAATCCAGCTCTCTGCTATGGCCTGGGAAAGCAGTACAAGAAGGCCTAAGTCCTTGGGATCCTGCACCCCTGGGGGAGACCCAGAAGAAGCTTCTGGTTCCTGGCTTCGGATTGGCGCAGCTCCAGCTGTTGTGGCCATCTGGGGAGTGAACCAATGGAAGGAAGACCTTTCTCTCTGTCTCTCCATGTCTGTAACTCTACCTCTCAAATAAATAAAATCTTACAAAAAAAAAAGCACATGGAAGATTAAATAAAAGAATATTTTACCTATACCAAGTGATATGATTTTTTAAAAAAACTTTATTTAAGTTATATAAATTCCATCCATTTCAAATATACGGACTTTGGAACATAGTGATACTTCCCACTCTATGCTTCCTCTTACTCATGCTTTCACCCTTCTTCCTCCTCCCTCTTCTATTCCCACTCTTAGTTTTTATGAAGGTCTATTTTCAGTTTACTTTTTACTAATAAGATTAACCCTACACTAAGTAAAGAGTTCAACAAATACTATGAACAACAAAACACTGTTCCTCAATAGTTGAGATAAGGGCTGTAAACAATCATTGAATATCAAAATGTCACTTTCACTCCAATACATTACATTTTAGTCACTCTAATGACATGATGTTTTCAAAGTGTGAGGTTGCAGTTGAAAAAATAAGAAACTTTCATCAGTTCTGTCAAGGCAGTTTTTTTTTTTTTTTTTTTGAATGAATAAACACTGTGACCTGATGAGAAGAGTCCATGGAAGATTTGATTGAAAGAAGTTGCAAAATACATTGCCTGAACTATTGGCTGAAAGAAGTAATTACCAGTATTCACTCTTGGAACTATTTTCTTTTATATTTGACTAGGAACTATCCAGTTGTTTTTAAAAGGGACCTCCAACTGGACTCAGAGCAGAACTAAAAGTCTAAATAATATCTTGGGGTCACACAATCTGTTTGTTTTCTGGATGATATGAAAATAGGATTTTCACACTGCTGCATTGCCCAATGAATTGTGTTCCCTTATTTCTAGGGCACAACATCTTGCTGGACCAAAATCAACAATTTCTTTCTTTTTGTGGTTGAACTGAAGATGTTCACATGGTGAATGACCCTTGTGACCCAAGGAAAAGCAGATGAAGTTCAGGTTAATGTAATATTGAAGTGTTAAGAGGTTTTATACAACTCAGGAAAACTCTCTTAGCTGAGCTGGTTCTCTTGAAATGTTGAGTCCTGTTTTCCGTGGCACAGTGCAGCTGATGTTGTCACCCTGTGGTCAGAAGCAGGAAAACTGGTAGGGCGGAGGGAGATTAGTGGTCTGAAAATATGTAATTGGTACTGCATGGCAGCAAAGAGTTGACAGCCCTCAGGGACCGCAAGCAGGAGAAGACCAACAGCTTAACAGAATTAAAACCAACTATGATTTTAAACAAGGTAGGAGAGAAATATGTTCAAGTAATTAAAAAATTAAGAAATCATTTTATAGATGAATTCTATATTGCCTACTTTATAAGGTAAGGCATTAAATGAGATAGTATTTGTAAGGAAGTTAGTATAGTACCAGGATTATAGTGATTAATCAATTAAAAACCTGGCAAATTTTATAACCAATATGATGATGATGATTATGTAGTATGACGGAGCAGTTCAGTATAACTTATCCTTAGTAGCAATATTATTTCATTGGAATTTTCCCCCTGTTTGCACTAGAAAATTTTGATCCTCATTTCAGATCTTGTACCTGACACTGTGGGTGGAAAAACTCCACTCATGAATCTGGAAAGGGCAGGCACACTGCTACTGCAGTTGCCATTCCACTGAGTGTGGTTAGTTTGGATAACTGAAGCCAAACAAAGCTGCTGGTACATGGATCCTTCTATTGGGCTAAATAAAGAACAGTGAGCCCATTTTAATGGAGGGGGAGGAGAAGAAAACAGTGCTCTTAACAGCCGGGAATGCCTTGAGTCGAACCTCAGATTATTTCTAAATGTTACCAAATATTGAGATGAAGCTGCACAGTCCAGATGTTTCCAGAAATCCTAGCTTCATTTCATGTAGATGAAATCAGAGGAAGATCAGATTCATTTTCTGGCATTGTGAGACTCGGTCTCAGTATCTTTTTGGTTGGCTGCTAGGTTTGTCTTTTTAGGATTGTATCAGGGGTGCTTTCTTGATTAGCACAGCTGTGTTCTGAGGTGTCAATTCTCTGCTACAGCCACCCTGCAACCTCTCAAGGACTGTTTGTTTCGTGTGGAGCTTGCCAAGGGTTGGAGCCCATTTTGACATATGGTTCATTGAAATGAGCTAGCTTAGTTTAGCATCATGGTGGTTTCATGTCAAAGGATTACAATATGCAAAGCGATGGCATTTAATTCTCCTCTGACTCCTCAGATCTATCTGAAAGAGATCAACCAACAAGGATTCTTCTGATGTTCAAAGAAGTTGAGCCATGTCAAAGTCGTAATAATGCAATGTCCTTCAGCATCTGGGAAGATTAGCAAGACAAGTTCTTTGTTCAGAGCAAGATAATAGAGAACAAGCAGGAGGGGGATGGGGTTAGCACAGTGTGTCCCACAAAGCAGGTACTGCAAATGTTGGCTCTGGAGTGAATGAGTTGGAACATTTCAAATAGGAATGGTTTTGACATGAAGTTCAAGGTAATCGAACACAACTTTTCAACTTAATTTATCTTAAGTTGCAGAAACAAAAAGAGAAAAGCATGATCTCAGTGGTTTTAAGGATACAGATTCCAATCCTAGGAAAATTATTTATATTTTCAAAGTTTCAGTTTCTTTAACCATAAAAGAAAACTTAAACACTACCAGGATTTTATGAAATCATGTATTTGTAAAGAATTAAACCTTAGTCATAGTAGGTGCTCAATAAATATCAATTCCCTTCCCCAGTTATTCTTTTAACCCTCTCATTAGACATGATTTAGTTTCAAATATAAACTCATAGCACAGAGAGGAATAAAAGGAAAATACTGAGACAAATATTTTGCAGAAGTTCAGTTCTAATTATCCCTGCATTTTTATTTTTTATGATCATGCCCTTGGACGGACTGTATATCCATGATCAATGCCTTCAGAGGAGTATTGGCAATAATTAACCATAATGATAAGTATAGTTTATAGATTTTAATAAGTTTATCAATACTCACAGGATGCTTACACAGGATCTGTCTGTGAACCTTTTTTTTTTTTTTTTCAAAAAAAAAAATCCATATTAAGAACAACATTATCCCAGGAAAAGGATGCCAGAGGAAATGATGCTATGGGTAACGCAGGGAATGACAGCATTTGGAAAATTAACTATTATACCTACAAATTCTGTGATACTGTTTTTATTATCCTCACACATAGAGACCAAAGAAGTTTATTCCATGGCAACACTCTTCTGTGGTACTCAGTAACTACTCCATATGATCAGTACACATTGTGGATTACTCAGTACCTACAGGGAATACTAGCTTCTGCCCTTTTTAGTCACATGATCTCAAAGGCCTACAGGAGTAGATTGCTGTATAGTAGTTAACACTGGAAATTTCTTGGCTTTTTGAAATGAAGGGCTTATTTTGAGCACAGGCTCCAATTAGGAAGCTAATATTCAGTACACAAAGAGCTGAATGTGACCATCTCTATGGCAGGGAACGTGTCCAGCAGAGAGAGAAAATACCCATAGAATAGTTAGACTCATGAGTGAGCCAAGGAAGAGAAACATCCATGTTAGAGAGGACATTAGAAGATAGCAGCTCAGAAGCAATCAGATGATATACACTACTTAGAACAAATGGCAACCAAGCTCTCAGAATGACACAATGCCAAGGCAGACTGTGTGGAACAACAACTACAAAAAGACATTATAGGAAGTACAGAGAGTCTGAAAACCTAGATGAAAAAGAATCCATTTGAGATTAGGACAGACACTATTGTCTTGATCACTCATATAGCCAGTCTTCAGGTGAGGAATAGCTTAACTAGTATCCAAACCCTACTGAATGATATTTGATTTATGGTTCATATCTTGGTTTAAGTTTAGAAATATAACAAATTATTTAGCTCTCTTGTCTAATGAATACATTGAAAATTTTTCAGTTTCATTCTGTTTTCATTAAGCCTCAAGGTATATATTTTGTTAGATATGGATACTTGAACTGCTGAATCCAACATTTCTTTCTTTTGTTAAAAAATTATTTAATGTTATTTGAAAGGCAAAGTTATAAAGAGAGAGAAAGAGACAAAGAGAATTCCTTCACCCACTGGTTCACTCTTCAAAATGCCACAACCATCAGGGTTGTAAGAGACTGAACACAGGAGGCAGGACCTTTATTTGGGTTTCCCATGTGGGTACCTTAGGGGCTTAAGCACTTGGGCCATCCTCCACTGCATTTCCAGGCACATTAGTAGGAAATTGGATAGGAAGTGGAACAGCTAGAACTTGAACTGCCACTCATGTGGGATGCCAGCATTGCATGTGTTGGCTTTACCAGCTACAACATAAAACTGACCCCCAGCACTTTTTTTGGAGATGCCATCCCATATAGGTACCAGTTTGAGTCCCAGCTGCTCCACTTCTGATCCAGCTCCCTGCTTTTGTGCCTGGGAAAGCAGTGAAAGATGGCCCAAATCCTTGGGCCCCTGGACCCATGTGAGAGACCCAAAAGTTCCTGATTCCTGGCTTTGGCCTGAGTAAGCCCCTGCCTTTGTGGCCATTTGGAGAATGAACCAACAGGTGGAAGGTTCTCTCCCCCCACCCCCATTTGCAACACTGCCTTTCAAACAAATAAATAAATAAACAACTCAAAAGATTATTCTTTTAACAAGCATGTTAGCAGAAATTCTCACATTGTACTATAATTGCCTGTTTTCATCATATATATGATTTTTGTGTGGGATGCTATTATAGCATGTTCATGTTAGTATATCTAGCATTATGGATATCATTGGTGCTTTACACATTTGCTTTTTCTTTATTTTTTTAAGATTTTTGTTTATTTTATTTGAGAGAGTTACAGACAGTGAGAGGGAGAGACAAAGCGAAAGGTCTTCCTTCCATTGGTTCACTCTCCAAAAGGCTGCCATGGCCAGCACTGCACCAATCCGAAGCCAGGAGCCAGGAGCCAGGTGCTTCTTCCTGGTGTCCCATGTGGGTGCAGGGGCCCAAGCACTTGGGCCATCTTGTACTGCTTTCCCAGGCCATAGCAGAGAGCTGGATTGGAAGTGGAGCAACCAGGACTAGAACTGGCACCCACATGGGATGCCGGCGCCACAGGTGGGTGATTAACCTATTGCACCACGGCACCAGCCCTTAATTTTCCTTAAAGATTTATTTTATTTATTTGAAAAGCAGGCAGGCAAAGAGAAGGGGAGATCGAGATAGATACAGAGAGAGAGGTAGACAGAGAGATTTTCCATCTGCTGGTTCACCCTCCAAATGGCAGCAACTGTCAGGGCTGTGCCATTCTGAAGCCAGCAACCATTTAGGTCACCTACCCTGCGGGTAACAGGGGCCCAAGATCTTGGGCCATTGTCTGCTGCTTTCCCTGGTGCAATAGCAGAGAACTGAGTCAGAAGCAGAGCATCTGGGACTTGAAACAGGATGCCAGGGTTATAGGCATCTGTTAAACAATGTTGTGTGTATATACACATATCTCTTCATGTTAACAGAAAAAAAGAGGTTATATATTGGGAACAAATATCTTTGGCTTTCATCTTGCCTAATGTAACCCATCAATCTTCACTTTGGTTCCAGGAGCATACTAATTGTTATGGATTTTATATATCTAGCTAAAGAGACTAGTTAATAAAAAATAATTATGGTGAAGTAACAAAGGACACTAAGTTTGAAGATTCAGCCTTATGTGATTCAGGTGGGCTCATGACCCCACCAAAACTTCATAAATTTCTGTAATTGAGCCATGGTGATTGAGGGAATGCTTTGCCTCTTGACTACTCTGATATCTAGCTACATGACCCTATTTATGAGAGAAAGTGACAAATGACCATGGCATACAGATCAACAAAACACACAGTTGTGTGGACTGAAGTGTACTTACTCCAGATGGGTAGGATCAAACTGCACAACTCTAGAGGGGCACCACTCACATTGTAATTTATGTAAATTGTATTCCATGGAATTGTGCACAGACAACTCATGAGTTCATATATATACAACCCTTGAGGGGACATGGGCCCAGATGTGAAACAGATGCTGTCACTGCCCAACCCGTATCACTCAAACATCTCAATTTGCTCTGCTTGACTTTCAACTGCCAGATGAGCCCAAGGAATGGTCTTCATACTCTTTCCTCCATCTGTTAAAAGTGGCAAGTCAAAAGCAGGGAGGAGTTAAAAGAGTTAATACCTCACATCAACTCTGGACCAATGGATCTGGCGGTGTGTGTGTGTGTGTGTGTGTGTGTGTGTGTGTATCCCAATCCCCTTGCCTCTTGGATAGGATAATTCTGAAGCATGTGTTTTGCATCATTTCCCGGAGTTCCCCATGTGGGAATAAGCTACAGTTGCCCACTGTGGTAACTGGATCAATAACGTATGCTTTATTGACTGCCTTCTGTTTACTATGTCAACTCCCTACTTTCCTTTCACTTGCTTATACTTGCTAAGCGAATTATTTGAACTTGAATCTTCATCTCAGAATCTCCTTCTGGGAGATCTGAAACTAAAACAAGCTACAACCCAGATCAGCTTTAAAATTTCCAGAATGTGGTTACAATTCTAGCCCCTTTGGAGCAGAAGGCCCCTTTCTTGTCTACTCAAGTTGGAGTAGTAGTCTTGAACAGCTGCCATGCTACAATGGACATTCCTGCAAAAATGTAACAGGAAACCCTCCAAACAAACCCTTGAATAAACAATTTAAAATGCCAATTAGAGGACCCACTAAGTCACAAAGGGTTCAAATAATGTTTTTATTTCTATCAAGACTGCAGCCTCTTTAAGGTAATTCTAGTTATAGCCTTATTTTCTGAGCATATGAAAAGGAAATAGAAAAAAAATCTTTTGTTAGCCACTCAGAAAGCCAACCACCCAGCGAGCTAAATGGCAAAAAAATTTAAATTTAGAAGAGGTTACATAGCACCTCAGAGAATATGACACAACAGTTAAAAATACTTTAGGGAATGGTGGATATGCCTACACACTAAGGCAAATGGTAGCACAGATCTAGGTCAATGATATCCGCAGTTGTTAAAAGATACTCATTCCAGAGACTGTCACACATTTGCAAATCAGAGGGAACATGCAATATTGAATTTAGTTTAGTATGGGGAATTGAGAATAAAATAATATTATTCCTATTACTTGTGTTGTAGTAGCAAAATAATTGAGAGGAGAAAGAAAAGCCAAAAGTGAGGCAGTAAAGAATGATAAACTGGCTCTTCTAAGAAGGAGATGTAAATTGTAAAATACTAACATAAAAGGAGAAGTAATACTGAATGTGAAAAAATGAAAGGTGAATATCATTAAAGGGGGATTTGTTGGTAGGTATGGAGGGTAGCAGTCAGTAAGTGCAGAACATCTGCAGGACACTAATATCCTTTCTAGTAGCGCTTCTGGGGACCTGGACAACTCGTGTCAATCCTTACTCATGAACCTCTAGTGGTGTCCGTCTCCTCAGACTAAAACCAAAATCCCTCCAAAGAAATCCTATGTGTCTTGTTCCCATACCTCACTACCCTTATCTCCTATGACTCTCACACTCATCTCTAGATACATCCGTCTACCTACCAATGAAGGTAGTTGTCACCATCCTATCTAAAATTTCAATCATTTTCCAAGTAGCATTTTCTACTTTCTAACAAAATGTATGATATATATGTTTATCTTCTATTTAACTCTCTCTTCTCCCTTCCCCAAGTAAAACTGAAAGCACCTTGATAACTGGGATTTTGTCTAACCTTTTTTTTTTCATTGATACATCTCCATCCTTGATATGCAACAAGTACTCAGTGAATATTTATGGAATGAATGAATAAATGATGACTTGTTTCCCCTTCTATCTTCATCACCTGGCACAAAATTGTTGTTGAATAACTCAAGGAAAGAATCAATAAACCTTTCTAGATTAGCTAGAAAAGTCATGTATTTGAGATAAAATTTCAAGTTAACCTTACCTTTGGTCATAGACATCAAAATGTATATCAAAACATCATTCAAAAACTGACTAGTGATTCTTCCCAGGCACTAGTACTTATAGTATAGTATAGCATAGCATAGTATAGTATAGTATAGTATAGTATAGTATAGTATAGTTTTCAGCTGTGGAATACATAATCCTAAATCATCCTAAATCTCTTGAATCCAACATTTTTCCTAGGCCAGATGATAAGAATTTTATTCAAGTAAAATCTGTGACAGTTTCTGGGAGATTATTTCTGGCTTGACCTAGAGTGGTCTATTCTAGTGGGAGGGGGACATAATCTAGTTTCTCTTATTTTCATCTCAGTGGTTCCAAATAATTAGTTGCCTAAATCTATATTTTTGAACATCTTAAGTAATTAAAAGACTGATGATGAACATAAAATAGTCATCCTTTAAAAATGTATTTTAAGAGAAAAAATGTTGTACAAAATTTAATATGTACATAAGTGAAGTAGTAGTAGGTAAGGATTAAATATTCTAAAAGTATATGAAAATACAGTTTAAGTTTAATGTGAAAAAATTGATTTTTGGCAGAAATGTGTTTCAAAACAATCTTGGTATTCTGACCTTTTCTGAAACAAGTGAATCATATGCAATCTGAACAGATGATCTTTTTTTCCAGAAATGGCTCAAACTCTAGCCATCTTTCCACCATTACCTTGTGGCAAGAGGGGTATTGACAAGTAATGACAGTTACTATGACTTCATGTTTTTGCCACAAAATCCATCTTTCTGTACTGATCAGCATTTTATTTTCACTTGGCCATGAGACTGAATGTGGCTAATTTGCTTTGGAGCCATGAAGTTGGATGAGCTCAGATCTCAGGTCCTTTTTTTATAAGACTTGCAATTATGGCTACGTTCCTGTAGATAAATGGTGATGAGCTACAGTGATCTAAGTTGTGATGCTTTATTATTATATTTTCTATCACTAACCTGCAGAGACAGCCTAAATTCACTATCTCCTTGTAAAATATCCAGGAAGATTATACTTTTTTCAAGCTGTTTTCATGCTGCTGTTCTCCTGAACAGTAATGTCTATTTCCTTCGTAAAGTACTGTTACTATACATAGTGTATATTAATACATGTTTAAATTTTTCTACTGAATATTTCTTCATGTAACTTTTAACCACACAGGAGAAGTCCTTATAGATTATTAAGTAGAAAGGGCAGGTGAGATAAATATATTCCAATTTTATGAAATCATATGTTGAAGAATTTGATTTTGATATTAGAAATTCTTCATTTTAAAATATGAAAAATGCCATCCTACACTGTTTTCATCATCATTGTTATTGTTATTGTTATCATGAATTGTTGTTAGATTCTCTTAAACAAAAGGGGAACACAACTACTGTTAGACCATGTAAACCGATCTATGTAATAGAAAATAATTCACCCTCTGACCAGAGAAACTGAAGGTCACACCCAAAAGAATGTATTCTTAAGGTCAGTAATGAATTGTGTGGAACCTAAGACAAGGCAAAGATTGAGACTAATGAAGTATCCAAGCATTTTTCCAATAAATATAAGACCAAATGATGGAAACCATGAATGCAAAATATCAGTGGAGGATGGCCCAGGTGCTTGGGCCCTGCACCCCATGGGAGACCAGGAAAAAGCACCTGGCTCCTGGCTCCTGCCATCGGATCAGCGCGGTGCGCCGGCCGCAGCGCGCCGGCCGCAGCGGCCATTGGAGGGTGAACCAACGGCAAAAAAAAAAAGGAAGACCTTTCTCTCTCTCTCTCTCTCACTGTCCACTCTGCCTGTCAAAAAAAAAATAATAATAAAAAAATAAAAAAAAATGTCTCAATGTAATAGATACTTGTTCAGAAAAGCAAAATGTGATGTAGCTCACACTGGAGCAATATATTCTAGACAATTGAAAAAAGCAGTTTGGAAAAAGCCTTTATAACAGACCAAGTGTTTACAACTTTTTAAAGTGAATGTATTGTACAATTTGTGTCTGTTGTGTTTTAAAACTACTTAAAAGCAATTCAATATTTTCTTTAAATCTGTATTTTCTACAGCACTTTGAGCACGATAATCACTGTTTTGCCAACTGAGTTTCTTTTAGAAACACAATCCCTGAATTTAGAGAGATTTCTATAAAATGTATAGAAAAAATATTGTAAAACATTAACAGCTTTATCTCTGAATGAGAGATCATAGTTAGTTTTTACTTTCCTTTATATTATTCTCTATGTGTCCTAAATTTTGTGCAGTGTGCACTTAATTTTTTTAATAATCAGGAAATAATACTGTTTAAAAATAACTGAAGTATTTTGGAAGATGAAAGAGAGAGAGAGAAAGAGAGAAAAAGAGAAAGAGAGGAAGGAAGGAAGAAAGAGAGAGAGAGAAAGAAAGAAAGAAAAAGAAAGAAAGAAAGAGAGAGAAAGAGAAAGAAAGAGAAAGAGAAAGAGAAAGAGAAAGAGAAAGGAAGGAAGGAAGGAAGGAAGGAAGGAAGGAAGGAAGGAAGGAAGGAAGGAAGGAAGGAAGGAAGGAAGGAAGGAAAGAAAGAAAGAAAGAAAGAAAGAAAGAAAGAAAGAAAGAAAGAAAGAAAGAAAGAAAGAAAGAAAAAGAAAGAGGAAGAAAGAGAAAGAGAAAGAAAGAGTTGCTTGGTTAGCTGATACAATTTTGCTACTTTGGCTGGATTAGTACTTAAACTAAGTTATGTGGCCATATGTTGAAAGTGCCTGTCATTCTTGTTTGTTTTAGGAATTTCTTGGTTGACCATAGGGTAAATCCCTGGGCTAGAAATGCTGCAGAATAATTTCATTTGTTAGATGGAAAAAGACAAATGGATGAAACCACTAAAATGGTTCCGATTATATCACTCCCGCTGATTTCTTAGAAAAAGAGAAAGGAGAATGTAGTGCAAGGACATGGATCTGCCAAGGGCAAATAACTACTCTTTAACTATTTGTAGACATGGCTTCCCAAATCTCTCCTCTCTTCATTCCCACCTCGTTATGTAGCATCCATTCCCTTATGTTCTCTAGTTAAAAATGTAGAAGTTATTCCTTATATCAGGGTCATCACAAACCATCAACTAATGGATGGGTGAACAAAATGTGCTAAATCTATATCATGAAACTTTATTCTGTCATAAAATGGATAAGAACTAAAAAATGCTACAACATGGATGAAACTGGAAAACATGCTAAGATTAAGAAGCAAGGCATGAAAGGCCACATACTGCATGATTCCATTTGTATGAAATATTCAGCATGGGCAAATCAATAAATACAGAAGGAAAATTGTCATAGGCTTGGGGGATGAAACAATGAGAAGGTATATTAATATGCTAGGGCTTCCTTAATAAAGTACTACCAACTGGGCATCAAAAACAGCAGAAATTTATTTTCTCACAATGATGAATGCTAAATTCTGAATTCAAGGTGTTGGCAGGATTGACTGCTTCTGAGTCCTCTCTCCTCAGCTGTAGATTGCTGTCTTCTCACTGCATACTTTCATGGTCTTTTCTCAGTGCATGTGTGTATCCTTGACTCTCTTCGGATAATACAGACTATCTAGTCATATTGGATTATGGGTCATCTATATGACCTCATTTGGTCTTAATTATCCCTTTTAAGGTCTTATCTTCAGATGAAGTTATCTTGTAAGGTACTGGGGTTAAGGGCTTTAACACATGAATTTGGAGAGACGCAATTCAGCCCATTAAACACGGAGTGATTGCTTAATGGTTGTGTCTTCCTTTTGGGGTGATGAAATTCTGGATGTAGATAGGGGTGATAACTACACAATGTTATGAATATACTAAACATCATTGACATGTACAGTTAACGTGGTTTTGGTGAATTTTATGTTGTGTTTATTTTAATACAATTTAAAAAGTCATCACCTAGTCATGTTGGTTTTATCTTATAAAATGCCTTGCATGAGTGTATATCTTGCCACCTATACTCTACCACTCTATCCCACACCACCATCATTCCTTGCACACTACGTGTCTGTAATTCCCAACTACTTTTCTTGTTTTTAGGCTGTTTAGCTACAAGTTATATTCTGCTCTGGAGGCAAATATGCCTTTTGGGATTAGAATGCATTGCTCTTTGGCCGGCACCGCGGCTCACTAGGCTAATCCTCCACCTTGCGGCGCCGGCACACCGGGTCCTAGTCCCGGTCGGGGTGCCGGATTCTGTCCCGGTTGCCCCTCTTCCAGGCCAGCTCTCTGCTGTGGCCCGGAAGTGCAGTGGAGGATGGCCCAAGTCCTTGGGCCCTGCACCCACATGGGAGACCAGGAGAAGCACCTGGCTCCTGCCATCAGATCAGTGCAGTGCGCCGGCCGTAGTGCACCGGCCTTGGCAGCCACTGGAGGGTGAACCAACGGCAAAGGAAGACCTTTCTCTCTGTCTCTCTCTCTCACTGTCCACTCTGCCCGTCAAAAAAAAAAAAAAAAAAAAAAAAAAAAAAAAGAATGCATTGCTCTTCAAATTCAAACCTTTTAGTGATTTGTCATTTTATTTAAAATTAACTGAAATTTCAAGCTGTGATTGCAGGTCCTTCATGTTTAAGTCTTGATCTGTCTATATCTCAGCCTGATTTCTTCTCTACTGTTTGATTCACTCTATTTAAACCTGATACATTTAAAATTTTGAGAAATCTGGGATCATTCTTCACCTCCAGGCATTTGCATATGCTATTCTAATCACGCCTACTGTTCTACCTTCACACTCTGCCTTTCTGACATCTAGAACCTTTCTTATATATTACTTCTTCAAAGAGATAATCTCTGGTTTCTTAACCTAAATTATTCTTTTTAGGAATGCCCTATTTCTTCTATCAGAACATACAGAAAAATAAATATTATTAATATATTTTTATCATTTAGTATTTACCTCTTCCATCAGACTAGAAGCCCCATGATAATAGGGATAATGTTTATTTGGTTCACTGCTGTATCCTCAATACAGAGCACAGCATGTAGTACATAGCAAACACTGAGAAATTTTATTTAAATATCTAGGTGAGGAAAATGATGGAGATTAGAAAAATATTTCAAAAGCTTTACTAACCAAGATGTTGTGCATTTGTAGTTAAATTTGCTTTGTTTTCATTAATTTTAATGATTGTTTAAAAGATCAAAAATGACATAATCACACATAAGTGATCCCATAGTTCTCTAGTACAGCTCCTATAAACATCTAGAAATATAGACAATAAAAAACATCTCCTGATGAAACAGGAGCAGAATTCAATAAAGAGATGAATGAACATCACTAAAACAGAGTAAGAAATAGATTTAATTTATAAAATTATGTTACTTTTTTAGTATTGTCTTAAAGAAAAGTGAGAGAAGGCTAAAACATTCTTGACATTAGGAAAAAGATATAACTGGGAATATGGAATTTGAGAAATTTTGGAAGTATGCTATAAATAATTTTTGGAAAAAAATACAAATAATTTGCAGAACACTTTAAGATATAAATAATATTAAATTATTCAAGAAGAGACAAAAATTGAATATATTAATAATCATATTAAAATCAAAAGACCCCAGCTCAACAAGGATTTATAAGCCATATCCATTTAGCATTTAAGAAACAGGTAATTACTCTTAAATAAATTTTCCAAAACATTGTAAGTGTTAAAAGTTTCAAAATCCATTCAATTTAGCTGCAAAAACCTGTCACAAAACTAGAAAACAAAAGAAAAATGGGGGAACTGTATATAAATATAATTTATAAACATAAATACAATATCTGAAGTTAAATATTCATGAATTAAAACAGTAGTTTTTAGGCATTAGTTTTATTGATCCAAAAGTATTTATTCAATTATAATAATGATGTCCCATTGGGAAGTCTTAATTCATCAAATTTACAGATCTAGAGAGCATTATATAATTGTCTTATTACAAAAATACATTTCTCATAAATCAATACCATTCTCAGTAAGGTCAAACTAGGACTAAGTAGGTTCTTCCTTAACTTAATAAAATTTATTAAGAAAAACAGCAAGCATAATTCTTAATAGGAAACATTGGACGAATTTTCATTAAAGCTTTGACCAAAATAAGGATGCCTAATTCTGCAAGCAGAATGAGAGTACTAACCAATACAACCAATGTAGCAAGAAAAGAAAATGACTTAAAAATATTAAAGTAAGGGATGAAAACATTTACAATTTGTATACAATAGAATTTTCTGAGAGAAGGAATGGGACAACATTTAGTAAAATATTGATACAATGTCAACATACAAGAATTAATCACTTTTATATACAGAAGTAAAAAGCTAATTAGAAAAAAAGAAAATACTCCCACCCAATATTATTAAAATTATAAGATATTGCAAATAAATTTAGCACAATTTATAAAATTTTTATGGGGGAAATTATATATTTTACTGGCTTCCAATGTAATTAATATAGCTTGAATAAATAAACTTCAGGATAAGAAAACTCAGTAGTAGAAAGGTCTTAATTAAATCCAAATAAGTCTGTATATTAAGTATAATCCTAATGAAAATGTCAACAAGAGGCCAGCGCCGCGGCTCAATAGGCTAATCCTCTGCCTGTGGTGCTGGCATCCCGGGTTTTAGTCCTGGTCGGGGTGCCGGATTCTGTCCTGATGGCTCCTCTTCCAGGCCAGCTCTCTGCTGTGGCCCAGGAGTGCAGTGGAGGATGGCCCAAGTCCTTGGGCCCTGCACCCACATGGGAGACCAGGAGAAGCACTTGGCTCCTGGCTTCGTATCAGCGTGGTGCGGCGGCCGCAGTGCAACGGCCGCAGCGGCCATTGGAGGGTGAACCAACGGCAAAAGGAAGACCTTTCTTTTGGTCTCTCTCTCTCACTGTCCACTCTGCCTGTCAAAAAAAAAAAAAAAAAAAAGTCAACAAGATTACTTTTATTTTTTAATTGACACCTAAAATTTGCACATATTTGTGAGAAACCAGGTGATGCTTTGACATGTGTATACATTGTGTGATATTCAAATAAGGGTAAGCATAACTCAAATATTTATTATTTTTATAGTAAAAACATTCAAAATTATTTCTTCTAGTTTTTGAAAATATGCAGCACATTATTATTATCCAGTTACCCTAAATAATTTATTTTTCCTATATAAAGTATAACTTTGTACACACTGATACACCTTTCCCCATTCCTCCATCCATCTTTCAGTTCTCAGCCTCTGGTCTCCATTATTCTATTCTCAACTTCTATTATATCACTTTTTTTGAAAGATTCCATTTATGAACAAGGTCATGTGGTATTTGTTTTTCTGTGCCTGGCTTGCACTTAACATAATTTCCTTCAGTTCTCTCCATGTTGTTGAAAATGACAGGATTTCATATGTTTTATAGCTGAGTAGCATTCCATTAAGTGTATAGATCATGTTTTCTTTATCCATTCATCAGTGGATAGATATTTGTTTCCATTTCTTGGCTATTACAAGTAATGCTTCAATAAATGTGAGATGTTTCTTTGACAGACGAATTTCATTTCCCTAGGATGTATACCCAGTAATAGATTGCTGAAGCATCTACTAGTTCTATTTGTAACTTTTTGAAGAAACTCTACTATTTTCCACAATGGCTATACTAATGTACAAACTACAGTATGTAAGAATTTTCTTTATCCATATGTTCGCTAGCACTTATTATCTTTTTTCTTTTTGATAATAGCCATCTAGTTGGAAAGAGGTCATATATTATTGTGGTTTTTGTTTTGTATTTCTCCAATTATTAATTATAATGAACATTTTTTCAAATATGCTATCCATTTATATGTTTTATTTTAAAGAATGTTTACTTTGGTTTATTGCTTATTTTTTAATTGGATTATTTAATTTTACTAGTTGAGTTTGAGTTCTTTATATATTCCGTATATAAACCCTTAATCAGAGACACTTTAATATTTTCTCCTTTTTTATGTGTTGTCTTTTCACCTTGTTAATTTTTGTACTGTACAGAAACATTATAATTTGATCTGTTTGTTATGCTTTGGGGACCTTATCCAGAACAACCCCTCCCCCCTTTCTGATGTCATGAAGTACTTTTCCTATGTTTTCTTCTAGTAGCTTCACAATTTCAGGTCTTATATTTACGTCTTTAACCACTTCGAGTTGATTTTCATAGCTGGTGAATGACAGGGTCTGGTTTCACTTTTCTCTTGGTGCATATCCAGTTTACGCAACACCATTTATTGAACAACCTGCCATTTTCTAGTGGATATTCCTGCTATCTTTGTCAAGGATTAGTTGGCTGTTAAATGAGGTTACTTTTAAGCTCTCCATTTTGTTCCTTGGTCTATACGTCTGTCTTTTCCTTAATATCAGCCTGATTACCATAGCTCGACAGTATATTTTTGAAGTCAGATAGTATATTTTCTCCTACCTTATTATTTTTGTTCAAGATTATTTTGTCTATTTGAAGCTCTGTGTGATTTCATATGAATTTTAAGATTGTTTTACAGTTATGTCCTTAGTATTTTGGTAGAGCTTGCATTGAACCTGTAGATCACTTTCAGTAGTATGGATCAAAAAAGCATTTTAGATGAAAGTTATGAGTTTTTTTTTTAAGCACATCTAAAAGAGAAAGCGTGCAAAGATATCCTTAAAAGAAATAGAGCAAAATACACAATGGGAGTCTAAGTTGGGGGAAGGATGATTATTCCTTTGTTTCATAGTTTCCCTTAGAGAAGAGAAAATTCTGCTCTTCGTAGAGGAAGATATTATGACTGTCTGGGGAGATAGGTTTGGAAAATGATGTTCTCTTCGTTAAGCTGACTGAATAATGGCTTTGCAGTTCACCTTCTCTACACTTAAAGTCACAGATGGAGATTTTAGGGAACAAATAGGAAACTTCATCTTTGTCCTGTGCCAAACTATATTCTCTTCCACAATATTCTGGAGGTTCTGTATTTTTGAGGATTACCACTATGTTATCCAGCCAGTGTAAATATAATATTGCATGTTTTCATTTCTATCATCAGTTTTTGAGGAATCCAGACAGAAGGATGGTGAGCAATTAGCATGTCCAAATTTCCAATTAGAAGTTATTTATGAAGTCTCAAAATAAAACAAAAAGCAAAAGACACTTATAAATTTAAAATAAATGTCTATAGTTTAATTTAATTTTAAAGGATTCAAGTGCTTGAATTTCAGGTGCAAATTGAATTAAAACTATTTCAGTTAATTTTTTTATTTTATTTTTTGAAGATTTTATTTATTTATTTCAGAGAGAGTTACAGAGAGAGGGAGAGACAGAAATGTCTTCCATCTGCTGGTTGATTCCCCAGATGGCCACAATGGCCAAAACTGGGCCAATCCAAAGCCAGGAGCCAGGAGCTTCCTCTGGGTCTCCTACCGGGGTGTAGGGGCCCAAGCACTTTGGCCATATTCTACTGCTTTCCCAGGCTACAGCAGGGAGCTGGAAGAGAAGCAGCCAGGAAATGAACCATATGGGTGCCCATATGGGACGCCAGCACCACAGGCAGACGCTTAGCCTACTACACCACAGCATTGGCTCCTAATTTTTAATTTTTAATTATCTATTTTATCCATTTGAGCATCAGGGACAGAGAGAGCTCTGTCCTCTGCTGGTTCACTTCCCAAATGTCTGCAACAGCTAGGGCTGGACCAGGCTGAAACTAGGATTCAGGAACTCAATCCAGGTTTCTCGCATGAGTGGAAGGTACCTAGCTAGTTGAGCCATCACGTGCTGCCTCTTGAGGTACACACTAGCAAGAAGCTGGAATTGGGAGTTGGAGTTGGAACCTGAACCTAGGAACTCCAAAATGGAATGCAGGCATCTTAACAAATGTCTTAAATCCTAGACAAAATGCCTGCCCCAAATATATCCCCTTTAAATTCAAAGTCAAATTCAATTTCAAAATACTGAGAAAATGATGTTGAACTAATTGGCCTTCCATTTATTTTTTTAAAAAATATATCTTTGCCTCATAGCAAACATGAAAAATAACTTCCAGATGACTAAATAATGAAATAAAAACACAAAAATTGACAGGCCTATAAAAAGAAAATAAAGTAGTTTATTTTGACAGTCATGGTATGAAGGGGACCAATGAGAGGCATAAAAACCCACAACCTTAATGAATAATTGGATTAATCCAAGTAAAAATTAAAAATTTATTCAAAATGAAAGAGAAAAATTAAAAGACAAGTAAGATAGGGAGAAAATACTTGCAAGAAATACAAAAGAGAAAGGAAAACTGTCTATGTATTTCAACAGTTCAATAAGGAAGGACAAATAACCTGGTCAGAAAAATGAGCAATAGATATAAACTGGAAATTCCTTGAAAATATTCAAATATTGAATGGTATATTAACTTGGTTGTACTTTTTTGAAGTCAATTTGATGATATCTTTGAAATTTAAGATTTACATAATTTTTGGCCAGAAATACGACCTTTGACATCCTTGTCTTCTGCTGCAACATGGCCCTTCCTTGATCTAATCTTTTAGTGTGTAAGATCACAATTTAACATTCCTGCTCAGTCCAGCCAAGGATGTTCTCGAGGCTGTAAATCTTAGCTTTTCCTCACAGATTCAGCTTAATCATACTCCCAGGTTGCTGAGTCAGCAAGGCCTTCGAGTCTCAGCAATAATCTGTGAAAATGTTTGCACCCGTTCTTCAACATCACTCAAGTAAAAGATGAAGAACCCAGTTGTGTGCTGGGTTGCAGAAGGTAATGGCAATGAATGGAGTGAGAAAGTAAGAGTATGCATGCGAATGATGGGCTTTGAAGCAAACTGCAGAGCATGTACCCTGGCTAAAATTATTCATATTTATATGTTAAACCTCTTGAATCCTCTATGTTGATTCACTGCTTTAAAATGAAAAAAAAAATTGTGGTATCAAAGCAAACATAATTTGGTCCACTAGCAATATCCTGATCTGATCTCCCTCTAATCAAGCCTTGACCACCAGTGCAGTATTTGTTCTATTATTGTTTTTGCAGTATTTGCTGTGTTATTGTTAGTTTCCCTTATTGACTCCTGGTATCTTGACCTGCTTATACACATTATATTGTATAATCCCAGTGCATTGGAGACTCTACAGGCATTGAATCTCCAAAAGCAAAGGATTTCTTTAGGTTTTCATTCCCAGAATTCTTGCTGATTCCTCTGAAGATGTATACACCTCTTCCCCAGGGATGAGTTCTGCATACAAAGAAATAGGGCAGAAGTGAATAGCATTAAGCCACTAAAGGTTCTGGCACTCTTCTATTAGACTTCTATTAGTCTCTTCTATTAGGCGCTTGGTCATCCTTTTATTACAAAGTCATTCCTAAGACTTTTCCAGAACAATGTAATCTGTTACAACTTTACACTCTCTTCCAGAAAGAGATGCATCTGGTACAACATGCATTGCAAAAAAATTTGTTCTGTCTACTAATCCCCAATCACATGATAGCAAGTACAAGGGCTATATATTTGAATAAATGTGGACAAACAGAAAATATAAAATGTATTTCATGTTCTTAAAGACAAAGGGTTAAAGAATCACAACCTCCAACTTAAAAGATTGAGGTTACTTTATCCAGTTAGAAGAATAGACACTATTTTCATAGAATAATGAACCACAATTTTTCTGCCCTACAGAATTCTAATGCTGTCAAGTAAGGCAAGATAGATGATCCTATTTAAAATGATATTTTACAAAGCAAAACAGATATAACTCAGTAACTGTGCATCTAATTGACTTAATTGCCTCATTTATCACATGGCTTAAGTGAGCTGATGTTTTCTACTGTGCTTCACCCATGTAATTCTTGTAATATAAGAGCTGAGACATGGTGCCAGGCATGAGCGAGAAATCCTCTCTCCTGAGAAAAGATATCACTGTAGTGATGCTGGCTTTGGGTTCCAGTTTATTGAAAAATCAATGTCCATTTGTGCGACCAACACATATGGCTTTCTTCCAGACTGATGATGGCTTTGGGAGGCTGGCTATCACCTAATGAAGTCAGATCAGCTTACCCAGCACCCGAGTTACAGTTGGCAAAGTGACTTTGTCATTAAAACCCAGTTTATCATTCCTGTTCGTGTTTTTCTTCCCATTTCACCTCCCTACCCCCATTTCTCCTGAAGCCTTAGCATTGTTTTTGTCTCTTGTAGATAACAGACCTATGGCTCCATTTTTTTTTTAACATTTTGAAGGCACTCAGAATGATGGTTACCACTCAAAAGATAAATGGTTTTCTCATATGTCTGTGTTTCTCATCAATGGCAGAAAAATACGTATATACATATATAGTCCTACTCAGTCTTGACTCAAAATAGGCGTTTTTACAAATCAGAGCCAGGTTTGTAACAGGCTCAATTGAAATTTGTCAGTTTAGCTGTCTTGAGTAAATCAACAAGGTTAAGTTTGTCTAACGTGTTGATACATTCTAATAAACAGAGTCCAGTTGACATTTTACAGAGGGCTTTCTAAAAAGATTAATTATTAGTAAAATAATACTATTTCCTAGCTATTAAATGGAGTGACAGTCTGAATTGCAGTGCTGTTTTGGTTTCCCCCAGTGTTCTCTTCCCCTGGCGAATACCCTCAGAGTGATAGTCATTGGCAACAGAAGATCTGGCAAGGCGGTCATTTTTTCTCCCTAAAATCTGCCAAGAGTACAAACAAGTTAGCAAGTGCCAGCTCAGCCACAGGGCTTGGTTGCTGGATTCTTACTTGGCTCCATCATGTGAAAACCTTCCTCTGTGAGGATAGTAGAAGCTCACAGAATCAATAGGTGAATAAAGAAACAGACACAGAACCTGGGTATGAACCAAAATCTTTCTATGCCAAGTAGGAAAGAAGCCAAGTTCTTTTGGCTTACACTGGCTAGTCTAGAACTACTGCTGCGTGCAAGACATGATGACTACTTAGTCTACCAAGTAAGAATCTAAATGGTCTCTTTTGTTCCTGTATTTCTTGCTAAGGAGTCACAATCCCAAGTTGACTGGGCCTGGGACATTTGCTTCTGCTCTGATGCTACTACAAAGAGAAAGGATACCAACTCTCTGATTTCTCCCTTTAAGGAAAGGGTAGTTGTGCACCTGTACCCTTTGACAAATGTCATCTTCAGTCTCAGGAGAAGCACCTACACTGGGAGGTTGTAGAAGAAAGCTGTCAGAGAGATTACAGTTTCTGATGTGTTCAACATGTGCTTTAAGTATCCAGAACTTGTGATCAAAACAAGATGCTCGAAATAACAAAGAGTAGATGGCCATTTGTATTCATCATTACTATAGAGTAGACATCTAAAATGAGCATTTAAAGTTTTCAGGGACTACTACAGGTCTGAATTGTTAATTACTGTAAACTGGAGGTGACCTCAGACGTTTTAAAGATTCAAGTTCACTGTAAATTTGAACAGTGAAGAAATATAAAGATGCAATAATGAAACATGTAAAGTGCTTCATGTAGGAAGCATAATAAATACGGAATCAAAGGAAAGGGAAAAATAAACCAGCTAGGAAGTAAATTCTCCAGAAAAAATCTCAAGGCTCAGGTAAAGTACAAAGAGGACATGAATTGTTACTGTTCTACAGCTGTAGTATGGCTTATCTCCAAATGATTTTAGGAGATGTACACATAATTTCTATATGTATATGGAAATAATTCTTATTACATAGTGTTATTGAATTTGTTATTAATTCAATTAATGTGGGTACTAATATTGTGATTAATATGTATTAAGTATATTAATTTGTTTATTTTGTGTAGTCTGCCCAAAGCAATGTTTCATCCTGGACAGCAAATTTATTTGGAAACCTTTTGAGTGGGAGAAGTGGGAAGAATCTGCATTTATTGAATACTCATGGTGTTCAAAGCACTTCTCCACATCATATAATTTAATTCTCACAAAACACCCTTAAGATAGGTATGAGTTGTTCAAGTTACAGATAATAAAGCTGAAGTTCAAAGAAATATATGAAGTGTGTCCGAGATCACCTAGAGCAAATCTAATTTTTTGAAGAGGTAGATATGAGAGTCATAATCCCCACTGCCTCATCTCTTCAGTTAAACAACTCTGACAAAGGGGAACAGCAACTTTGGGTGATTTAATTCAGTGGGTGCTTTTCTGTTCTCATCTGACTTCAAGTTCAGCAGCATCTCACCTGTGGTCTAGTTATCTCCATCTTAAAGCACTATCTTCCATGGGGTGCTATATATATAGTGGTGTCTGCCTCCCTGACCACTCCTTCTCCGTTCCTTTTCTGGTGGGATCCACCGTCACCTGCATACCTCCTTTATATTCTGGCTATTTCTGGATGATCTTACTTGGGCCCATACTTAATAATTGCTGAGTGCAAGTATCTGATGAATGTATCTCTACATAAGCCTCTAATCACTAAGACTTTTCTAATCTACAAAATTATCCATTTGATATCACTTCTTGGGATATCAATAATACTTTAAAATTAAAATTTAAAAACCAGGTGTATAATTCGCATCCCCCTCCCTGAAATAACCCAACCTTCAAAAATAAATAGCTATATAAATAAATAAAGATGTGATTCTTTCCATCATCCTCTGTTACAAGGAATGGTACCAGCATGACTCATATTTGCAATTTGATGTGTATTTGAGTGACTATTTCCTGTTAATCTGTCATTTAGCAAAAATATTAATTGTGCATGCCTTAACTGTTCCAACATTGTTCAAAATAGTGAGAAAATAGCTGTGAATTGGTAGCAGATTCCCTGTTGTCAAAGATCATGCGATCTGGTGAGAGGATACAGATTTAAAAATCAATAAGGTTATATGGTAGAGTGTGACTGCAGAGCTGATTTAGCTTGGGAAACCTGCAGTGAGGAGGTACCAAATAATTAGAGACTTGAATGATGGAAAAGGTACAGCCACATGACACTGTTGAAAGAACTACTCCAGATAGAGGGGCATCAAATGTAAAAGTCCTAAGATGGAGATTGGTTGAATATAAGCTAAATGCAAGCCAATGGCTGGAATATGGTACAAGAGAATAGTTTAAGGAGATGGGTTCACAAAGGTCTATATGACAAAGACATTCTCATGAGATCTTTGAAGTAAGAAAGAAGAAAAACAAACAAAAAAAGCTGTGTGAGTAGATGTAGGAAAAATCACACTATAAGAATAGTTAAGTAGATAACCAACAAGTGAACTGGCCTGGAGAAAACTCAATCTTAATTTCCACTCTATTCTTTAGGGGAAGATTGGAGGTAGATATAGTGGGCCTTTATCCCATATCTCTGAAGTCACCTATCGTGGAAAAGCTGATGAGTCCTGAAAATTGAGAGAGGACTGTAAATTTTGGCTAATATATTCCTTGTAAACAAAAGATTGAGAATAGAAATTCTATTAACATCTGATTGTTGGCATGTGCAGGTTGATAAGTGTTACCAAATGCCTAAACAAGTGTAGATTGATTTAGAAAGAAATGTTTCTTGTTGGTTAAATGATAAAAAAAATTTTTCTTTCTTGACTAAATTGTGAAAGCAGAAACCTATTAAGAGAATTATTCTCAGAGGTTGGATTCTAATTGATTTTATGTGCATGTCAAGAAGTCAATCAATGGCAGACGTGTGGCAAAATAGCAGAGCAAAGAATAATACACGAAGCAGATTCTAGTAAAATATGGAAAGGGTCTGTTCTTATCACTGGAAATGTCTAGTTTAATGACCATACTTCTATTCTTTTCACCAGTCTGGCACCTAAAAACTTTACTGGAGTCTCTTTAGCATAATTCTGAATAATTATAGGTGCTTTTTTTAATCAAAAGAAAATCAACTTTATAAATTCATAGTCTTCAAAAAATTTATTGAAGTGAAACTCATGGAAAACAAAATGAATTGTTTTAAACTGTACAATCAGTGGTATTTAAATTGTTCAAATAAATACTCAAAATATTTGCAACTGTAACCTTCATCTAGTTCTAAAAAGTAGAAACAACCTAAATAACCACCAACAGATAAGAAAATAAACAAAATATTATATCCACACTAAAAAATAATTAAGTGCTGATACATTGTGTAATGTGGCTGAATCTCAAAAACATGCTGAGAAAACCAGACACAAGGATTACATATTATTTTATTACATTTAAATGAAATTTCAGAATATATTAAGGTAATAGAAATGTCATTAATTCTTATATAAAGAATAATGATTAAATTCTCCTTTAAGGGCCGGTGCCACGGCTCACTAGGCTAATCCTCCGCCTGTGGCGCCGGCATCCCGGGTTCTAGTCCCGGTCGGGGCGCCGGATTCTGTCCTGGTTGCTCCTCTTCTAGTCCAGCTTGCTGCTGTGGCCCGGGAAGGCAGTGGAGGGTGGCCCAAGTGCTTGGGCCCTGCACCCGCGTGGGAGACCACGAGGAAGAACCTGGCTCCTGGCTTCAGATCGGTGCAGCGCCCCTGCCGTAGCGGCCATTTGGGGGTGAACCAACGGAAGGAAGACCTTTCTCTCTGTCTCTCTCACTGTCTAACTCTGCCTGTCAAAATAATAAATAAATAAATAAATAAATAAATTCTCCTTTAAGAACTGTCAAATGTGATGAATGTAGGTATTATGCCTTTTACACTTTATCTCTTCAGCCCATCAGACAGTTTCTGGCACAGAGAGATCTATATCAGTTAAGGAAAGTTCTTAGAAGTAAAGGTATATAGACATAGGTATATCTTTCTGCATATACCCACACACATATAGTCTACATGTATACAAACATTTGAAGGTATTTAGAAGTTTCCTGGAAAATTGAATTAAAAGATAAGTTTATGGGGCTGAAGCTGTAGCATAGCGGGCAAAGCCTCTGCCTGTGGTGCCAGCATTCCATATGAATGCCACTTCATGTTCCAGTTGTTCCTCTTCCAAACTAGCTTTTTGTGTCCTGGAAAAGCAGTAGAAGATGAGCCAAATGCTTGGGCCCCTGCACCTGCATGGGAGACTTGAAAGAAGCTTCGGATAAGCACGGCTCTGGCTGTTGTGGCCATTTGGGGAGTGAACCAGTGGATGGAAGACCTTTCTCTCTCTCTCTCTCTCTCTCTCTCTCTGTAACTCTGCCTCTCAAATCAATAAATTAAAAAAAAACTTTAAAAAAAGATAAGTTTATTTTGGTAAATTTTTGGAATTCATGGGTAGTTTTCATGATATGCATTTTCATGAACTTTTTCAAGATTTACCATATATTTAAGTATTTATATACAGAGACATATTATGAGGATTTGTCCTTATAGAACTATGGAAACAGGAGAAAGAGTGTGTGTGTAAAAATCAGTTTCTGAGTTTGATGCTGGAAGTTGATGCTTGCAGGCAGGTGGTTGGGAGAAGATGTTTCTTTATGGGGGGAAGCAAGGACAAATTGAAAGCTGTTGAGTCTGAGCTTCAGTCCGAGGAATGAATTGGACTGCCTAATTTCCAGCTTTCACAATGAGAATCTTCTGCAGGAGGAGCTGGTACCCTTCTGTCACAAAGCTAAACACATCTGGATCAGGAGTCAGTCTGGAACGGGGAATGAAGCAGGATTTGGAATAGGGGTGGGGCCTGACTGCAGATACACTCCAGCTAAGAGGCCAGGAGGTCAGCATTCACTGGCAGAAGCTACCACAGCAGCATAACTTTGTGCTACATCAACCTTCCCGGTGCCAGAAGATATATGGGGCTTCACATCAGTTCTGTGTCTGTATTTGAACTGGTCACCTAAACAAAAGGCAGATCTGGGAAATGCAATTCCAGCTCAGCTGAATTGATGCAATACAAATCTCTCTCAACCATCAGAAGCACTTATAGAAGACATAAATAAGCAGATGCAAGAAACAATATTTTGGAAAGCATTTTAGTACTTTCTTTGTTTACAGAGTGCACAAGAAACATTTCACAAGTACCTTATATAGACTAGAAAATAGACCGGGTCCTTTATGGGCATTGTGCTTTCATCGTGTCTTTCCGACAATTCTGTGATATAGTTTTAATTTTTATTATATGACAACCATGAAGTAGAAAGGCAAAAATTGTTAAGTAGAAGTGGGGACTTAGCCAGGTAGCAAGTATCTGATCTCAAAAACTGAATTTAGATCTATCCCGTTGCAAAGCCCATGCTCTAACCATTGCATCACACACCCTCTACCCCTCAGCCTACCTCTTCTCCATTTTGTGTATACTGAAGTTTTCTACATTTCCTCTTTCCATCTTTATCATTTTCCAAGAAAAAAGGGGGATTCCTTTTCTTTCCATGTGACTATTATCATGGATGACCCTGCTGTAAAATGTGTACTTTTACAATGATTCCCATCAAAGATTCTGTGAAACAGCATCAGAAAACATTTTCTTTTCTCTCTAGGAGTAAACTATTCATGAAGAATGCATATTATTAAAAAATTCGTGCATAGAGTCCAATTTTTGTACCAAAATAAGATTTTATCATTTTTATCATTCCATGAACTTTATGAAATATCTTAATATAACTTATTGTAGTCAAGAGAAGCAGATTAAAGAATTGTATACATTATTTATCTTAAATGAAGCATAAATGTGATAATAGCTGACATTTTTAGCACTTCCTATGTGCATGGTTCTGAGCTAAGAATGTTATATGAAATATCTCATTAATCTAAATGAGTACCTAATGGAGGAGGTAATTATACATTGATATTTTGCAAATGAAAAATCTGAAGTTCAGGGATGTTAAAAACTTGTTCAAAGACACAGGTAGTGAACTAATCAGATCTATTTAATATCAAAGAACTTGGCCCTAATTTTCATGAGATGTCATTTGAAACTCATTAGCAAATTCTTCCTATTATTTGAAAAATATCCATTAAATGCCTACTGGGTGTTCAAATAATGGTATCAAATTAAAATATCATAGCATAAAATGAGAAACATGGTCACAATCATTTCTGTCTTCAAAGTATTTTATAGCTGTCTTCAAAGCCAATTTCTGAAAGATATAATAATATCTTATAAAAGCAATCTTTGAAAATTCTCTCCAGGGGCTGGCACTGTGGCATAGTGGGTAAAGCAGCCACCTCCAGTGCCAGCATCCCATATGGGTGCTGGTTCGAGTCCCAGTTGCTCCACTCTGATCCAGCTCACTGATGTGGCCTGGGAAAGCAGTGGAAGATGGCCCAAATCCTTCAGCCCCTGCACCCACATGGGAGACCCAGAGGAGGCTTTTGGCTCCTGGCTTCCGATCAGAGCAGCTCCAGCCATTGCGGCCAACTGGAGAGTGAACCAGTGGATGGAAGACCTCTCTCTCTCTCTCTCTCTCTCTCTTTCTCTGCCTCTCCTCTCTTTTTATAATTCTGACTTTCAAATAAATAAATCAATTTTTAAAAAGAAAAAAAGGTCTCTCCAAAAGGGTTGCAAATGCAGTAATTCAGTCTCCTAGTCCTTATTGCAAAAAAATAAAGATTTCTGGTTTTACTTTAGTAGATAGCAATTAAGTAAATTTCACAACTGCAAGTTTAATGGGTTGAGTTTATTAAACTTCAGCCTTTGCCTGCACAATTTATGTGCAGAAACACACACACACACACACACACCCCAACAAGGAATAGGCCTTATTTTCATTCATTTTATTTTCTCATTGCTATGCACTATGAAGACAGCAACCCAAATAGAAGATTCAATTTAAGGTAACAAAATACTCATGAAGATTGTTGCTGTTAGTACATCAGAACCCCTGTCAGGCTATATTGGATTTTGCTTTTGCTACTTGTGCTATCACTTCTACTCTCCCTAGTGTTTTTCCCCCTTTCTTCTTTTGTGCCACAGTAGAAAGGCTGTGAAATGCAGCGATACTGGGGATTATAGTCCTTAGAGAATACAGAGCATGAGAAGGCAAGAGATTAGGCCATGGCAATCTTCTGAAAGGCTGACCATCTCATTTTCCATACTGCACCCTCCATTCTTGACAGAAAAGAGCCAATGGCTCCCTACTGTCATGCATTTACTGGGAGGATTCTTTGGCCTAGAGCTTAGATGGAGTCACTGAGATAAGTCCTCTAAATCATTTAATAAGAACTATGTCTGGTTAAACATGGAGTTTGACTTAGGCTACTTTTATGGATATTGAATAATATATAATAGGCCAATTGTTTCAGTTCTCTCTCCTATATGAATTAATTTTACTGAATATGACTCAGAGAGTTATCTGCCATAGTGGTTTGGATTTTGTTTTCTCTCTTTGTATTGGGTTTGCTGACCCCAAATATTATCTAAATATTTCAATTATTTAAATATGACCTGCAGTCTGTTCAAATTTTGAAAGATTTTTTAAAGTTTACATTATCCACTGAGTTGCTGAAAGAAAAATTGCTTTCTTCAATCTTTTGAAGATGATCTACTACCAATTAATGATCACTAGTATTTTTATTCTCTTTTGAGTGCCTAGATTCTGTGTCTTTGGTCTGTGTGGTTGTTTTTCCTCTTTAATGATGCTGGGCTACGTCTTGTGTGTTCTGTGGTAATTTTTTTTTGTGTTTATTAAATGATTACCTTGAATTTTCTTTTACTTTCACAGTATTCTTGTGGACTGGTGATGTTATTTCCATTTCACAAATAAAAACAAAGATTCAGAAAAATTTAGTGGCTTTTATGCGGTAACACCATCAGGATTTAAATCTACATGCATTTGACTTTGAAGCGCAGAGAAACTTAAAGGATGCTTTCTTCATTTCCCATTTTAATGAGGAAATCAACTCTTTGACTAGAAAAAAAATATGAAGTAGTTGTAATCTTTACAATATAATTAACTTTGAATGAATTATCTGCATTGTCTGAGGTACAGGTTTCTCATCTATAGAGTAGACATTATTATATTAACTCTCTAGGATTTTATGAGAACCAAATGCAGTATTGCATGTGACACTTATGCTTGGGACAGTTGCTGTCATGTAGTAAGGATTCAGTAAATGCTAATTTCTACTACTATTGTTTCTGTTATTTCTTTAAAAAAAGATTTATTTATTTATTTAAAAAGTCAGAGTTATGGAAAGAAAGGGAGAGACACACACAGATAGAAGTTCTATCTGCTGGTTCACTCCTCAGGTTGCTGCAACTGCCAGCACTGCACCAAGCTTTGGCCAGGAGCCAGGAGCTTCTTCTGGGGCTCCCACATGGATGGAAGGGGCCCAGGTCCTTGGGCATCTTCCACTGCTTTCCCAGGCCATTAGCAGAGACTGGATTGGAAGTGGTGCAGCTTGGACACAAAGGGCTGAACACAAAGCACTGCTCTATGGGATACCAGCATTGTAGATCACGACTTTACCTACAACACCACAATGCTGGCCCCTTTTATTCTTAATTCTGAACTAGAAGGTAGTCTTCCATCACACAGAAGTAAGGATATCATGATGTTTACTCTAAAATATCAATGTAAGTTGTTCAAATCTGCTGGAGTTCACAGTTTAGAGTGTTTAACTACTTCATACTCATAGTTGTGTGGGGCCATAGCTATGCTACAAAAAAGATATTTTTAAATTAGTGCTGTCTAATATATAATATTGCTACTTTTTCCTGTATCAATTCTGCTCTTAAATATGAAGTAGATTACTCACCAATTACTACACAATGTATGAAGTAGCCTCATCCTATAAAATCCTATTCCTGGAAAACAATCTTGGCTTGGCTGTAGAGTCTCTTAATGTGAGGATTAGAGTCCAAAATTGCCTCCTTGTAAAAGCTGACCAGACAGCAGTTAACAAATTACCCACCAGCAGGAAAAATTCCCGGACAAGCTGGGCAGAGTCAAGGCTTGCACTTCCCATAAATCTCAGATGAGCCACTGCTCTTCATTCTGGGAACCACCACCATTGCATCCCATTTTCTTTCTTTCCCTTTATTCCCTTATCCTTTCATTTTTCCTTCCTCACTTTTCTTTCTCCTTCTTTCCATCCCCCTTCTTCCTCCATCCTTTCTCCCCTCCTTCTTACCCCATCTCTTCCCCCTCTCCTACCTTCCCTTCCTTCCCCTCTCCTACCCTCCCTTCTTTCCCCTCTCCTACCCTCCCCTCCCTCCCCTCCCCTCCCTTCCCTTCTCTTCCCTTCCCTCCCTTCTTCTTCCTCCCTCCCTGCATTACTCCCTGCATCCCTCCCTCCCTTCCTTCCTTCCTTCCTTCCTTCCCCCCCTCCCTCCCTCTCAGTCTCTCTCTTTTGTTCCTGTTATTAAAAAAATTAAAGCACACATGAAAAACAAGTTACAAATTATCCTTTCATATTTCCAATGTCTTAATGCCATGCATGCTGTGTGTTTATATGTACATTTGCAAAGTTTGGATCTCAAGAGCAGGGATTGTGTGTAGTACTGCCATGGACAATATCTAAAACACCAAGAGATTCAAATTCTAAGCCAAGGTTACAGAGTCACTGAGGTGAGTCGTATTCTGAAAGCATTCACATTTGTTAATCTCACTTGGTGCTCTCAATATATGAAGAAAAATTATACTGAAATATTGATCATAAGTGTAATGAAACATTGGATTTTCTGTTTTGTTTGTAAAGATGATCTCTGTAAAAGGAAGAGAAGAAGACCTTGGTGCTTTGACCAAAACTATCCTTGACTTTGCTGTACAAGGCCAAATGCAGAGTGGTCTTAACCACCTCAAGTGTTGGCGTGTCCTAACCTAACCTAAACTGTCCTTAGAATTGAGTATTTCCCAGTATTTGTCTACACTCCAACACTGCTCACCTTAGGGAGGTGAGTCAGCCTTTCCTAGCACTCTCTATAGTTAATTAACTGAATTGTCCCTCTGCCAGTGGTTTCTAAACAGAGACCTGTGACAAAATTTCACTGGTATGAGGTAAAATGAAAAAAAAAATAAGGATAATGTGGGGACTTTTTCTTAGAGCTAAATTTGTTTGATTGAAAGGAAGGCCATTTACTCTGGGATTATGTAATTCTTATATTTTTGTGACAAGGAGGCCTTTCTTTTATGAAGGGATCTGCAAAAAAGAAAAGGAACCATGGTTTAGCCTTTGGGAAGTAGATGAACTATTGTAGGCCACGAATGGTGTGTTCATATACTTGCTCTGTGTGTGTGTGTGTGTGTGTGTGTGTATGTGTGCATATATGTATTTGCTGGTAGCCAGGTACCAGCCGCAAGTGTCTATGACTGGACAGTTCCTACAGGAAGTTCCAGATGAGGTATTTTGTGTTTAGAGTTAGCACTAATCCGGTGGTTGCTAAAGCAGAGGCGATCCTGACACAGAAGGGGCAAATATTTCATATTTATGGACAGAACTTTAATCTGCACACTGCCTTTTTAGGTTGTATTTTCTTCGTCTGGGTTGCCCTTGGTGTCCTTTTAAAGCTGATTTCACCTGAATAAAATTTGTTTCCTAGTGATAGACTTAATGAATAGTCAACAACTTAAAAGGGAATATGAATGTGAAGAAAATATGCTGTGATCATGCTCCTAATAATGATGATACTATATACAAATGTCGTGGCTTATGATTTCTAGAAAACAGTGCACATTTTAGGTTAGTAGAAAAAGAGCAAACTAAATATCTTCACTTACATGGTGCCTTTAATCATCTAGATTGAAATAAAGTAGTATAATTGGAATTTTGAAGAGCTTCCTTTAAATTCCAGTTTTCAGTGTTCTTGATGTTTAATGATCAGTGAGTGGCTATGTTCAGGAGGTGAATGATTGGCCAGGAAGTGGCAGGGCCAGACTCAAAATAAGTCTCAACTCCAGAGCTATTGGGTTTCTGCTATTCCCGTAGATCAGTGGAATAACATTTCTGTTTCAGGAGTACTAGAGGCAGTGATTATTATTCTAGTTTTGGAGAAATAAGCAACTGATGACGTGGGGAGCTTAGGATTGTCTCTGATATCAAAATGAAAATAAAATTCATCAATCTATATAAAGAATCAAGGACTTTGAGCAAATGGGATGTATTTGAAGTATGCAAGGTTGGGTCCACATTTGAAAATCGGTTAGTGTGATCCATCACATCAATAACAGGAAGATCATAATAAATGCAGAACCAGCATTTGATAAAAACTTATAAAAGCTCTTAATCTAGCAATCTATGAATAGAGGAGAACTCTCCCCAACATAACAAAACTTTCTACAAAAAAAAAAAAAACCCCACAATTATATCACACTCAATTGTAAGAAGCTAAAGGATTTCCTACTAAGATAAAGAACAAAGCATTTCTTGACCACTCCTTTTCAATGTCATAATGGAAGTCCTAGCTGATAAGGAAATAAAATAAAATAAAATAAAATAAAATAAAAGGTATACTGATTGGAAAGGGGGAAATTAAATTGTCTTTGTTCCCAAATACATGAATGTTCTTCCACAAAATTGGAAAGAATCAACAATAACAGCAAAATACTGAATAAGCATTTATGCAAAGGTTACAGGTCTCAGATTACTATACATATTGGGAAAAATGAATACCTTGACAATATTGGATCTTTTCCTCCATGAACATAGAATATCTCTCTAGTTATTCTTAGATTTCTTTCATCTCTATAGCTTCTTTGCCCTATGTGCTCTGTTTTGTTAACAAAGTAATTAAGGCTACTCTTGGGGAAGCTCACATAAGTAGTGCAATGTCAGAAGAGCTGAATATGTCTTCTTTCCTCCAATTTTTACCTTCACCACTTGATAATCCAGTATAAAGTTCTTTTCCTGTCATGTATAAAAGTCCCACAGCCCTAACCTGCTCTCTAATGGTTACCCTTAGCATTTGTTGCATTTTAAGTCATAAGGTTAATTAGTATGTATTTTTTAAGAAAAAGATTTATTTTTTTTATTAAAATGCAGAGCAAGAAAGAGAGAGAGGCATGCACTTGCATGCACACGTGCACACACACACACATCTTCCATCTGCTGATTCACTCCTCCAAATGGCCATAACTGATGTGTATGGGCTGGGCCAAATCCAGGAGCCAGGAACTCATTCCTGGTCTTGCACAAGGGTGACAAGGGCACAAGTACTTGGGCCATGTTCCACTGCCTTCCCAGGTACATTAGCAAGAAGACTGTTTGAAAGCAGAGCATCTGGGGCTCTGTGGGATGCCAACATTGTAAGTGACAGCTTAACCCACCTTGCGTCAATGCCTGCCTCAATTAGTGTACATTTTGTCAGGGCAGAGGAGTCTGAAAAAAATTTAATACATATCAGATGCTCAGTATATTCGTTAAATATATTTTTGTATTTGTTATGAATCGATAATTATAAAGCAGACGGGTTTGTTGGTATGCAGATTTACATTAGGGTTGTGGAAGGAGGGATGAGCCCTTGAAGGAGGTGTCAGGAAAGAAGCTCCAGAGATAGATTTGCCTATTTCATGCTATACCTGGAGCTAGTAAATCCCCCACCTTATTCATTAATAATTAGTTATTGAAGGGCTGGTGCTGTAGCATGGTGGACTAAGCCTCTGCCTGCAACACTGGCATCTCATATGGGTGCTGATTTGTGTCCTGGCTGTTCCTTTTCCAATTCAGCTCTCTGCCATGGCCTGGGAAAGCAGTAAAAGATGGCCTAAGTGTTTGGGCTCCTGAACCCACATGGGTGACCGAGAAGAAGCTCCTGGCTCCTGGATTCAGATCAGTCTGGCTCCAGCTGCTGTGGCCTTTTGAGGAATGAACCAGTGGATGGAAGACCTTTCTCTCTGTCTCTCCCTATCTCTTTCTGTAACTATACCTGTCAAATAAAAATAAATAAAATCTTTAAAACATAATAATTAATTACTGAGCACCTACTATATTCCAGAAACTGCATTCAGCAGCAAAGACTAGTGAATGAACAATAGAGATTCGATCTCTTGAAGCACTTTGCCTGGTTCCTCACTAAATATCCACACAGTAAATATCGAGATTTTTCAACCCCTTTTCTACTCTGGACAGCTATCTGTATACCAAATACAAGTGCTTGAATGTTTTTCATCCAACTTCCCAATCTTCATGCTTTGAAGACTAGTGAAAGTAAAAACTTGGTCTTTGTTTCCCTACTATGAGTAAATGCTGCCCCCTTCTGGAACATCTGCAGAAGGAGAAGACACTGACTTGTAGCAGTTAAAGTGAATACAGTTCATGGAAAGTTAAGGTTAGGAAGAACTAGTTAAATTTCATCGTTAGATCAAATTTCCTGTCTGTGTCTCTGAAGAGAAGAGAGGTAGCAACCACGGAGAATTAAAGAGCTAAAACCTATCCTCTCTGACTTTTATTTTAACACATTGTGTTTCTTTTGAAGTTTACTGGACAGGGGCACAGTAATATTGTGGGGAGCAACCCGGACTGGACTGAGTTACTGGAATTAAGACTTATTCTATGCATCTGCTCTCCCACAATATGGCTCTGAGAAGGGAAACAGCTTCTACACAGCTGCCTCCAGTTCAACCAATAGACTGTGGGACCTGCTCCTGATTGGAGGAGAGCAGCGTACTCGGCGTGTGGGTAGCAGAGTTGGGATTGGTGGAAGAGGACTATAAAGGAGGAGAGAGACGGCATGCACCAGGAACATCTAAGGGGAACATCTGAAGGAACACCTGTGCAGCCCCCGAGAGAGCCGGCCGGTGGTGTGCCGCTCCCCTGCGGAAGTGGGGAATGTGGCCAGGGGGAACCGCCCTTCCACGGAGGTGGAAGGGATAGTAGCTAACCCGGGAAGAACCAGCAGCAAACCCGGGGAGGGCCGAGCAGACGAAAGAACAGCGCAGGGTCCTGTGTTGTTCCTCCACGAAGAGGGGGAGCGACATAATGGTGCCGTGACTCGGATAGGAAACCTAGGATGGATAGGAAACTTAGGAGGAAAGAAATGGGAAAATACTGGAGAGAGAGACTAGCAAACAGCCTAGGGAAAAGCTGAACGGAAAAGGTGCCGGAAGAAGCTATTGAAAGCCTAGGCATAGACTCGGATATGGACTGTGGGAAAGAAGTTAGGATTGAAAGCGAAAGTGAAAGCTTTCATAGACTCGGATGCGGACTATGGTGGGGAAACTAGGAGATTGAAAGCGAAAGTGAAACCTGGAGGAGGCTTGGACTCGGATACGGACTGTGGGGAGTAGCCAGGAGAAATGAGAGGAATATTGTTGGAAGAAAACTTAAGGAAACATACCGGGTAGAGAAAAATGTTAGGGAGGATGAAGCCGCGAGTGCAGGCCGAGGCGGAGACATAAGCCACCTTGGAATTCTTCAAGTCACCCCGGGGAGCAAGAGGCGAAGATCTGGAACCAGAGGCAGAGACGTGGGCCGCCAGGATTCGCCAGGTTAGTCCGGGGAACTTGGACTGAATTCCGGTGGTGGCGGAAACATTCGCGGAAGCTGCCGCGTGCAGAGAGAGCACGGGGCGTGAATAGATAGGGAACGCGGGGCTGGCGCGAGGCCGTGGTGCGAGCGCGAAGTGCGTGGAGACCGCGGAGCGTGCGCGCAGAGCCGGGAACCCGCCGGCGGGCCGAGGCGCCGGGAAGCCGCGCAGAGCCGTGAAGCTGCCGCGGGGCGAGGTGCCGAGAAGCAGCCTCGGGGCGAGCGCCGCCGGGAAGCCGCAGGGATAAGAGAAACAGAAGTTTTAGAAGTAAAATGAGAGAAATAGGAATGCTGGAAGATAGAAGTAAAATGGGAGAAATAGGAATGCCCGGAGATAGAGATATAGAAAGGCCTCCCCACAATACTGCAATGAGAAGGCTTGGATTCGGTCTGCCTGATTAGTGAGGCGATGAGCACCTGCGGGCGGCTAGCAGCTTACGCGCCGCAGGTCACCGAAGACAGGCACGAATTAACATCAATAAGGCCTCCCCACAACACAGCAATGAGAGAGCTTGGATTCGGTCTGCCTGATTAGTAAGGCGGTAAGCACCAGCAGGCAGCTCGACCAGAGTATGAGCTGCAGGTCACCGAAGATAGGCACGAACCAACACTAATAAGTCTCCCCCACAATATGGCAATGAGAAGGCTTGGATTCGGTTTGCCTGATAGGGCTTGTAAGCACCTGCAGGCAGTTCTAGCAGAGTAGAGCATGCACTGCAGGGCACCGAACACAGGCACGCATCAGCGCCTGAAAACCTCCTCACAACATGGCAAAGAGAGGACCCGGATTCGGTTTGCCTGATTGATAGGGCTTGTAAGCACCTGTGGGCAACTCTAGCAAGCAGAGCAGAGTGTGTGCCACGGGGCACCGAAGACAGGCGCGTATCAACACCAAAAATAAAAAGAAAGGGGGATCTGTGGGGAGCAACCTGGACTGGACTGAGTTACTGGAATTAAGACTTATTCTATGCATCTGCTCTCCCACAATATGGCTCTGAGAAGGGAAACAGCTTCTACACAGCTGCCTCCAGTTCAACCAATAGACTGTGGGACCTGCTCCTGATTGGAGGAGAGCAGCGTACTCGGCGTGTGGGTAGCAGAGTTGGGATTGGTGGAAGAGGACTATAAAGGAGGAGAGAGACGGCATGCACCAGGAACATCTAAGGGGAACATCTGAAGGAACACCTGTGCAGCCCCCGAGAGAGCCGGCCGGCGGTGTGCCGCTCCCCTGCGGAAGTGGGGAATGTGGCCAGGGGGAACCGCCCTTCCACGGAGGTGGAAGGGATAGTAGCCAACCCGGGAAGAACCAGCAGCAAACCCGGGGAGGGCCGAGCAGACGAAAGAACAGCGCAGGGTCCTGTGTCGTTCCTCCACGAAGAGGGGGAGTGACAAATATATGTTTTTATTACTCCTATGTTTGCATTTAAATAGACATTTCCCCTCATATTCAGACCATGATTCATCTCTTCCAAATTTCCTGTTATATAACCTAGTGATGGACAGATGTACGTTGAGCACTCAACAGGTTAAGCGCTGTCTCCAGCAATGTCTCTGTCAGTGTGTATTAAATTGTTATCCATGATAGTCTGATATATTATGTAGATTTCTGGGTAACAGAATGTAAAAGCAGACTATTTGTATGTTATTTAAGCCTGTAAGAATAGGCTTAACATTATCATCCTCTCTACTCAATCATTTGACAAACATTGTTAGACATTGTGAATACAGAAACAAAGACAACTACCCAGATTGCTGTTCTCCAGAAGTTATCACTTTTTCTTGGAAGAGACAGAAAAGTGAACAAATGATCAATGGCAGTAGTGTGGAAAGGGCCCCCCAGTAGTAACTCTCAGAGCATTGAAGGAGACATCTAACTCATACTGAATGAGGGAGGGAGACTGTCCAGAGAAAGGGGTATCTTAGTTTTTGATGACTGCTTGTAAAATAAAGGAGAGTACAAATGTCAAACTGTAGGTGAGCTTCATAACATTCCTGTTCAACTCTTCATCCCTTGAGAGGTGTCAGAGAATTGCGTATGTTAAAGTTAGAATATCTACTCAGTGATCACTGAAATCCAAGGATATAAACATCTGATAAAATATATGAGGTCAAATTTGTAACAAAATCATAGTATCTAATTTTCTTCTACAGTAATTGATATTCACATATGTATATAGCTTAAATTAGTTCCATGGTGGGTAAAGCCCTAGGCTTTACTGAGGATCTCTGTTAATTTGTGATTTAGCAGATACTTTTGGGTGTCTAGTAAAGAAAGTGTCAAAATGAAAGTGGAAAAAGCCTGAAAGTGGTAAGGAAATAAATGAATTTGTTGTCTGGAATATATATTGAGAATGAAGGATATGCATCTATATTAACAATTTCTTAAAGTCTGTTTTAGTATATTGTAGTGAGATGCAAACTTAATAAGAAAAATATGATCAGGAGAGAAGCAGAAGTAGTTGATTTCTGGATAGATCTCAGGCAAATGATTTCATCCTAAGACCCAGATTCAGGGCTATCTCTAGCTCATATGGTTACTATTTTTTCAAGAAACCTTTTATTTAATGAGTACAAACTTCATAGGTACAACTTCAGGAATATTGTAATTCTTCCCCCCATACCCGCCCTCCCACTCCTACTCCCCTCCACCCCCTCCTCCCTCTCCAATTCCCAGTCCCATGCAGTTAATATTTCTTTTCAATTCACTTTATACACAGAAGACAGACTCTATATTAGGTAAAGATTTCTATAATTTGCACACACACACACAATATATTTTAAAAAACTGACAACAAGTTTTATAGTTAATTCTCATAGTACAACTCATTGAGGCCAGAGGTCCTTCCTGGAGAGTAAGTGCACAGTTATTCCTATTATTAATTTAACAATTAACACTCTTATGTATAACATCAGTGATCACCTGAGGCTCTTGACTTGAGCTGCCAATGCTATGGAAGCCTTTTGAGTCCACAGTCTCCATCAGTATTTAGGCAAGGCCATAAGCAAAGTAGAAGTACTCTCCTCCCTTCAGATAAGAGTACATCCTTCTTTGATGGCTCCTTCTTTCTACTGGGTCTTGCAGAGATCCTTCATGTGGGACATTTATTTTTTTTGCCAAATTGTCTTTGCTTTCATGCCTGAAATACTCTCATGGTCTTTTCAGCTACACCAGAATGCCTTAAGGGTTGAATCTGAGGTCAGAGTGTTCTTTGGAGTGATTGTCATTCTATGAGTCTGCTGTGTGAACTGCTTCCCATGTTGGAACATTCTCTCCTTTTTAATTTGATCTGTTGTTATTACCAGACACTTTATCTTATTTATATGATTTCTTTAACACTTAATATATATATGATCAATTTGACACTTAATATGATCACTTTTTAACACCTACGATGGCATTATTACCACCGAGCTTAATGGGATTCCATGACAACTTTTTAACTGTACCATTAGAAGTAAGTCTTTACAGTCACAAACTTCCTCCTACCTCTCTTATTCCCACTCTTATTTTTTTTTACTGACATCTATTTTAAATTGACTTTATACACATATGAGTAACTCTATGTTAAGTAAAGATTTCAACAAATAGTATGAAAAAGAGAAAAAAAAACTGTTGGGTAGGTGTGGTCCCACTGGTACTAAGTTGGATGAGCAAAATTTACAGATGACTCTTGAACAATGCCATAGTTAGGGATATCTACCCCTGATGCATTTGAAAATTTGCCTGTTATTCTTGACTTTGCACATCAACAACAAGAGGTAGCTATGAAAGTATTATAGTATGTACTGTAGTTAATTTTATGCATTTATGATTTAACACTGCATTTTTTGTTTGTTTACATTATCTTAACTGTGAATGGTACCGTGTAGTCTGTGTGCATACATTTTGATAATTTTAAAACTTTTTAATAATATATTCAAGTGTATATTTTATAATAAGTGATAACATAGATTATCATCTACATGTATTTCATATATTAATGACATACCTAACTTCCATAATTTTTTTCATTCCTTTTTTAAAAAATATTTATTTATTTATTTGAAAGACAGAGTTCCAGAGAGGAAAGGAAAGACAGAGAGATCAATCTTCTATCCACTGGTTCATTCCCCAAATGGCTACAGTGGCTGGGTTTGGCCAGGACAAAACCAGAAATATGAAACTCCATCTGGTTCTCCCAAATGAGTACTTTGGCCATCTTCTGCTGCTTTCCCAGGCACATCAACTGGGAGCTGGTTTGGAAGTGTAGCAGCTGAGACTCGAACCAGTGCCGATTTGGGTTGCTGGCATTGCAGGTAGTGGGATAACCTACTGCATCACAATGCTGGGCTCTTTGTGTTTTTTTTTTTGTTTGTTGTTGTTGTTTTTTTTGAGTCACAGTTTGAGATTTTTTTTCAAATTGCAACATATCTTCAAAAAAAATCCAACATATACATGAACTAAGTTCAAACCTATGTTGTTCAAGGGTCAACTGCAGTATGGATCTCAGCTGCCTCCAGCCCTTAGTGTGGTCTCCCTGTGTAGTGAATAATCTTCCCAATATATTTCAGATGCCCCTGCCATATACCATAATGGGAAAATGGGGCTCATACCTGATTTATGTACGTCATAAGATTTCTTCAAGGTATATCATGCATAGTATAAATAAATACATGTGCACATGAGGTGTATCACACAGGATCAAATGCTCCATGTTTTGCAGAGAGACTTCAGAGAGAGTATTCCATCAATGGTCACAGATATTTTCATTACAGATGCTTATAGAGGAGCATTTTTCAGTTGCTAATTAGACACCTGCTATTAATATAATTCATAATAGCCTGAGGATGTTACTGTTCTGGGAGTTATAGCAGCATTGACTTCTTGGAAGCTTTATCTTGTTTGTGACTGAAATTCCAAACAGCAGAGCCATAGCCTTTTCAGAGGATTCTGAATCCTGTTGCTTTACTTTATAAGTGGGTGTGGACAGAGAACTATATTGTCAACAAATGACAGCAGGTGCTGGGAGCCTTCGTTGTTTTATTAAGCACACCAGAGATACCAGCCAAGCCAGAACTCTTGCTCCATTTTGTATTGTTTTACTTCTGAGAAACTTGCTAGTTCTAGAATGAATTGCTCAACATGTATCTGTTTCAAATATATTTATAATATAATCAGGTTTTATGTTTTATGATTCAGTTTAATTTAGGAAAATTCAAAATATGAAGGTAAAGCAGTTTCACCCATAGACCAATACTAAGGTTGTGCTCTGGTTTTATACCTGCCTCTACTCACACAAAGGTACCAGGTATACTCTCACATGAGGGTCTTTGAATTTAGAGTGCATCTATCCAGAATGCACTTGCTGTAAAACCACATGAATAAACCTTCACCTTCTTTAAGTCCTGTGTGGTTAGGTTTAATAGGGCTGATGTGCAATAAATATTTAATGAATTAAATAAAACATCAAGGGAAGTTGGAATCTTTGACCTTTAAGTTTATTTTGGTTATAATATACCCTTATTTTGAAAATTACTATAAAGGCTTCTCAATAATTATGCCTTCTATTTAAAGATGATATTTATTTTAGTCTATTATTCATAAATAGTTTGAAATAGGGTTGTCAATATTCTTTCCAAGTATCTATGCTCACCAATAATCTGGTAGACAAATCAGATGGCATGACAGTAACTTCTAGAGTTTGCACATGTGTCTGCATGTATGTGCTCACTCACTCACTCACATGTGTGAGTAAGAAAAACTGAAATTCTTGATGGCACTCAAGGCACTAGAATAAAAGTGTAAAATGAAAAGGGCACATGGGACAAAATATGGAGAACTAATGTCCATGGTATTAGCTTTCTCTTGTAGCCCTGAAGTATTGCTTTTTCAGGGGCCTCATATTCTTTAATTAACCCTTGATTCAAATAATTTCCAAAAAAATCTTCAGAATAACTTGGACTGGAAAAATCATGGAGGAAATTACATGTAATAGAGTTAGCACACTAAAGTTTAAGCACTGGTTTAAAGTCCATGTAAATAACATGTCTTATCTTTAGTATAAAAACCATAAAATGGGTTTGAAGCCTGTAGTTTTGAAACATTCTACAGTGTCCACATTTTAAAATAAACCCATATACAGGGTCCAGCACCGTGACTCACTTGCTTAATCCTCTGCCTGCGGCACTGGCATCCCATATGGGGTTCTAGTCCCGGATGCTCATCTTCCAGTCCAGCTCTCTGCTGTGGCTCAGGAGGTCAGTGGAGGATGGCCCAAGTACTTGGGCCCTGCACCTGCATGGGAGACCAGGAGGAAGCACCTGGCTCCTGGCTTTGGATTGGTGCAGTGCCAGTGGTGGCAGCCATTTTGGGGGGTGAACCAATGGAAGGAAGACCTTTCTCTCTGTCTCTCTCTCACTGTCTATCTGTCAAATAAATAAAATAAAAACACATACATACAGTCTACTGACCATTGACAAGGGTTCCCAGTAGTACATAATGTGGAAGAATAGTCTCTTCAACAAATTATGTTGGGAAAACTGAATATCCACCTGCAAAAAATGCATTTGCCCACCTCTACCCACTTTACACCATAAACAAAAATAAACTCAAAATAGACTTAAATTTCAGTTATATATACAAATGTAACTGTTAGCAAGGATGTAGAAAAAAGAGAACACTTGTGTATCATATGTAGAAATGTAAAATGATGCAATAATTATTGAAAACAGTATGGACATTTCTCAAAAATTTTAAGGGTATTAAGTTTGACAGGAATAAAAAGTGCTGGCGTTATTCCATAGTAGGGTGATTTTAGATAATGATAAAGTACTTTATCTTTCTCTCAACCAAAAACCTAGAATAAAGGATGCCAAATGTTTTCACAATAAAGAAATGTTAAGTGTTTGTGGAGATAGATATTTTTATTCTGACTGGAAAATTATACAATGTATTCATGTACCAAATATCACATTTATGGTAGCACGTTAATATGTACAATTTTCATGTGTTAAAAATTTTTAAATTTTTAAAATTTAGAAATAACACTACCATATAACCTAACAAATCTACTTTTGGTATATATCAGAAGAATTGCAATCAGAATCTTAAAGAGCTATCTTCATTCCCATGTTAATGGAATGTTAGTACAGTCACCAAGATATGGAAATGACTCAAGTGTCCATCAAAAGATGAATGTATTAAAAATGTGTATACACACACCAAATACACAAGGATACTTCAAAAGATTTTCATGGAAAAGTAGAATTAAAATATAAGTTTAAGGAATGGGCATTTAGCCTGGTGGTTAAGAGGCTCATGTTGTTCTTCAGTTTGCTAATGTGATGTATCACATTTATTTATTTTTCTCCAGAAAGATTTTATTTAAGGTATATAAACTTCATGTACTTCATAAACACAACTATAGGAACATAGTGATTCTTCCTACCGTACCTGCCCTCCCACCTGTTTTCTCACCCTTCTTCCTCCTCCCTCTCTAATTACCTTTCTTATTTTTTACTAAAATATATTTTTAATTAACTCTATATACAGAAGATTAACTCTATACTAAGTAAAGAGTTTAATAAATAGCATGAAAAAAAAAAACTTTCCTCAACAGATTTTTTATTTCTCCTGTGACCCACTGTTCATTCAGGAGCATGTTCTTCAGTCTCAATGTATTTGCATATGTTCTAAAGATTCTTGAGTTGTTGATTTCCAGTTTCACTTCATTATGCTCAGAGAAGATGCATGGTATAATTTCAATTTTTTTGAAATTTGCTGAGACTTTCTTTATGTCCTAGCCTGTGGTCTGTCCTAGAGAAAGTTCCATGCACTGATGATAAGAATGTGTATTCTGCAACTATCGGATTAAAAGTTCTGTAGATATTTGTTAAGTCTATTTGGTCTATAGTGTTGATTAATGGTTGTTTCTTTGCTGATTTTCTGTCTTATCTCTTGCTGAAAGTGGAGTATTGGAGACCACCATTACTGTTGTATGTGAGTCTATACTTCCCTTTAGATACATCAACATTTCTTTTAAATAGCCAGGTGTCCCGTAATTAGGTGCATATATGTTTATTATAGTAACATATTCCTGTTGAATTCATCCCTTAATTATTGCATAGTGACCTTCTTTGTCTCTTTTAACAGTTTTTGTGTTAAAGTCTATTTTGTCTGATATTATGATGGCTACCACAGTCTTTTTAGCTTTCTGTTAGCATGGACTATCTTTTTCCATCCTTTCACTTTCAGCTTTCATGTATTTTTGTTGATGAGATGTGTTTCTTGTAGGCAGCAAATAGATGTTTTTTTTTTTTTAATCCATTCAGCCATTTTGTATCTTTTAACTGAAGAGTTGAGGCTGTTTATATTCAAGGTGACAACTGATAAGTAAGGACTTGGCCCTGCCATTTTCCCATAAATATTCCTATTTTTTACTTTGGATTTTCTTTGTACTTTTACTGGGAGATTTTCTGCCTTCACTTTCTTTCATAGTGATGACAGTGTTTCTGTATTTCTGTGTGCAGCACATCCTTAAGCATCTTTTTTGAGGCTGGACGAATGGTGACAGATTCTTTCAATTTTTGTTTGTTATGGAAGGTCTTTATCTCATCTTCATTCTTAAATGAGAGCTTTGCAGGGTACAGTATTCTGGGTTGACAGTTTTTTTTTTTTCTCTTAAGACTTGGAATATATCTCACCATTCTCTCCTAACCTGTAGGGTTTCTGATGAGAAGTCAGCTGCAAATCTAATGGAGATCCTCTGAAAGTAACCTGGCAGTTCTCTTGTGCACATTTTAGAATCTTTTCTTTGTGTTTTACTGTGGAGAGTTTGACTACAATGTGTCATGGTGAGAATCATTTCTGCTCATATCTATTAGGAGTTCTATGTGCTTCCTCTAACTTGGATGTCCCTTTCTTTCTCCAAATTAGGGAAGTTTTCTGTAATTATTTCACTAAAAAGGCCTTCTGATCCATTCTTTCTTTCCATGACTTCAGGAATTCCTAAGACTTGTATGTTGGGTTGTTTGATAGGATCCCACAAATCTCTAGCACTGTTTTATAGTTTTCTAATTTCTTCTGCTTTTTGGTTTGACTATAAAATTTTTGGAGATTCATCTTCTAACTCAATATATTCTTTCTTTTGCCTCACTGAGTCTGTGTTTAAGGCTTTCTACCGCATTTTAATTTTATCTCTTGAATTATTCATATCCAATATTTCATTTTTATTTCTCTTTAAAATCTCAATTTTATGGGAAAATGTTCATTTATGTCATGTATGGATATCTTTAACTCATGACTTTGCTTCTGATTACTTCTAAGTCATCTTATCAAATTTTTGAATTCTGTTTTGGGCATTTCTTTAATCTCTTCATTTTCACATTCTACTATTGAAATGTTGCTGTGTTCCTTTGTAGGCATCATGTTGTCTTTCTTATTTTTGTTTCTTGAATTGCTACAATTTTTAGGCATTTGTGAGCTACTCATTTCCCCCCCTTTGGACTATGTCTCTGTGGATTAGTGGAGTGTCTGCTCTCTCAGTGAATACCCTGAGAGTGTGCTGGATATGGTCAGGGAGCTCTGTTCAGAGCTCCTGGTTAAGAGGAGTATCCAAGGTGACACCCAAATTGGGCATGATGAATCTCCCTTTTTTTTGTTTGTTTGTTTTTTGTTTTGTTTTGTTTTAATCAGAGGGGAGATTTAATCTGTTATGTTGACATAGTCTCACACTCACCTCCTCTCCTCCAAGGAGACCAATGCCTGGACACTAGCCCCACTAGGTATAATATTCATTACACTGTCTCAAGAACCACACAAAGGATCTGTGTCTTCGGTGTGAACACAAATTCTGCAGCAGTGACCCTCTGCAGAGAATCAATTCCCCAAGAGTGTGGAACTGCCCACTGTGACTACCCAAAGGCCCAACCACACACTGCACCCTCACATGTAGCCACAGTGTTTTCATAGTCCCAGCACACAAGGCTGCCACAGTTATGAGCACCCAGCCCCCTGTCAATTCTCCCAGCCAAGACTCAGGCATCTCCTCTCTGCTGATTGCTGGGCACATGGACACAAGCTGATGCAGCTGTTGCATATGTCCAAAATAGTGCCCACCCTCTCTTGGTTAGTTATAGAATGCCAGTGCTGGTTGGTCGAGAGAGAAATGTGCCCCCCATTTTTACCTCTAGGTTGGCAGGTACACGGTCCCCCACAGGCACCAAGCCATACTTGCTCCATGCTCTTCCTACAGCTTTAATGCCAGTGGCTTGGGCTGCTGCAGTCTGGTCTCATCTCACTCTGCAATGCTGGTGCCAAGGCTCTCTACTGCTGGGGTCCTGAGTTGTGCATGTCCACACCCTCCACGTAGTTGTACAGTGTCCCTCTAATTTGTGAGGTATTTCTTCTATTGTTTTCTCCCTAACTCTTCACTGATATTGCAATCTCTCTATTTTTTTTTTTTTTGGACAGGCAGAGTTAAACAGTGAGAAAGAGAGAGAGAAAGAGAGAAAGGTCTTCTTTCCATTGGTTCACCCCCAAAATGGCCACTATGGCTGGTGCGATGCGCCGATCTGAAACCAGGAGCCAGGTGCTTCCTCCCATGCAGGTGTAGGGCCCAAGCACTTGGGCCATTTTCCACTGCCTTCCGGGGCCACAGCAGAGAGCTGGACTGGAAGAGGAGCAACCGGGATAGTATCTGGCACCCCAACCAGGACTAGAACCTGGGGTGCCAGTGCCGCAGGTGGAGGATTAGCCAAGTGAGCTGTGGTGCCTGCCTCTCTATGTTTTTTTTTTTTTTTGACAGGCAGATTGGACAGTGAGAGAGAGAGACAGAGAGAAAGGTCTTCCTTTTCTGTTGGTTCACCCCCCAGTGGCCACTGCGGCCGGTGCACTGCAGCCAGCTCACGGCACTGATCCGAAGCCAGGAGCCAAGTGCTTCTGGTCTCCCATGCAGGTGCAGGGGCCCAAGCACTTGGGCCATCCTCCACTGCACTCCCTGGCCACATAGAGAGCTGGACTGGAAGAGGAGAAACCGGGACAGAATCCAGTGCCCCGACTGGGACTAGAACCCAGTGTGCCGGCCCCGCAGGCGGAGGATTAGCCTATTGAGCTGCAGTGCCGGCCCTCTCTATGTTTTTTCTAAAACTATCTTTTCCTAGACAAAAGTAGTAAACTCCCTTCCTATTCTGCCATCTTGCTGTCTCCTCACTCTTACTGATTTTTGTATGCTGAGCCATCCCTACATACCAGGAATAAATGCCACTTGGTTCAGGTGATTGATCTTTCTGATGTGTTGTTGGATTTGATTAGCTAGTATTTTATTGAGGATTTTGCATCTTTGTTCATCAGGGATATTGATCTATTGTTTTTTTTTATTTTATTTTCTCTCATTTCAGATTTGAGGTGATACTGGCCTCCGAGACGGAGTTTTGGAGGTTCCCTCCCTTTTATTGTTTTTGAATAGTTTGAGAATAATTGGAGTTAGTTCTTCTTTAAAAGTCTGGTAGAAATCAGCAGAGAAGCTGTCCAGTCCTTGTCTTTCCTTTGCTGTGAGGGTTTTTATGTCTGATTCAATCTCAATATTGGTTATTTTCTGTTTAAGTTTTCTATATCTTCATGACTTAATCTTAGTAGATTGTATGTGTCCAGGAATCTATCCATTTCTTCTAAATTTTCTTTTTTTTCTTTTTTTTATTTTTTTTTTTATTTTTTGACAGGCAGAGTGGACGGTGAGAGAGAGACAGAGAGAAAGGTCTTCCTTTGCCGTTGGTTCACCCTCCAATGGCCGCCGCGGCCGGCGCGCTGCGGCCGGTGCACCGCGCTGATCCGGTGGCAGGAGCCAGGAGCCAGGTGCTTTTCCTGGTCTCCCATGGGGTGCAGGGCCCAAGCACCTGGGCCATCCTCCACTGCACTCCCTTGGCCACAGCAGAGGGCTGGCCTGAAAGAGGGGCAACCGGGACAGAATCCAGCGCCCCGACCGGGACTAGAACCCGGTGTGCCGGCGCCGCTAGGCGGAGGATTAGCCTAGTGAGCCACGGCACCGGCCTAGATTTTCTAATATGTTAGCATGTAACTGTCTGTAGTAATTTGTAATATTTTTTTTATTTCTGCGGTATCTCTCGTTACATCTCCTTTTTGATCTCTGATTTTATTGATTTGGGTCTTCTCCCTCTTTTTTTTTGGTGTATCAATTTTGTTTATTTTTTTTTACAAAAAAACAGCTCTTCATTTCACTGATCCTTTGTATAGTTTAAATTTTATTTATTTCTACTCTAATTTTAATGATTTCTTTCCTCCTACTAATTTTGAGTTTGTTTTGTTATTCTTTTTCCAGGTCCTTTAGAAGCATTGACAGATCATTTATTTGATGACTTTCCAATTTTTTAATGTAGCCACTAATTGCTATAAAATTCCCTCTTACCTTTGTTTTTGCTGCATTCAGTAAGTTTTGATATGCTGTATTGTCATATTTGATTGTTTCCAGGAATTTTTTGATTTCCCTTTTGATTTGTTCTATGACCCATTGTTCATTCATGAATGTGTTGTACAGTCTCCATGAGTTTGCATATTTTGGGGAGTTTCTTATGTTAACTTCCAGCTTCATTCCATTGTGGTCAGAAAGCATGCATGATATAATTTCAATTTATTGGAATAATCTGAGAATTTCTTTATGGTGTAGTGTATGGTATATTCTAGAGAAAGTCCCACACACTGATGAAAAGAAAGTGTATTCTTCAACTGTGAGAAAATGCTCTTCTCAATAGATGCACAGAAAGCATTTGATAAAATGCAACATCCTTTCATAATCAAAATCTAAAGGAAATTGAGTATAGAAGAATAAATATATCTCAACACAATCAAGGCAATGTAGGAGAAACCCACAGCCAACATTATATTGAATGGGGAAACTCTGGAAGCATTTTCACTGAGATCTGGAACCAGACAAGGATGTCTACTTGCACCATTATTATTTGATATGTTTTTGGGAGATTTAGCTTGAGCCATTAGGCAAGAAAAAGAAATCAAAGGGATACAAATTGGAAAGGAGGGAGTCAAATTATCTCTTTTTTGCAGATAATATAATCCTATATTTAGGGAAAAAAAATGACTCCACTAAGAGACTATTGGAACTCATAAGAGCATTTGGTAAAGTTGCAGTATATTAACTCAACACCCAAAAATCAGTAGCCTTTGTATACACACACAATGCAATGGCTGAGAAATAAGTTGTAAAATCAGTCCCATTCACAATAGCTACAAGAATAATTAAATACCTTGGAGTAAATTTAACCAAGGAAGTCAAATATCTCTATGATAAAAATTATAAAACATTAAAGAAAGAAAGAAATATAAAAAGACACAAAAACGGAAAAACCTTCCATGTTAGTGGATTGGAAGAATTAATATAATCAAAATGTCTGAACTACTGAAAATAATTTACGTATTCAATGTGATCCCAATCAAAACACAAATGACATTCATTTTAGATACAGAGAAAATAATACTAAATTTCATATGGAAACAAAAGAGATCTACGTAGTTAAAGCAATCCTAGAAAACAAAAACAAAGCTGGAGGCAGATTTTCAAGACATATTATGGGGTGGGTATAATGAAAACAGCCTCTCACTGGTGCAAAAATAAGACTTGTAGACCAGTGGAAAATAATAGAAACCCCAGAAATCAATCCCAATGTCTACAAGCAACTCATCTTTGACAAAGTAATTAAATCAGTCTCTTCAGTCACTTCAACAAATGATGCTGGGAAAATTGGATCTCCACATTCAGAACTATGAAACAAGACCACTACCATACACCTTATGCAAAAATCAACTCAAAATGGATCAAAGATCTAAGTCTATGACCTGATACCATCAAATTACCAGAGGAGAACATTGGGGAAACTCTGCAAGACATTGGCATAGGCAAAGGCTTCTTGCAAATGATGCCAGCAGCAGAGGCAATCAAAGCCAAAATGCACAAATAGATTACATTAAGATAAGAAGCTTCTGCACTGCAAAGAAAGCACTTAACAAAGTAAGCAGCAGTGGACAAATAGGAGAAAATATTTGCAAACTATGAAACTACGGAAGGGTTATTATCCAGAATCTATAAAGAGCTCAAGAAACTCAACAACAATAAACCGAACAATCCATTTATGGAATGATTAAGGACTTTGACGTTTTTCAAAGGATGAAATTTGTTTAAAGGATGAAATTCAAATGGGCAATAGACACATGAAAAAATACTCAGGATCACTAAGCATCAGGGAAATGCAAAATAAAATCACAATGAAGTTTTACTTCACCCCATTTAGACTGGCTCTCAATACAGAAATCAACAATCAGAAAATGCTGGTGAGGATGTGGGGGAAAAGGTACCCTAATCCACTGTTGGTGGGAGTGTGAACTAGTACAGCCAACGGGGAAGAGAGCATGGAGATTACTCAGAAATATGAAAACAGATCTACCATATGACCTAATCAACCTACTCCTCAGAATTTACCCAAAGGAAGTGAAATCAGCATATCAAAGTTAGCTGTTCCCCCATGTTTATTGCAGCTTAATTCACATTAGCTAAAATATGGAATCAACCCTGATGTCCATCAGCTGATGACTAGATAAAGAAAATGTGTATATATACACTGTGGAACACCATGCAGCCATAAAAAAAATGAAATCCTACTTTTGCGACAAAATAAAAGCAACTGGAAACCATTACCTTTAGTGAAATAAGCCAGCTCCCAAAAGACAAATATGATTCCTCTGATTGTGGTAACTGATAGAGTAGTGAAAATCTAATGTGTCTGAGCAGAATTGATATTTTGAGATTTGATTATTGTTTACAGCCCTTGTCTCTTCTGTTGAGGAACAGTGTTTTTTTCTTACTATTTGTTGAATTCTTTACTTAGTGGAGGGTTAAGCTTATGATTATAAAATAAATTGAAAGTATGTCACTGTAAAAGTTAAAAGGAAGAATAAGAAAGGAAGGAGAGACAGGAGGATTGTGGGCAGGCGGGAGGGTAGGATGGGAAATATCACTTTTCCCACCTCTGTATATATGAAATACTTGAAATGTATTCACATTTTATAAATAAAAAATTATAAAACAAAAACAAATAAATCTTATTTTAACCCCTACCCCTGAATGCCCATGTTGCATATTGCAGTACCTGGGTTCAATATCTTGCTTCTGACCCCATATTTTTGTTAATGCAAACCTTGAGAGTCAGTGGTGCTGGTTCAAATAATTTCATCCTTGTCACCCACGTGGGCAACCAGGTTAGCAGGCTCAGCTCCTGGCCCTGACCCTGGTCTAACTCTGTGCAAGTGTTTGAGGTGTTCCTTGACTGTGTGTTATTGTTTCTGCCTCTCAAATAAATAAAAACTTTAAAAAATGAAAGCTTGTTTTGGTGCATCAATTTTGAAATCCAAGCATTGTTTTTACATAATATATGTTTGCATGAACATAGATTTTATATGCATATATAGATATAGATATACATAACACTATGTAATATAACCAAAGTACACATATGGGATATCATATTTTATATTAATTAATGTATTTAAGTATATCAAATATATACTGATATAGAAAAACTATATAATCAGTATTTAAAAAGAAGACAGCATGAATAAATGTGGAGGACATTGTGCTAAGTGAAATAAGCCAATCACAGAACAGATACAAATAATTTGAATATTATGCATCTAAAATAATCAAGCTTGTAGAGGCAGAACATACAATGGCAGCTAATGGGTCTGAGAAGTTGGGAACCTGGAGAGTTGTTCAGTGAATATATAGTTTAATTTATGCTGGATAAATGAGTTCTAGAGAGCTCCTGTACAGTGTAGTTCTGATAGTCAACACTGGTATTGCACACTCTGAGATTTCAGGCAGCTCTCCTTGCTGATACCTGTGATGCCTGTGGATTCCTCCTGTAGCTAGGATTGCCCCTGTAAGGCAATTGTGCAGGTGGACCCTGCTGAGGCTCTTCTGTGTACCCTTTCTCTGCAATCAGTATCCTCAAACTGCTGATTGGCTTTGTTTCTCATGGCTTTGTTTCTCATTTTCTGCTGTGTTCCCAGGTCTCTGAGTCCTACTGTTTCCCCATTATTTTTCTACTAAACTCCAATGCTCTTCCTCGACCACTCAGTTTGAGATGCAGTTATTTATTTGTTGTTTCTGTTCTTTTCTGTGGAGGAAGAGTTTAACACTGGGCACCTCTATTCAGCCATCTCACAAAAGCTGAAGTCCCCAATCCAATTATTTCTGCATGTTACTTCCTGCTTTCTCTCACTTTAAATATAACCTGTTCATGTGGTGAGGTGGGGCATTCTGAATCATCTTTGGGTCTGGAACAATGCCCAGTTCTAGAAACTTTTTTCTTGCTCAAATGAGTAAACTCTGTTAAGTTGAACTGTGCTCAGTTTTTCTTTTAACAGAGTCCAGAGACACATGTGCTTTTGTTGGTTGGTTGGTTTTGTTTTTCCTGAGTTTTACCCTGAATTTGAAGATCTATTTGGGAACCACTTTCCTGTGTACAAGCTTACCAGATTCTGGTAATTGGCCTAGAAATTAAGCAACAATAGTAGAATACAAGAAGATAAGGCCAGTAAGAAATTGGCTTAAAACTGTGAGATAAGAACAAACAGATGACAGAAAAATGGAATAGCATATTGATAAAATGATGACATGCAAAAGGAGATTGGATAATAAATATTCTAAGAACACTAAACTTTCAGTGGCACAACTAAAATATATTTGACAGAGAGAATAGATTAAGTAAAAATTAAAATGGTTTTATATAAGACCAAAATAACTAGTTCTAAAAAATCAAGTTAAAGAGGAAGGCTGCATTCATTCCATATATATTTCTATCACCTACTAAGTGAGTTGGAGCTTCAGATCTTAAAAACAGAGTACACCAGCACAGCTAAGGACATATTATCACCCACATTTCTTTCTCCCTCTGTCGGTGCTATGGAAATCCTGTTTGCCTTGGCTGTTTTGTTTCAAACAGGTGTTATACAATTTTGTTCTTTTAAACTAAGAACTGGCAGAGTCCACCCTTTTCCTAGGTAACACCAATCATCTGCTGGTTTGAGGCTGTGGTGAACAATTGTTTTCAGGCATTTTACATTGTGAACCTCTATAAATAACAATATTTGATCATGTTCCCATGTATGTATGTTTATTTATTTGAAGAATACCCACATGCTGTGTCAACATCCTATATTAATATGTCTAACTATGCCCCTCCTTCACCTATTCACAGCACAGGAGCCAGAATAATCCTTTCAAAATAAATCAGATTGTGTCACCAGAAACCTCCAATGGTTTCAACTTCTACATACAAACAAAACACAAAATCCTCAAACTGGCCGCAGGGGCCTTACCAATCTGGCCCCTGCTGTTTTACTTCCTTCCTCACACCAAACAAAGCACCCTGGCCACCTTGCCATGACATGAGCATGTTTCTACAGTATATTTCTGACTCAGGGCTCTGTTCCCTCTACCTGGAGTTCTTACCCTCCAAATTACCATGTGGCTGCTCCCTCACTCCTTCAAGTTGCTATTCCAATGGCAGCTTCTGAGCAAAGACCCCTTGGTCATTCTATTAAAAATTGCAACTCACCCTTCCAGACCACAACACTCTGCACCTGCCCCCCTCTGCCTCTCTGTTTCTTCCCAGAGGGCTTATTGCCTGTAATACGCCATAAAAGCAATTTATTTCTCAGTCCATCTGACTGCCCGCTAGTACACTGATACCATGTGGGCAGACATTTTTGTCTTTTTGGTCCCTTCTATATCCCTAGCACACAGAACAAAGCTTCTCAATAACTCTTCTGAGTAAATCAGTATACTAAGATTTTAGGATTTATAATGGTTGCTTCTAGTATTTTAAATATCATATATTGAATGATTAAATGTATTTTACTGAGCCCATTGAGGGTATATAATTATATAATAGCCTTTCTTGTGTTAACTGATCTTTGATTTTGATTTTTTTGCATTAACACATTTATTGCTTTATTTTATGTTTGGTGCCTTTTAGTGCATTTGTATTTATTCAGGTTATTTTACTTAAGTAATGTTGATATGTTATTTTCCTTTTTGTGTGCTTGTTTTGTCAGATTTTTTTTCAAGATCTTGTTAATTTTATATGAATAATTGAGAAGCACTTAACATTTTCCATGTCTCGGGTCTATACTTTCCTCTTGATTACATTTTATAGGTGTTTTCTGTTGTTTCTTTTTTTGTTCTTGAACCACCTTTTTTGATTTTTTTGAAAAATCATTGTTCTCCTTTCTTTAATCTATATATTTTCTTACTAAATGATTTTATTTTTAATTGAAAGAAAATAATTGTATATGTTTATGTATATAATGTCATGTTTTGAAACATGGATACTTTTGGAATTATCAAATCAAGTCAATTGATATATCACCTCAAGTACTTATCATTTTTTGTGGTGAGAATATTTAAAATATGTTTTTTAGCTACTTCAAAATATACATTATTATTGACTTCAATCAGATAATCAGAACCTATCCCTCCTAATTGAAACTTCATATCTTTGACCAAAGCTTTCTCTTTTCCTACCTATTATTACCACTACTCCCCTACTCCAACCCCTGCCAGCCCCATCTGTGACTCTCCCCTCTGTTAACCATCTTACTTACTACTTCTTTGAGTTCAACTTTTTCAGTTCATATATGAGTGAGATCATGCAGTGTTTGTCTCTCCTTGCCAGGCTTGTCTCAGAATATTTTTAAATTTAGAAACAGTGCCATTTTATTAATATTTTAATTAATTTTTTTAACTTTTATAATGAATATAAATTTCCAAAGTACAGCTTATGGATTACAATGGCTTCCCCCCCATAATGTCCCTCCCACCCGCAACCCTCCCCTTTCCCTCTCACTCCCCCCTTCCATTCACATCAAGATTCATTTTCGATTCTCTTTCTATACAGAAGATCAGTTTAGCATACATTAAGTAAAGATTTCAACAGTTTGCTCCCACACAGAAACATAAAGTGAAAAATACTGTTTGAGTATTAGTTATAGCATTAAATTTCAATGTACAGCACACTAAGGACAAAGATCCTACATGAGGAGTAAGTGCACAGTGACTCCTGTTGTTGACTTAACAAATTGACACTCTTGTTTATGGCCTCAGTAATCACCCTAGGCTCTTGTCATGAGCTGCCAAAGCTATGGAAGCCCCCTGAGTTCACCGACTCTGACCATATTTAGACAAGGCCATGGTCAAAGTGGAAGTTCTCTCCTCCCTTCAGAGAAAGGTACCTCCTTCTTTGATGACCTGTTCTTTTCACTGGGATCTCACTCGCAGAGATCTTTCATTTAGGTTTTTTTTTTTTTTCCAGAGTGTTTTGGCTTTCCATGCCTCTAATACTCTCATGGGCTTTTCAGCCAGATCTGCGTGCCTTAAGGGCTGATTCTGAGGCCAGAGTGCTGTTTAGGACATCTGCCATTCTATGAGTCTGCTGTGTATCTCGCTTCCCATGTTGGATCATTCTCTCCCTTTTTTATTCTATCAGCTAGTATTTGCAGACACTATTCTTGTTTGTGTGCTCCCTTTGGCTCTTAGTCCTATCATTAAGATCAATTGTGAACAGAAATTGGTCACTGGGACTAGTGAGCTAGCATTGGTACATGCCACCTTGATGGGATTGAATTGGAATCCCCTGGTATGTTTCGAACTCTACCGTTTGAGGTAAGTCAGCTTGAGCATGTCCCGAATTGCACATCTCTTCCCTCTCTTATTCCCACTCTTATATTTAACAGTGATCACTTTTCAGTTAAGTTTCAGCACTTAAGAAGAATTGTGTATTGATTACAGTATTCAACCAAAAGTATTAAGTAGAACAAAAAATACTATTTTAACATTTTATTTCAGAATAATTTTAGCTTGCAAAATAAAAATTATGAGGTAGTAATACAAAGAGTTCCTCCATATCCCTGACCTCATTTCCCCTATTAGTATCTATATTAGTATCTCTGCCACAATTAATGAACTACACCCAGCTTTTTCTATTGTTTTAATTCAGACTTCTTTTATCTCTCCCATACCTCCCAATCTCAAGTAATCAACGTTTTGCTTTCATGTTGAGTAATTTAAAAATTTTTAGATCCCACATGTAAGGGAAAATATACATTACTTATCTTTCTGTGCCTACTTGGTTTCACTCAACATAATGTCCTCAAGTTCCACCATTTTTCTGTGAATGATAGGAATTCATTCTTTTTTATATCTGAATAGAATTCCATTGTGTATATATACCACATTTTCTTTTATTTATTCATCTGATGATGGACACCTTGGCTGAATCCATATTTTGGCTATTTTGAACAACACTACTGTAAACATGATGGTACAGGTATCTTTTTGATATAATGAGAAATGTCTTTTGGTTATATGTCCAGTAGTGGATCATCTGGAAGTTCCATTTCTAGTTTTTCAAGAGATCCTATACTGTTTTCCATGTGGCTGCACTAAGTTAATTATCACTAACAGTGTATGAGTTCTCCTTTCTCCATATCCTCAACAATATTTTCATACCTCATTGTAGTTTTAATTTGCATTTCTCTGATGGCTGGTGATTGTTGCTCCCCCTCTTCGTGGAGGAACGACACAGGTCCCTGCGCTGTTCTTTTGTCTGCTTGGCCCTCCCCGGGTTTGCTGCTGGTTCTTCCCGGGTTGGCTACCGACCCTTCCACCTCCGTGGAAGGGCGGTTCCCCCTGCCACTTTCCCCACTTCCGCGGGGGAGCGGCACACCGCCGGCCGGCTCTCTCGGGGGCTGCTCAGGTGTTCCTTCAGATAGATGTTCCTCGTGCATGTTGTTTCTCTCCTCCTTTATAGTCCTCTTCCACCAATCCCATCTCTGCTACCCACATGCCGAGTATGCTGCTCTCCTCCAATCAGGAGCAGGATCAGCTCCTGCAGGTCATCACTCAAGTTGGCGAGAGGCAGCTGCGTAGAAGTTGTTACTCCTCTCCCAGCGCCATATTGTGGGAGAGCAGATGTATAGAATAAGTCTTAATTCCAGTAACAGTCTAGTCCGAGTTGCTCCCCACAGGTGATACTGAGCATTTTTTATATATTTGTTGAATATTGGCATTTTGTCTTTTGAGAACTATCTATTCAGGTCTTTTGTCCATTTCTTAACTGGATTGATTGATTCTGATTGTTGAGTTGTTTGAGTTCCTGATATAATCTAGATATTAATCATTTGTCAGAAAGGTAGATTGCAAATATTTTCTCAAATTCTGTCAAATGTTTCTTCACTCTGTTGATTGTTTCCTTTGCTGTGCTGAAGCTTCTAAGGTTGAAATAATCCCATTTGTCTAGTTTTTCTTTTGTTGCCTGTGCTTTTGGGGTTTTTTCTAAGAAGTGATTATCAATACCAATGTCTTGATGTGTTTCACCTATGTTTTCTTCTAGCTATTTCACAGTTTCTGGTCTACATTAAGGTTTTTGATCCATCTTGAGTTGATTTTTTTATGTTGGGAGAGGTTCTTCTTTTACACATATGCATCTAGTTTTGCCAGGACCATTTATTGAAAAGACTATCCTTTTTCCAGTGTGCATTCTTGGTACCTTTGTGAACAATCAGTTGGCTAGGTGTGTGTTGATTGATTTCTTTTTTTTTTAAACTTTTATTTAATGAATATAAATTTCCAAAGTACAGCTTATGGATTACAATGGCTTCCCCCCCATAATGTCCCTCCCACCCGCAACCCTCCCCTTTCCCTCTCACTCCCCCCTTCCATTCACATCAAGATTCATTTTCGATTCTCTTTCTATACAGAAGATCAGTTTAGCATACATTAAGTAAAGATTTCAACAGTTTGCTCCCACACAGAAACATAAAGTGAAAAATACTGTTTGAGTATTAGTTATAGCATTAAATCTCAATGTGCAGCACACTAAGGACAAAGATCCTACATGAGGAGTAAGTGCACAGTGACTCCTGTTGTTGACTTAACAAATTGACACTCTTGTTTATGGCCTCAGTAATCACCCTAGGCTCTTGTCATGAGCTGCCAAGGCTATGGAAGCCCCCTGAGTTCACCGACTCTGATAATTTTTAGACAAGGCCATGGTCAAAGTGGAAGTTCTCTCCTCCCTTCAGAGAAAGGTACCTCCTTCTTTGATGACCCGTTCTTTCCACTCTTTCCACTGGGATCTCACTCGCAGAGATCTTTCATTTAGGTTTTTTTTTTTTTCCAGAGTGTCTTGTCTTTCCATGCCTTTAATACTCTCATGGGCTTTTCAGCCAGATCCGCATGCCTTAAGGGCTGATTCTGAGGCCAGAGTGCTGTTTAGGACATCTGCCATTCTATGGGTCTGCTGTGTGTCTCACTTCCCATGTTGGATTGTTTTCTCCCTATCAGCTAGTATTTGCAGACACTATTCTTGTTTATGTGATCCCTTTGGTTCTTAGTCCTATCATTACGATCAATTGTGAACAGAAATTGGTCACTGGGACTAGTGAGCTGGCATTGGTACATGCCACCTTGATGGGATTGAATTGGAATCCCCTGGTATGTTTCGAACTCTACCGTTTGAGGTAAGTCAGCTGGAGCATGTCCCGAATTGCACATCTCTTCCCTCTCTTATTCCCACTCTTATATTTAACAGTGATCACTTTTCAGTTAAGTTTCAGCACTTAAGAAGAATTGTGTATTGATTACAGTATTCAACCAAAAGTGTTAAGTAGAACAAACAAAAAAAATACTAAGAGAGATAACATATCAAGTTGCTCATCAACAGTCAGGGTGATGGCTGATCAAGTCACCGTTTCTCATAGTGTCCATTTCACTTTAACAGGTTTCCTTTTTGGTGCTCAGTTAGTTGTCACCTATCAAGGAGAACAAGTGGTATTTGTCCCTTTGGGATTGGCTTATTTCACTCAACATAATGTTTTCCAAATTCCTAACAGGGATTACTTTTCAGTTAAAATATAAACACCTAAGAATAATTGTGTGTTAATTACAGAGTTCAACCAACGGTACTAGAACAAAAAAATACTAAAATGGATAAAGTATTACATTGATTTCTGGGCTCTGTATTCTGCTCTGTTAACATGTGTGCGAATTTTTATGCCAATGTCATGCTGTTTTAATTACTATAGCTTTCTGGTATGCTTTGAAATCAGGCATTGTGTTGCCTTCAGCTTGAATCTTTTTCATTCAGGATTGCTTTGGCTATTCTGGGTCTTTTGTGATTTCATGTGAATTTTGGTACCCTTTTTTCCCCCTAGTTCATGCACAATATTAACTCCATGAAAACACTCTTTATAATAGTAAATCTGTCCATTATCCATTATATCAGTTCATAGAAGGGACATTCAGTTCCCTCTTTACCCTCTTCACTGATGGCCAAGCAATCATGGATCTGCTTTCTGTTACCTCACATTGGGTTGCACTTCCTAGAATTTTTTTTAACAAGACAATTATTATATGCCTCTTTTAAAAATATTTATTTTCATTTTATTGGAGAGGCAGGAAGAGAAAGAGACAGACAGACAAAGAACTGTTCCATTTGCTGGTTTGCTCCTGAAATGCCTGCAACAGCCATGGCTGGGCCAGGTCAAAGCCAGGAGTTGGAACTTCAACCAGGTTTCCTATATGAGTGGCAGGACTCATGTACTTGAGCCACTACCTGCTGCTTCCCAGGAGCTGCCTTAGGAGGAAGCTGGAATCAGAAATGGAGCCAAACCAGGCACTTCAATGTGAAATGCAGGCATCCTAAGAGGCACTTAATTACAATTCCAAACACACACACCAGAATTTTGTGCAAATAGAAGCATTTAATATCTGCTCTTTTCTAGTTGTCATCTTTCACTCATCACAGTTATTTTGAGATTTTTTGATGTACAATTTGTAACAATTTTTTGTTTTATGAGTAATGTTTTTGGTATTTAAGAAATATTTTTCTAACTCAAAGTAAAAAATGTTTTCCTATCTTGTGCATTTTAAAAAGATTTTGGAATATGTGTATTGTGTTTTAATTTATTTTCCATGAATTTTTGAAGTACCCCCATATTACTCTATTTTTGTAGTTTCAGATTTTACAGTTAAATGTGTGATCATCTTTGTGCTATAGTATAACTTTGTGATTATATAGGGCTCATCTAGGTAATCCAGAATTATCTACCGATTTAATAATCTTTAACCCAAAACCATCTATAGGGTCCCTTTTACTTCTTCATGTGTTATATTTACAGGTTCCGGGAATCCAGACATGGATATCTTTAGGGGGGCATGTATAATTCTGCTCAGCACATCTGGCTTATTGTAAGAAACTGTTCCTGGGTTTTCTTCATGTGATCTTCATGTTGCTCTAAAATGGCTTAATGTGGTGAACAATTTGAACACGGGAGTGGAAAGACTGAACCCCAAAGTTCTGTCTGTAGAATTTCATGCAATTTGTAGTGCAAAGGGCATAGACTTCAGAATTAGTAGGTTTTTTATTTAAATCCCAAGATTTTCCAGTTTCGCTTTATGACCTTCTACAAATTCATTTATTTGAGCTTTCTGGTTTCTATATTAATAAAAGGTAATAGTGCTTACCTTGTGTGTTATCTTAAGGACTAAAGAGACAAAATAAGTTAAAATGCCTTGGAGCATGTACACATAAAATGTATGATGCTAATTTTGCGTGTTTCCCAGAAACCCTTGCTTCAATGAGGCTGCATTTTTCTTTACAAAAACATGATTTAATTTTTCCCAATGCTTATGCTATTCTTTAAAAGATTTTATTCATTTATTTGAAAGAGTTACACAGAGAGAGAATGAGAGGCAAAAAGAGAGAGAGAGAGAAAGGTCTTCCATCTACTGGTTCATTCCCCAATTGGCCGCAGCGCCTGGTACCGCGCCAATCTGAAGCCAGGAGCTTCTTCCAGGTCTCCCACGTACGTGCAAGGGCCCAAGGACTTGGGCCATTCTCCGCTGCTTTCCCAGGCCATAGCAGAGAGCTGGATTGGAAGTGGAACAGCCAGGACTCGAACTGGCGCCTGTATGGAATGACAGCACTGCAAGCGGTGGCTTTACTCACACACCACAGTGCTGGCCCCGCTTATGCTATTTTTTAAAAGATTTATTTTTTATTTATTTGAAAGGCAAAGATATAAAGAAAGAAGGAGAGAGATCTTTCATCTGCTAGTTCACTCCCCAAATGGATGCAACATTAGGAGCAGGAAAGGCCAAAGTTGGAGCCAGAAGCTTCCTTCAGGTCCCCCATATATGTGGCAGAGGCCCCAGAACTTGGGCCATCTTCTGCTGCTTTCCCAGGCACATCAACAGGGAGCTGAGTCCGAAGTGCAGCAGCCGGGATTTGAACCAGAATTCACATGGGATGCCGGCACTGCAGCCTGCGGCTTCACCTTCTTTGTGACGGTGTGGGGCCCAGTGTTTATACTATTAATCTGCACTGAAACAATTCAGTTCCCTCTTTTTTTTAAAGGATTTTATTTTATTTTATTTTATTTATTTTTGAGAGAGAGTTACAGAGAGAGGGAGAGACAGAGAGAAAGGTTCTGCTGGTTCATTTCCCCATATGTCCGCAATGGCTGGGATTGGGCCAGTCTGAAGCCAGGAGCCTCTTCAGGTTGCCCCATAAGGGTGCAGGGGCCCAGGCATTTGGGCCATCTTCTACAGCCTTCCCAGGCCATAGCAGAGAGCTGAATTTGGGAGAAGAGCAACTCGGACACGAACCCGAACCCATATGGGATGCCAGTGCCGCAGGCGGAAGCCTAGCCCACTGCACCACAGTGTCAACCTCAATTAAATTTCATATAAATATGTGGTAGTGGTTAACAGTCACACAGTCCTGGGTTTATGTCCTGATGTTAGTAAGGGCTTGTAGCTTAGATCGGGCCCAGTGATCATTCCTGGGAATTCTTACCATCTAAGTGAGGAGACAGGTGCAGGTAAGTGTTGTAGTGAATGTCCCAGCTCAGCACAGGTGCATGACCTTTCCTGGGTTTGGCACATTCTGAGGTGCAGTGAGTATTTTCGACCCTTAGAGGGAGCTCTGCGTGAGTGAGAATTCATGAAGCAGGGAAAATCTGGCGTTTCCTCCCTTAGATTCTGTTTTTAGCAAAACTGATTAAACGATGATTTAAATTGCACAGATTCATTGCCATGTGACATTATGAATGCATTTGTTAAGGTTTGAAGCAGAACATTAATTTAGGTTCATTCTAGGTTAGCAATAATTTGAATTATTTCACAAAATGTTCTTAATGTTCTTGGCAAGAAGAGAAAATTTAAATAATCTCACAAACCTTCAGTGACTGCCCAAGTTTGTAAACCTCATAACTTAGGCAATATATTTTTGGGGGATATATAAATATATATATATGAATATGATTACACTGAAATAGTCAAGGCAGCAATCATTTTGAATCTTTCAAGCCATAACCTTTCAAGGAAATTAATTCTTCCTGTGACAAAGATTGCTGAAGCAATAAACTATAAATGGCTCTCACAGAAGCAAGTCCAAATAGAAGAGATTACAATTAGCATCAACATTCCAAATAACCTAGAACAACCCTAAATTTATTTTTAGCTTATTGAAAAAATGAAAATGTAAAACAGGAAATATGTTATAATCAACACTAACACCAGTATTAATAAGATGAAAAAATCTATTAACAGGGGAATTAATGTAAAACTTGTGCAGGGCAAGAAAAAGATAATGTAGTTTACAATGTTTTCTAAGGAATTACTAAATTCAAGTTTCAAAGCAATCATATATAAATTACTTTATAAAATGAAAGGAAATGATTTGCTATTTTAGACAAAGGGAAACTTTATTTCACTGTGAACTTACATGTGCCATAGTTCAATTAATTTTTTGTACCATGATGAAGCATGGTCCTGAGTTTGATCCCATGCTACAGCTTCTTCCAAATTCTCCATGGTTCACTTGGTGATTGCTTGCTGTGAGCATTCCATACTCTCCAACTCTGTTTTCTGCCAAACCTCAGCTTAAGCTTTGGGTAGAGTTTAAGTATCCCGTTTTCTTAGTAATCCTCTCTAAATAATATTTCCACCCCTCTTCCACTCCATGAAGTTATTTATTTCCACATCGTAAGTGCAAGAAAATATGTATTCTATCTCAGCTGTTGGTTTAGAGACATTACCACCACACGCTGGCCTTTGAGTATACAATGATGGTGCTTCATTTACTCCAGTATTCTCTCTCTGGACCTCCTGGATGTATTAACTAGTATATGTGTTCTATAAATGTTATGGAATCAGGTTGGATTTTTGTAAGCTTACTAAAGATAATGATACTCTGTATCACAGGCATCTCTAAGTTCTTGAGATGAGGGTGATAATGGCAATGGTGATGCCTAAGGTTTGTGGGGAGCCTCACATAGAAAATAAAGAAGCTATTCCATCTTTCCTTTCCTTTTCAGAAATAAAAACTTGTCCCTTATTATGTTCACTATAGGAAAATCCATTTTCTTCCAATTAATTTTTAGGATAAAAGCAGACCAAATTAAGATTTCTTACTAATACCTATATTTAAGTTCCTCTTTATGCTTATTCAGGAAAATATTAGGATATAGAGTGAAAGACACACTTTGATGGTATACCATGAGGTGCTCTGGACAGACTCCAATGACTAAAGATTCTTTATTTCCCCTGCTATTTACTGTTCAATCTCTACTCAGATTCCAGAATGGTATTCTTTTCCGAACGAAGAAATCAGCCCATCTCATTTACCTATTTACAACCCTCTTCTGGCCTCCCAGTCCACTCAGAATCAAGCAAAACTCTTTTCCGCCTCCAGGCCCCACAGTCTGGCCCTGCTGACACTTTGGTCATCCCTCACCCTGTGCTGCTTCATTCACAAGCTACAGTCACGTGTCCTTTCTTCTCTTAGTTCCACTTCCAGCCTTTGAAGAGCTTTGTCCCCTGCAAGGCTCTTCCCTCACCAGCTTAACAGATAGGCTCTTCCTTGCTCTCTGAATCTTACATTAAAGAGACTTTTTTAGCCTCCTCTGATCGCCTAATCTAAATAGATCCTGAAATCGTCCAAGCACATCATCTTGTTTTATCTTTTATATAGCACTTAGCACTACCTGACCTCTTCTTGCTTTGTTGATCTTATTCCTCTCCACTCAATGATATAATCCATTAGAACAGATGATTTGACTTGTTCATCTCTGTGCCTCATACTGCACTCCAACCCCCACAAAGCAAATAGGAGCTTGAAATATTTTTTAAACAAATGAATGAAAAAATATGTACATATGGTAGGGATTAAAAACTACTCATTCCTCTGGATCAGGACCATACCCCTGATATTAAAAAAAATATTTGCTGAGGAAGTTAGGGTTGAGAATAATTAAGTTAATTTAAATATTTAGAAAATTAGTAGATTGATAGAAAATTCTGCTCTCAAGAAGCAAATGTTGAAAATAGTGTGCAGATTGTTACAGTCAAGCTAGCATAGAGAATATAGCAACTTTCTCAAGAAGTTTTGCTGAAAATAGCATCACAGAAGAGGTGAGAGGAAAGTAGGAGCAGGAGAAGTGTTTGCATTTGATTTTGTAAATGGAACAAATAATTACATGTCTTCAAACATGATACAGTGGCATGGATTACATTATTTAATCAGGAAAAATATTATTACAGAAATTTGAATTTTTCAAATATAGGGTGGCATAAATTACTTATAAAGAAAATACTGTCTTCAGAAATAGTACTAACATGAAATTAATGACATAATTAGGGTGAGGTTATTGGGTACTTGTGGAGGGAGGGATCAGAAAAGGATTTTAGTGTACCTTGTTAGAATTTTTTTAAAAAAATTTTTATTTGAAAGGCAGTTACAGAGAGGCAGAGGCAGAGAAAAAGAGGGAGAGAGGTCTTCCATCTGCTGGTTCACTCCCCAGTTGGCCACAACGGCTGGAGCTGTGTTGATCCAAAGGAGCCAGGATATTCTTCTTGGTCTTCCATGTGGGTGCAGGGGTTCAAGGACTTGAGCCATCCTCCATTGCCTTCCCAGAAGCATCAGCAGAGAGCTGGATGGGAAGTGGAGCAGCTGGGACTCGAACAGGTGCCCGTATGGGATGCTGGCATAGTAATCAGTAGCTTTACCCACTACACCACAGTGCCGGCCCCAGCCATGTTAGAATTTAACAAGCAACAAATGTACCTGATTGATTATGGCAAGTAGTACATAATACACTTGTTATTGTGAACAATGGACTATGCTGATTCAGCCACATTAATTGGGCTCCAGCAGTGAGATGCTGGAAATAATTCCTTTGCTGCCAGGATTTCTCCATTTTTCAAATGATAAGAATTTTTGTCATTATTGTAAGAGCTCTCACAGGTCTGGAAACTCGTAAGTGACAGGAATATTGCCGGTTTCAAAAGAAGAATGTACTAAAAGCAGGAGGAAAGGGTGAAATGATACCGGTGCAGGCTCATCTATTTCAAACCACCACCTACATGGCCTCATGTGTCCCTTGAAAAGTGTATCACATCTTTCAAAGAAGATTAAATCAATTAACAAGTACCACAGATATGCCATGTCTAGCAGTGTAAGATTGCAAAAAGCATTTCCTGGTAGAATCATACATTTTAGATGGAAGGGAACTAAAAATGATTTGCTATAGCATTTTCTAAACTGCAGAGTGCAAGTTTTATGAGATGCTAGTAGGTATGATGTAACAAGTTGTGAGGTTAAATAAGTGTGGAAGGCATTATACTCTATTTCATCAAGAAATTCCCAAATTTTATTACTAAATTAACACTCCTGAGAAATTCATTGGTGACAAAACCCAGTTAACTTTTATCACACATTTTATCCATTCATTCATTTAACAAATATTGATTAAGTTCCTACCATGGGTCAAGCATTGTCCCAGGTGTTTGGAATAAACCAGTGCCAAAATAGACAAGGAACATTGTTCTTGAAGGATTTACTTGATGGACAGTTGAACTGGGGAATGAACAGTAGACATAAATATAACTAAGTTATAAAATTCGATAGAAAATGACAAATGATATGAACACAAGGATGGTAAGAGGAACTAGGAGGGCTGGGGCAGGGATGGAAACAGCTTTCATTCAGCATTAAATATGGTGATCGAGGGAGGACTCACCGAGAAGATGACATTTAAACGAAAACTTGAGGGAGGCAAGGGAAGTTATATAAATAACTATTTGGGGAGAATAACATTACAGGCAGAAGAACAGCCACTGTTAAGGGAAGAACAGATCTAATATTGAAGTAAAAGCAAGGGGACCATTGTGGCTTCAGCAAAAGAAGTGTGGACAGTAAGCCGCTGAGGGAATGCAGCTTACCAAGATTTTTGTGGGCCATTTAAGGCTCATTTCTTCTGAGCAGAGAAATAATGACTTTGAGCTCTAAAAGGATAATTTCATTTATTGTGTTGAGAAAAGACTGTGTGATTGCAAGGGTAGAAGCAAGCAAGACCTCTAGGATCCCATCACAGTAATCCATGTAAGAGAAAATGGGAATCTTGGGTAGAAGGATAGCAGTGGAGATGGGGAAAGGGGTGAGATTTCTGGATACCTCGCCATGAGAGGATTTGTAGGTAAGATATAGAGTGTAACAGAAAATGCAGTCATAGATATGTTCCAGGTTTTTGGCCTGAAAGGATGGAGTTGCCATCAACTCAGATAGGGAAGGCTATGTATGGAGCTAGATTTTGGGAGTGGGAAGATTAGGAATTCAGTGTGGGGTTTGTGATCCTTTTAGGCATAGAAGTAGAGATACTAGGAAGACAGTTTGATATATTAGAAGTTCAGGAAGGCATTCTGAGATGGAGATACAAATTTTAGAGCAGTCATCATAGCAATTATATTTAAAGAGATATGAAACTGCAAAAGATCACCAGGATTGTGTCAATAGAAATAAAGAATAAGCCTGAAATCTCGAGCATCACAGATCCTGGGGAGAAAGGGGAAAGAAACCTAGGAGACTGAGGAGTGGCCACCACGATAGAAAGTAAGCCAGGGGCTACTAGGTGGCCAGGCGGAAAGTGATGTCACCACTGTGTCAGATGCTCCTGACAGGCCCAGAAAGGTAAAAACTGATAACTAAACATTGGTGTTAGCAATATGGAGTCACTGGTGATCATAATAGTGCAATTTTAGAAGAATGATAGAGTCAAAACTCAGGAAAGTGAGTTTAGGAGAAAATGAGAGGAGAAGGATAATGATGATGAGACTCTCTTACAAGGATTTTGGATGCAAATGAGATTTAAAAGAAGGTGGGGGGAAAATAGGACCTAGGGAAGCTTGGTTTTTCCTTTAAGACAGAATAAACAGTAATGTGCTTATATGCTTATACTAGCAATTCAGAGGAGAGTGAAACCTAAAGACACAGGAGAGAGCAGGGAGCAGTTGTTAGAGCATTTTCCTATAAACACAAATAATGCTACAGATACCAGCTTTATATATCATCATGCATAGTTAATTTATGGTAACTGGTAGGAAGGTGGAATCTGTTGGTGTAGATATTAGTAGCTAAATGCAAGAGATGGTGAGAGTCTCTTAAAGTCCCCTTCTGTGCCGGACCCTGCGCTGTTCTTTTTCTCCAGCTCTTTCCGGGTTTGCTGCCACTACCCCCACCCCCCCACCCCACCCCCGCCTCCACGGAGGGGCAGCAGCCCCGCCGCTTCCCTCGCTTCCGCGGAGGAGCAGCACACCGCTGGCCGGCTCTCTCAGGGTTCCTCAGATGTTCCTGGTGCATGTTGTCTCTCTCCTCCTTTATAGTCCTCTTCCACCAATCCCAACTCTGCTGGCGTTCTCTCCCCACATGCTGAGCATGCTGCTCTCCTCCAATCAGGAGCAGGATCAGCTCCTGCAGCTTGTTAGTTGAATTGGTGAGGCAGCTGTGTGGAAGTTGTTTATTCCCTCTCAGCGCCATACGGTGGGAGATCAGATGCACAGAATTAGTCCTAGCAGTTCCAGTAATTTAGTCTAGTCTCGATTGCTCCCCACACTTCTGGTCATGTAGACTTCTCCTGTTTCTTGCCACCTTCAACCCAATACTAATGTATCCTGTATGCCATAGAACACTGGGAAGTCACTGATTTATTGTCGCTTCACTCTTTTAACGAGGAATAAATAATATTCATGGAAGCTGGTCTTAGCTCACACATATTATTTCTATTAGTAATGCTTCTCTTTAAAAAATTAAATAATTAATTTGTGAAACAGAGAAAAAGAGAGGGAGGGAGAGAGAGAGTAAGGGAGAGAGAGAGAGAGAGACAGACAGACAGACAGACAGACTCCTATTTACTTCTTCACTCAGATGCCCTCAGCTGCCAGGGCTGGGCTAGAGCTGAGGCTAGGAGCCAAGAATGCGATCCAGGTCTCCCCCATGGCTTGCAAGAACCCAACTACTGGAGTCATCACCGCTGCTTCCCAGGGTCTGCGTTGGCAGGAAGCTGGAGTAAGGAGCCAGAGCAGAGGATTGAACCCAATAATTCTGATGTATGCTGTGGGAGTCTTAACTGCTAGGCTTAACACTCACTCCAACACTTCATTTTTTTATTAGATAAACTAGTTGCACCAAATGATTGAATTATTCCAAATCACCCACCTAAAGTAATCAGAGGAATCTGTAGGCGAACTGAGTCATTGTTTGTAGGCCATTTCTGTACCTGTTACATACAGACCTAATAAATATTTGATGGATAAATTAATGCATTAATAAACCATATGCTTTTCTAAAAAGAACAGGAAACAAAAATATGGCAACCCATACATTTCACTAATTATATTAAATAAAGGGCAATTACACTTTTAAGTTCCAAGTTATTTAGAAATGCAAGAATTATACAGCTACTGCATCACTGTATTTATTTTTTCTGACTGCTATAACAAATTACTACAAATGCAGCAGCTTAAAACAACACCTGCTTATAATCTCACAGCTTTTTGGATAAGAAGTCTGACAAACATTTCATGGGGCTAAAATCAAGTTGTTAAGGGGGCTGTGTTCCTTACTGAGAGCTCTGGGGAGTGGACTGCTCCGAAGTTCATGGGCTTTGTTGTGGTTTTCAGACTGAGGTGTCTGGTCCCTCACTGTCAGCCAGTGGCTAACTCTGTTTCTGCAGACAGCCCACACCTTCGTTCATTGTGCTTTCCATGTGGCCTCCAGCAGTGGCCAAGTCCCTCTCATACTTTGAATACGTCTGATTTCGGTCATAGATAGCTCTTTGCTCTAGATCTCCTGTGATTTGGCCCATGTAGACAAACCAGCACAATTTTCTCATAATGTTCATTATTTCTGCAAAATCCCTTTGCCATGCAATTTATTCATAAATTCCAAGGACTGGGACATGAACATCTCAGAGGGACCATTCTGACTATCAAAATATTTCATCTAAAACTTGAAAGCAGAGGCAGGTGTTTGTTGCAGCAGTTAAGATAGCACTTGGGGTGCCCACATTCCATATTGGAATGCCTGACTTGGGTGCCAGCTCCTCTACCAGTTCCAGCTTCCTGCCAGTGCACACACTATGAGGCAGTAGGTAATGGTTCCTTTAGTTGAGTTCCTGCCACTGAGTAGGAGACCTGTATTGATTCCTGGGTCCTGCTTTAGAGTTTTGTTGTAAGCCTTTGGGAAGTGAATTAACAGATGGGAGATCTCTGTCTGTCTATCTCTCTATTTGTTTCTCTCTGTCTTCCTTTCAAATAAATAAAATAAATGAAATTTAAAAAAAATAATATAAAATAAATGGTTCATCATTTAAAAAGGCATTCCTATAAAATTATACCATCTGATAAGACATTACAATGTTATCACCCCAGTTAGAGAGTAAAGAAGAGAGGTAAGAATTAATTGTAATTTCTAAAACCTAATTGATTTCATAAATAGCATTCCTTTCCTTCCCTTTCCTCCTTTTCCCGTTCCATCCCATGATATCTCATTCCATTCAGTTCTAGAAACTACTTGGACACCTTCTAAGTAACAGACACCATGGTAAGAAGAGCAGATATAAAAATGCAGGTTATTGTCTTTTTTTTTTTTTTTGACAGGCAGAGTGGACAGAGAGAGAGACACACACAGAGAAAGGTCTTCCTTTTACCGTTGGTTCACCCTCCAATGGCCGCCGCGGCAGGCACGCTGCGGCCAGCGTACCGCACTGATCCGATGGCAGGTGCCAGGTACTTCTCCTGGTCTCCCATGGGGTGCAGGGCCCAAGGACTTGGCATCCTCCACTGCACTCCCTGGCCACAGCAGAGAGCTGGCCTGGAAGAGGGGCAACCGGGACAGAATCCGGTGCCCTGACCGGGACTAGAACCCGGTGTGCCGGCGCCGCAAGGCAGAGGATTAGCCTAGTGAGCCGCGGCACCGGCCCCAGGTTATTGTCTTAGGTTGTAAGGAGCACACTACTTAGTTGAGGGAAAACTCACAAACACATTTTGTAGCAATAAAGTGTTATAAATGGATGAAAGTGGGCAAAGAAATTGGGTGAAAACTGCTTGAAGTTACTTTATACACCCATAACCCCCAAAGCTATCTTGGACCACAGGAGTACTTCTAAAGTAACTAGATTTTCAAAGAGCTTCAATAATATCTAGAAAATAATTTTCTCTTTTATCTGCATTTTCAACTGCCTAGTAAAAATCTTTCTGAGTATTGCCTTGTGTGACTAAAAAGGACATTTCAGAGTTGGAGGAACCAACCAGTTCTTTCATAACTTAACCTTGCAAGGGCAAATAAAAGTCTGAAAAATCAAGTCTCCTCATCCTGAGCAATAGAATGGGAGTGGGAGTCAAGCTGACAGGATCTGGTTATATAAGTACTCCTGACCCCCGTGGTAACTGCTTTTATTGGGCATTGTAGAAGACTGCTAAAGCATTCATTGGCATGACTCTGTTTAAACAGAAGCAATTTGTTATGTAGACCTTGGCACTGTCCTTCCCAGACAAGAACGTCCAAGTCTTTTATCACCACAATCAAGACAACTGGCCACAGCCATGTATTGCCAATTGTTGCACTTTTGGAAATCAATATTGCAAAGGATACATGGCTTCCTCTGTTCAAATACGATTATTTTTTTCATTTATTAAATAGCATTCCAGTGTTCATTTATTCTTTCCTTTCTTATGTTCTTTGGGTATGTAAAGCTGTATAAGCTTTACCATTAAATGTATGCTTACTTCCCTAGACTTTGTAAGAGAAAGAAAAATTAAGTCTATGCAGACAAGAGGAAAGCAGAGGACTTTTCAAATTTGTGAGCATCCCACCAGATGTCAGCTGGAAGTGTTAGGTAAAGTCCTAACACTATACTAAGGCTGGTGTTAACTCTTCTTTTTTTTTAAAAAAAGATTTATTTTATTTATTTGAAAGGCAGAGTTACAGATAGAGAGGGAAGGAGAGAGAGACAGAACTTCTATTTGTTGGTTCACTCCCCAAATGACCTCAAAGGTAGTGGCTGGGCCAGGCCAAAGCCAAGAGTCAGGAACCTCTTCTGTGTTTCCTGCATGGATGCAGGGGCCCAAAGACTTGGGCTGTCCTCCAATGCCTTCCCAGGCACCTTAGCAAGGAGCTGGTTTGGAAGTAAAGCAGCCAGGATTCAAATCGGTACCCCCTATGGGATGCCAGCTTTACGGGTGGCAGCTTCACCCATTATGCCACAACGTTGGCCCCAGGAGTCAACTTTGTAGTTTGGAAGAAGCAGGCAGATTCAGGAGGTCCTAGGCATCAGATAGAGCCTACGTTATCAACTGGTAAGAAAATATTTAGATTTTTTAAAAATAGCTGATGTACACATTTGGGTCATGGCAGCTAAAAATCAAATCCAGAGACAGAGTATAATTCAACAGTTTAGTTTGCCGTGGGTAAAATCTGTCGTTGACTTCTTTGGACTCATTCACTCCACAACTGCATCCTAGAACCATGTTTCCCATTTCTCCCATGTTTTCTAGGTCTCTTGGGGAGTTTTATTTTCTAATTATATTGGTTTCAAAAAATTATTTAAAGTATGTTCATATACGAAAAACTCAAATTATACATGTGCATGTGGCAAAAACTCAAACTATACTATGAAAAATTAAACTACTTGTCCTTTGACTCTTCTTTTTGATATACTTTTTTTTTTAATTTGAAAGAGTGACAGAAAGAAGGAAAGACAGAGACAGACATCTTCCATCTTCTGGTTCACTCCCCAAATGGCCACCGGCCAAGGGCTGGGCCAGGCTGATACTAGGAGTCTAGAATTCCATTTGTTTTCCCAAGTGAGTGACAGGAGCTCTATTTCTTGGGCCATTATTCAGTGCTTGCTTAGGTGCATTGCAGGGAGCTGGATCAGAAGCAGAGTAGCCCAGACTCACACTGGCACTCCAGTAAGGGATGCCGGCATCACAGAAGGTGGCTGAATCCACTGCACCACAATGCCAGCCCCTGACCTACACTTTTCCTATCTATAGAATTGTACTTGAGAAGAATCCGTGTTTGACTATTTCAGTATTTAGTTCTTACAGTGGTTGTCATCATAATTAAGCAAAGCACAATGGTTTTATATCTATGATTCTGAAAACTTTAACTAGCATTGCTATATTTAAATGGGGGAACCTTTATAAGCATACAAATTACAGGTCCCTCCTTGCTAGAATCTTACTTATTAGATCCATGTAGGACTTGGAAACACAAATTTTTCAAAAGTTCTAATGCGATTATTTTATTTCAACCAAGGTTAGAATTGGTTTTCTAGGCAAAGGAAGAAGGGCATGGATGACATCATATTCATATGTTATTGTAAAGACTTTTACTGGACCAGCATGGCTGTGCTTTTTATTGTGACCCTAGCTAACGGTGGAATTTTACAACATACAGACAGATGCCCCTTCTCTCTGGAAACATCTTACCTTAAATCTGTTTGCCTATTATAAATGTTTTTAAGAGAGCACTTGACTATTAACCCTATTTGTAGTCCTTGATTTTCTACCAAGATTTAGGGAATTGAGTAAATTACTGACTCACACCATTGTTCAAAGAAAATGGATGAAGCAAAAAGTTATTAAAACTGTACAGAGCAGAGTTCTCAAAAAAGATCAAAATTTTCTGGGAAAATATATACTCTTAGGATCAATTAGTAGAACACATAGTTGGAAACTCAATAGTTGGAAATTGAATAGTTGGAAACACAACATATTGATTTTAACATAGCAATTTATATTTAGCAAAACTTACTCATCATACTCGGTAGCATAAAATCTCCATGCTCATTTCTTCCTGCCAAATCATTTAATGTAGCCCCAGTTGTTTATAGTAAGGATGGTGCTGAGATTTCAGATAATAATTTCTTCTATGGGACATGCTAAATCACTGGGAGGATTAGGTGATAGCACACATATATCTCAAAATAGGACACGGTATCAGTCAAACTCTGCTTGCTAATTATGTTCTGTCCCTGTGCTAAGCCTCTGAGCATTACCAATACTCCCAACACAGGTAGCCAAGCTTACTTTCTTGTGGATGGAGACACGTAATAAATTTGGCTGGACATAATAAAAATATATTCTTAGAAATACAGTGTCTTAATGTTTTTCCAAGTTTGGAGTGTTGTTTTGTAGAAGAATTTAAGTTCAACTACTATTTCCTAGAAGAGGAATTTTTCTTTTCAGTTTTTACAAAAGTGCATGCAGTAGAGTTATTTCTGTGAATCTATAAAAACAGATGAAGACTGAAAAAAATGCCTCTCATTTTTTTTCTCTTGAGCAAACTTCTTTGTTTCAGAATTAAACAGCAGGTTTTTCTGATCTCCCAAATGTATAGCCTTGGGCTTACTATTTGAGCTTCTTCTCTCAGTTGCCTTCAGCACCATTCCCAACTCCTATACACAGCAGTTCTCAAAACCACTTATACATTTTAAAAAATGCCTCAAACAATGAGTAATTGGAAATTAAAAATTTAATAGTGCCATTTACTATGGTATTCAAACCATAAAATATTCAGGAATCAGTTTAACAAAGGATACACAATATTGCCTTACTGGAAACTACAAAATGGCATGGAAAACTTAAAAGACCTATTTAAAAAGAAAGCAATATATATTTATTGGTGAGGAGAATCAATATTGTTAAAATGTCCATGCTTCCCCCAATTTTTTGTGTTTGGGTTCATCATAATTACATATTCTCTAAATTCCCTATGGGATTTTTAAGAACATAGGCAAGCTGTTACTAAAAGGTATTTGGAAATGCAGATGACCTAGAATAGACAAAAATATTTTAAAAAAGTTAGAGATATCTGATTTCAAGATGTGTTATAAAACTGCAGTACCCAAGACAAGGTAGTATTAGCAAAAATGATAGACAAATGGATTAAAATATAACCCCTAGAAACAGAGTCACATATACATGATCAAATCAAACTTTAAAGAAAAAAAAAGTGATTTAATGAGGAGAAAATCCTTTTAAAAATAGTGCCAAGAAGCTGGGTATCTATTTTTTTAAAAAAATTACAGGAATGGTCAGGGCTGGGTCAGATTGAAGCCAGGAGCCTGGAATTTCTCTGGGTCTTCCAGGTGGGCATAGATGCCCAAGTACTTGGGCCATCATCCTCTGCTTTCTCACATGCATGAGCAGGGAGCTGGATTAGAAGTGGAGCTGGTAGGACTCCAACCCAAACACATATGAGATGCCAGTATTACAGGTGGCAGCTTAATCCACAGTGTACCATAATGCCAGCACATGGATATCCAAATTTTAAAAATCACTAAAATATTTGTTTTACTCCATATTTGAAAATTAAATTTTGAATGGATCAGGTACTTAAAAATTATAAAGTTTCTAGAAAAACATAAGAGAAAATTTTCATGAATATATTGTAGGATAAGATTTCTTAATAAGCACTGAGAAAGCATAAATCAGACTACATCAAAACCCAGAAGTTATCAGAAGATACTTTTCTTAAAAAAGTACATAAGCAGCTGATTGTGGGAAAATATCCAAGCAGATATATCAAGAACTCCCACAAACCAACAACTACTAGGCATATAAAATATAGACAAAATATTTAATTTTTTTTATTTGTGGTAAACAAACTTCATGTATTTTATTTATACAGATTTAGGAACATTGTGATACTTCCCACCCTCCCTTTCCTCTCCCCATCCTCTCACCTTATTCCTCCTTCCTCTCTTATTCCCTCTTTTAATTCTACATTGATCTACTTTCAGTTTACTTTGTACTCGTACTACACTAAATGAAGAGTTCAAAAAATAGTAAGAAAAGAACTGTTTCTCAACAGTAGAGACAAGGGAGGTAAACAATCATTGATCTCAAACTGACAACTTCACTTCTATATGTTTTTGGTACTCTGTTAGTTCCCATAGATCAGGGAAAAGATGGTATTTATCTTTTGGGGACTGGCATAATGGTTTCTGGTTGCATCTATTTTGTTGCCAAAAACAGGATTTCATTCTTTTTTGCAGAATTCTGAGTAGTATCCCATTGTGAATATATATATCACAAATTCTTTATTCAGTCATCAATTTACAGACATCTGAGTTAATTCTATATCTTAGATATTGTGAATCAAGCTGCAATAAATATGGGGCTGCAGATAACTCTAACATAGTAATTTCATTTCCTTTAGGTAAATTCCCAGGAGTTGGATTGCTGAGTCATATGTTATATCTATTTTCAGATTTCTGAGGAATCTCCATAATTACTGTCTTCCACAATGGCTGCACCACTTTACATTCCCACCAAAAATGGATTAGGGTACCTTTTCCCCCACATCCTTGCCAACATTTATTGTTTTCTGATTTCTGTATGCGAGCCATTGTAACTGGGGTGAGGTGAAACCTCATTGTGGTTTGATTTTCATTACTGATGTCTAGTGATCCTGAGCATTTTTTCATGTATCTGTTGTCCACTGGAATTTCCTCTTTTGAAAAAAATGCCTGTTCAAGTCCTTTGCCCGTTTCTTTAATGGATTGTTTGTTTTATTATTGTAGAGTTTCTTGAGCTCTTTATAGATTTTGGATAGTAATTCTTTATCAGTTGCATTGTTTGCAAATGTTTTCTCCCATTCTGTGAGTTACCTCTTCAATTTGCTGGGTATTTCCTTTTCAGTGCAGAAGCTTCTCAATTTGATGCAATCCCATTTATCAATTCGAGCTCTGATTTCTTGTGCTTCTGGAGTCTTTTTCAAGACGTCTTTGCCTATGCCAATATCTTGTGAATTTTCTGCAATGTTCTCCTCTAGTAATTTGATGGTATCGGGCTGTAGATTTGGGTCTTTAATCCATTTTGAGTGGATTTTTGTGTAAGTTGTAAAGTAGGCAACTTGTTTCATACTTCTGCATGCAGAGATCCAGTTTTCCCAGCACCACTTTTTGAAGAGACTGTCCTTTCTCCAGGGAATGATTTTTGCTCCTTTGTGAAATATTAGCTGGTTGTAGATGCATGGATTAATTTCTGGAGTTTCTATTCATGTCTATTTTTGTGCCAGTACCAAGTTGTTTTGATTATATATGCCCTGTGGTTTGTCTCAAAATCAGTATTGTGATGCCCCCAGCTTTGTTTTTGTTGTTTAAGATTGCTTTAGCTATTTGGTGTCTCTTGTGTTTCCGTATCAATTTTACCTTCATTTCTTTTAGATGTGTGGAGAATGTCGTTGGTATTTTTATTTGGCTCATGTTGAATCTATAAATTGCTTTCAGTAATTTGAACATTTTGGTGATATTAATTCTTCCAGTCCATGAACATGAAGAATTTTTCCATTCTTTGTGTCTTCTTCTATTTCTTTCTTTAATGTTTTAAAATTATCATAATAGATATCATTAACATCCTTGATTAAATTTATTCTAAGGTATATAGTTTTTTGTAGCTATTGTGAATGGGATTGATGTTAGTTCTTTCTCAGTCATGGCACTGTCTGTGTATACAAAGACTACTGATACTTGTGTATTGATTTTATACACTGCAACTTTACCAAACTCTTATGAATTGCAATAGTCTCTTAGTGTAATCTTTTGGATTCCCTATATACAAGATCATGTTATTTGCAAACAGAGATAGTTTGACTTCCTCCTTTCCAATTTGATTTATTTTTTCTTGCATAATATCTCTTTGACATTTTTAATTTATTTTTCTTGCATAATGTCTCTGTATAAAACATCCAGAAATGTATTGAATAGCAATGGTGAAATTAAGCATCCTTGTCTGGTTCTGTATTAATGAAATGCTTCAAACTTGTCCCCATTCAGTAAGATGCTGGCTGTGGGTTTGCCATGTATTGCCTTGAGTGTGTTGATGAATGTTCCTTCTATACCCAATTTGCTTAAAGTTTTTATCATGAAAGGATGTTGTTTTTTAAAAAAAGATTTATTTATTTATTTGGAAGGCAGAGTTACAGAAAGAGACAGTGAGAGAGAGAGAGAGAGAGAGAGATCTTATATCCTTCCTTTCACTCTCCAAATGTTTTCTCAGGCACAGTAGCAGGAAACTATCAGAAGTATATCAGTCAGGATTCGAACCATTGCCCATATGGGATGTCAACATTGCAGACAGCAGCTTTACCCACTACACCACAATGCTGGCTCAGGATGTTGTATTTTATCAGATGTTTTATGTGCATCTATTGAGATAATCATATGGTTTTTATTCTTCAGTTTATTAATGTGATATATAACAATTATTGATTTGCATGTGTTGAAGCATCTGTGCACACCATGGATAAATTCCACTTGGTCTGGGTGAATGATCTTTCAGATATGTTGTTGGATTCAATTATCTAGTATTTTGTTGAGGATTTTACATCTATGTTCATCAGGGATATTGGTCTATATTTCCCTTTCTCTGTTGTATCTTTTTCTGATTTAGCAATTAAGGCAGTTCTGACTTCATAGAAGGAGTTTTGGAGAATTCTCTCCCTTTCAATTGTTTTAATAGCTTGAAAAGAATTAGAACTAGTTCTTCTTTAAAAGTCTGATAGAATGCAGTAGTGAAGCCTTCAGCCCTGGGCTTTTCTGTGTTGGGAGTGTTTCTTACTGATGCAGTCTCCATCTTGGTTATTGCTCTGTTTAGGTTTTCTCTGTCTTCGTGACTTAATATTGGAAGATTGTATGTGTTCAGGAATCTATGTAGGTCTTCTAGACTTTCCAATTTGTTGGCATATAATTGTAGTAATTCCTGATAATTCTTTTTATTTCAGTGGTATCTGTTGTTACACTTCCTTTATGATTTCTAATTTTATTGATTTAGGTTTTCTCCCTCTTTCATTTTTTTGGTTAGTTAGTCCAATGGCGTATCAGTTTTGTTTATGTTTTTAAAAAAACAGATCTTCAATTCACTTATCTTTTGCATATTTTGTTTCAATTTTGATTATTCTCTAAATATAATTTTTTATCCTAATAATTTCGGGTTTGGTTTGTTCCCATTTGTCTAGCTTTTTGAGAAGCATCAATAGGTCATTTATGCACTTCTTTGTCTCTTTTTAACAGTTTTCTGATAAAGTCTATCTTGTCTGATATTAGGCTGGTTATACATGCTCATTTTTGCTTTCTGTTAGTATGGGATATCTTTTTCTATCCTTTAAGTTTCAGTCTGCATATATCTTTGTTGGTGAATTGTGTTTCTTTTTTATTAAGTTTTTATTTATTTGAGAGGTAGAGTTACAGACAGAGAGAGGGAAGAGCAGGGAAAAAGGTCCTCTATCTACTGATTCACTCCCCAAATGGCCACAATGGCTGGAGCTGGGCTGATCAGAAGCCAGGAGCCAGGAGCTGCTTCTGGATCTTCCATGTGGGTGCAGGAGATCAAGCACTTAGATCATGTTCTACTGCTTTCCCAGACGTAGTAAAGAGCCAATCAAAAGAGGAGCAGGCAGGACATGAACTGGCACCTGAGGTCTGTTTCTTGTAGACAGTTGATAGATGAGTCTTGTTTTTTAATCCATTCAGCCGTTCTGTATCTTTTAATTGGAGAATTTAGGCCATTTATATTCAAGGTTACTATTAATAAGTAACAAATTGGCCCTGCTAGTTTTCCATAAGTATCTCTATCATTTCCTTTGAATTTCCTTTGTATATTTACTAGGAGATTTTTCTTCCTTCCCAATCTTTCATAATGATGACTATCTTTCTGTGTTTCTGTTTGTAGCATACCCTTAAGCATCATTTGTAAGGCTTGACAAGTGGTGACAAATTCTTTCAATTTCTATTTGTTATGAAAGATCTTTATTTCATGTCCATTCATAAATGAGAGGTTTTCAGGGTACAGTATTCTGGATTCACAGGGTTTTTTTTCTTTCCTTTAATACTTTGAGGGCCGGTGCTGTGGCTCACTTGGCTAATCCTCCACCTGCAGTGCCGGCCCTCTGGGTTCTAGTCCCGGTTGGGGCGCCGGATTCTGTCCCGGCTGCTTCTCTTCCAGTCCAGCTCTCTGCTGTGGCCCGGAAAGGCAGTGGAGGATGGCCCAAGTGCTTGGGCCCTTCACCCGCATGAGAGACCAGGAGGAAGCACCTGGTTCCTGGCTTTGGATCCGCACAGTGCACTGGCCATAGCGGCCATTTAGGGGGTGAACCAATGGAAAAGGAAGACCTTTCTCTCTGTCTCTCTCTCTCTCACTGTCTAACTCTGCCTGTCCAAAAAAAAAAAAAAATACTTTGACTATGTTCCTCCATTCTCTGATAGCCTATAGGGTTTCTGATAAGAAGTCCACTGTGAGTCTTACTGGAGATCCTCTGGAAATAATCCATGATTTCTCTTGTGCACATTTTGTAATCTTTTGTTTATGTTTTACTGTTGAAGATTTCACTACAATGTTCTATGATGAGGTTCTCTTCTGGTCATATCTATTAGGAGTTCTATGTGTCTCATGTACTTGTATGTCCCTTTTTTTCTCCAAATTAGGATAGTTATCTGCAATTATTTTCACTGAATATGCCTTCTAATTCATTCTCTGTTTCCACACCTTCAGGAAATCCTAATCCATATATTGGGTCATTTCATATTATTCCAAGAATCTTGAATATTATTTTTAATTTTTCTTGTTTCTTCTTTTGTTTTGGTTTGACTGAGATTTTCCAGAGATTTGTCTTCTTTTTTTTGTCCATTTTTTTAAACTTTTATTTAATGAATATAAATTTCCAAAGTACAGCTTATGGATTACAATGGCTTCCCCCCCATAACATTCCTCCCACCCGCAGCCCTCCCCTTTCCCACTCCCTCTCCCCTTCCATTCACATTAAGATTCATTTTCGATTCTCTTTCTATACAGAAGATCAGTTTAGCATACATTAAGTAAAGATTTCAACAGTTTGCTCCCACACAGAAACATAAAGTGAAAAATACTGTTATACTGTTTGAGTACTAGTTATAGCATTAAATCACAATGTGCAGCACACTAAGGACAAAGATCCTACATGAGGAGTAAGTGCACAGTGACTCCTGTTGTTGACTTAACAAATTGACACTCTTGTTTATGGCATCAGTAATCACCCTAGGCTCTTCTCATGAGCTGCCAAGGCTATGGAAGCCCCCTGAGTTCACCGACTCTGATCATATTTAGACAAGGCCATGGTCAAAGTGGAAGTTCTCTCCTCCCTTCAGAGAAAGGTACCTCCTTCTTTGATGACCCGTTCTTTCCACTGGGATCTCACTCGCGGAGATCTTTCATTTAGGTTTGTTTTTTTTTTTTCCCAGAGTGTCTTGGCTTTCCATGCCTGAAATCCTCTCATGGGCTTTTCAGCTGGATCTGCATGCCTTAAGGGCTGATTCTGAGGCCAGAGTGCTGTTTAGGACATCTGCCATTCTATGGGTCTGCTGTGTATTTGTCTTCTAGCTCAGATATTCTTTCTTCAGTTTTAACCATTCTGCTGTTAAGGCTTCTCACTGTATTTTTATTTGACATATTGAATTTTTTAGTTCTAATATTTCAATTTAATTTCTCTTCAAACTCTCAATCTCATGGGAAAATTTTCCTTCCATGTCATTTTCATTTATGGATTTCTTTTACTCATGAATTTGCTTTTCATTGTTTCTGACTAATCCTATGACCAGTATTTTGAATGTCCTTTCACACATTTTATCAATCTCTTCATCTTCGCATTCTAATATTGAAGTGTTGTGTCCCTTTCAGGGAATCTTATTGTCTTCCTTATTCTTGTTTTTTCGAATTTTTGCATTTACTTTTAGGCATTTGTGCAAATACTTGTTGGTTTTCTCCTGTAATGATTTTTTAAAAAGATTTGTTCATTTACTTGAAAGGCACAGCCACAGAGGGGCCAAGGCAGAGACAGAGAGCGGGAGAGAGGTCTTCCATACACTGGCTCACTCCCCAGATGGCTGCAACAGTCGGAACTGCACTAATCCGACCTAAAGCTAGGAGCCAGGAGCTTCCTCCTGGTCCTCCACATGAGTGTGGTGGCCCAAGAACTTGGGCCGTCTTCTAATGCTTTCCCAGGCCACAGCAGAGAGCTGGACTGGAAGTAGAGCATCCAGGACAAAACCGGCACCCATATGGGCTACAGGCACTGAAGGCGTCGGCCCCACCTGCTATGCCACAGTGCTAGCCCTTCCTCTGATGATTTTATCTTTGAACTATTGCTCTGTGGCTTAATGGAGTGTCTGCTCTTTCAGTGATTACCCAGGGGCATGTGCTGGGTATGGCTAGGGAGTTCTAGTCAATGCTATATGATGGAGTGAGTATCTAGAGTGACACCCAATTTGGGTGTTGCAAATCTCCTCTGCTGTTAGCACTGGGAAGGTATGATCACTCTGTTGGTGTATTCACATCCTAACATCTATTCTAATGTGATAAGTGCCTGGGATTAGCCCACAGTGGGTATAGCACTCCCATGTGCTGCCACATGAACCACACAAAGGATCTGTGCAATCCTCCATGTGAGTATGGATCTCTGCAATGACCCACCCGTCAGTCATGGAGCTCTGAGCCTCTGGCACTGTACAGTGATTGCCCAGAGACAGCTATACCCTGCACACTATTGTGCAGTCACAGATTTCCCACAATCTCAACACAGAAGGCTCCCACAGTCACGGGGTACAGAGGATCTTCTCTGCCCTGCTAGCCTGTCCTGTTCGTGGAGAGAGAAGAGATATTCCCAGAGCCAGCTGCCTGTAGGTGCTCTGCTTTGGTGGTTTGATTCCCTGAGTCTCTGATATGTTGAGAGGCTGGGGGCACCTCACAGTGCTATGTGGGTGCCCAGCCTCTTGTCAACTCTCCCAACCAGACTCAAATTCAGTAAGGAATATAGGTTTTTCCCTCTAGGAAAATCCCCCAATCACATGCGTGGACAAGAGCCACCACACACAGCCGCTACTGGTGTCAATATGGAGGTTTCTCCTCACCAGTTACTGGGTATGGTTTTTATTTCCACTGAGTTAGGTGGGTACCCTGGCCTCCCAACTTCTTTAGAGTTCCAGGCCATACCCAAAAACAGTGTGGTCTGGAAGGCTCTCCCTCTGGCAACATAACTAGTGGTTCAGGCTGCTGCAGTCTGCTCTCACCTGGCTCGCCAAAGCCAGCATCTCTCTATCTCCTGGCTACCAGAATCATGTGTGGTGCCTGCACTCATTGTTGCACATCTGCTGTTCCATGCTTATCCACAGCATCCCTCTTCTGTAGAATTTCCACTGCAGATTTCTCTCCAACTCTCCCCTGGGAATGTGCTTCCGCCACTCTTTTTCCTCCTATTTTTCCCTTGTCTAAAGCAGTAGGTCTTTTTCCTATTCATCCATCTTAGAATCTTCAGACCAAAGATTTATGTAAACACTTTACAAGATATATTACATTAATGGCTAATAAGTACACTTAAAATGTTCGACATAATCAATCTTTTTGGAAAAGCAAATTAAAACACACATTTTAAAAAGATTGACATTACCAAATATTTTAGAATATGTAGGACATCTGGAAGTTTCATAAATAGCTTATGGGACTGTAAAATACAACCATTATGGAAAATAGTTTCCCAATTTCTTTAAAATTTAAACATATATGTCCAACTATTGTATTCATAGGAATTTATCTAAAAGGATTGAAAACAACTATCCATTGTTTTAGAAACTGAGTAAATACTTTGTTCATAGTAGCCCCCACACAAGAATAACCAAGGAAAACGATGAATAGACACAACAAATGCAAAAATAATAAAAAGAAAGGAGCTACTGATACACCTAAAACATGCCTAAATTTCAAAAACATCACACTGAGTAAAAGAAGTCAGAAACAAAATAGTGTATAATTTATGATTTCACTTTAAGAATGTTAGAATATGTAAAAATTATGATGACAGAAATTAGATGAGTATAGCTTCTGTGGAGTGGGGCAGGAGAGGACTTATTGGAAAGGAGGGGGAAGGGGCTTTCTGGGACAATGTAAATGTTGCATGTCTTGCTAAGGATGTAGTTTACATATATGTTTTATTGTTAAACCGAGTAAACTATACACATAAGAGTGCTGTATTTCATTGACTGTAAAGTAAGCTTTAGTGAAAAATCATTGAAAATGTCCATTACAGCTTACTTTAATTTAGGCTATGACTGTTCTATATCTTTTTTTGCTTAAAATACAGTGATGACTCTTTAAATATGGGACTGTTTTGTCCTAGAGCAGGATCTTTCATATTCCAGTCGATGGTCCAATGTGTGGCACATTTTATGCCCTTACTAAAAGTCCAGGTATACACTAGTGCTGAAACATGGTTCTGGCTTAGTCATTCTATTAATATCAAGTTATCTAGTGTGTTCTTTCCAGAATTTCAATATATTTCAAAAACATCGAATCCCTTTATTCTTCCCATCCATGGCATCCTTTGGCACCTTTCAAAAGACAGTTACTTTCATTATTTTTCTTTTGTAAATCATCTCTATTGTTTGAATGCTTCTTGTTTGCCCACTCATACTCATATGCGTATTGTTTTCTTCTCTGCTGATTTTTTGGCATCTTTTGGAAATTTTTGTTGTTCTAAAAGAAAGAAGAGGAAAAAAATCAGGAAAAGAGAAAGATTCTCCCAAAGGAGCCTGAACCTCTTCACAAAATGCCTTGAATTCATCTTTGTATCCATTGAAGAAGGGGCACTTGGGACTTGCAGCTTTCTCAAGTGATTGCTGCTTATTATTACACCCTCAGGCCTGTGTATGACCCTAGGAATACTTATTCCTAGGCATTCTTATTCCTTCCAATATTCACTATTAAGATCATATTTAAAATTTTTTTGCAAGGACACCTGAAACAACACCATTTATTTACTGTTCAATGTCATAGTTAACCATGACATTCTCTGCTTATCACAGTTGCCCATTGATATTCTAATGGCTCTCGTACTAAGGACTCTACTTAGTATACCTGCCTCCATTCCTATTATTATCCTATGGCAATTTGATATAGATACCCCATTCAATATCTTAGTTTTTGAGTTCTTTTACCTTCACATGCATTCTGCTTCTATAGCCCACTTCTGTGTCCTCATGATGGACCTGGCCCATTTCTTTTCGTTTCATGCCCATTTTCTTTTCATTTAAAGTTTTATTGAGAGATAATTAATAAAACATAGAATTCATCTGTTTAAAATGTACAATTCAGTGGATAGCATGTTCACAGTTTTGTACAATTTTGGAATATTTTCTTCATCTTAAGCTGCAGCCCCATATCATTCACTCTCCTTCTTCTGTCTCCTGATTTCCCTACCCCTCAGTCCTGAGCAACCACTAATTTACTTTTTGTCTCCATAGATTTCTTTATTCTAGACTTTCATATCAGTGGAATCATATGGTATACATAATGATTATGATGAGATTATTTCACTTAGCATTGTATTCAAGGTTCATACATGTTATAAAATGTATCATTGTATCATTCCTTTTATAACCAAATAATATTCCATTGTATAAGCATACCACATTTTGTTTATCCACATTTGGGCTGTTTCCATTTTTTGGATATTATTTGTGATGTTCTTACAAACATTCATGTACAAGTTTATGTGTAGATATATGCTTTCATTTCTCTTGGATGTGTATTTGGGAATAGAATTGCTGGGTTTTTTATATTTTTAAAAGATTTATTTATTTATTTGAAAGGCAGAGTTACAGAGAGGCACAGGCAGAGAGAGAGAGAGAGAGAGAGAGAGAGAGAGAAGTCTTTCATCCCCAGTTAGCCTCAACAGCCAGAGTTGCACTGATCCAAACCCAGGAGTCAGGAGCTTCTTCCAGGTCTCCCATATGGGTGCAGGGGCCCAAGCTCTTGGGCCATCTTCTACCTCTTTTCCAGGGCATAACAGAGAGCTATATGGGAAGTTGAGCACCTGGGACATGAACCAGTGCTCATATGTTACGCTGGCACCACAGGCAGAGGCTTTATCCGCTATTCCACAGCACTGGCCCCAAGTGCTCACTTTTTAATAGCCCGTATCTCACTCTCTGGCCATAAATCAAACGTACTAATTTTCTCTTTTCCCATTAACCAAGTCTTCAACAATAAAAAAATTGAATTTCATATTTCCCCACATTTTGAGTTCCTTTCTAGCTTTATTCTCTTGTCTGTCTACTCCACAGCCAGTGATTTGAATCACTCATTTGAAGTAACTCTCAAATCTCTTACTTTCTTTTCTTGTTTTATTTTACAGTCTGAAGCCTTAGTTTAGGACTGATGTGAGCATTTTCTACTCTTAAACAACTTCCTAGTTTAGTACATTCAAAAATTCCTAGTCTTTGACCTCAGCTGGGCTGTAGGTGTTTATCTTTGAAATACTGCATGGATAGCCCCACCCCACACTGGCTCCACCACCAGGCTAGTGCCACTTGGACTGTTAACATAGGAAAATGGATTTCGTTGTATTTGCATCACTTTACATTTGATTTCTACTTGTTTCAGCAGTTGCCTTACCTTTAATTATTCAGGGCACTTATTTTTGCTCTTTTCTTTTTACTTGAAGTGTGATTTTATTTAAAAAATAGAAATTTCATGATATTTGGAATTAGTGCCATAGATAGCTTATTCTCCCAGATAATAATCCTACATAAATTTGGAGCTATACATATTATAATAATAATTATGTATTAGTCTATATGCCACTCTTAGAATATTATTCCTTCTTTCCCATTATATCGCAGAAGCTATACTTTTGTACCCCAGAGAAATTTAACATGTATTAACATAAAATTGTAAAACACTCAACCTAAGAAAAATTACAAATTGGTGAACAGAGTGATCTGAGCATCTATCAAAAGAGATCTTGATGCACTGATGCAAGATAGTGTTTTCATTGTTTTAAGCATTACCAGTGAAACAACTTTGAAATTTTATGCCTTTTATTTATTTATTTATTGGACAGGCAGAGTGGACAGTGAGAGAGAGAGACAGAGAGAAAGGTCTTCCTTTGCCGTTGGTTCACCCTCCAATGGCCGCCGTGGCCAGTGCGCTGCGGCCGGCGCACCGCGCTGATCCGATGGCAGGAGCCAGGTGCTTCTCCTGGTCTCCCATGGGGTGCAGGGCCCAAGCACTTGGGCCATCCTCCACTGCACTCCCTGGCCACAGCAGAGAGCTGGCCTGGAAGAGGGGCAACCAGGACAGAATCCCGTGCCCCGACTGGGACTAGAACCCAGTGTGCCGGTGCCGCAAGGCAGAGGATTAGCCTAGTGAGCCATGGCGCCGGCCGTGAAATTTTACGCCTTTTAAAACTTTCACGGGACTTCTGTTTACCATATGTATATACAGTTGGTTGTCAGGTAAGTTACACTGTTTGGCTGAGCAGACTCTTGAGGCACTTTTCTAGAAGAAATGATAAATCTACCTTGATATCACATCTATTATAAGCAAAGAAATAAAGTTTTAGATGGCCTTAGTACTCCAAAACCCAATTCCTTTCTATAGAATTTAATATATACTTCACTACATATGACTTTTGGTTACATTATTCCACAGCCTGCTTTTAAAAACAAGTGTTTAATTTTATAAGGTAAAATAAGAAATCAGCAATTTAGGAGCCCCTTTGACCTTTTGATTTTTTTTCTCTGAAGAGTTCACTTTGAAGACAGAGTCATGTATTAGAAAATAAATCAGAAAAATGTGGATTCATAATCTGGTTGTGCTGTTTCCTCAGTATGGACTCCAGCATAAACTACCACCCTGAGGCTTATTGTTATTATTATTTAAATTTTTATTTATTTGGGGGGGGGGATGGAGGGAGGGAGGGGGGGAGAGAGAGAGAGACAGAGAGAGAGAGAGAGAGAGAAATAGAGCTCTCCCAAGTGCTGATTCACTTTACAGACACCTAAGATGTCTCAGGCTAAAGCTGGAAGCCAGGAGCGTAATCCAGGTCTCCCACATGGGTGGTAGGAGCCCAATTATTTTAATCATCACTTCTGCTTCCAAGGGTTTACCTTAGCAGACACTGGGGTCAGAAGCCAGAGCTGGTAATTGACTCCAGACACTGAAATGTGGGACTTAGTCATAAATACCTATTCTCTTACTGTTATTTGTTATCTCAAAATGAAACTTCTGGGTTAACATGGAAACTATATTATATAAAGTGCATGCAATGTAGTTCTTTCTTTTTTAAAAACATATTTATTTGAAAGGCAGAATGACAGGGAGGGGTTGTAAGGGGTGGCAGAGAGAGAGAGAGAGAGAGAGAGATCTTCCATCCACTGGTTCACTCCCCAAATGGCCACAAAGACCAGGGCTGGGCCAAACAGAAGCCAGGAGCTTGGAACTGTATCCAGGTCTCCCAAATAGGTAGCAGGGGCCCAAGCACTTAGGCCATCTCGCAATGCTTTTAGGTGCATTAGCAGGGAGCTGGGTTGGAAGCTGAGCAACCAGGATTCAAATCAGCATTCTGATATGTGATGCAGCAGCTTAACCCACTGTGCCACAATACTGACTCCTATAGTTCATTCTTATTCCTTTATTTCCTGAATATATAATTCAGGGTCTAGCCTGAATTCTTCTTGATTGAATTAATTGATTTCTCAATTACTTGCATTTTAAATCAACTTGGCAGATTTTCCATGTACTCTAGTATAATATCTCAGAATGTTTGTTTTGTTTTTTTTTTTGTCTCTGGTTCATTCATTATTCAAAGAGCAAGCACAATTGTTGATGAGAATAATATGTGGAATCCAAATATTAAAGTATATTCAAATTCATCATTTTACTTAAAAGGTTCTGAATTTGAATATGTCTTCTAATATTCAGAAGGATATATTAAGCCATGTTTACCTCTTTGGGACCAGTAGGAATAGGTGTCACCTGTCTGGGCTAAGGGTGTTTTTATAACTTGCAGCCATAAATCAGAACATTCAATATAGTACAATACAATACAAATTCAGTAGAGGAAGAATGTTCTGAATAGTCTTTACCAAAGGCAATATTTTTTATATTAGTTTTTACTCTCCCTCAAGTACTAAAAATATTTGTTCTTTTATTTATAAGAAGATATGAATTTGGACCTGATCGGCATAGTGTGGCCTACTGTTCACAACCATGTTCTTATTTTCTCTTCAGGACTCAATTTCCTGACAATGGATTTTGGTACTTGCTGTCTAAACCATTCTTGAAAAGAAGTGTTTGTTAATGGCTTTGATGTACAGCTTCACTGAGGAGCCTGTATTATACACCTTAGGGGGTTTCTGTGCAGTCCAGAGCACATTCTTCTAAGAACTACTTTTGACACATTGTTTTATCAGACCCTGCTAGTAGGTCTTAATCTCCCTTTCTTCCTACATCTTGCTAAATAACTTTACCTGATATTATCAGTGTGTCCAACTACTAAATTAAATATATAAAAACATGGCCAATAAGATAGAAGAGAAGCCTCCTCTGGATTCTAGAAGGTTTTACTTCTCTGAAATAAACATCGCTTCTTCCTCCTGTGTTTTCTTTCTTTGTGTTTCCACCTGAAATGAAAGTCAAAGGAGCAGCAATCATCTTGGTTCAGCAGTGGTCCTAAAGGTGCCACACGCGCGCTGAGTATAGTGAACCAGAAAGATAGGCACAACCTACACCATTGCCAGAGTTCCTTCATTAGCTCCACCATCCTGCATTAGTTCCAATTAAGTTCAGCCATGAGAAAAGATAAAAATATCATAAATAATGTGATACTACAAGATAGAAGCTCATGTAACTGAATTTCAGGGATGGATGGATAGCCTAGTACTGGTATAATGACTCCTCAGTCATAAGGCACTCAGACGCCCTGCATTTTTGTCACTTATGACTTAGTGGAATCAGAAGATTACATAATCTAGCCATTATATGCACATTTAATTCATGACCAATAAGGACATAATGACTTATGTTAAAAATACTCTTCAGAAGTCACATAGGACATTTCTATTTACATCTCTCAGCTAGAAATTAGTCATACATCATACTTAACTGTAGAGAGCCGTGTGTTCAGTTAAAAATAATGAATGCTATTGCAAAGAAAGAAGGCAATGGAAATTGGGGGCAGTAACTATCTCTGTCCCAACTGCTCATTTTTGATGTCTTGATACATCTAAAAAATAATTCCACACTTGACTAAACCTTTTAAATTAAGATTCTATTACATGCACCAAAATGCAATTCCCTAATTAACTCAGAATGTGGATCCTAAAAGATGGTACTAAATCTAACAAGGTAACATGTGTAATTGTCTGAAGAAAGAAAATATTGTCACAATATAACAATAAAGGACTGATGTTGCATGCTGGAGAATTCCTGATGCTTGTCCTATAGAATTAGGTCAGAACTCTCTCTGCTGTATTTTATTAAGCAGACCATACGTCTACTGGGCCACAGTGTTAGGAAACATGGAGGGCAGTTCAGAGCATTGGGGTATGGTGGTTACTTTGTTGTCACTCTCATCAGGCCAATCTGTGAGAGGTCCTCAAAGAAGTCATGAAAAATGATTATGCATTTTATGAAAAATGCATATGTATTTCAATTATTTCACAAAAATAAATATATATTTTAATTTCAATTTTCCACCAATGTTTTGAAGTACTCTCACACAAAAGCTTAATTATCTATTGCTGTATAATTTTAAAAACTCAAACACTAAGTGTTTTAAAACAGCACTTATTATCTGTTGCAGTTCTTATGGATTTACTGGGTTTGGTTGGCTGATTTTTCTCATGTGAATGCATCAGGTTTTTCAGGTCTGCACATACAAGAGAGTTTCTTCCCTTACAAGTCAATGTTGTGGATGGAATTACCAGGAAAGCTGAAAGGTCTTGAGCATCTCTCTCTTCATACAGCTTCTCTACATGGCTAAAGTGAAGTTTCTCACAATATGACAATCTCTTAGTAATCATTCTTCTTATAGAATCATTGACTTTCCACAGATACGGTTTATGAGAAACCCAGCTGAAAGCTAACTGGGTTTCTAATGGCCTACCCTTGGAAAACATGCGGCATCACTTCCATTACATGCTATAGTCAAAAGTGACTTATAGGACTCAAAGAGCAGGAACTACTCAAGTTTGTGAATCCCAGAAAGAATGACTTACAGGAGTTGGGATGCTGGCTTTGGAAAGGGAATACAAATATTCTAATAGAATTGTTTTAAACCAGCGTCCTGAGATCTAAATTCACTGAAAAATTCAAATTATGAAACTTAAATGTTATAAGCAATTTTTTAATAAAGCCCTTTCTCAAAGGTTTTCAATGTGAAGGAAAATATGGGATTAATGCTGTTGCCATCCACTGAAAGACTGTTGTTTCAAATTTCTTCAAGATAGCAACAAATGACAAAGAACTGACAAGAGTTGCACAGCAGAGATCAGCTGGTTAAAGAAGGAACTCTTCAGGCTCTATGTAGACAAGATCTTTTACTCTTGTTTCATGTACAGAGTTGACAGACCAGAAGCCTGATATGTTTTTGAGGCAACATTTTTATCAAAGAAACTCTAGGCCTTGTCGACACCAAATTGTGTTTGCTTAATCCCTTAAGTCATCCTTTGCAATAGTTTAGCAGCTTTCAGGATAAGCATTTCCCTCAGTTGTACATCGACGGTTGTCGTAGCTTTCCATTCTCTTCTTTTCTATAAAGAGGGTTGTGTTTTTGTTTTGTTGAATGTTGATCATGATACCCCTTCTCTCCTAGGGGCAGAAAGCTAGTCTTTAGGTTATGGGTGAGTGGACTACAGAGAGTCACATCTGGAAAGTGAGGGACAAAGGACTTTATGTCTTCAGTGTGGGTGGATACAATAATTGAGTGAAGCTTCAAGACTGCTGCCCTCAGGAAAGGACTGAATGTAATCCGTGAGAAAAACAGCATTTGGGGATTTGGGGTGTGGAGTCATCACCACGATAGGCACTGTTAATTGCCTACCCCATATTAACTATATCCTTTATTTATTTTTTTTTTTTACCAGCAGTGGTCCAATATTGTCATATGGGGTTATGAATACTCTAACTCCTAGTGTGGGTGTAAAATGTTATTAAGATCTTTGGTAAATTATTTAGTACTGTTTTGTAGAGCTGCACCTAAAAATCAGCAATTTCTTTTCTGTGCTTTGGAGACATTTTTGCACATGTGCACCTGGAAATATATGCAAGAAAGTTCACGGTATCTTTCTAATGGAAGAGAAACTTGAAATGACCCAAACTTCATCAAAAGACTAACGAATAAACAAATTGTGAAATACTTACTTTAAGGAAATTAGTTGTGCATTGGTGAAGGTCAGTGAAGTAGAGCTGTGAGAAGCACAATAGATATACCTTATAAAACACAATGTGAGCTTAAAAGAAGCAATTTGAGTTAAAAAAAAAAACTTTTGCTCATACTCTGTGATGCCATTATTACTGTTATTAAGCAAAGGAAGCAAAATATAATACATTGTTCTGATATGTGTACCCATATGATCAAACTACTTTTAAAAGTGATAATATATTAATGAAAAAATTCAGGCTATTGACCTCTATGGAGAAGAGGAAAGTGATAGGAGTGGGCAGAAACACACAGGTGGCTGTAATGTAAAGGTGATTCAAGCTTTTGAGTGCTTTAAGTTCATCCTTTATGCTCATAAATGTTACAACTCTCTTTTATGTATCAAGTATTACATATTAAATTTTGTTTTTAATTAAGATATGCATTAGTTACTGGTGTGGAATGATGTCTAAGTCAGGCCACTAAGGTAGACAGCTTGGTTTGCATGGGATAGTCCTGGTTTATGCTTGTGGTACTGGCACAATTGCTATTTGCACTATTTTTTCACCCTGGAATCAGAGGAATTGAAGTGATAAATTACATGTTTATACCATTAAGTAAAAAGAGAAAAAAAAAACCCACAGGATGCACAATATGTTTGTATTACATTTGAGCCTATTAATATGACCTATTCAGAAACATATACAGTTAAATTTAAAGAACAAAAGGTTAGTTATAGCTAACATTCTGCAGAAGAGGACGTGTGGGAAAAAGTACTTGGGAAACAAGGATAGTTTACACACTGATAATAGTGGCAGGAATCTGGTAGCTGGAAGACAGGGAATGGAGCTATTTTTATCTACAAATCCCTTTGAAATATACCTTTGTGCCTTGTGCATGTGTTATGTTTGGAAAAGCAATCAGAACTAATAAAATTCATTTTCAATGCAGTATGATCCATAGTATGATAACTGCTATTCTACTAGCTTCCATTTTTAAGATTCTTTTTAAAAATTTTTAAAGTGAACAAATTTCATGTACTTCATATATACAGATTCAGGAGCATAGTAATACTTTCCACCCTACACACCTTCCTGCTCACACTCCCCCCTCCTTCTTCCTTCAATTCCCATTCCTTTAATTTTTACAATAATCTCTCAGTCTATGTTATATTCATAAGATTAACCCTACACCAAGTGAAAAATTCAACAAACAGTAAGAAGAAGAAAAAAAGCACTGTTCCTTAATAGTAGAGACAAGGCTATACAGAATAATTGAAGCACAGTTCTAAACATTGTAGATAACTATAAGTTCTCATAGTAAACCCAAGAGGTAAGTAGCATGACTACTAGCTATGTGACTCTTAAAAGTTACCTCATTTCTTCTGTAAAGCTATTCTTAATATATACTACTTGTACTATTCTTATTTCTGCTCATGCTTGGATGATACATATGTTAACTGTTAAATATTTGCTAAATCATTAGCTGTAGTAGAGAGTGGTCAGATTACAAGCCCTAGACTCTCTTTCTTGCTCAGCTGCTTACTATTTATGTAAAACAGAGAAAGCTGCATTGCCTCTCCAAGAGATCCTGGGTTTCCTACTATAAAATGGAAACAGAATGCCTTTTGATTTGACAGGATTGTATGTGGATCAAATAAGGGTATCAGGTGGAAGCAGTTGTGAATCAGGATGCAGTATACAATATGAGCTAATTATTATTAATAACCTAGTGTAATATTTCAACAAGGAAAGCCATAAATCAACAAAGATGCTGTAACTGAAAACAACTTGAAGACCATTTTTGCTTTCAGCACAAGTGGCATTTCCACATTGCATGTTGCTTGATATAGTTGATAGTTTTATGCATAGCAACAGCCTTGAAACGGATCAGCAAGAACATAATGAACATACTTTAAGCAGGAAATGTTAAATGATCTATATCTGTTGTTATGGGCTAAGCCTCAATTAATTCAGGAGGTGGTTTTTGTTGGTTGAAAAGAAAGCAAACAGTTTCACATTTTTTACTGTACATGAATACATTTAATATTTGCTGATAAAATATAACTTGCGGCATTTCTTCTTAAGAGAGTATCCTGGCAATATTGTCACAGTATACACACACACACACACACACACACATAAAAGTTGGAAGCATCATCTCCTCTCCCCCTTCCTCCTCCACTTCCTCGTCATCATCCTCTCTTCCTACTCCTCCTTCTCTCCTTCTCTTCCTCCTCATCTTTTCCTTCAACTATACAAAAATAACAACAAAAAGACCTGAATAGAAATTGGATATAGAAAAAGTAGAACTTGATTAGGAAAAAAAGACTATGAAAAATACATGTAAAGGGTTCTGGAAGGTTTATCCAACTAACAATTCCTCAAGATGCTATATCCCTACTGATGGAAAACTCCAGGAAATGAAGTGAAAGAAAATATATTGCTTTCTTGTTTTTATAGCTTTGCAAAGTTACCTGGCAGACTTGCCTGTGGTTTGGTTTATTTTAGTTTCTTGGCTCTGATAGTCACTGAAACCCAGGAAAATCTTCTAGAGATGTTTATTTGATGGTGATAAAAAGTCAATTCATAATGTCAATAAGCTCTGACATTTCAGTTTATTTTTGCACAGCATTTTATTTTTCTCTCAATAGAGTCCTTTCGCTCCGTCTCCTCCACAGTCTTCACTTCTTTCCAGTGGCACTCTGCTGAACATCTTAGTGAGAAGAGAAGGAATGTTTTAAAATGTGGGGGAAGATGTGAAATACAGCCCACATAGAAATCTTTATTTAGTTTTTATCCAGACATTTTAAAAATGCCAACCAAGCTACTAGTTTCTTAGCAGAAGTGACAAAATAAAGGAAGAAAGTGGGCAATGTTTAGTACACCTGTACCATTGGTAGAAGTTCAACATTTCCTCTTATTTTGTGGTTTATTTTACTATTATCCTCATAGCATCAATAGCAAGAACTTTCTGGGCAACAAATTCTTAGTATGGGCTTTGGAGTCAGCCTAACCTTGGTGCATATTCTTTGTGAATTTTTAGCACTGATGGTTTGACTGTTTCAGCAGACAGTAACAGAATTTTATCCTCTCCAAAATAAACAAGCTGAGATTTCATGTTATAATAGTAACAACAATTGGAGCAAAATGGTCAAAATATATATTTACTATCATGGAAAGAGACTCTATTTAAAGTCAGGAAATCTGCATATAATTTTTGAGATCAACACTCACAGGCAATGTGATCTTTTTACTTTAATTTTTAAATTTTCTTTATTGAGAAACAGAGAGAGAGGGCGAGAGTCAGAGAGAGACAGAGAGAGAGAGAGAGAGAATGATTTCCCATCTGTTGATCTGTTGGTTCACTCCCCAAATGCCCACAATGGCTGGGGCTGGACCTGAGCCAGGCCAAAGTAAATAGTCCAGATTTGAATCCAGATCTCTTTTTTTTATTTTTTATTTTTACAGGCAGAGTTATACAGTGAGAGAGAGAGACACAGAGAGAAAGTTCTTCCTTTTTCCGTTGGTTCACATCCCAAGTGGCCACTATGGCCGGTGCACGCACTGATCCGAAGCCAGGAGCCAGGTGCTTTCTCCTGGTCTCCCGTGCGGGTGCAGGGCCCAAGCACTTGGGCCATCCTTCATTGCACTCCTGGGCCACAGCAGAGAGCTGGACTGGAAGAGGAGCAACCGGGACAGAATCTGGCATCCCAACCGGGACTAGAACCCGGGTGCTTGCGCCGTAGGTGGAGGATTAGCTAAGTGAGCTGCGGCACCGGCCCCTGAATCCAGATCTCTTGAGTGGTGACAGGAACCGAAGCACTTGAGCCATCATTGTTACCTCTCAACATCTGCATTGGCAAGAAGCTTGAATCAGGACCTGGAGTTGGGAGTCAAACCCAGATAGTCTGATCATGTAAGATGTGAATGTCTTAACTGCTCTTCTAAATACCTTTTCCAAGTAATGTGATCTTAAACCCTTTGGCCTTTTTCTTCATGTGTTCAATTGGCTGGACTATTCTCCTAACTACTGTGCAGATTTATAATAATGAATCTCAGAGGTAGTAAACTCTTTGCACAAAGGGCCAGAGACTAAAAGAGAGTAAATAGTTAGGATTTGCAGGTCATTATGGTTGCCATTGCAACCACCAAAGTATACTGTTGTGGAACACAGGCAGTCATCAATACTACATAAACAAGTGCATCTATTTTCCAACACAACTTTATTTATGAACATTTAAATTTATACTTTGTATAGATCTTATATTTCAAAAATTGTCTTTTAATTTTCCCAAATATGTAAAAAATCATGGGGCTTTGACTAAATGGTATTGGGCTGGATTTGGTCAGATGATATATTATACTTACCCTGTTATATGTCTAAGTAGTTACTACATTGTGTAAGATATGGTAGACTATCTGAGGTGGGCTACATTTCAGTTCCACAGTGGTTTCATTTTGTCACCCCAAACTTGATGAGATTCCTGTTTGCTTTCTGTCCAAAATTTCAAGGTCTTCCCGAGGGGATTAATTGAAAGGAGAAGGATATTTTGACTAAAGAGTTCCAGGTACATTTTCCACCCTGAGAAATGGTTGTAGAGTTACTTGGAATTTTAAATTAGATGAAATGTTGAATTGTCTCAAAATGAAGCATCCTGAATTTTTCTGCACAATGTGGACATTCTTTTGACATCATATATGTAGCCCATTATGAACCACATTGCTTGTGATCTCTGCTTAGATGTTGGTCTCCCAATAGGTTATGCATATAAAAAATGTAGAGATTAGACCCCAGTACCTCCTAGAGCATCTGGAACTATTATTTGTTATGTCTGATATTTTTATTATATATGTGGATACACACACACACACACAGGTCTTCAACCAGTTATTAGGACATACAGAGCTCCTCAAACTCTTGGCATTTACGAAGTGATGAATATTGTTTTGTATGTACATGAGATGACAGGTGGCTGTAGGTTCCATATAGCTTCAGGATGGGGGCTAGTTTACAGTAGAACTAGCCATGTGATTAGAGAGTGGGAAATTTCAACTCCCCTGCACACAACCTCCCCCCCACCCCCCGATCCCTGCACCCATCTCCAAGGAGCTGAGAGTGGCTGGAGATTGAGTGAATCACTAATTTTAATCACTTATGCCTAGCAATGAAGTTTCCATGAAAACCTAAAAGGACTGAGTTAGGAGAGATTCTCGGTGGTTGAACAAACAGAGGGGCCTGGAGAGGGCATGAGGATCCTCAGCTCACTCCCTATACCTTGCCCTGTGCATCTCTTCCAACTGTCTGGATTAGTTTTCTACATGTTCTAACTCATTTCAAAGGAACAAACACATTTAGATAACCTACCTGGTGCCTTGAGGAGTTCTTAAATAATAGCAGTGATTCTTCCCTTCACAGAGTTTGGAGTCTAGCAAGGAATGGTCCACTTTGGGGTTAAATGCCATACAATATTATTTCGTATAGTATGTGAACTTTAACAAAATTTCATTTGAGGGTTAAACTGATTATGTTACCCTACAAAGCAGCTCTATAAGGTTAAAATGTTTAGGTTCTATGACAAGCAGCAAAGAAGAACAGATCATTTTTAGAGAGAGACTTAGATCCAGTGTTTATTATACCATGCCATACATTATGAAGCACAATCCATATGTCTACATATATGAGTACAATTTGAAGCACAGTAGACATGGTATTGAATTTGGATCAAGAGATGTGAATTTCAAACCTGGCTCTGTCAAACATATTTTTTTTTATCCCAGAGGAAAACAATATCATGATTACACATTTAGAAAACATAAACAAGTATACGCAATACTACCAGAAATTATGAAAGAATATAGCATGGTCACTGGTGATAAAATTAAATGTAAAAATCAATAGCTCTACTATATACTGACAATAACTGGTTAGAAAATTTAATGGAATAAAGCTCTCCTTTATAGTAATAACAAAAAAGTATTAAATAGACTCAGTGTAGCAGGAAATGTTCAGGAAAAAAAAAGAAATAAAAACAATTCTATTGAAGGACCGTAAGACAACACCACAGAGGCCAGGGTTGTGGCAGAGTTAAGGCAGATTAAGCCACTGCCTGTGACGCTGGCATCCCATTATGTGTGTTGGTTCAAGTCCCAGCTGCTCCATTTCCAATCCAGCTCCCTGCTAATGTGACGGGGAAAGCAGTAGAGGATGGCCCAAGTACTTGGACCCCTGCCACCCACACGGGTCACCCAGATTGAGTTCTAGGGCTGGCCCATCCTGTACAACCTTTATGGCCATTCAGGTAGTGAATCATTGGATGGAAGATTCTCCCTTTGTCTCTCTTCTTCTCCCCCTCTCTCTATCCCTCTTTCTGTAACTCTGCCTTTCAAAACAAACAAACAAAAAAACAAACAAAAAACCCACACAACACACAAAAAGAAATCTAGAGTAAATGAAATGAAATTCTTTGATCTTAGGAAATGAGAACGATAAAATTTCCTGAATTCATTTTTAGTTATGATATACTGCTAGTTAGAATCTCAATAGGATTTTGAAGAAGATGCAAAGTAACTCTAAAATCAATCAGAATCAATAAACATATGAAAACAGCTAAGACAAATTTAAAAAGAAAGGGAAAAGAGGGGGAAACTTACCCTAACAGATGCTATTCAGAAACCTCATTAATTTGGAGATACTGCATGGATGCCAGTCTCTTTCTCAACTGCTGTGTTCACCATTGTATCCCCAGGCTACAGAACACTGCCTACACACTCAATTTTGTAGCAGAATGAACGAATGAAAAAGTTTACTTTAAAGGAAAACATAGATCACACTGCATTTTACATAGCATAAAGGGAGGGGCGATATTAAAGCAGTAAGGAACACTGAACCTGAAGCTGAAATCCCTGATATTGAATTACTTTCCAGTTCAGTGGCTGTAGTTTGAATTGTTTAACGTCTTAGTGACTCAGTTTCCTCATTTCAAAAATAGAATGGCCTCACAGAGCAGTTGAGAGTAAATGCAGTAAAGGCCGTCAAGGGTGTCAACACTGAACATGCTCTCAGGAAATCTGGTCCAAAGTCATTGATATGGCATCTCACACCCAAACAACTTCTCTTTCTACCTGAATGGCCTATATGATAAGCCAGTCTCATAGCGCTTTTATCTCCTTTCATCTCATAAATGATCAACCTACTTGCACGGGCTCAGCCAAAACTTATTGTCACTTCAAACAAGTTCTTCTCTCGAATCTTAAAAAATCTTAAATAACATTTTCTATCCATTCAGTCTATCTCAGTGCTTTAAATTTCAGACAGGTCTACTCTGTTTTGTACTATTCTAAATGTATGTATGACTTACATAAGTTAGAATTTGGCCGTATGTGTTGCTTTTTATTCCTCTATTCCTCTGTTTATTTGCATGAATCAGCTATCTTTTAGAATCATACCAGCTCTTCTGCTAAATTTTTTAGCCCCCCCCCCCCATTATATTACATCCTAGTGATTCTCAAACTTCAGAATACATAAAAATTACCTTGAGGGTTTGTTAGGCTTGGCAAAACACATATTACTAAGCCAAACCAAGAGTTTCTGATTCAGAAAGTAGGAGGTGGAAGCAGAGACTTTATGTACTTAAGAAGTTACAGAGCTCATACTTTGAGAACCTCTTTGAGAATCATTATGCACCTAATGCGGCATATTTCACTTTTCTATTGCATTGTGCTTTGTTCCCCTTATGCTATCAAGAAAGGAGTTAAATGTTTTGTCTTTGTGAGCACTTAAAAATGAAATTTTTAAAACCAGAACATCTTTTAGACAATTATGCAGCTGCTTTCTTAGAAATATCAGTAACCAGGCTAATTTAATGAATTTTGTAATATTTTTTTAGTAACCTCTAAGTAGATTTAACAGACTTCTAGTTCTAGGGATAACTTGACAAATTATTCTAAAAATCCTTCTACAAAAATAAGAACAACAAAGTAAAACAAAACAGGACAAATGTATTTTAAAAGATATGGCAGAAATAATGGAATGCTGAAAATCAGCAGTGAACACAGGAATCCAGACTCCTGCATATATTCAGGATCTCCAAGGTTTAGTCCTTCCACAAAGAACTATATTAGGGAAAAACTAACCAGTATGGAAGACAACCAGGAACTTAACTCTTAATCTGACTGAAGCAAAGGACAGGCACACATAAAGGCAATTCACAAAGCAGAGAGGCAACTGGCCAATAAATGTACAAAAAGATGCACTTACTCAGACTGACACAATAAGGAATGCCTATATAATTTCATCCCCATAAAATTAGCTACTTCTGTAGCTGCAAAACATTAAGTGCTATGGCAGATTTTGAGTAATGACAGTGCTGCTAAACTGCTCATGGACAATAAACAAATTCAAAGTGGCATTATTTAGTGAGCCCAAAGATGCTCACACCCTCTGATCCCAAAGCCCATGCTCCTTGTAGAAATTCTTGGACAAAAGTAGAAAAATATGTTTGCTGCTACAACAGTTACTGGCAGTAAATAGCAGTGAAAAATAGGAAACAGATCAAAGTTTTATAGGTAAACATAGATAAATCCCAAGGGTAAAATGATGTTTTTAAAAAGCTAGTTGCCACATGACAATGACACCATACCATACCATTTATATAAGGCTTAAATACATGCACAAATGTATAGTATTTATTTATGGTAAGTGCATAAAATGTAATATGCTTATTTTATTCTTTTTTAAATATTTGCTTATTCATTTGAAAGTTACAGAGAGAGAGGGAGAGAAAGATAGAGCAAGCTTCCATCTGCTGGTTCACTCCCACATGGTTGCAACAGCTGGGGCTGGGCCAGGCCAAAGCCAGAATTCAGGAACTTTTTCTGGGTCTCCCACACGGGTGCAGGTGCCCAATTACTAGGACCATCCTCTGCTGCTTTCCTAGGTACATTATCAGGGAGCTCAACTGGAAGTGGAACAGCCAGGACCTGAACTGGTGCCCATATGGAATGCCGGTATTGCAGGCAGTGGCTTAATCTAACAGACCACAATGCTGGCCCCAATATATTTTTAATGCATGTAAAAATAGCCAGGCATAAGAATAAAAAGTATAAGAATAACTGGGGATGTTAAATACCGAATTTAAGATAGTTGTTATCTCAGTAGAAGTCAAAGAAGGTAGGAATATGATTGGGGAGAGGTAAAAGGAGCTACAGTTCCAATATGTAATGCCTTGTTAATTAAAAAAAAAAAAAAAAAAACTTCCAGGGCTGATGTCATGGTGTAGCAGGTTAAGCTGCCTCCTACAATGCCAGAATCCCATATGGGTGCCAGTTGGTATCCAGCTGTTACACTTATGATTCAGCTCCCTGCTAATGTGCCTGGGAAAGCAGTGGAAGATGGCCCAAGTGGTTAGTTCCCTGCTGGCCACAGGCAGGCCCATAAAAAGCTTCTGGCTCCTGGCTCCTGGCTCCTGACTTTGGCCTTGCCCAGTCCTGGCCATTGCAGCCATTAGGGGAATGAACCGGCAGATGGAAACTCGCTCTCTTTCTATCTCTCTCCCTCTCTCTCTCTCACTCTGTCTCACCCTTTCTCTCTGTAACTCTGTCTTTCAAATAAATAAATAATTTTAAAAAACAATAAAATAATAATTTCCTATAAAAAAGGGGAGGGGATAGGTTTAGTATCAAGAAAAGTGAGCAGTACCATACACTGTTAGTGGATGGACATTTGCAATATCTTTGGAGGGCAATTTGACAATATCTGTCAAAATTTGAAATGCATATAACTATGATTCAGTAACTATATTTTTAGGGATTTATTCTCTAGATATACTCGGTGTGTGTGAACAGACACAAATACAAAGATGCTTATTGCAGCTTATAATATAATAATAATACTTATATGCTTATTGCAGTTCGTAACAACAAAATTTTCAAACAACCTTAAGATGAATGTTTAAATAAATTGTGGTCAGTTCATTCAGTGAAAAAAGTAAAACCATAAAATGAATGAGGTTATGCTCTACGGGATAAGAAGAAAAGATTCCACAATATAAATCGAGTGGAAAAAGCAGAGCGTAGAACCATATGTAAATATAGTCTCACTGGTGTAAGAAACATATATGCTTATAAACACATCTATGTGGACATAGATGTAGAATATTTGGAAGCTTAAATAAATTGTTAAAGACAGATGATTTAATGGAGGAGAACTCAATGATTAAGATGAAATGATATTTAATTTTCATTGTATACACTTGATGCAATCAAACCTGGGCAAGATAAATATATATTATATATACATACATGTAATATATATTTCCCTACATCAAAAGCAATTTCATATGGCTCAGTGACATAATATGCATGATATAGAACACTGCTTAGGAGGCAGCACACTGACATCCGGACCCCACAATGGGACTCATAACCCTTTGCTTGATTGCAAGTAAGCCATCCAAGCAGCTTGGCTGAAGCAGACAAGGGTCAGTCAGTCTTTTGGGACTGGTAATCTGCCCTGGAAAACCAAGCGCTCCGGGGTAGCAGTGCTGGGCTGTACCTGCTGTGATAGGCCACCAGTGCGATCTTAGCAGATGAGTTGCCAATAGCAGAGCTAGACAATTATCAGCAAGCCCGTTCTGAGTGTGGTTTTGACAGAATGCATCTGTTGGCAGGAGTGTGAGAGACAGCAAATGCTTGTGGCTCGTTCTTACTCTGACTGCAACATTAACTTATGGCAACCTTTACTTGGCTGAGTGCCTGAAGCTCTCCTTAGAAGAAATGCAATTATCCCCTTGCTTGTCCTTTTTCAAAATTTTCCCCGTGCCACTTCATAGTCTGGCTGCAGCAATGTCAGACCTGATGACTGGTGTCTGCTATGAGCCCTAGCCAAGGGTGTCATTACCTGGAGATACAATGATGTAATTCTACACCGTGATCTATACTGAACTGTCCTGAGTGCTGCAACTCCCAAAGCTTTTACTGTTCAACACGCAAGCGAATCTGCAGGGCAGCAGGAAAGGCAGATGATTTGTTTGCTCTGGACTGGGACATGGCTGGCTTACTGTCAGTTAAAAGGGCCTCCTTGTGCTTTTCCTTGCAGCCCTGATACAACAGCTTCGGGATTGGGGTGTTGTGTATATGTATGTGTGTTAAATTTTCCCGTATCATTTTTTTTAGATTTATTTTATTTTGTTGAAAGGCAGAGTTACAGAAAGAGGTAGAGACAGAGAGAGATCTTCCATCCACTGATTCACTCCCCAAATGGCTGCAATGGCCAGGGCTGGGCCAGGCTGAAGCCAGGAGCTAGGAACTTCTTTCAGGTCTCCCATGCGTGTGTAGGGGCCCAAGCACATGGACCATCCCCTGCTGCTTTCCCAGGTGCACTAGCAGCGAAGTGGAGCAGCTGCTATCCATATGGGATGCTCGCACTACAGGCCAGGGCTTTAACCCACTGCTCCACAGCACCACCTCCCAACTCCACATTATTTTTAATAAAGTCTTTTTTATTTTATTTTTTCCTTTGCAAGAGAAACTAATTGGATTCAATTACCTTATTTTTACTTCTATTGATCCATTAATGCATGTTTCCATCAGTCCAATAAATATCCAAAGAATAGCTGATACAATATTAGAGTCTGGGGATGAATAGCAGTATGCTATGATGGCTAAGAACATTATTTCAGGAGTCAGAAACTTGGACTTCAGTCTAGGATTATCAACTTACTTGATGTTACACTGTGTTTTCTAGTCTCCCTACACTCTATTTTCTCCATCGTAATATTGTTATAAGCAATAAATGAAATAATCAGTATATAGAAGTATGCATAAGAACCGGAACACAGTAAAGTATTTAATACATGTAAATGCTTATTAACAAAAATATTTGAATAATGCTTATAATTTTCTTTTAAATGACAGCCATGAGTATAGTTCTGTTTATATATTTTTAAGGTTTATTTATTTATTTGAAAGTCAGAGTTACACAGAGAGAGGAGAGGGAGGGAGGTTGAGAGAGAGAGAGATCTTCCATCTGATGGTTCACTCCCCAGATGGCTGCAATGGTCAGAGCTGAGCTGATCCGAAGCCAGGTGCCAGGAGCTTCCTCCGGATCTCCCCCATGGGTGCAGGGGCCCAAGGAGTTGGGCCATCTTCCACTGCTTTCCCAGGCCATAGCAGAGAGATGGATCAAAAGTGGAGCAGCTGGGTCTCGAACCGGTGCCCATATGGGATGCCGGTGCTTCAGGCCCAGTCGCTAACCTGTTGCACCACACCGCCAGCCCCAGTTCTGTTTATATTTTAAAGCTATGATTAAAACAAATATATCCTTTTACATTTTTTAGATGAGATATTAAAAAAATTCAATCTATCTTATAAATTTATTTTATTTTGAAAAGGAGAGAGAGAGAGAGACACTGACAGAGATCTTCCACTTGCTGGTTCACTACCAACCCCCCAGATGCCTGCTACAGCCAGAGATGGGCTAGGCTGAGGCTAGGAGCCTGGAACTCAATCAAGGTCTTCCACATTGGTGGCACAGACACAAGAACTTGAACTATCATCTGCTGCCTCCTCTTCCAGCCTCACTAGTGCATGTTGTGAATCAGACACAATGGAACACAAACCCCAAGCAGTTAAAGGCAAGGAACTGCATTTCAGGAAATTATTGAAAGCATTAACTGTATCTCCAGAGCACTAAAACTCCTTTCCTGAAATTTAGCTATATAAACACTAATCTAGGCATGATAAAGTTTTGTTGCTAACACAATGATTTAATTAACATAAAATTTAATATTCACTAATTTCAGGAATTCTATAAATAATCTAAAACAATTGACCATTCATATTTGAACTTAATGTTGGTGGTTTAGGTAATTTGAGGATAACCCTGAAAGTCAGAGTAATTATTTATAATTCTGGTAGGAATCCCTATCTGTATGGTATTTTGAGAAATAAATAAGTATGAATCAACTTTAAGCACCCCCAAAATATGCGCAAGGTACTTCTCTACTAAATGTCTAATTCTTTTTTTATTTTTAAAATTTTATTTATTTATATTTAAGATAATATATTTTAATTTATATTATAATCAAAGGCATAGTTCTACACTAAATAAACATTCCAAAGTATAGAAAGATGTCTAATTCTTTAATGAATATCTTTATTCCAGTTAATGATTTCTCATTTTTGACTTGGAAATTATACTGATCTCCAGTTATTCCATAGATCTATTGACTATTTGCATAGTCTAAAAATCAAACAATAATTATTCCATCTCTTAATGTTACAGGTTTCTCATTATTTAGTTAGTTTTTCATGCACACACTTCAACAAAACATTAGTTTAAAAAGATAGAGAAAGTGTTAGTGAAAAGGTGCCTAGGAGAAAGCAACTGACAAGACATGGATTTTTACCTACTTTTTTTTTTCTTTTCCCTTTTGTATCATTTCTGGAAAGTGGAAGGTCTGAGAACAGGTGCACTTCCCAAAACTGCCCTTTCCATACATAGAGGGGAAGTGAAATAGCATTGCATAGAGTGTTCAATTTCTCTGTTTCTTCAACATAACCAATATAGAGGGTGTCTAAATGAAGATTTTAAGTCTGGGTGACAACACGATGGCATAAATTGCCACCAGTGGAAGAAGATAAGCTAATTTAACTGTGCAGGTGGCATCTACATGCCTTAGAGATTTTAGGAATTGCAATAAAATTGACATTTTCTATAAACAAAAAAGCAAAACCAAACAAGTAAATTCTTCAAGCATTTGGCGACTAATGAAAAAACAAACAAACAAACAAAAAAACACCAGTCCTTCCCCAGATGGATAAAGGGTAGGTGGAGGTTTAAAAGGTGAGATAAACTTCTCATTATGCTTCATCATTATGCTCCATCTTCACATCCAGCTTGTATCTTGTCTTCAGGAAGATTTTTCATTCTCCTAAGCATCTTTCAGAGCACGATTAGTCCCAGTTTTGCCAGAGATGAACTCATTCCTTCATGTTTTCCAGCTGCAGAAAATCCATAAGTATTCAACAGGGCTGCAAGATTATTAAAGTCCTCACCCACCTGCTATATCATATTTTTAGGGCTCGGATGTGACTGGGCCTTCCCAGTCTCTTCCTGTTCAGTTTACATCATAGCAAATCAAGTGGGTATCATTCCCAGGCACACAACTTCAACAAATTCTCTGGTGTTTGATTTGCTTATGATTAGAATTAGACGTAAGAGCTGAAGACTGAATAATGTACATTTGATGTTGTGACACTAATGACTCTGATTCAGTTCTAGATTTGAACTGGGGATCAGAGCTTAGCCAGTCTTGAGAACAGAGCATCAAATACGACAGACTTGTTTTACCTAGGAGTTTTCTTCTCCAGTGTCACTGATGCTGCATTTTGTAGTCAAACTTCTCAAGGACCATTTTCATTCGATAGTAGATCTTAAATGCTCTCACCACAAAATGATAAATATGTGAGGAAATGCATATGTTGGTAAACTTTATTTATATATTCCATTTTGTATGAGTATATATTTCAAAGCAACATGCTGTACATGATAAACACAATCTTATTACTCATTTTAATAAAACAATGTGTGAATTTCATTGAAAATTTTGATCAATTTTCCCTTAACTTTCTCACAAGCTTTGCTAATTGTTTGTCTATATATATAGCATCTTGGGCTAATATCCAGCTTCTTTTCCAGTGTCTTTTCTTAATTTAGTATCACAGTGTCTTACAAATATCTTTTGTTGGACTTTATCACATCATATCAGTTTTCAATCCTGTTTTCCAGGTGAAATTTTTCATCACATTATCAGACATTATCTGCAGATAAATCTTGTCAGAAATGTTTGTCTACTAAGTGGCTCATGTACAGACTTTGCCAATATTTCAAAATGCAGGGGAGAGGGAGAGAGGAGGGAATGTGGAGGAAGATGAAGAAGTTCAATCTTTGACTAAAACGCTACAAGTGTTTCCACTGTTATAAAATGGAAAAATTCCTTTTTGAAACTTGTATGGTTTAGCATATTGAGAAAAAAATGGTCATTAGTCCACAAAACTATTTTCCTGTTATAACCAGATAGAGGTCAACAATGATAAAATCTACTTCTCAGAATAATTACAGGCCTGTTGGCAAATTAGGTTTTTGATTGTGAAGATTTATTTTTCCTCTGATGTAAATTATGACACAAAACATAAATTCATAAAAGCCCTACAAGAAGAGGAAGGCAAACTGATAAAGTACAGTTCAGCACAGATAAAGCCATCTAACTTCCAAATTAATTATTCATGGTAGCTATTTATATGGTGTAATTCCTATACTTACCTGACAATTTGCTGACAAGTTCTTCTTCCTACCATATTTTCCTCAGTCTGCTTATTCAAATCTCAGAAGAAAAGTAAGAAAATAGTAGATGCTGTCATCTTAGAAAGTTATCTAGATTATGTTCATTACTCTATGTTGTAGACATAAAATTCTAAGTTATTATATTTGCAGGAAGTAGTCTCATCTATGTGGTTCTAGGATGAGAGTATAAATGTAATTAGGGAATAAACTAGGTCATCCAGTCTTTATTATTTCATGAACCACTGAATCACAGTCTGGGCAGAGACCTTGAGAGCCATCTTTCTGCCTCAGCACGAAGACATTACCCACATGGGAGAACCAATCCCATTTTTATGGCTGAGAAACACCCACATCTTCCCTTGTAAGTTGTTCCAGTGTAACAGTCCTAGATATCAGAATAGTTTTTCTGATGCAGAACTGAATTATTCACATTGCATTTTATCCTCTTACATTATCCCAGAGAGATCAAACCAATTAATTGGCAACTTGCATTTTTATCAATTAAAATTATTTTGTTCTTTAATATCAAGTTTTTCACACCCATAATACAATGCATGGGCTCCACCATTTACTAGCTTTGTGGCCTAGGGGGAATTTTTTTAGCCTCTTTGTTTCAATAACAATAGGACCTCTTTCCTAGAGTTTTTTTGAGACTTTTAGATAGATAAGTTCATATTTTTTTTCAAGATTTGTTTATTTATTTTGAAAGTCAGAGTTACAGAAAGAGAGGGAGAGACAGAGACAGAGAGAGAAAGAAAGAGAGATTTCTATCTGCTAATTCACTCCCCAAGAGGGTTGCAACAGCCTGAGCTGGGTCAGGTTGAAGTAAGGAGCCAGGAGTTTCATCTGGGTCTCCCACATGGGTGTTTTCCACTGCTTTTCTGGGCTATTAGCAGAGAGCTGGATTAGAAGTGGAGCAGCCAGTACAGGAAATGGTGCCCATATGGGATGCCGGCATTGCTGGCAGTGTGACTACCCACTATGCTGCACCACTGGTCCCGAGTTCATATTTTTAAAGCCTTGAGTCAATACTGGCTATGACTTTATATAAATATTGATTTAAAATTTAAAGCACATTTAAAGCACAAAATGAAAAAATTAGAAATGTGACAAAAAATATCCCACTCCATTTAAAAAGAAATTATTTATTTATTGGAAAGGTAGAGTTACAGAGAGAGAGGGAGAGACAGAGAGAGATCTTCCGTCCATTGGTTCACTCCTCAAATGTCTGCAATGGCTGGAACTGGCCAGGTTGGAGCTAGGGGCCAGGACTTCCGGGTCTCCTACAAGGGTGCAGGGGCCTGAGGACTTGGGCCATCTTCCACTGCTTTCCCATGCACATGAGCAGGGAGCTTGATCAGAAGTGGACATGACTGACACCCATATAGGATGCTGGTGTTGCAGGCAGAGTTAACCCACTATGCGGAAATGCCCGCCCAGTTCCAATGGTTCCAGTACCATTTACATTTTAATGTATTTCCAGCTGTTTGTTTTTTTTGTTTTTTGTTTTTTTTTTTTGACAGGCAGAGTGGACAGTGAGAGAGACAGAGAGAAAGGTCTTCCTTTGCTGTTGGTTCACCCTCCAATGGCCACCGCGGCCAGCGTGCTGCGGCCGGCACATAGCTGGTTTTAAGTAACACACAAGTCACATATATAGCACATAATCAGGGTGATATTATATTTGAGAAAGTTTCTCCACTTAATGTCACTTTATGAGCATTTCTTCATATCCTTACAAGTTTCTGAAAATTACATTTAATGCCTTTACAGCAATTCATTTTATGGCTCCCCCCCAGTCAGCAATCCCCCTATTGTTGAGCCATAAGTTGTTTTCAGTATTCCATTTTTTAAATCTAAATCAGTAGTAAATGTGTTTGTAACTAATCTTTTTTATTATGTCTTTGATATCTCATAATTTTTTTAGAAATAGGATCCTTGGGAAAAAGAATATTTTGAATACTTCAGGTACATGCTGTTAAATGATATTCCAAAAAGAAATGCATTAATTGATGTTTCTCTGAAGTAATGTATCAGAGAATATCTTTCAGAGCAACATCAAATATAGCTCTGAAAAGGAGGCAAATATTCTTAATTTAATGGTAAAAATGATAACATTAATTTGAATCTTTGATTCCTCATTAGAGTGAGGAATATTAACTCATATTAATAATATGTCTCTATATAATTTTGTATATTAACCGTTCTTTACATTAACTATTATAATCTAGTAAATTTTGTTGTAATGCCTTAGCCTTTAGTTCTCTAAGTGGAACTCATTTTTTTAATGTTTTCCTTTGGATCATATTTTCTAACTTCAATCAACTTGTAATTCTCCTCTAGAGAGTTTTTCCTGCCTTCAGTTATTTTCTAGTATATCAAAATCAGAGTAAGAGGCTAAGTTAGCACTGTTGCCAGAGTGGCTTACATTTGGCACAATTCGAGATAGTGCGAATAGATAGTGCAAGTTATCGTTGAGAGAGATATTGTGATGAAAAAAGAGAGTCCTTGTCCTAGAGTTTAACGTCTATTTGGAAAGAGTCTTATGTGAAACAATTAGTAATCAATATAAGGCAATCTACAGTGAATAAACTGTGGAACACAGATACTAAAAGTGATCATCATTTAAAGAGGAGAGATCAATAATGATATAGTAATCACCCATTAGGTTGGCTTTGGCAAAGGGAAGGAAGGGCAGTTCAACTGAAAAGATCCATAGAAGTAAATGATAGCCCATTATAGATTGAAAAATATGGATTTTTGTGTCAGACCTGACTTCACCACTTATAAGCTTTAAACTTAAGTTTCTTCTTTAAAAGATTTAGTTATTTATTTGTAAGGCAGTGTTACAGACTCTTCCATCTACTGGTTCATTTCCCAAATGGCCACAATGGCCGAGCTGAGCCCATCTGAAGCCAGGAGCCAGGATCTTCTTCCAGGTCTCCCATGTGATAAAGGGACCTAAGGACTTGAGCCATACTCTGCTGCTTTCCCAGGCACATTAGCAGGGAGCAGGATCAGAAGTGGAGCAGCCGGACTTGAACCAGCACCCATATGGGATACTGCCAGTGCTACAGGCTGGGACTTAAACCCCCTGCACCACAGCGCCAGCCCCGGTAATTTTTTTAAAGATCAAATTCAACATTTTCATGAATACATCCTAAGTTTAAAAAAATTCCTAAAAATGGGAATTAAAATGGGAATTTTCATTAAAGTACTAATTAAATAAAAAACGATTAGATTAGCAATACCGAAGAAGGATGGAGAGATTTAGCAGAGTGGTTAATATGCTCCCTGGGATTCCTGCAATCCCATTTTGGTGTGACCAGGTTTGAGGCCCCCTCGGCTTCTGATCTGGTCTATATTTCCCAACTGATGCATGCTAGACAACTGAAGGTGATCAGCTCCCACGAATCTTCCACCTTGTCTCCTTTTCTCACTGTTAGTGACATGCTGACAAGCAGAGTCCCTTGCAAGCCAAATGTTACAGATGACTGAATCTCTACATCAGGTTACGTTCTGAATAAGTGGGAAGCAGACAGCCTCACCTCTGCCTGAAGAAGGATTTGCTATCTCCATGTGGCTTCTATTCTTTCTAGATAGCTTCATCCAGGAGCCAGAATGGGGGGAAATAAGTAAAGGTGTACCAGTTTCCTAATCACTTCAGACAGGAAGTGAAGCACAGAACTTTGCTCCCATTCCTATGGTGCACATCAGTCTTTTGACCTCACCTAGATGAAAAGTGAGCTGGGAAATGTCCTTGCTAAGGGCGCTGTTCTCTAGCAATGACTCTACACAAGGGAACTGGGATAGCCTATCCCTTCCTACACCCAAGGAGGATGACACAAAGACCTCTCTCTAGCTCTTGGTTTCAGTTCAAATCCAAGAGCTCCAAATGTACAATCATCCTTCATAAGGTTGGGGATATTTCTTCTTGTGGTCCTCGCCTGACAAAGTATAAACAAATGATAAGCTATACCTCAAATAAATTACAGCCATGGAACAGGGGTATGGTAACCACAATACTGAAACTGTAGGGCAGGTATCATGCGGTCCTGCCACGGAGGTGCAGTAACTCCTACACTGGACCCTGTTTTGAGCTCTAGAAGGAGCTCACTTGTCCACCGTTCTCCAAGGCTTTTGTTCAAGTTTCTGTGGGTTTGTTCCTTGTGTTTTATTCTCTTTGGTCACATCTAAATTGGATACTCAGGAGCAGACACTCTGCAGATTATAAAAGTTTTCTGACCTGCTTCCTACTAGTCAGTCTGGAATCCCAAGTGTTGTTTTTTAAATCTCAAGTAGTCAAAAGCTAATGGCTTCTCTGTCAAAGAAATTCCCTTAGAAACTCTGACTTCCATGCTGCTTGCTTTCCATTGGTTTTCTGTGACAATAACCACATTCTAACTATCCTGCCATCAGTATGAATTTGCTTGCTTCTTGATTATATGAATTCTCTTTCTCAGCTTAACAGTGCTCTTTTGAAATTATGCAAAATGCTGTGCCTTTAGTGTGATTTTTGACATAATACTGCCTCACTAGTGAACTTTTATCACTATTTCCCTCAGCCCCATCTCTGACTGTTTAGGGTCTACCAATTCTCTCTTCCAGCTCCCTTTCATTGTTTTCATAACCACAAACTCCATGCCACTTAAGGTGTGATTTAAGGTAGGATCTGGCTCTACCCATTTCTTTCTCTGAAGTCCCAGTTTCATTGCTGAGGGTGCACTCAGTAGCAGGGGGCATGAATGACAACGTCATTTAAGTGTCAAGGGAAAATGAATTCAATTTTTTAGCAATTATTCTTAATATCACTTGCGTTCCTGAACAGATTTTGCTACTTTGACAGAATGTAGGCAAAGCTAAAGAAAAGTCAAAGATAAATTAAATATAAGCCATGGACTCTGCCATCTAGACAAATAGCAGTGAAGAATAGTCAGTTGCTACAGTTTTCACTAATATTGTGTTTTAATAGTATGAATCTAAAAGATTTTCAGTGTTTGTTGGATTTTTCTATGGCTAATACTCTTCTACTCAACAGATAAATGAATTTTCTGTCACGTAGTATGCTGATGATTGGAGCTGTCACTCTTCAAGGTCTGGATTTGTGGTACGAAGTCTTCACACATCCACACCATGCAATTAAGCAAAAGGCACTTCTCCAAGTTTTCAGACTTATGAAGGGAAACATAAATCTCATTTTTGAAGGGAATATCAATGATGGTGGAGGCAAGAGAAGTACAAATGAACAGTTTCCACATGACAATGAAGTATGATGTTGATGATGATGATGAAAAAGGAGCAGCAGCAGCAGGAGGAGGAAGAAGGGAAGGAGAGGGAAGAGAGAGAGGAAGAGGGAAGAAAAGAGAGGGAGAGAAAAGGAGAATAAGAAACTAGAGAAAGAAGAGGAGGGGGAGTAAGGAACAAAGGTTATTTTTATCATGAATATTTATCTCCAGTTGGTCCAATTCAGTTTTTCATCAATCAACAGAATTATAGGACAATCAACAGGATAATAGGATAATCAGTAGTAATCAACAGGAACATATGATAGCAAGTACACAAAAAATTCAGATTCTACTATTATGAAGCATCTCACTTAAGATAATAGTGGATCAAATGATGGAACACCAAATAGAATTTGGGGACAGCCAAACTTCCTCTCATTTTTCTTCTTTAAGTTTTGTGAGCATCCTGTAAGGCAAACAGCATTGTCCTTATTGTGCAGATGAAGAAATTATGGCTTGCACAACTTATCAAGTGCAGAAGAACAAACATTGAAACTTCAAGGCATTGACTTAGCAGATTCTGAAGGCTCTAATATACCCTGGACTGTGAAAATTAAGCAAGACACTGTACATAAAAACTGTATGCCTATCACATACTAAGCACACAATTATGACTTTCATCAGTAGGTTCTCCGTTGAGCACATAGAGGAGTAACTAACATTCTTTGGGGCTCCAGGGAAAAGTGTCAGTATAGGCTTATCTGAATCTCAGTTGAGGGTTGGGGTGGGTGAATAGGACAGCTCTGAGTTTTTAAAGTTTCAATTTGGTTCTTTAGTTTGAGAAACCACACTATTATCTAAAAAAAACAAAATTTGGTATGATTCTACTAAAGAAAGATCTCTTACTTCTCAAGTAATATTACTTAGTTTGTTTTAGAAAATAATAAATACAAAATAAAATGAGTAACAATTTTTTGGAAGAAAAGTAGCACTATTCCTTCTAACCCTGAATAAATTTTTATTAAAGAAATGCTAGGTCTTAATTCTTTCTCTACTGCTTGTTAGTTTTTCACCTTTGGCTAGTCATTTAACATCCTTTAGCATCTGTTGTTCATTGTTAAATGCAGATTAAACTTGCCTTATATAAACATGGTGAGAATTAGGTGAGACAAAGTACAAATTCCATTCACCAAAAGTATATGTGTTGGTTTAATCTCTGAAATTTTATAATAAAACATAACAATAAAATGATAAACATATTATCAAGATAAAATGTGATACTTTCTCTCTTTAAGGATTTTTAGTAAAGAACTGTTACGTTATGCCTTTATAGAGACTCTTTAAAAGAATTTTTGTTTCCGGCACAAAACTATTAAACTAATCAAGTGATCTTTAGAGAATACAAGGATTTTTATATTCATTGATAAATAATGGGCTTGAACAAAACAAAGACCTTAGAAGTTATTGTAAATTTTAGTGCTATTTCATCAAAGTCTAGCCCACTTCAAGGCACATGATGGAACTGCATTTCTGGCTCAGAGGTACTATGTAACTAGTCCTGGTTAGTAAGTTGTGAGGAAGTGCCAGGCCAGTTTGAGACTTTTCAGACTCTTTTTCCTTCTAGCTTAGCAACCAGCAACACTGGAAAAGGTAGCTGCACCAGGCAGGGTCCCTGAGAGTAAACCTGCAGACTCCCAAGAGTCTTAGAGCAAGATTGTAGAGCAGCACTACCCAGCCCATTCTGAGTGCCTTGAGGTGATTAACAAAACCTAGAAGCCCTTCTAGCAAAAAATATTTAGAAGGAAGACTAGGTTTACTTCCTTTATAGTGAATACTCATCTTGATTGATTTTTAAAATATTTATTTATTTATTTATTTATTTGAAAGGCATAGCTACAGAGGCAGAGGCAGTCAGGGAGAGAGGGAGAGAGAGGGAGAGAGAAGGACAGAGAGGGAGGGAGGGAGGGAGGGAGGGGGAGAGAGAGAGAGAGAGAGAGAGAGAGAGAGAGAGAATCTTCCATCTGCTAGTTCACTCCCCAAATGGCCACAAGGGTGGGTGGTGGGCCAAACTGAAACCAGGAGCCAGGAGCTTCTTCTGGGTCTCCCAGGTGGGAGCAGGGGCTCAAACACTTGGGCCATCTTCTACTGCTTTCCCAGGCCATAGCATAGAACTTGATTGGAAATGCATTCTCAAACTGGTGCCCATATGGGATGCCGGCACTTCAGGCGGCAGCTTTTTCCTGCTACGCCACAGCACTGGCCCCTGATTTTTTGTTTTTAAAAGGTGGAACAATAAATAGGGCCCCAGTTCCAACTGGCTCTAGAATTTTTAACCTTGACAGCACTCAAACAGAATAAGGATAAAATTCCACTTAATAATATCAATTGTACAGGGCCAGCATTGTGGCACAGTGGGTTAAGCCACTGCCTGCAGCGAAGCATCCCATATGGGCACCAATTTGAGTCCCGGCTGTTCCACTTCTGATCCAGCTCGTTGCTAATGTGCCTGGGTTAGCAGCAGAGGATAGCCCAAGTCCTTGGTCCCTGAACCCATATGGGAGACCTGGAAGAAGCTCCTGGGTTCCATCTGGACCAGCCCTGGCCATTGTAGCCATTTAGGGAGTGAACCAGTGGATGGAAGATCTCTCTCTCTCTCTTTCTCTCTCTCTCTCCCTCTCTCTCTGTAACTCTGCCTTACAAGTTAAAAATAAATATTTTAAAAAAATTGTGATGAATTGAAATTGGAGCTCAAAATTACACTAAGAGTAGACACATAAGCTGATTCATAGTTTCTCACCTAATGCTTCTAGATTTTTAGGTGTTTTTAAAATACCTATGCACCTATTTTTCCATGTTATGAATTCACATTCTAAGTTCAATACTGAGTAATTTAGAGAAATTCAAATAAATATTTCATATAAAGTAAAAAATAAAAATACAAAGCATAGTTTATATTATTTAATGATACAATAGGAAAAACAATGTTACACTTGAATGGGTGGTTAATATTAATTTTAATTTCTTTGGACTGAAAATTTCAACTATAATTTTAAAAGACCAAATCATCATCAGAAATTTAAAATTAAATAAAAGTTAAAGGCAATAAAATAGCTTGATAAATAAGTTTTAATTTTTAAAATATGACACACTTACTATTAACATACAAGGCATCAAATTCCATAGGAAAGAGCTCAAAAGCTTAAAAATTGCCCTTTATAATATCAAAAAACACTTCATCAACATCAAATTATTTTTGTTTGGCAAGAAAAGTAATATTAAAAACACAATGAGAACCACAGTAAAAGCTGTAAATACTCTATGTAGTAATAACCTAGCTTTGCTTTCTTACACATTTGCATGGAGTGTGACTAGGAAGCATAAAGATGCCAGGGGGAAAATAAGACTGGCTGTTCCTAAAATACAGGAGAGTTATTAAAACTTGGAGCAAGGGGATGAACTGACCATATTTCTATGAAATAAAATAATAATTCATGTCTAGATAATTTCTAAATATGCCACACTCTTATAACGCTGACACTGAAAGGTTAAAAAATAAATCAATAAACATTTGTGGGATGCTGAACAACCAGACCAGATTTATGTAATTATAGCATCTCATTCTGAGGCTGATTCCAAATTCTTCATTCATGACCTGTGAAAGACTTCTCTTGTTCATAAAGTCCACATTAAGGCATGCCAAATTCCTATAAGAAAATTATTCTAACAATTGCTTTGGATATTAAAGTTGTTAGCTATAAAATATACTCCTAAAATATACACAGACTTGAGTGCACCACAACTTGTACAGTAACAAACATAAACCACAAGTACACTCTCAAGTGTAAGTCACATGTTTTTCAAGTCCATCTTACGTGTTTAAAATAACATTTTACTTTTTACAGTGTTGATGCACTTGCCAGGAAAATTATTTCCCAAGTTGTATGTCCATAAAAGTTGGAAGGAGAGAATCTTGTAGAATATGATGAACCATAAAAGGATATAGCTGAGAATCAGCTGAAAGACAACTATGTGTTACTTCTCTTTCTTATGCACTCTTTTATGCCGGGAAAAAGCCAGTAAGACTTCATTACAATTCTTATCACTACAGTCATTCTTTATGCCCAATTCTGGGAAAGGTTAAACCCATTACAGAGAACTGTAAGGATCTCTGTTACTCCTGTATCACAGTGGAATCTAGTTGATACATTAAATCTTACTGAAGTAGTTGAACATCTGACAAAGGGTATGAATCTTTGTTGTCAAACCATGCTTTTATGGTAGCATTAATTACTGTGATTGAATCTGACCTTCAGCTTAAAAAAATAATTCTCCTGATAAATAGAGTGCTTTTTCTTTAATTTTGGATAATTACTACCAGTAAGCCTTTGCATGTGGCTAACATCGCACTTGCTCAATGTTCCTCTTAGAATTTCTATCTGTTGCAAAGAAGTAAAAAAGGTAGAGCCACTTGGGTTCAGATCTTTGATTCTTGATATTCAACTGGTATGGTCCTCACTCATTTAAGCTTACCCCGGTGGGGCAAAGGAAAGGCACAAATAAAGTTGGTAGAGCTGCCTCCACTTCAAATTGCACCTCAGGGGTTGGTGTTTGGCAGAGCTGTTTAGACACCACTTGAGTTGTCTGCACCCTATGTAAGAGTGCCTGGTTTCAGGTTCTGGCTCTGCCTCTTAGTCTGAATTCCTGCTAATGCACACCCTGGAAGGCAGCAGGCAATGGCTCAAGTAGTGAGTCCCTGCCACTAACATCAAAGACCCAGATTGAGTTCTGGGCTCCAGGTTATTGTGGGCATTTAGAGTGTGAATTAGCACATGGGAGATCTCTCTCTCCCTCTTTATCTCTTTTTTTCCTTTCAAATAAATAAAAATAAATATATATTTTAAAAATTTTAAAATAAATATATATTTTTTAAAAAAGGATGTCTTCCAACATTGACCCAATTGATTCCCTAAAATAGATAAGTACTGGGGAGGGATGTATTTTAAAAATTCAGCAAAGCATGTGTATCAAGGCAAGTAATACAGAATCAAAGGATTTATCAGTCATATGCACAACCACCAAGGACTTCATGGTTCCAAGCAGTCTTGCCTTTTTCTAAACTGTAGGTCAGCTGTGCAATGGGAAGCCACCCTCTGTATGAGGGGCCAGAGGACATCATGCTATATGGTCTGCTTCAGGTGCTCAAAAGGCTAGAAAGGATGCATGGCATTGCAAAGAAAACTCTTTACAAACTTCTCCACATGAGTTTAAGGTGCACTAAAAAGAAACAGTTTGGTAAAGACATTAGGAGGCTTAATCTGTCCATTAGTGGTGTGTAGATCTCAATAGTAGATTTGATACTCATTCCATTGGCCCATACTCCTGAAAGAAGGGCTGCCTTTTCATTAAGATGAAGAATATAACTCTTGAGTACAGATGGTCTAAAACCAGGTAAATAAGCTAAAGACCTATGAACTCTGAAAAAAAGTTTTGCTTTTCTAGGTCTAGCAGTAAAAACTATCAGAGTTCACAACTGGCATGATGTTGATAGATCTAGGGTTATAAATCTGCATGAAGGATCCAAGACCAACGAAGTCTCTACCATTTGTCCCCTGCTCCTGCCAAGGTACTTCCACAGCTCTGAACACTCCTTATCAGATTAGTAATAACAGTGTGCAATTCAGGCCTTTTCTTTGCATTTATTACCACCATTTTAAATTTAAGTAATTTTCATCTCAAATTTAGGCAGTGATGGGGTGGACAAAAGCTATACAAACCAAATACATGGGAGAGAGTTAATTAAGGCAATTATCTGAATTATGTTACCACAGCATTAAAGGGTCATTCAGATAATATTCTGAATTGGTCCCTTTGGGTGTAATTATCCACCCTCATAGATGGAGACCCTTAAGAGTTGTACTTTCTAAATAGGCAGGTTTAAGTAATGTTGTTGAAATAACCATTTACTTACCAAATTGCAATTCTAAATTCTAGAGAAAAGTGTAAAATTGTACAGAATCCTCAGAAAAGAGCAAATGCATTCTGACTTCCCAGTTCTCACCCAATCTCATGACCCCCCAGAATATTTTCTTTTCCTCAATGGAATTTTTAAATGTTAGTTTTATATCACACTTTTATAATTTGGTAGCATTGCAAGGTTCATTAAATACATACATGTAAAACCTTCGGCTTTTTCTCCATTTTCATTAATTTTAAAGAACTGAACAGACTTCGTAACATTTGATTCTGAGGTTCATTCTCCTTCATCAGTTGAAAATTGGGCTGTACATTAATTCTTTATAGCCTGTCATTTGGCTAATTAATCAGTTTCATCAAAAAAAATTCAGCTGATCTCACTTGGTTTCTATGAAAAAACATATATTTTTTTAAAATTGTTTTTAAAATGTACTTTAAAGAATACAGCTCAGACCCACTGACTTCGCCAAGCAGTAACAGATCATTCCCTTCTTGCTTCAACACCACCCAACGTGGATCCTCGAGCAGGCTAATATCAGATAACTCATCTAACACACACATTCTGGAAAGGCATGTACAGCACGAATCATGACATTAGAGTCAAAGCAAAACAAAGGTTTGATCAAAAACATGGAAAACCAGCAATAGCAAAGAACAATCTTTTATATGGACCCAATTCTTTCTGAAGCAGGAAGTCAATATTATTCTGTAGGGTAAGGAAACTGGGCTATGTGTAGCTTCCTCTGATGAGCATACAATTTCTGAGTTTTACCTTTAATTCTTTACATACCTGTCGTGACTAAGACACTTTGCCAGCCAAAATCACCCATGTATTCCACAGTCCCAGTAACAATACAAGCCTCAGGTGTTAGGTTTTAAAATCTACAAAGAAATCACTTTTCACCCACTTTCTTATCCCTATTCCAACTGCCACCTCTAATCCTCTTTAAGAATGACCTCACTGATCCTCATAACACAGGAATGGAAGTTAAAATAACTCCTGTAGAAGAAGGTTGGGAACACCTCAAAGATAACAAGACATTTCTGAGTTTGCATCCCCTACACCCTTCCTGATCTACTGCCAATACCAAGGTGGTATGTCAATGTGTGCACTGGGCACATGTCTTGCCCTGCTCAGTTGTGATCACTCTTGCACAGAATGAGTTTGTACTTTATGCAGCACAAGCAGATAGCTCCTGAGGGCCTGAATGTAAGGTGCTGAGAATGATACCTAGACTACTGGGAAAGACAGGTGAGTTTTGGTGAACAGTGAAGACAGCAGTACCCACTGAATCAGTGTGTGTAATGTCTTTCTGTCTCTCTCTTCCCATCCTAACGCTTTGGCCATGGGTGTAAGGACTGCTGCCATCCAAGGCATCAGCTTGTTGCCTGGCCTAGAACAAGCAATGCAGTGTACTAGGCACAGCTCCCTACAGTCTAGCTGCAGCTGAACCCAAGGTTTTCTCCAAACAAGGAAAATACCACATACCCTGGGAGCTTGCCAGAGTCCATCATGACTCAGCCTGCCAAGACGATTGGCTGTCTGGAAATATATTTTAAAAGTTTCATGCTTTGCCTCTCAGCAGAGACTGGTAACTAGGATAAAGGCAAACCCACAAACAGAAAGTGAAATTACTATCAACAACTGGTTTTGGCTTCATTTAGAAAACGGGCATGTGACACTGGCAGATATCTGGCACTAATTTGTAGATTAAATTCATATTTGTCTTATAATGATTTATATAATTTTCTTTTAATAGAAATTTTATCCTAAAGACTTGATTACCATTTCTGAATACAGGAATAGTTTTAAATATAACATTCTTAACAGCCTTCTTTAAAAATATCAACATCCTCAAGCTTCAAAATATTCAAATTAAAAACTCTGTATTTTAGTGTTTAGCCAAATCACAGGCAGAAAAATTTAGCAAGAAAATGGATAAGCACCTTGGAGAATTAAATATGAGCCTTATTATGTGATTAATGCTTAAGCTATTTTTCACAAAATAGATTACTGACTGATCCCACAATGTTTAGGACCTCCAGGGATCCAAAGAATACCCCCATATTCATTTAAAAGAAATCATTTGTACATTGGACTGTCAGAAAAATTTTGTGATAGAAGTACAAACTCATGGCCATTAGAGATTAGTCTTCAGTTCTTTAGAAGCATTGCTGTAGCTGGTTGTGGTTTCTCCAGCATCTTACATGGATTTTCTTCTAAAGAGAAGATATACGAAGAACAAAACCACTTACTGGCTATTGGTTTGTGAAATAAATACATAAATAAATAAACTGCATTGTTATTTAAAAAAAGGGATTTTCTTTTTTCTTTACAAAAATGTCAAGGCAGACTCTCCAGAAATTCACAAACAGAATTAATTCTGTACAGCGAGAGCATCCTCCTCCACCAAGGACAGTTCCAGGGTATTTTCATTAGTGCTGGTTTTCATCCTGAAGTTGAAAGAACCGTAGAGTTTTGCAGATTCTTTGGAAGAAGCAAACCTGTTGCGACGATAGAGCTCCCCCTTCCACATAGACATCATCAGCAGACAGGACAGAACGACGCCCCCCAGAGTGAGGAGGCAGAGCCCAGCGATGACACAGCGGTCCAGGTGAGCCCCCAGCCTTGCACTCTCCTTCTCTAAGCGCTCCATCTCCCGGGCTGCCACCGTGTTGGGATCCACAGTCACTTCCCGTGGCACAATGTAAGAGATGATCACCAGCAAGATGCCAGTGACCAAGAACAAGATGGCGCTGATAAAACCATAGTCTACCGACTTCCCTGAAGACATAGCTTCCGAACTTGTGTCATCTTCATCTTCAGATATCAGGGATATGGCAGCCTCTTGGGACCAGTCATTTGGATTTCCCCAGCCAAGGTCTCCGGGATGACTACTTCTTTTTGCTGAAGGAGACCTCTGATTCCGCTGCTCCAAGTTGACATTCTCATCTACATAAGTAAAAGAAGTTTCTAATTCCTGGCTGCAGCAGTTGCAGACTTTCCGTTCTGCTGTTATTTGGCTGCTCCCTAAGTCAAAAGGTCCTGGTGAGAAAGAGTCTGGCAGAGCAGCACTGTCTTGCTGAGAGGGGGGAGGGGATGCCTGAGAGGGGCTAAGTCTAGACCCTTCCATCCCAGCCGCTCTTGGTGCAGATGTGCAGTGTCTCTGGCAGCAGAGAGCAGCTCTTGTGGCTGCTACATCTGCTGGGTCACCAGGAGGCCCTCCTGAACTCCAGTCCATGGCATTGCTCAGATCTGTCTGGCTGCGCTTCCTAGCAAGGCAGTGGAGCTCCATGGGAGCTAGTCAGACATCCCCGGCACCTTCCGGAAGTTCTGCCAATAGCAACACAGTTAGGTAAGAACCTGACAGAAGCTAAGGCTGCACTGACAGGAGTGCTGCTCCCGAGGTTCCCATTTCCTTTGCAGCTACTGCTGTCTGCACCTGAGCCCCAGCTCCTCAAAAGGGCCAAACAAGGGAGCAGATACCTAGAGGCAGGAGGTGTGAAAAGGGCAAATCATCTGACTTGTCGTGGGCGTCAACACTGAGAAACTTAGGTCAGCAAAGAAAGGGAACGGGGAGGACACAGCAGTGTCGATGGAGAAAGCCCGCTGCCATCACCATGCCAAATTTATCCAAGGACTCACACTTTCCTCTGACAGCATCCTTCAAAGGAGAAGGCGGGTTTCCTGCAGAAAGACACAAACGAGAAAGGCAGGCGCCCTTTTTAGCAGGACTGCTAAATTTCTGGAGGACTTGGGGAAACACAGACTTCTTAACAATTCAAGTAGATTGTGTTTACCTTATCTTTCTTTACTTGGGAACAGACTGTAATACAGATTAGCTTCAGAGAATCCCCACAAGCGAACGAGAACGTGTTCCCAGTGGGTACCACTGGAGCAAAGACTCAGCAATTTGACCAGCCACTTCTTCTAACTTTATATCTCATGCACACATCCAGGGAGCCAAGTCCATGGCCCTGTGTTTCTAAGACCCCATATGGCTGTCCACGGTGCTTTCAATCTGCCCCATCCACAGATCCAGTGTGTGCTACACCTTTGTGGTAATCCCTGCAGAGGACAATGAACCAGCCCACTCCACACACATGCAGCTGTAAGTGGACCTGAGTTCCTTCCCCTCTGTGCAGTTTGTTAACAAATGTGCACAAAAAATGAACCATCCAGAAATGTTTACACACCCAAACTAGAAGTAAACTGACAAGGAGTCAAATTATAACCCTGTACAGCCAGAGTTTAGTTGAAGCAAACAGGTGCAAAGCTGTTTCCAAGGTTACCTCTGGAACTTTCTTTCCATGACACTCCCTCACCCCCCACTGCAGCAGGAGTCCTTTCTGGGATAGAACTCTGTGTTGAGCACAAAACCATCTGCTCCTCTTTCTCTGCCTCTGCCATCTTTCCCAGAAATAAAAGTCCTCTTCCTACTATCACTATTGGGGGTTTTAATCAATGGAACCTTTCACTGTGCTTTGAAATCCAGGGCAATGATTGATTTTAACCCCTGGCTTGAAGATTTTTATGCTTCAAAACCCACAGCTCCAACAGCTGGTAAGAGGCACTGGCAGCACAGAGGAAGGCACAGCTTCTGGTCAACCTGACAACTCACTTAAAAAACAACATGTTACTGCTCTACATCAATTTGATTTTTGGGGAAAAAAAATTAAACAAACACGTTTGCCTTCTGTTATCGGAGTTTCTTGGCACTTAAAACAGCAAAAAGCACTAAGTGCAAGAAAACCACATCTGAACCAGTGCTTTCCTTAGCATGCGGGCAATCGGCTACTGAAGGATCCCTGAATGAATGAACCAATGGTAATGGGCTTTACCAATTAGTAAAATGAGAAATCGTCTGGCTGTTCCCTCAGGCACAGGGCGCTCTGAGTAACCTTGGGCACGACTGACTCATCACATTAGACTACTTTGGATAAAATCGATAGGAGACCCTTATGGGGACTTCCAGTTTATAACAAAAGGGGAGAAACTGGCGCTTAATTCTTTTCTCCTGCCTCTATCCCTCTTCAAAGAGAAGAGACTCTGCTTGTTCTATCAGAGACACATTATCTGTACAGTCGATTTCCTTTGCATTCTCGCAAACCAGGGCTTCTAGCCTCACTGGAGCAGGGATAATCCCAGGGGACCAGCTCTTTTCCTTTCTCCCTTTCTCTCTCTCTCTCTCTCTCTCTCAAATGCAGGTCTGTTTAAAAACCCAGATAATCTCAAAGCCAGGAGATAACACTTTGCCTAGTCTGACGGTCATCAGTGTGAAAAAAAAAAAAAATTAATATGTGCACAGGAACTAAGTGACACGGGCGAGGCTGGTCTTGGGGAGCCGACCTCGGGATGCGTCCTGCGCCGCAAGCTCCGGCCAGCGGTGTGCCACACGGGCGCCGCGCCATCAATCAACCCACTCCAGGCGAACTCAGAGCCTACCCAGGCACGGGAGCCAGGCTGTGTCCGCACAGTAACCGCGGCGAAGCAGGCACCTTCCGCGCGGAGTAGGGACAGGAGCCCCTGCTCCGCCAGGCTCCCGGGCTCTCTCCTGCACCGCGCGCCTCCTCCGCACCCGACTCTCCGCCACTCACCTTCTGCCTCGGCCACCCGGAACGTCTGGAGCCCCGCGCGCTCACCCGGGCGCGGCTCCCCGGAAAGTCTCCCAATCACCAGCCACCGCACTTGTAGCCTCCGCGCGCTCCGCTCCGCCCGGTGGGCAGCGCCTGCCGTGCGGGGCTGGGCGGGGCAGGGCAGGGCGCTCCCTCTTGCTGAGCATCCCGGGAGATGTAGTTCAGGGATGGTGTCTGCATCTCTGGTCTCCGTTTCCTCTCAACCTTCTTGATTTTGTTCTTCCCGCTACACCCACATATTCCACCCCGGCACTTCAGAACATAGCACTGGCTTCTAAACTGAGATTGTCGTCCCGTAGCCTCAGGTGTGGTCACAAGATTGTAGGGGAAGGGCTGGAGGGAAGGAGGGTATATTTAATTCCAATTGTGTGGGAAGCGATTTGCATGTTTTATTTTATTTAATACTAAAACCAAGCCTTCAAAGTGGATCGTAGTAATCGTTATTTTACAGATGAGGAAACAGGCTCTGAGGGACTAAGTGACTCAGCCAAGGTTACAAAACAATGAACGGTAGCTTCTAAAATTGCATCCAGGAATCTGATTCCAAAGTCGTTGTATTTTCCACAAAATCCGGGGAAACACTGCCATTGAGTAGGAACAGAGTCCTGTTCACAGCGTATCCCTGTGTTTACTGGTTTCTGTTATCTCTTAAAACATGAATAGTAATGTCTCAAGTCACAATAATTTGCATAAATGGCACTCATTGCCACGCTCTCCTCTAAGCACTTCACATCCATTTGCTCATTTAGTGGTCACAATCGATTTGTAAAGTACTGTAAAGATCTTTATTTTCACAGAAGAAGAAACTAAATTACAAAGACGTAATTTCCCCCAAAGTCACACAAGTATTCAGTCAGGGTTGGATATGAACCCTAAAGATTCTAAGCACTATATTGGGTTAAAAGAATGAATGAAAAAGACCAGAAGGCAAGAAGAGAAGGGATCTGGAATAAAGGAAATCTGGAGATTGAAGCTACTGAGTTATGACTCCCAGGATTGGAAAGCATAACTTCTTTGGGTCATCATCCTCTTTGACCCAGTGTGGACTCCAGCAGCCAACAGCTGGAAGGCCAGGTGTGTGTAGTTTGTGATTCACTCTTCTCCAATTTTCAAGTGTTTCCTTTTGGGGGATCCTACGTCATTGATCGTTTCTAAGACAGCAAATGGAAAATTAGCGTATTTATGATATTTTCCTGCTTGTGAGGAGCTCACGCAAATGCCCTGGTTGCTTTCTTTCAAGCGATGGATCAGTCTCCTAAAATGATGATTCTATTGGTTTTCCTTTACATTGAATGGAATCTGTAGTGTCGTTTTTCTGGAGACTTCACAATCCAGCTCTTTGAAAGTCTTTTCCCCCATGATTCTCTTCAGTCCAGTCCGTTGACCCCTTTGTTAATGATCATGACCTGTGCATTATGGTTTTTTTTTCTCCTTTCCCAACACTGTTCTCCACTAAGGATATCTTTCCCCAATTTCCCCATCCCACACGACAAGGGGTGCATTCTGCTGTTAGTTCTACATACTCTAAAAGGAGCAGCAAGAGAAGGCATTTGAGCTCATGTCAGATAAGGAGACACTGCAAGAATTTGGATATTTGGCCAGAATAAGAGACCTCTTAAAGGAAACAAATCTAGCTTCAAACAGTTTAAAAATTTGCAAAATAGAAGAATTCTACATTGCTAAATAGGCAAAAACAGAATAAATAGTATTTATTAGTGCTAATGTATTATCATTTTTAATTCCTAGACTGTAAAAGGTGATATTATTGAACCCGTTTTACAATGTAGAAATTGAGTTTTGAAAATATGTAGTTTCTTTCCCAAAGTCTGAAAACTGATAACTGGAAGAGCCAAGATTCTGATTAGAATCTCTTTGAGAGGCCGGCACTGTGGCGCAGTGAGTTAAAGCCCTGGCCTGAAGCGCCAGCATCCCATATGGGCGCCGGTTCTAGTCTTGGCTGCTCCTTTTCTGATCCAGCTCTCTGCTATGGCCCGGGATAGCAGTGGAGGATGGCCCAAGTGCTTGGGCCCCCGTGGGAGACCGGGAAGAAGCTCCTGGCTCCTGGCTTCGGATCGGCGCAGCTCCGGCCTTTGCGGCCATCTGGGGAGTGAACCAGCGCCTGGAAGACCTCTCTCTGTAACTCTTTCACATAAATAAAATAAATCAGCAAAAAAGAATCTCTTTGATTCAAAGCTTGGATTTCTTTGCTGTCATACTTGGGTGAGCAATGCTTCATGATCTTTGTCACGATAAAGCACAATGAGGTGATAATATTGATGGTGTTGGAAAAACCACATAAGATTTCTCATGGCCATGGTCCTAAGTTGTTTGAAGCCCTCACCTGTAGTATACAGGGACTGGAAATTTCTGGATAGCACTACCAGATTTAATTGGGAGGTAGATTCTTTATTACTGGAGTGGATATTTTTAAAAAGCCATTTGTTAGGAATGGCATAGAAAACATTCACCTAGAGAGCATCTGTGGTTTTCCTACTGAACAGATTCTATCTTATATCTCTCATGAAAGTCTTTTCTTTCAGTCCAGCCCCCAAAAAATCCATCTCCTATGAACTTTGCTAGGAATTGTCAGCTTCAATATTTTTTATATTTATCATCCATGCATTTGATTTTTTGTTGTTTACCTTCTCAGTTAGGTACTTAAATCTCTAATGGAAATTGTAAACACCTTAATGTCAACATCTGTATGTTGAACATCTTGTTAGTTCTACAGGAAGGTCAATATTTCTCCCTAGGACAGTGAGGGAAGATGACAAGACTGAACTGGGACTTGAGATGATTATCCATGTTATTCTCTTTCATTATATATAATGATAGTGCATATATAAATATATGATACACACACATATATATGGCATAATTAACTGTCTACATACTCTTTGCAGTTAAAAAAGTCAACACTGCTAATGTACTATAACAGTTCTTTCAAAATTTGTTAGAAATAAATGAAGGTTGACTGAGCTTTTGAAAAGAAAAGCTCTACAAAAATTACCACTTGCTGGGAAAACATCCTCTCTCTTTCTCCTACAAATCCACGTCTGAAAATTTATCAAGAACCTGGGAGTATGGGCAGGAGGGAGAGTAGAGTGGGAAGTATCACTATGTTCCTAAATCTTTTTATATGAAATATATTAGATCTCTATACTTTACATAAAATTTGAAAAGAATGACGTTGCTATGAATATGAAAAAAAGAACCTTCTTTTTCAACATCTTCCATTTCTTGATATTCTTCTAATTGCATTCCCATAGCTTAATATACTTCCTTTTATACTGTCATTTTGCCTGTACAGAATTATTTCATGTATACTATATTTTATACTGCTTTCTATGTGATCTTTTTTATATATTTGAAAGTCAGAGCTATGCAGAGAGAGAAGAGGCAGAGAGAGAGAGGTCTTCCATCTGATGATTCACTCCCCAATTGGCCGCAATGGCCGGAGCTGCGCCAATCCAAAGCCAGGGGCCCAAGGATGTGGGCCGTCTTCTACTGCTTTCCCAGGCCATAGCAGAGAGCTGGATAGGAAGTGGAGCAACTGGGTCTCGAACTGGAGCTTCAGGCCAGGGCATTAACCCACTGCGCCATAGCACTGGCCCTTCTATGTGATCTTTTGTCCTAGATTAAATGTAGACTCTGGAACTGGAACTGTGGCATAGTAGAGAAAGCCGCTGTCTGCAATGCTGGTTTACCATAGGAGCGCCAGTTCAAATCCCAGCTGCTCCATTTCCAATCCAGCTACCTGCTAATGGCCTGGGGAAAATAGCAGAATATGGTCCAAGTGTTTGGGCCCTTGCACCCACATGAGAGATCTGGGTGAACACACTCATGGATCCTGGCTTTGGCCTAGCCTACTGCTCACTGTTATGGCCATCTGGGAAGATTACCACCAGATGGAAGATTCCCTCTCTCTCTCTCTCTCTCTCTCTCCCTCTCTCCATCTGTAACTCCAACTTTCAAGTAAATACATAAATCTTAAGAAAAATAGGCTTCTTGAAAACCAATATATTCTTTTATTTGAAGCTATTTATAGATATCAGCAAAAAGTTTCTCAACATATACTTGTGAAACAGTTGACAGTAGTAAAATGATGATACAAAAATAATGATTTTGATTTGAAATAAACTTTCCTGTGTCTCATATTTCATTTTCATGGTTTCACATATTTTTTGGCATGGAAGGGGCATTCATTGCACTAAGTTAGCCAGTGGAAAATAGATTCAGAGCAGTAGATTGCCACGTGAATCAAGGGTACTGCAGGAAGTTTTAACAACCGGTGTTTTAGAATAATTACTGGGGACATTTTTTCTCTGTTGAACAATAATAATAAGGGCTAATTGTAAATAAATATCCTTAGTAAATGTAGTGTTATCATGAAAAGATGGGTCTAGGGAAATAAGAAAGGCACTTTTAGAGTAGACTAGATAGATGATGAGTCATTTAATGGGGAAAGTACCAGGAATATGAATTATTTGGCACCCTAATCAGGGGCTTCTAAACTTTAGAAGAAATGAAGGAAAAACCCTATGTTCTGAAGTAATGAAGAACTTGTTTATTCACAAGATGCTAGGGAACAAAAAAAAGTCATATTAAGTTTAAAAGCTTTCTTTTTATTGAGGATGCTTGCAGTGGAAAAGCAGATATTTTGCTTAAATGAACAAAGAAACTGGATACAGACAATAAGGTTATGAAAAAGACCTTGGCCAAATTTAGAACAGGAGAACAGGAGCTTTTCTTAAAGGAGGCTGTACCCCATAACCAATCTACATGATTTCTGTCGAGCGAATACAGATACCAATAGAAGTCAGATATTTTTATTCAAAAATACAAAATCTGTTGAACACTGCGTGGATCAAAAAGTTATAGGTATGAGAAATATTTGTTTCAGGAAATAGCAGACTAGGTAAATCAGATTCATCCATTGTTGAGTATAATTAGAAAATTTGGAGCAAATATATAAAAATCACTATAGGACAGAAAAACTTTACTGGGATTCCAAAAGTAGAAGGATCTCACAAAGTGAGGGATATTGAGAAAATACGTGTGGGGGCTAAGAACAAGCATTAATAGTTAATTTATACCTACATAAATAATGAGAGTAGTTTTTGCTAGAGACTTCTCTAACTCTAGAGATATGTGTTCTCCAGGTAGCTATTTCAGGGGAAACAAGGCCTATGATCTTAAACATTTTTAGCTTAAAAAAGCTGGAGACACCAGAGCTTATTTGGCTTTGGAGATATATATATTTATATTCAAAAAACCTAGTGGAAGAACCCAGGATGCTTGTGTCTATGGAACAAAATTTTTCTTTCTTCTTAAGGGGAGAGGAAATCATTTTCTCTTGCTTCAGTACATAAGCTGACAAAATTAATTCTTCTCTATTTTTCACCTGTGATAAAGAACTCAAAATTTGTATGCAGAAGACATCTGGTCTCTCATTGCATCACCCCAGGGTAAAAATTGAGTTTAGACAACCATACAATAATTATTTGCCTTTTAATTACATAATGTTAATCTGTCTCTGATCCAAATAGCATATACACATTAGGACAAAATTAGCAAGTATGGCAAACATGAAGATTTGAGAAAGTTATTTATATTTCTGCTTTTCCTGAATTATGCAGGAGATTCTGAAACATTGGGTTTCACTTTTGTATGTTAACAGCTAGAGTTAAACAGCTTTTATGCTCTATAGCAGGAACAAACACTCTCTGGATTTCATTAGTTCTCTTCCTTATCTTGTGTCAGATTCAGTTCTCCTACCTGCTTAGCTATTGTAGATGTTTGATTTGCTACTTGTGTCTTAAAAGTAAATCTCCAGAAAGATGCACCTCCCATCAGGTGTAATGAGAATTAACAGCTGGAAGCTTCTGTCTACTAGTAATATATCTGTAGAAAATTCTGTGATTATCTTGTATGTGCTGTGCCATTTCTATTGTTTAGTGCTCTTCTTCCACTTTCTCTCCTGCTCTCCCTCCTTCCCAACTTACATACATATTTATTTAATTCAGCCCTCTTGGTTTGGGATTTTTGACATCTGCTCTGTATTTTGAATACCCTTTCATTAACTTGTTTACATGATGACTCACTTTTCACCTCTTGACGTGGCATTTTGAGGAATAGGACCACTCTCTGATATTATAATATCATGGTCTTCTTTTCACTAAAAAAAGTGTTTCAATTCTTTTAACTCTCTTCCTGTCTTTCATTATCTCTGTTTCTTGAGATTTTACCCAGTTAATTGAACCATCACAGCACCAAACTTTGAATAATTCACTCAACAAGTATTAATTGTCAACAGATGCTTTGCCAAGTGCTAGAGGTACAACTGTGAATTGAATGACATATCCCCACTTCCAGGGATCTTACAGTCTTTGGAAGGGAGGTTAACTTATCAGGCAAGTCTGACACCATTTTATCCATATTATGATAAGGTAAATGGCAATATAATGGAAACATACATGAAGAGCACTTAATTCAGAACAGAGGGGTCAAAGTTGATTCCCAGATGATGTAATAAATAAGGGAGACAAATATGGAAAGTAGCCATTAGAATAAGACAAGATGGATTGTTAAAGATGGTGGAATAGTGAGGGCGTGCACCGATAGTCCGGGAAAAGAGTTTAATGAAAGTGGAGTTACTGTAGCCTCTGAGACTGTGAAAATCTAAAGGGGGGCAAGAGAACTCACTGAGTACACAAACTCGGTAACCTTGGCAACATGGTGAGAGATTGCGGAGAAATTTAAGACCACACTGAGGGCTGCATAAACTCTTTGTGTGGTTCCAGGGATAGAGCAGACTAATACCCACAGGGACCAGATTTCATACATCAACTACCCTCAATTCCACTCAGCTGTGTGGAATTACTTCCCAACTGAGTCAGAGAGAGAGAGAGAGAGAGAGAGAGAGAGCGCACCAGAGAGAACAATCTGGGTGAGTCACCTTTGGCACACCCTTAACCCTGAAGAACCAAACAGAGCTCTCTGGCCACACCCATCACAGTCTCTAAGGATCCATCAAAAGCAGACAGTCCACTTAATCTAGAGTCATAGTATAACGAGAAAAAGCACCACAGCGAAGAAACCAAAGCATATCTCCACAATGCCAAACAAATGCAGAAACTGAGGTAACAAGAACAAGGAAGACACTATGATGCCCCCAAATGAAAAAGACACCCCAATTCAAGATTATAAAGATGATGAGATAGAAGAAATACAAGAAGCAGATCTCAAAAAATTGATAAGAACATTAAGAAGTTCTCAAAAACAAATTCTTGAACTACAGAAATCCTTAATGGACAAGATAGAAAATCTCTCTCATGAAAATGAAATATTAAGGAGGAATCAAAATGAAATGAAACAACTAGTAGAACATGAAACTGTGATAATGATGAGAAATCAAACAACTAGTAGAACATGAAACTGTGATAGTGATGAGAAATCATAATGAAATGAAGAATTCAATAAATCAAATGACAAACACATTAGAGAGCCTTAAAAACAGAATGGGTGAAGAAGAAGAGAGAATATCGGACTTAGAAGACAGAGAACAGGAAAATACACAGTCAAACCAAGGGAAAGAAGGGGAAATTAGAAATCTAAAAAATATTGTCAGGAATCTTCAGGATACTATTAAAAAAAACCAACATTTGGTTTCTAGGAGTTCCTGAAGGCATGGAGAGGGAGAAAGGATTAGAAGGCCTTTTTAGTGAGATACTAGCAGAAAATTTCCCAGGTTTGGATAAGGACAGAGACATCCTAGTACAGGAAGCTCATAGAACCCCTAATAAACATGACCAAAAGAGATCCTCACCATGACACGTTGTAATTAAACTCACCACAGTGAAACACAAAGAAAAGATCCTAAAATGTGCAAGAGAGAAACGTCAGATTACTCTCAGAGGATCTCCAATTAGACTCACAGCAGACTTCTCATCAGAAATCCTACAAGCTAGGAGGGAATGGCAAGACATAGCTCAGGTACTAAGAGAGAAAAACTGCCATCAAAGTGTCCATTCTCCCAAACGCAATTTATACATTCAATGCAATACCAATCAAGATACCGAAGACCTTCTTCTCAGATCTGGAAAAAATGATGCTGAAATTCATACGGAGACACAGGAGATCTCGAATAGCTAAAGCAATCTTTTACAACAAAAACAAAGCTGGAGGCATCACAATACCAGATTTCAGGGCATACTACAGGGCAGTTGTAATCAAAACAGCATAATACTGGTACAGAAACAGATGGATAGACCAATGGAACAGAATAGAAACACCAGAAATCAATCCAAACATCTACAGCCAAATTATATTTGATCAAGGATCCAAAACCAATCCCTGGAGTAAGGACAGTCTATTCAATAAATGGTGCTGGGAAAATCGGATTTCCACATGCAGAATCATGAAGCAAGACCCCTACCTTTCACCTTATACAAAAATTCACTCAACATGGATTAAAGACTTAAATCTATGACCCAACACCATCAAATTATTAGAGAGCATTGGAGAAACCCTGCAAGATATAGGTACTGGCAAAGACTTCTTGGAAAAGACCCTGGAGGCACAGGCAGTCAAAGCCAAAATTAACTTTGGGATTGCATCAAATTGAGAAGTTTCTGTATTTCAAAAGATACAGTCAGGAGAGTGAAGAGGCAGCGGACAGAATGGGGAAAAATATTTGCAAACTATGCAACAGATAAAGGGTTGATAACCAGAATCTACAAAGAAATCAAGAAGCTCCACAACATCAAAACAAACAACCTACTTAAGAGGTGGGCCAAGGACCTCAATGGATATTTTTCAAAAGAGGAAATCCAAAGGGCCAACAGACACATGAAAAAATGTTCACGGTCACTAGCAATCAGGGAAATGCAAATCAAAACCACAATGAGGTTTCACCTCACCCCGGTTAGAATGGCTCACATTCAGAAATCTACCAACAACAGATGCTGGCGAGGATGTGGGGAAAAAGGGACACTAACCCACTGTTGGTGGGAATGCAAACTGGTCAAGCCACTATGGAAGTCAGTCTGGAGATTCCTCAGAAACCTGAAGATAACCCTACCATTCAACCCAGCCATCCCACTCCTTGGAATTTACCCAAAGGAAATGAAATTGGCAAACAAACAAGCTGTCTGCACATTAATGTTTATTGCAGCTCAATTCACAATAGCTAAGACCTGGAACCAACCCAAATGCCCATCAACAGTAGACTGGATAAAGAAATTATGGGACATGTACTCTATAAAATACTATACAGCAGTCAAAAACAGTGAAACCTGGTCATTTGCAACAAGATGGAGGAATCTGGAAAACATCATGCTGAGTGAATTAAACCAGTCCCAAAGGGACAAATATCATATGTTCTCCCTGATTGGCGACAACTAACTGAGCACCAAAGGGGAAACCTGTTGAAGTGAAGTGGACACTATGAGAAACAGTGACTTGATCAGCTCTTGTCCTGACTGTTGATGTATAATGTAATACTTTATCCATTTAGTATTTTTTTTGTTCTAGTACTATTGGTTGAACTCTGTAATTAACACACAATTATTCTTAGGTGTTTAAATTTTAACTGAAAAGTGATCCCTGTTATGAATCTGGAAAACATTATGCTGAGTGAAATAAGCCAGTCCCAAAGGGACAAATATCATATGTTCTCCTTGATCAGTGACAACTAACCGAGCACCAAAAAGGAAACCTGTTAAAGTGAAATGAACAGTATGAGAAACGGTGACTTTATTAGCCCTTGCCCTGACTGTTGATGAACAACATAAAACGTTATCCCTCTTAGTATTTTTTGTTTGTTTGTTCTACTTAATACTTTTGGTTGAATTCTGTAATCAATACACAGTTATTCTTAAGTGTCGAAACTTAACTGAAAAGCAATTGCTGTTAAATATAAGAGTGGGAATAAGAGAGGGAAGAGATGTACAATTCGGGACATGCTCAAGCTGACTTGCCCCAAATGGTAGAGTTAGAAACATACCAGGGGATTCCAATTCAATCCCATCAAGGTGGCATGTGCCAATGCCATCTCACTAGTCCCAGTGATCAATTTCTGTTCACAATTGATCATAATGATAGGACTAAGAGTCAAAGGGATCACATAAACAAGACTAGTGTCTGCAAATACTAACCGATAGAATAAAAAAGGGAGAGAATGATCCAACATGGGAAGCGAGATACACAGCAGACTCATAGAATGGCAGATGTCCTAAACAGCACTCTGGCCTCAGAATCAGCCCTTAAGGCATGCGGATCTGGCTGAAAAGTCCATGAAAGTATTTCAGGCATGGAAAGACAAGACACTCTGGAAAAAAAAAAATGACCTGAGTGAAAGATCTCTGTGAGTGAGATCCCAGTGGAAACAACAGGATATCAAAGAAGGAGGTACCTTTCTCTGAAGGGAGGAGAGAACTTCCACTTTGACTATGACACTGTCAGAATAAGATCGAAGTCAGCGAACTCAAAAGGCTTCCATAGCCTTGGCAACTCCTGACTAGATCCTAGGGTGATTACTGATGCCATAAACAAGAGTGTCAATTTGTTAAGTCAACAAAAGGAGTCACTTTGCACTTACTCCTCATGTAGGATCTCTGTCCTTAGTGTGCTGTACATTGTGATTTAATGCTATAACTAGTACTCAAACAGTATTTTTCACTTTGTGTTTCTATGTGGGTGCAAACTGTTGAAACCTTTACTTAATATATGCTAAACTGATCTTCTATATATAAAGATAATTGAAAATGAATCTTGATGTGAATGGAAGGGGAGAGGGAGTGGGAAAGGGGAGGGTTGCGGGTGGGAGGGAAGTTATTGGGGGGGAAGCCATTGTAATCCATAAGCTGTACTTTGGAAATTTATATTCATTAAATAAAAGTTAAAAAAAGAGAATAAGACAAGATGAAAATGAACAGCAAGAGACAATTCAGAAATGAATTATAGGAACTCATAAAAGTTCAGTATGTGTGTCCTCAGTATGAAGTGTGAGGAGTGGAATGCTAAGTAATGACAGTGGAAATGTCAGGGAAGAATAGATCGTCTTTAGGCTTTTAAGTAAGGCTATGGTGTGGGGATTTTGCCAAGGACAGTTTTCAAACAGGAATATAAGATCATATTTGAATTTTGACAAGATCACTCAACTTTCACCAAATAGTTCATTGTAAGTACCTAAGCAATCAAATTTAAATGTAAAGATACAGTAAATTAGAAGAAAAAGATGTATCCTGCAAATATAAATCGAAAATAAGCTGTACTGGTTATATTAAAGTGGGCTTCAAGCCAAAGAATATTACCAAGCTAAAGAGAAATAATGACAATTAAAGAGTCAGTATATCCAGAAGATACAATAATCCTATGAATGTATTCCCTCCATCGCTGTATGACATTTTCCAGTTCTGATGAACAGAATGTATGTGTGTTAATTTCCAGGCTGAGGTAATCATTTGTCTGATGTTCTGTCTTTGTGCTCTTTGTATGGACTTCTATCTCTATGTGATGCTCAAATGACCTTGAAGTTACAATATGGAAGTAGCTTGAATTATTGGATCACAGCAGAGAGTCACCTGATTCACATAAGATTCAGATGTGAAGCATAAAGCTAACTTCTACTGAGGCAGTGTTGGTCTCAGATGGCCCCAAAGTCAGCCTTCTTACCTTCATTGCAGGAGGGACAGAGAGAGCTCAGATGTGAACAGAAATTATCTGCTTACCTATCTGTTAGTGACATAAGCAATTATTGTATTTTGCCTGTTGTTAAAATTAAATAGTCTAGGGGCCGGCACTGTGACACAGCCGGTTAACGCCCTGGCCTGAAGCACTGGCTTCCTATATGGGCGCTGGTTCTAGTCCTAGCTGCTCCACTTCCAATCCAGCTCTCTGCTATGGCCTGAGAAAGCAGTAGAAAATGGCCCAAGTCCTTGGGCCCCTCCATCCACGTGGGAGACCCAGAGGAAGCTCCTGGCTCCTGGCTTCGATCAGCGCAGCTCTGGCCCTTGTGGCCACATGGGGAGTGAACCATCGGATGGAAGACCTCTCTCTCCCTCTCTCTGTGCCTCTCTTCTCTCTGTGTAACTCTTAATTTCAAATAAATAAATAAATCTCAAAAAAGACTCGATATTTAAAAAAAATTAAATAGTCTATATACTTCAGATTTTTCATATCATTATCATTACTAATCTTTTGAGTTATGTTATTTAAAATACAGACTGAGTAATCTTTACCTTGGAATTTCGCTCCTCATCCCCACTTTTTCCTTTATTATAAAATAGATGCGTTTGAAAAGTGTAATAAGACTGTTTCATTGTTTTGAATTTATATCAAAGGATTAACTAAGTTGGATTTCTATAAATACATAAACATGTTTATAGTAGTATTTCCTCCAATATATTTTGCATATAAATATTAACTTCATGGGGTATAACTAAGTAATCCTAGAGCAAAGGGTTCCATATTTCAAAACTTCAACAGGTTTCATTAATGTACAGTGTCTGAGATCCATTAATTTACTAATGTATGATTTGAGATTCTAAGGGCAAGACATGGTTTTAAATTTCCACAACTTTGAAGAGTTATAAATCCTTTTTTTTTTTTTACTAAATATCCCATTGGAATTGTGTTGGGGTATATTGCTCTAAAAGAATGATATTCTACACAGTCATGTCAAATAAGACCAATTTATATGATTCTTATTTTTCATGCCCCTTTATTATGCTACTGTATTATGTTTTCTGCTGTTTTATTAGAGGCCTTACATTAACAGGTTGTGACTGTGCTTTATTGGAGTTTTTAATTTTTTTCTTGATCTTTTGACTTTTTAAGTGTTTATTTACTTATTTTTATTTATCTGAAAGGCAAAGAAAGAGAGAAAAAGAGAGAAATCTTCCATCTACTGGTTCACCCCTCAAATGCCCCCCACAACCTAGGCTGGGCCAGGCTGAAGCCAGGAGCCCTGTGTTCCATCCAGGTGTCCTGTGTGGGTGGCCGGGACCTGAGTACTCGAGTCATCACCTTCTCCCTCCCAGGATGCATTTGCAGGAAGCGGGCAGGAAGCAGAGTAGCTAGAACTCAAACCAGCACTCGGATTTGGGATTGGATGTCCCAAGTTGAGGCTTAACCTCCTGTAACAGAATGTGAGCTCCTAGGATTTTTTTCTTAAATACAATTAGATCTTCTAGTATATGCTTTTACTTGAATATTTAATTGTCATTTTTATTTTATTTTATTTTATTTTATTTTATTTTTGACAGGCAGAGTGGACAGTGAGAGAGACGGAGAGAAAGGTCTTCCTTTTGCCATTGGTTTACCCTCCAATGGCCGGCACGGCTGGCGCGCTGCAGCCAGCGCATCACACTGATCCAAAGCCGGGAGCCAGGTGCTTCTCCTGGTCTCCCATGCAGGTGCAGGGCCCAAGGACTTGAGCCATCCTCCACTGCCTTCCCGGGCCACAACAGAGAGCTGGCCTCGAAGAGGGGCAACGGGGACAGAATCTGGTGCTACTAGAACCCGGTGTGCTGGCGCAGCAGGTGGAGGATTAGCCTATTGAGCTGCGGTGCAGGCCTTTAATTGTCATTTTAAGTCTTGTCACTGGTTTTCTGATCCTGCTTGTGTTTTCTTTCTTATTTCTACACCCTCAGTATATATTCAAATTATCTTACTCAACTACTACAATGATCTGCTAGCTAATACCTTCCTATAATCTTGAGCTTCTAATTCATACCTAACATAGCCCATGGATTAACTTTTATGAAAAATAAATCTGATTATATCAGTGCCCTTCTTAGAATCCAGACATAATTTCCACTGCTTAAGTTAGTTTTGTTTCGCATTTAATGATCCTTTTCAAATGAAGAACCTTATTTTTCTTCTGTCCTAAGAAATTTGCAACCATTGTGCATTGCTCCCTTTTTGTTATTATTGTTTTCTTGGTAGAGCTTCTCTTAGATGCTGGAACTTCAAGGTGTTCTCCCCATAATTAATCCGTGTTTCTTCATACCTAACTTTTATCCACTTGTGTTGCAGTTAAAGAGAATTTCTAGGTTTAATTTTCTATTGGTTGTACATAGGCTTAGGAAGTATGTTTTAGAGTCAATTGTCTTGGTATAATTCAATATTTGCCATTTACTAGGCATGTGACTTGGAATAAGCTTTATAAAATTGCTGCAGTTCAATTTCCGTTTCTGTAAAACAGAGATACTTTCACTGTTTATATGACTATTATCTGCAGATGTGAAGTAAAACATTTAAAGTACATAGAACATTGTCATATATTAATCATTTAATATATATAATCATTCAATAATTTTGTACATTTTAGTTACTATTTTCAGCTATCTCTGTTATGCTGTTTAATCCATCGATTAATTTTAAAATTTGTGTCTTTCATTTCCTCAGTCTTTAGCATTTTTCTTTTCATAACCACCTGTGCTGTTTCTTATTTTATAAATGTGATGTCCTCCCTTAACTCTCCATGGATGTTAATCATCCATATCTTCAAATGTATGACTGCTATCCATTTTGGCTACTCTTTTAACTGTTTCTTAGATATAACATCTTCATCTTGATCTTTCTTTCATGGAATGTCTGTCTTTGAATAGTTGGCTTTTTTTTATGCTCATCTTTATGGCAGAGATTTTCCGTTGGATTTACTGCTGCATCTGTTTTGGTAGCTTCCTAGTAGTGACTTGCTACACATTTCATTTGATTCCAACATTTCACAAATCCCTCCTGATCTCTTTAAATTTTTTAAATGAACAGCAATTGTTTCTATGTGTGACGGCATTACATAAATCCAAGGTGTACTGAGTAAACATTTCCCTTTCTATTATATTGCTTTATCACTGCAGGCTTAGAGTTTCTTTCTTCTGGTTGTTCATACAACAAATACTAGGTTATTATGAACTTTGCTCTGTGAGGAAACTACATTTATTCCTTCTATCTAAATCTGATTTGGTACCAATTATCAAAATTCCTTCCATCTTCATTCTGTAGTAATCAGTATTCTGTGTTCAGATTGAGTTTTTGCCCTCTATTTATGAGGGAGAACATGCAAATTTTTTGTCTAGCTTATTTCACTTAACATGATGCTATCTAATTCCTCCAATTTTGCTGCAAATGGCAAGATTTCATTCATTTTTATGGCTGATTAATGTTGCATTGCATATATGTACATAAACACACACACACACACACACACACACCCCACCCTATTTTCTTCAATCAATCGTCTGGTGATGGACACCTTGGTTGATTCCACATCTTGACTATTGTGAATAGGTCTACAATAAACATGGTAGAACAGGTATCTCTTTGATGTAATGATTTCATGTCTTAGTGGAATTGTTGGCTCATGTGGCACTTCTACTTTTAGTTTTTGGAGAAATCTCATACTATTTTCCTTAAGAGCTATTCCAATTTATGTTATACAAGAATTCCTCTTTCTCCACTTCCTTGCTAGCATTTTTTTTACTTTATATCTTCTTGGTAATAGCCATTCTAACAAGGATGAGGTGATATTTCTTGGTGGTTTTGATTTGCATTATTCTAACAGCTGGTAATATTGAGTATTTTTTCATATATTTATCATTTTTCTTTTTTTAAAGACTTATTTATTTATTTGAAAGTCAGAGTTGCAGCAAGGGAGGGAAAGAGATAGAGATACAGAGATAGAGATAGAGAGATAGAGATAGAGATAGAGCTAGAGGTAGAGGTAGAGGTAGAGACAGAGGTAGAGATAGAGAGAAAGAGAGAGAGAAACTTCCCACCCACCAGTTTACTCCCCAGTTGGCCACAATGACCAGGGCTGGGCCTGGCTGTAGCCAGGAACCAGGACTTCATCCAGGTCTCCCAAATGAGTGGCCCAAGTGCCTAGGCCAACTTCCACTGATTTGCTCTGCCACTAGCAGAGAGCTGGATCAGAAGTGGAGAAACTGGGACTCAAACTCGTGACCACATGGGATGCTGGTGTCACAGGAAATGACCTTATAAGCTACACCACAATGCTAGCCCCCATTTGTATTTCTTCTTGTGAGAACTGTTTATTCGGTTCCTTTGACCATTTCTTAATTGAATGTGTTCTTTTTGTTGTTGTTAAGTTTTTTGAATTGCAGATATATTATTGATGTTAGTCTTTTGCTGGATAAGTAGCTTGCAAATGTTTTATCCCATTGTGTTGGGTTTAACTTCACTCTATTGTTTCCTTGTCTGTACCAAAGCTTCTGATTTGATTTAATCCCATTTGTATAGTTTTATCTTTTTTTTGTCTGGGCTTTTATGATCTTATCCAAAGGATCATTGCCTATACCAATGTTTTGATGTGTTTCCTTTAGGTTGTCCTCTGGCAGTTTAATAGTTTCAGGTCTCACATTTAGGTCTTCGATCCATCCTCAGCTAATTTTTGTATACGGTGAGAGTAAGGGATATAATTTTATTCTTCTATATGTGTATGTTCAGTTTTGTTAGCACCATTTATTGGAAAGACTATCCTTTTTCTAGTGTATATGCTTTTGGCACCTTTGTCAAAAATTAGCTGACTGCATGTATCTGGATTAATTTCTGGGTTCTCCATTCTGTTCCATTGTTTTGTCAGATTTTATGCCAATATCACAGTTTTTTTTAAATGCTGTAGTAATTCTTCCTGATTTTTGCTCCTCCAAACAGTCCTCCAAATTTGAGAGCAGCTTGTTCTTTCAGAGAAAATTCATGATGGCCTGGCCTATGCCTGTCACTTCCTTATCTCTAAGTATAGGCTCCAGTATCATAAACTATATGGAATTCAGGGAATTTTGAGCTGTTCCCACAATATCCATTTTCCCAAGCTGCTGCCTCTTCTTGGACTCCCTGGTTTTAAATTTCATTCCCCCATCTTGTTGTTCCAGGAAACACCTATACGCAAGTCAACTCGGCTAGACCATGGCTTTTTCTATAAGCTTTACCTTACCAACCTTTCCTCATCCTGTCTAGAATTGGCCACTACGTCCTTTGTTCCTCAGCCTAACCTAATTCTTACACTCCAACAGAGCACCAGTAATATATTATTTTTTTTTATTTGGCTGTGTGAAAGGGTAGAACATTTGTCTTAAGTTAACCTTTGGTCTCCAACCTTCATTTTCTCCTAAAGAAGGCATATGTCAAGGAATGCCTTTCAATTTGCTGAGCTTAATTATATATAAAAGAACAAACTGGGAAGCTGAGAAAGATTTAAATAGTATTATATAAAGAAAGAGGTTGGGAGAGGCAAGTCCCAACATGGGAAGGAGGCTGAAGCTAGACACTGAGAGACTGGAAGAAAAAGGCTTTGAAGGAAGAGGGGTGGATTGTATATGGTTATGGAGTACAGTGCAGGTATTTTGATACATGTGTATGTTCTGTTATAATCAAATGAAGGCAACTAGCATATCCATCATGTCTAACATTCATCATTTTTTTTTGTGGTAAGAACCTTTAAAATCCTTTTGTGTAGTTACTGTGAAGTATGCAGTACAATATGGTTGACTGTAGTTACCCAACTGTGCAATAGAACACCAGAAGCTATTCCTTCTATCTGAATATAACTTTGAACCCATTTCCCAATCTCTCCCTATTACCACCTGACCTTCCTTAGCGTGTAGTAATAACTATTCTACTATCTACTTTTATGATATTAACTTTTTCCTGTTCCACATATGAATGATATCAATGCAGTATTTTTCCTTCCTTTCCTGGTTTATTTCACTTAACATAATATCCTCCACATTCACCCATTTTATTGCAGATGAAAAGTTTACATTCTTTTTTAAATGACTGAAACATTTTAAATCGTGTGTGTTTCGTATTTTATTTATCCATTTGTTTATTGCTAGATGTTCAAGTAGATTTTTTGTTTTATTTTAATGGCTTTTTTGTCTGGTGTTTCATTTCGTTTGGAATTTTTCTTGGTTTTGAATTTAGAGAGCTAAAAAGTTTCCATATACAATATATTTTATAAAATTTCCAATGAAATCTAAGGTTACACCCTTTGGTCAAACATATTAGTGTATTTTTTCAGCAAAATGTCTGTATATTCATGGTGGTTGAGATAAACAAAGAGGCAAGTAGTCTTATATAAATTCAGATTTGAGTTTTCTGTCAGTCAACCACTAAAAATTAATAGAAATATTTTGAGTTTTAAGAGTATTGGATGCCAGAATGATGACCTAGAAGTGGTCCTACATGAACTCTGTTTTTATTTCCCCTTCAGACACTCCTAGGCTTGACTGGGCTCATTCATGTGTCTACAGTCAAATGGTGAGCTGTTGCTTGATTTAAGATGGCCTGTGTGGGGACAACTTATTTCCCTTGTATACATGTCTCCTATGCTCCAGATGAGGAGACCAGACTAGTTTACAGGGTGCAGCAGGGGTGCAAGAAAGTGAGTGCTAACACACAAAGCTAGGGCTAGCTTTAAAATAGTCACTCAGTTATTTCCAACACATTATTTCACCAAGTCAAATCACCAGCCCAACACCTATTTAAAGGGTAAGGAAATAGACTGTACTTTTTTTTTTTTTTTTTTTTTTTTTTTTTGGACAGGCAGAGTTAGACAGTGAGAGAGAGAGAGAGAGAAAGGTCTTCCTTCCGTTGGTTCACCCCCCAAATGGCCGCTACATCCTGCGCGCCGCACCGATCTGAAGCCAGGAGCCAGGTGCTTCCTCCTGGTCTCCCATGCGGGTGCAGGGCCCAAGGACCTGGGCCATCCTCCACTGCCTTCCCGGGCCACAACAGAGAGCTGGACTGGAAGAGGAGCAACCGGGACAGAATCTGGCGCCCCAACTGGGACTAGAACCCGGGGTGCCAGTGCTGCAGGCAGAGAATTAGCCAAGTGAGCCGCGGCACCAGCCTAGACTGTACTTCTTGATAGGATGACATATAAAGTCGTATTACCAGGGATATGGAAAAAAAAGGACCTTTTTTTTTTTTCAATCAAGTTGCCATACTAATAAAGTGCTGAGTCTGAACACAAAGTGGGAGTAGGTGGAAAACAGCTGCTATCTATGGAGACTCAGTCGCATATTCATTGGTTGCTTTACCAAAATCAATTTCCCACCATTCTCTTTTGTAACAGCACCTGGGTTTCCCTTGAGGTAACCGTCTTCCTCTTTTGTATAGCAACTTTGTGGTTTGGGGGAGATTGACTCTATTTTCTGCTCAAGGCACAAATCAATAAATATAATCACATTCCCCAGGCTACAGTGATTGGTTGAGGGAAAGGACAGAAAAAGTCCTAAGCCAAATCAAATGCGGAACTTCTTTAGCCACAATTTGCTCAGAAATAGTCCAATCAAAGTGAAGTTCAAAATCTTGATCAATGGTTGAGGATGAAAGAAGCCCTGTATCTGTTTCTGTTTATATCCACAAGACAAGTTAGTCTGAGGCTTCAAACTGCTACATGGGAGGAGGGAAGAGGCTAAAGAATTAAAAGGAGCAGATGAAAGTCAAGGTTAAGCTCTAGGGGAGTTCCTCCTGCTTTTGAGCTTCTTGGTAACTGAAGTCAAGAAATCATCATCTTGAGTTGTGTTTCCTGGTACTTATGAAGTTATCAAAATGTGATATGCTTTTCATTCTGTCACCCTGGGTTCTTTGAGGTGGTACTAGGTTTATCTGACTCTCTGTGTCAACATAGTTCCTACCTCATCATAGGTGCAGAGCAAGAGTTTAAGGACCCTATATAGCTTAAAATCTTTTATGACATGGCTCTCCTGTGCAAATAAATTGAAAGAAATATCCATAAAGAAGAAAACCAAAGGAAATAAGCAAACTCCATAGGTAACTACTGATATTTGTAGAATGAATGTATCAATCAATTGATAAATGAAAAACTCAAACCTTAAATCTGTCATTCCAGATAGTTCTGCTAGTCTGTTAAAATCATAGCCAAAGACAAAAGCTATGAATAAATGTCCTTGATTTAAAAACACAACAAAATCCAAATACAAAATGAACTCTCTTAACCAAAAGGAAGGAAATGCTTCAAAAAATACAATCAAATCTTTTTTTGATAATATATTTCAGAATAATAAGAAAGGGGAAATAAAATAAACCGCAGGAGACTTGAACAAGTTCATACTGAATATCATGGGCATGGCAGTTCCATAAACCACATTCTCATTTTGTAAAGTGTATAATAAAGATAAAGCCAATTCCCTAAGTAAGTATTAACATTTTGATTTCAGTGTTCCTAGGAAAAAGGAATTTGGTTATCTGGCAATGACTGTTGCAAAAATTAACTAGAACAGATGCTTTGCAATAAAGGATCAAATAGCAATGGGAACAGTTAGTTCTGTGAGACAGAGATAGAGCTCTTACATGGTGAATTTTGTCTTTCTTTGTTATTAATTCAACTTAGAATGTAATATGTGTCTTAACCTTTAAGATAAAAGCCCTCGCTTTAAAAAAATTAAGACAAAATAACTTTAATTAGCATTGGAAATGAAGGATAAATATTGCTTTAATCAGAAATAGGAATGAAGGCTAAATATTGGGGAAACACTGTAATGAACTGTAAGATACATAATGAAGAAGTCTGTCACTGCAAAAATCATTGTCACTGTCACTTCTGCTAAGCTGTGACATCCATTTATAAAAATACTTTAGAAATAATTAAGTGGATCACTATATTATTACTCTGTTTCCTCTTCACTGTGGAGGCTGACCATGTAACTCATTTCCAAATTCCCTTAACCCAACAGAATCCTCAGTTCTATTTTTATGCACCTATTAAGGTCTTACATATTCCCCCTAGTCTTAACACATGAGTATATAGCATGTATTTCTTCAAGACTTGTGACAAGGGTGATAATCATGTCAGACACTGTCTTTGAACAATACTAAGTAAAATGAAACCATAAATTTCAAGTACAGGGGAGTGTGATTTGTCTGCCCTTGTCTAGTTATTTTAATTTTTTTAACTTTTATGTAATGAATATAAATTTCCAAAGTACAGCTTATGGATTACAATGGCTTCCCCCCATAACGTCCCTCCCACCCGCAACCCTCCCCTTTCCCACTCCCTCTCCCCTTCCATTCACATCAAGATTCATTTTTGATTCTCTTTATATACAGAAGATCAGTTTAGCATACATTAAGTAAAGGTTTCAACAGTTTGCTCCCACACAGAAACATAAAGTGAAAAATACTGTTTGAGTACTAGTTATAGCATTAAATCTCAATGTACAGCACACTAAGGACAAAGATCCTACATGAGGAGTAAGTGCACAGTGACTCCTGTTGTTGACTTAACCAATTGACACTCTTGTTTATGGCATCAGTAATCACCCTAGGCTCTTGTCATGAGCTGCCAAAGCTATGGAAGACCCCTGAGTTCACCAACTCTGATCATATTTAGACGAGGCCTTGGTCAAAGTGGAAGTTCTCTCCTCCCTTCAGAGAAAGGTACCTCCTTCTTTGATGACCCGTTCTTTCCACTGGGATCTCACTCACGGAGATCTTCCATTTAGGTTCTTGTCTAGTTATAATTGGTGATTTTTTTATGATGATGTCGTAGTCTGCACATTTATTGCTTTATACATTTGGTGAAATTATTGAGCACACACTAGTCAGACACTATGCTAGATGCTGGGAATTTAAAGACAGAGAAACTTATGATTAATATCTCTACTTTCAAGCTTTTGCCACTGTAGCATAGGCTAACATGCCAAAGGAATATTTTCCTTATATATTCTGTCTTCCTAAAAGTTCAAGAAATTCTGGCATTTTAGTCCACAAGCAATTGTTCCTGTGTGTTAAATATTTTGAGTCCCACTTATCTATCTAATATATGTCCGAAACATTTCCCATATATATCCCAGTTGTTGCACTGAACCAGTTAAAATACCCAGCATTCTGCTGAGTAGAGGGTTCTGGATTGCTCATAAATAGGGAGTTTCCATTTCCTGTGTCTTCTCTCAAGGACACTGAGCACCCGTTTTCTTGTGGTAAGGTGGGAAGAAACTACCTTAAAATCATCAAGGAATGGAAGCATTCATTTAATTCTCAATCTAAACCAAAGGGGAAATGCTTGGCACATCTTGTCATTGAAATTATATTGAAGTAAGAAGAGACCAGTGGTATTTTCCTTCCATCTAGCTTTGAATTAATAGTGAAGGACACTTTTATAGGTCTTTTATACTCATAAATGTTTAAAATAAAATGGCTAGATGTGCTTGCTATTTCTCTCTTAATTGAGCTGTATGAATCAGCCACTGCAGTGGGTTAATACTTCCGATTATCGCAAGGGGGTTTCCTGCCGTCTCTGCTACCTACAAAGGAGCTGACCTCTGATGGCTTGATAATGTGAGTTATATGTTGATTTCAAATTAATGTGTGTTTTTAGATGTTTATGGAAGTGTGAATGATATTATTTTTCAAAAAGTTCTATTTACAGAAGTTACCATTTATAAAGTCATTGCTATGTGCAAATGCATGATCTAGAATTGTGTGGGTATCATTGTCATGTATCTCAGACCTTAACTTTGTTCTCTCACATTCTTAAAAAAAATAAATTCAGTATGAAGTTTTACTGCTCTCTGTTGAATAACTTAGATGATGAGCTTCTGTCTTGCTCTACTGCTCTTGTATACTTCAAATGAATCTTACAGTCACATTTCCCACATTGTTTGTCTTTGTCAGTTTCAGCTCCTCCATCAGATTGTGAGCTCCCCTACAGGAAAGGATATGCTTTATTCATCTCAATATCCACAATGCCTAGAAAAGTGTGGAGGCAAAATTCAAAGCACTTTCTTATTATTTTTATATGGGGAAATACAGAAGGGAAGAATGGTGGAGTATGATGAAATGAAGTAAAAATGTGATAATATATCAATATTTAGGAAAACATTTTAATACATGTGGTATGAAATGTCTAGAAACTCCCTTGTGACATCTACTTGGCAAAATTATAGCTTGTTAAAACCAAAATATGATGTATTTGTCAAAGAAGAGGATACAGGAGTAGAAGATAATTTAAAAAATAAAAAGGGGTGGGGCAGATTTAGTGAAGTCCTCATAAGCACAGAGATTCAGAAAGGCTATTTTATTAAGAAGCCTCAAAAACACCACAAAAATAAGACTTTGGACATGTGTTACAAAAACTTGACCTCAAAATTTATACTTCCTATGTTGGTTAAAACTGCCAATCGCACATATGATCCAGCAATCCCACTTCTGGGTATTCATTTATTGATTTTTATTTCTGTGTATTTATTTCAAAGAAATAAAATCAGTATCCTAAGGAGATATTACTACTCCAGTTTTCAGCGTAGCATTGTATACAATAGCCAAGAAGTCCATGATGGATTGAATGGAAAAACAAAATGTGATATATGCATATAATGGACAATTACTTGGCCTTATAAAAGAAGGAATCCTGCAGTATGATACAATATAGATGAATCTAGAATACATTATGCTGAGTGAAATAAGCCAGTCACTGCATGATTCCAGTTATATGAGGTATCAAAAATAATCGAATTCTCAGAAAATGTTCTCAGAGAGGAGATTGGATGGTGGTATCCAGGGACTGGAAATAGGAGGACTTAGGTAGTTGCTAATCAAAGCCTATAAACAAGGTGAATAAAGTCTAGATATTTGCTATTTGGCATTGTCCCCAAGACTAATAATAATGTATTGTGCACTGAAAATTTATGAGAGTAGATCTCATGATAAGAATTATCACCAAAATAAGTACAATTTGGCAAAAAAGAAAAAAGAAAAAAAAAGATGAAGTCTGTACAACTTGAGGGAGAGGAGTTTAAAGGGAACATTCACTTTGACTCCACATACTCCTGCTTGGTTTGACTCTTTTTTTCATTAATGAATCAGTGATCAAAAGTGTAGTGCATGGTGCAGGTAGTAAAAATAATGACTTGTTTTCTTCCAATTTTTGCAATGACATACTTTCAGTTTATATTATGATCATAAGCTTAATCCTCCACTATGTAAAGAATTAAAGAGTCACAAGGTTTTTGACTTGACCAATACATAAGATCTGCATCTTCTTGAATTGGAGTGGGGCCTGTTTCTCTATATAAACCAATAGAATGGAACAGAGGTGATACTGAATGATTTCCAAACCCAGGTGCAAATGGTGACACAGTTTCCATTTTGTTTCCTGGAACACATGGAACCCTGAGCTTCCATATAAGAAGTCTAACTTCCTTGAAACCAATGTACTGAAGAAGCGCTATGTTGACACCCTACCTGATCTTCCAGTGAACAGCTCACATTACATACTGCTTGATTTCTGGCACATTCAATGCCATTGAACCTTCATATAAATGTAACTCCAGCTATGCAGTTGACTGCAGTCAACTGTATGAGAGACTCCAAGTAAAAAATATATGTCTTAGTCTTTCTTGAATTTTTGACCACAAAATTGTAAGCAAAATAAAGCAGTAGTTTCTAAAAACTTATTTAATTGACAAATAAAATGGTATGTATTTGTGGTATATAACATGATTTATTTAAATATGTATACATTGCAGAATGGTTAATGAGCAAACTCCTATATACATTATCTCACATGCCTACTGTGTTTTTATTCTAAAAACACTTAACATGTACTTTCTCAATGATTCTCAAATGTTAAATAAACATTAGGGGGTCTCAGTAGACCAGACAAGACCTGAATGGAGTCAACTGTGCAAATTTCCTGTAATTAAATGGAACATTGAAAGGAACTAATTAAAAAAATACAGGAGATTCCAGTCCATTTGAATTAGAGTAACAGGAAGTTTTTCTGTGATAATGAAATAACCCAATCTGCTTTTCCCCTGTTATGCTTTTTTCAATGAAGCCAACCTCCTCTCTTCTTTTTGTCTGTGAGACCAACCTCCTTTGCTCAGAACACTCATTCTGCTCCATAGAATAAGATGTTGCCCAATTCTAGAAATGAAAATGAAATAAAAGCCAATTAGATTTTTAAACTAAATTTGTGGTAATTATGTATTTGGACACAAGTATATAAAGCACTGCTGTTAGTCACCATGCAGTACAATAAGACTCTTGAACTTATTCCTCCTATCTAACTGAAATATTGCATCCTTTGACCAAAATTTCCTTACACCCTTCCCCATACACCTAGCCCTAACCACTGTTCTACTCTCTGCTATGAATTTGAATGTTTTAGATTATACAAAAGATATTTTTCTTTTTAAATGTTTTTAAATTTATAAAAGTTGAACAAGTTTCATGTATTCCTTTTTCTAACTTTTATTTAATAAATATAAATTTCCAAAGTACAGCTTTTGGATTACAGTGGCTTTTCCCTCCCATAATTTCCCTCCCACCTGCAACCCTCCCATTTCCTACTTCCTCTCCCATTCCATTCACATCAAGATTCATTTTCAATTATCTTTATATACAGAAGATCAATTTAGTATATACTAAGTAAAGATTTCAACAGTTTGCACCCACATAGAAACACAAAGTGAAAAATACTGTTTGAGTACTAGTTATAGCATTAATTTACATTGTACAACACATTAAGGACATAGATCCTACATGGGGAGAAAGTGTGCAGTGACTCCTATTGTTGATTCAACAACTGACACTCTTGTTTATGAAGTCAGTAATCACCCGAGGCTCTTGTCATGAGCTGCCTAGGCTATGGAAGCCTCTTGAGTTCGCCAACTCCAATCTTATTTGGACAAGGCCATAGTCAAAGTGGAAGTTCTCTCCTCCCTTCAGAGAAAGGTACCTCCTTCTTTGATGGCCTGTTCTTTCTGCTGCTATCTCACTCACAGAGATCTTTCATTTAGGTCATTTTTTTTTTTTTTTTTTTTTTTTTTTTGCCACAGTGTCTTGGCTTCCCATGCCTGAAATACTCTTGTGGGCTTTTTAGCCAGATCCAAATGCCTTAAGGGCTGATTCTGAGGCCAGAGTGCTGTTTAGGACATCTGCCATTCTATGAGTCTGCTGTGTATCCCTCTTCCCATGTTGGATCGTCCTCTCCTTTTTTTATTCTATCGGTTAGTATTTGCAGACACTAGTCTTGTTTTTGACTCTTAATCCTATCATTATGATAAATTATGAACTGAAACTGATCACTTTGACTAGTGAGATGGCATTGGTACATGCAACCTTGATGGGATTGAATTGGAATCCCCTGGCATGTTTCTAACTACCGTTTGGGGCAAGTCCGATTGAGCATGTGCCAAACTACATCTCTTCCCTCTCTTACTCCTACTCTTATATTTAACAGGTATCACTTTTCAGTTAAATTTAAACACCTAAGAATAATTGTGTGTTAATTAAAGAGTTCAACCAATAGTATTAAGTAGAACAAAAAAATACTAAATGGGATAAGTATTAAGTTGTTCCTGGACAGTCAGGACAAGGGCTGATCAAAACAAATTTAGGAGCACAGTGATGTTTCCCACCCTACCCTGCTCCCACCCATTCTCCCATCCTCTTCTTCCTTCCTTTCCTATTTTTCTTTCAATTTTTACAATGACATACTTTCAGTTTATATTATGATCATAAGCTTAATTCTCCACTATGTAAAGAATTAAACAAATAAGAATAAAAAATACTGCTTCTCAATAGTAGAGACAAGGCATGTCATCAATAATCAAATATCAAAATGCCAATCTCATTCATATACATTACATTTTTGTACTCTGTTACCACAGATCTCAGTTGATTCCATATGTTAGCTATTTTGAAATGAGCTGTAATAAATATGGGGGTACAAGTAATTCTTTCATAAACTGATTTCATTTCCATAGGGCAAATTCCAAGGAGTTGGATGGCTGGGTCATATAGTACATCTATTTTCCACATTCTGAGGTATCTCCATAGGGTCTTGTCCAATGGCTGTACTAGTTTACATTCCCAATAACAATGTTTTAGGGTACAACTTTACTCACATCTACACTAGCATTTATTGTTTTTTGATTTCTATATGAGAGCAATTCTAACTGGGGGAAGGTGAAAGCTCATTGTGTTTTTTATTTGCATTTCACTGGTAGCTAGTGATTCTGAGCATTTTTTCTTATTGGCCATTTGAATTTCATCTTTTGAACAATGGCTGTTTCATCCTTTGAACAATGGGCAAAGTCCTTTGCCCATTTCTTAACTGGATTGTTTGGTTTGTTGTTGTTGAGTTTTTTGAGCACTTTATAGATTCTGAATATTAATCCTTTATCAGTTGCACAGTTTGCAAATATTTTCTCTAAATCTGTTGGTTGCCTCTTCACTTTCTTGAGTACATATTTTGTGATGCAGAAGCTTCTTAGCTTGGTGTAATCCCATGTATCAATTTTGGTTTTGATTACCTGTGCTTCTGGAATCTTTTCTAAGAAATCTTTGCCTATGCCAGTATCTTGCAAAGTTTCCCCAATGTTATCCTCTGGTAATTTGATGGTATCATGTTGTAGATTTAGATCCTTGATCCATTTTGTGTAGATTTTTGTGTAAGGTATAAGGTAGGGGTCTTGTTTCATACTTCTGCATAAGGAGATCCAATTTTCCCAACACCATTTGTTGAAGAGACTTTCCCTTCTCCAGAGATAGATTTTAGCTTGCTTCTCAAAGGTTAGTTGGTTGTAGATATGTGGATTGATTTCTGGGATTTCTATTATTTCCATTAGTCTACATGTCCGTTTTGGTGGCAGTACCTGGCTTTTTTTATCATAACTTCCCTGTAGTGTGTCTTGAAATCTGGTATTGTGGTTCCTCTGGCTTTATTTTTGTTGTGAAAGATTTCTTTTGCTCTACTGGGTCTCTTGCGTTTCCATATCAATTTTTGCATCATTTCTTCTAGATCTGAGAATAATGTCATTGGTATTTTGATTGGGAACACATTTTACCTGTAAATTGTTTTGAGTAGTAGGGACATTTTTATGAATTTTTTCCCTAATGTCTCTGGATAAAACTTCCAGAACTATATTGAATAGCAATGGTATCCTTATCTGGTTCTGGATCTTAGTGAAAATGCTTCCAGCTTTTCTCCATTCAGTATGATGCTGGCTATGGGTTTGTCATATATTGCCCTGATTGTATTAAGGAATGTTCCTTCATTACCCAATTTGTCAAAGGATTTTTATCATGAAAGGATAAATGCTGTATCTGCATCTATTGAGATAATCATATGATTTTTATTCTTCAATTTGTTAATGCTATCTTTTTGATGAATGCCATTCTAGCAAATATGAAGTGATATGTTATAATTTTAACTTGTCTTTTCCTAATTAATGACCTTGGGTATTTTTTTAAAGTCACAGCTGGCCTTCTGTATGTCTTCTTTTGTGAAATGTCTATGTTGGTCCTTTGCTCATTTTCAAATAAGGTTATTTTTTCTTGTTATTGAGTTATTTAATACCCTTATGTTTTGGATATTAATCACGTATCAGACATATGGTATACAAATATTTTCTGCCTTTAAGTGAATTATCTCTTTATTCTCTTGATTTTTTCTTTTGACATGTGGAAGCCTTTAGTTTGATGTAATCCATTTGTCTATTTTCCTTTTTTTGCTTGTGCTTTTGGGGTCATATTAAAAAACAAAGATATTTGCCAGGCCAGTGCCATGAACCTTGTATCTGCTAAATTTGGGGGAGTAATTTTTTATGTAGAAATATTAGCCAAACCACTTCTGTTTATGGAATATTTAATCCAAATCTGTTTAAAATAGTTGAGACATTATGTAAGACTGCATTTAATAACATTTTTGTAACATAAAAAGCAAATTCAAAAGGATTTTTAAAAGTTATAGGTAATATAAATATCAATAGTTTTTATTGATGGAGAATAACTAAGTAAAGAAGGCCACTGATCACAGTGGCATCCTTAAGAAGTTTGAAATAGTTCTGTATTTGGCAAAGTTTATTGATTTAGAAAGAATATGTGGGTAAAATTTTTGTTAGCTCTACTACAGCACCTATCTCATCTTTAAACATTTGTATGGCTCATAATAACATGTATAGTTTGATATGACTCATGAATGAAAGAAAAATCAAGAAAAATACATAAAACATCATATTTTAGACAAATAGTGAAAATTCTAATTTACCTATCAGAGATTATATAAGTAATGTGAAATAGACATTCCAGAAGATAGTTATTGAGACATAATTCTGGGTCAGATATTTTAAGAGGTTGTATATGGTCAATGTGAAGAAAGAAACCAGTTAACCCTCAAAAGAACTTAATGAATTTTTAAGCCCCTATAAAGCCTTCGGGTTGTCTTAAGAGTTGCTGAAGCTTCTTCCTTTTTTATTTCATAGCAGTGAAATGTGGACTTTGTGACAATCAACAGATATTGAAAAGCCTTTCCCTTGGAAATTCTGAGTTTTAAATGTCTTTTGAAATTTCAAGTAACTGACAATATGGCAAAATCTAGAAGTGAATAGCTCACAGATTTTTCCTTCTGCTAAAAACATTAATTCTGCGAATGAAAGTTCAGAACAGTAAGCTCATGTGAATTGGCAGATATCTAACTCAGGAAATTTTAGAATATTGGCAATAATTTTAATTGTCATGGCTCAAGTTTCATAATATTATGTGAAAAGACATGACATTGCAGAGATGTTTAGAGCATTCTCAGTTAATTGGGTTTTTGCTTCAGTCTCTTTCTGACTACTTCTCTTGTTTCTTCAGTTCTTTGGCTCAACCCTTTTCAGTTTTGTTTCATGATTTTTTAAATAGTCATTTTTATCATAGAATTATATGCAACAAAATATTTGCAAAAAAATTAAATGTGAATCTATTTAAAATACATTAAAATAACTGTTATTTGATCCACTTATTCTGTTCCCCAGGGACAGTGGCTTTCAACCCATTAAGCTTGTTTACTAAGTATTTATCACCATAATTAACTTGGAAATATTTATTGCAACTAACTTAATAGACAAAGAAAATAAAAACAACAAAACAAGCCTCAGCAAATCATTGGGTAGGACTCTGAACCTCTGCTAGTGCTGAGTGCTGCCTTATTCATGAGTCATTCCATTTAGTTTGTTTAAAGCTTTTCTTTTAATATGATATGTAAGTATTTAACTCACAGTTTTTATTCCCTTTCTGTACCTCTCACATTCTCTCAGTATCTGTTTATTTTTAACTGAAAGAATACTCAGGGGTTAGGCATTGGTGCAGTGGTTAAGCCCTGCTTGGAACACTTGCATCCCCTCCACACTTTAGTGCATATGTTTGAGTTCTGGCCCCATTTCCCATTCCAGGTTCCTGCTGATGCACATCCTGAGAAGTGGTAGATAATGGTTAAATAGTTGGATTACTACCATCAATGTAATGATCTGGACTGAGTTCTGGGCTCCTGACTTCTGTCTGATCCAGCCATGGCTTTTGGAGGCATATGGTGAGGGAACTAGCATAAAGATTCCTCTGTCACTTTAAAAAATTAAAAAGAATATTCAGTATTTCCAATATTATGACTACAGAAGTATTGTAGTATTGTCTCCTCTGTAGTTAGTAAATCCCTCTTTTAAAAAATTAATATAAACAGAACAGAGTTAATATATTTCATAGTTGTAAAAAGATAACCATACTTCCCTCCATTCCTTATTTTCTTTGAACATCTGTTTAAGTTTACACTTTCTAATAGCTCCTTAAATGCCTCTCAGTATGATTTTCCCGACAGTTAAACATGATAAAAAATTACTGATTACAAGTATTTTTTCTGTAAGGACCTTTCATTCCCTGGTCTGAACAATTTTCACTCTATATCAGATAAACATATTTTCTTAGGTGCCCCCTTTCAAGTGTTTAATTTCATCTTGGAAATTGTCTTCACTTCTACCTTTTATTGATTTTTATTCACTGATCTCTTGTATATTATTTTTGTTTAGAATCAACTGTACAAAAAAACAAACATCCCCAAATAGGTGTTTAATTGATGGGAGTTTACCTCTTTTCGTGTAAAAAGAATCTAATGGTAGAGAGCTTGGCTGGTACTGTAGCTTCACAAGCATGATGTAGCCAGGCTCCTGGTCTTCTGCCAAAATTAATGCCTCCTCTCATGGCCAAGAGCATTTCTCAATCTCCATTCCAACCAGTGTAAAGGAGGAGGGTTGAAGAAAATTTCTTCAAAAACATTTTCTGTACATTTTTTCATCAAAATGTATTTCCTTCGCTCTACTAACTTGCAAGTTAGCTTAGGAAACAAATTATTTTACCTAAACTGCAATTTTTCTATCTGAAACTTAGAAGTATACTTACCAAGTGTAATTGACATTGGAAAACAATTACCACCTCTGTCGTGGTCAACTTCATTGGAAGGGAAGCAGAGGAATCAGGAATGGGTAGAAGGAGAAGTCACATTCTGATGTAGGCAGGATGACAACCGTGGCCAAGCCCATGGAAAGCTCTGGTGCTAAAATATTTCAGGTGAGATGTTCCACTTGGAATCTAAATAGCCGGGATTTTATAGCCATGCCTCTGTCAAATAATGAGGTGTGGGTCCTTCTGGGAGGTGTATGATCTTGGGCAAAGCAGCGCCTTTTAGCTTTGACACTCTCTGAAAAGGCTGCCAGAAATGTCTGACAGCCCTACCAGCAGCCAAGATTAAAAGTATTTCTCTAAAGTGTTTAAAAGTCAGCCTAATTCTTATCACCAAACACATCTAACTTGTTCTTTATCCAGATATATTTAACAAGTTTCATTAGCTAAGGAAAATGCTTGAAGGGGAGGGGAATATAAAACAGGATCATTGTGTGAATATAAAGTAATACTACTGAGGCCCATCACACAGTATCCCTAAACTTTGAATATTGTTAAAAATATAGGACAGAAACTTAATTCCTATCTTGTAAGTATATTAAAGAATCTATTCTTCCAGTACCACTACTTAGAAACCATACCCTCCTCTGAAAACTAGAGCTTCCTCCTTGTGAGAAGTTTCATTTAATTTGACCATATTCTGAGTGAAAGGCCTAAGTTTCTGCATTGGAAAATCTCTTATTAGTCTAGTAATTGTACTGAGCCCTTTTGACTAATCTGTATTCCTGAACATATACGTACATGCATGGTAGTTTATGTTAAGTGCCTCTGCCTGTGTCCTTGTGGAGCCTGGCATTTACCCAAATCCTTCTCAGTCTCAGAATATTTTCGGGGGCCTTCAGCCTCTTTTACTGGATTACACTCTTCCTTGCTTCTATTTGCCACACTTTTTGATGTGTCGTTTCCCAGATTCTCATATGATTTCCATTTCTTAAAAAATTACAGAAAACATTGACAGGAGAGAATAAACCCTGTTTATAGTTTCTAATTTCCTCACATTCTCAGTTGCTTGGGTTCTAAGAAAATCCTTTAGGTTCCTTCATGATTGGCAGACGAAGATAAAAATAAAGTTAGTAAGTGATGGATAAAGTTAACTCTTCAGGCCACTTCTTGTCCATATAATTCTTCTGCTCGAAGAACATTCCAGTTTTGCCGATGTAAAGGTGCTAACCACCCGCTTGTCCTAGTGGAATGACATTACGAGATATTTATAAGCTTGGGAAAGCCTGCTCTTGAGAATGATAGTCCTGGATATGTGGTGGTTCTGGGTGCTAGGGGAAAGGTAAATAAGTGTACAGAAGGCACAGCTATATTCTTTTCAAACACTACTCTGGTGGATGGAGATGTTTTCAAGAGCTCTTGAAGGCAAGAAAATAAACCAAGACCCTGAAAGATAAGCTGGGCCCAATGCATGAATCCAAGTATTGACAGCAAGAGCTGCTGCTAGTTCAAGGTTCTACTTCCTGATTCTAGTAGATTCAGATCATGGACCCCAAATTTCCTTCTCTCTCTTGTCCCCTTCATTCCCTCCCTCTGTCTCTCCCATATAATAACAGTGAAAAGGTAATCATCCACAAGCCAGAAAAATGGCTCTCAGCAGAAAGCAAATTGACCAGAAACTTGACCTAAGACTTTTAGCCTCCAGAACTGTGAAAAAACAATTTGTGTTGTGTAGTCCACCCAGTCCTATGACACTTTGTTATGACTGTATAAGCAGACTAAAAAAACTTACCATATTTGTACTCAAAGCTATTGAAACAGGTCATAACAGTCACATCAAAACAATGCAGAACTATTTTATTGGTTAGAGGCATGGAAGTTGAAAGAGAGCAGATGCATACAATACCACAACCATAGCACTAGGAAATTATTCATAATGTTACCACATACTCACATAGAAGCCAAACATAAATAAAAATGTTAAAGAAAAATTATGAGTCCTGATGACATGGTTATTCAAGTCAGCTTAATGTTGAATACAGTTGGCCATCTATTACTCTAGACTAATTAATATGACATCTCAAAAGCCAGCAGGACGTAGATTTTCTTCTGGATAGTCTGAATGTATTACTCATACAAAGCTCCAGAATTATTTTTAAGAACCTGTACCCCTTGTTATAAAATTCATGCATCATAGGTTTTGTTAGTGTCTTTTTCTCTTTTTATTCTTAAAGTACAATTAAAGTCTATTGAAGTCAAAGCTCTCTGAATTAATTCCGTGATGATTAAATAGCTAATACACATTACCTATGACCAAGCAAAGTGATATAACACCTCTGCTACAGGAAATCATGAAAAATATTATTACATTTGACTATTTATTTTTTCTTTATAAATTAAGATGAACTCTTACTGTCTTTGTTTACTAATTAAAAGTAATCCTCTTGGTGATAAGACAGCTATCTATGCAAAGTGATAGGGGGAATGACCCTTCCAGAATCAATGCAGAAGTTCACTCATATCCAAGAATGCTGCTTTATAATATTCTACCTCTTACCTTCACAATAGAATAAAAGAATAGAAATGCCATGACAAGAGTTACTGGGCTTGGGACACAGGCAATTTATTATTCATTTCCAGCTGTACTGAAAAAAGGCAATTTAGACGTAAGGCTAATTTTCTTGGCCATTTGGAAATTTTGAGCAATGAAAAGTTTCTTTTGTAGGGAGATTTTTAAGAAAAATGAAAGTACTAATTCTTTCCCCGTGGATAAGTTGCATCCTGCTCCATTCTCTCTCCTTATGGCAATGAGATAGGTTCTAAGTCAGATAGATCTGGTTTTGATTCTGGATTCACCATCCCTGTTTAATCTTGAGTATGTTCTCTTTCTCCTGTCTTCAAAGTGGGGTTTGATGATAGCAAGGATTAAATAAGGAGAGACACGGAAAACACTGAACACTGGGCAGCCGCGAGAGTTAATAAATCATAGCTACTGCTGTGGTGAAGATTCTGCTAATGCTTCTGACAGTGAGACATGTGTTATAGCAAGAGTAGAAAGGGTCTCCCTGCTGCATGTGTCATATCCACTTAACATTGATCCTGCAAATATTCATAGTGTTCTACCATGTGTCCAATCTCTAGCTAATCACCTGGTGTGAAGGAATAAACAAAGCATGTGGGACTCCTGTGTTTATTGCACTTAGAGACTAATCATGAGGTAGATATTAAACTGAGATCATCAACACAAATATAGAAATTTAAATAGAGACAAGCTTTGTAAAGGAAGATGCACAGAGCTGTGGGAGAATACAAGGGGGTTGAAATTTAGCAGAATGGTGAAGAATGACCTCTATGAAAGTGCATTTTTAAGACCTGGAGAAAGACCAGGTGAGAAGCCCTTCAATGAGAGGGATAGCACATGGAATGTTCCTTGAGTAGGGAAGACTATTTGTTTAGGAAATGAAAGAAGACCAAGGTGGCTGAAATTTGCAAAAAGAGAGTAGATAAGGACCAGATCCAATTTGTGAAATACTGGAGTTTTTTCCTAAATGCAGTGAAAAGTCATTTTGACCAGAGGAATGACATCCTTTAGTTTGCAAGATTTTTAAAAAGTTATTATTTATTTGACATAGAGAGTAAGATAGAATCAGATAAATGGCTGTGGTCAAGCCTGGCCAAAGCCAGGAGCCCATAATTCAATCAGAGTTTCCCAATGGGTGGCAGGACCCATGTACCTGAGCTATCATCTACTGCCTCCCCGGATTCACATTAGCAGAAACATGGAATCAGAAGTGGAAGAACCAGGACTCAAAACCACGCACTCTCAGATAGGATGCAGGCATCCCAAGTTGCACCATAACTGCTGTATGCCTCTTTAGTTTATATATTTTAAAAATCGCTTTGACATATGTGTGGATATTGCAGTAGAGAGATACACAGCAGAAAATGTAACCATTGAAAAGCTATTGACTCATACCAGGAGCGATATGATAGCTGTTTAAGGAAACCTCAGTGCTGTAGAGAAAATGAATTCCATATATATATATATATATATATATGTATATATATATAATGTTTATATATATTATATATATGTGAGGGATCTTCAAAAAGTTCACGGAAAAATGTGTTTTATGTCCCTTTCCTGGGAATATATCCAAAGGAAATGAAAGAAGCATATAAGTTACCTGCACTTCCATGTTTACAGCAGCACAATTCATAATAGCTAAGATATGGAATCAACCTAAATGCCCATGAATTGATAACTAGATAAAGAAAATGTTGTACACACACACACACATACACACACACACGATGGAATATTACTCAGCCGTAAAAAGAAAGAAATCCTGACATTTGCAACAAAATAGATGCAACTGAAGTTCATTATGCTAAATGAAATAAGCCAGACCCCAAAATAAAAATACTGCATTTCCTCTTATTTGTGGTAGTTAATGTATACAGATATACCATTATAGTTTTAATGATCTGTGATTATTTCTCAAATTTACTGTGTGTGAGTGAAGTGGACATCTTTCCATTTGTAAAAGAAAACAACCAAAAAAAAAAAAAACTTTGCACAGATTTCAAAAACAATTGCACCCAAATAAATTTTCTTGTAATTTCACTTGTCCACTTTTTAATGTACTTTTATATTTGGTAGGTCTGACTTTATTTACTCTCCTCTCATGAAATCCATAAAACAAATGTCTGAAAGTTAAAATAATTTGCTCCAGCTCACATGGGAAAAAGCAGTGTTGCTGGAACTGGACGCCTTCTCTGCCTTGATTCTACAGCCCCCATCCTTGAGCCTCTTCTGCGCTGGCCACACTCCTGTGCTGCCTGCTCTGCCCTGAGCTGCCCAGGGTTCCTGGCAGCTTCTGAACCCTGGGGCTTCAGAGCCCCTCAGGAGACCGCAGCTGTGCCAGGAGCATCTTTCTGAGGCAACTGCAGTCGCTTTTAAACCTCCCCCAGCTTCAGGATCCCTGGGGGCCCGGAACCGTTCCTGTTTCAGAAAAATGGACTTCATAGAAAGAGCAATGATGGAAGGCTTACTCTCGTGCATTAGGAAGAGTGGAACCGTGATGGCTTTGTGGTGTGTGCCGTTGCAGATTCCTTTGTGACCAAAGGAATGGACAGGAGTGTTTTGAAGTGAACATGAAAGATCACTAAACCAGAGGTATTTTGATCAGGTGGTAAATAAGGATTGAAAACAGGATATTAAAAGAATATACCTTGGTGGGAGAAAAGGGTCTTTAAAGCTTAAATATTACACATCATTGCAGAAAGGAAACGTGGAAAAACACACCAGGTATGAGAGAGGAGGAAGTACAGCAATATCTGATACTACTATTGAAAGGTTACTATGTGAATTAAATGCATCACCTCGTTTAATTCACTCTCACAATAACACCTACTTACTGAGGCACAGAGATAGACTGACATTTGCCTTGTTATCACACAACTAGCACGTGGTGAAATTAGAATGCTTTCTCTTTCCCCAGCTGAGCTCAAATACTGCTGTCATCTGACACTGAGAGGAGAGGGACATGGGTTTTTGGATGAACTTTTTCTATTATTCTTGCTTCTAACCCAAAACGGGGAAGGAGCCCATCAAGGAGGGTACAGATGAGAGGACAATATGTTACCTGTGTGGTCTTTAGAATGACCTCACTTTCCAAGGCAGCTACTCTGGCCGAAATCATAAAGTGAAGGTTGCAATGCTTGACAAACCGTGCAGGCAAATCCCCCATGGCTGTATCTCTGGTGACAGAATGAGGTTTTTTGGGAGTTATGGCAGATTCCGGACAAATGCTAGTACATTGGGAATCATGCATTAGGAATAATACCTGTGGTGAGATTTCTGCTCTCACTGTCCCTTCTTGAGTGTAACATATTGTGCAGGAGGTGGAGAGGTGGACAAGGAGGAGATTTATACTGCAGCTTAGAAATATTGAATGTCTGAGACGCCGATAGCCAGAATTTAACAGATGGCTATTTGGTCAAGGAAGCATATTTCTAGTAAGAGAATCTATTATCACAGATTGAAGAGACTTCTGGCTCTGAGGACAAAGCTGTTTATGCAGGAAGCTGACAGGCCCCTGAGGAGCCCATGGACTGTGCTGGCCTCATAGCTAGTTGCTGGTGATGATGACAATTTCCATTTATCAAGCAAATTCTATGTCAGACACTATTTTAAGTGTTTCTTGTACTTTATACCATTGCATTCTCATAAAACTCCATGTATTAGGTGTAATCATTATAATCATTCCCATTATACAGATAAGAAAACAGGCAAATAAAGGTTAAGAAATTTACCACTAATAAGTGTTAAAGCTGGTATTTGATCCTAGGAGGTTTGACTAAAGCCTGTATGTTTAACCACTGTACTGTCCTACTTTTTTTTTTCTTGTAAGATTCATATTTGTTTTTCTATTTTTTTCTGTTTAGTTAAATTTTCCTTCAAGACTCTCCTCACTTTGCTTATATTAAAAATATTTTAAAATCATATTTAAGCAGCACTGAAAATTAACTGACTTCAAAGAAGTCTTTCCTTGTAGAGCTCTCTACAAAAATCTTACTCTCTTATCTAGATAGAAACATGGGAATTGGCATATTCATTAGAAAACTAAATATACACAAGCAAATATTAAGCTTTGAGAAGAGTAAGTGAGAATTGTCATACTTAAATATGATTCTCTGAAGTTTAATTTTTTTGTTCAAAATTTTGCACTTCAGTTTCCTCCTCTGCCAGGGTATAATGGGGGCTGGTTTGGTTGGAAGAATATAAACCCTCATCTCAGAGAGAATGGCTGCTACCAATAAGCAACAAATGCCCAAATGCCGGTGAAGAGATGGAAAAAGGGGAACTCTTATACATTGCTGGTGAGAGTGTAAATTAGGACAGCCATCATGGGAAACAATACGAAGATTTCTTTAAAAACTAGAGAGAGAACTGTATTGTGATCCAGTAATCCATTACTAGGTATATATCTAAAACACATGGAATCATTATAGCAAAGAGATACCTGAGGTCCATCTTTTCTGCAGCAGTTTACAATAGCCAAGGTATAGAATCAACCAAGATGTTCATCAGTGGATGCATGGATAAAGAAATTGTGGTCTACATACACAATAAAATGGTATTTAGCCATAAAAAGGATAGAATTCTATCATTTGCAGCAAAATGGATGAAACTGCAGGATGTCAATTTTTTTTTGACAGGCATAGTGGACAGTGAGAGAGAGAGACAGAGAGAAAGGTCTTCTGTTGGTTCACCCCTCAAGTGGCCGCTACGGCCGGTGTGCTGCGCAGATCCGAAGCCAGGAGCCAGGTGCTTCTCCTGGTCTCCCATGGGGTGCAGGGCTCAAGGACCTGAGCCATCCTCCACTGCCTTCCCAGGCCACAGCATAGAGCTGGACTGGAAGAGGAGCAACTGGGACAGAATCCGGTGCCCCAACAGGGACTAGAACCCCGGGGTGCCAGCGCTGCAGCTGGAGGATTAGCCTAGTGAGCCGCGGAGCCGGCCGAGGATGTCATTTTAAGTGAAACAAGCCATACACAAAAGTACAAATAATATATGTTTTTCCTCACTGTGAAAACTAAGGAAAAAAAAAAACAGCCTGGGGACTGGCATTATGACACAGCAGGTTAAGCCACTGCTACAGTCAACATCCTTTATCAAAGTACTGGTTCAAGTCCCACTTGCTCTGCTTTCCATCCAGCTTCCTGCAAAAGTGGCTAGGAAGACAGTGGAAGATGGCCCAAGTACTTTGATTCCTCCCATCCATGTGGGAGCTTAGATGGGTTCCTGGCTCCTGGTTTTAGCCTGGCCCAGATCAGTAGATGGAAGATCTCTCACTCTGTGCGCTCTCTCTCGCTCGCTCACTCTCTTTCTCTCTCTTATGCTCTGCCTTTCAGACAAATAAATAAATAACTTTAATCTGGACGTGAATAATGATTGATAGAGGCTGAGATGCAGGTGCATATAGGGAGGTTGGTTAATGGGCACCAAAGTAAAATACTAGAAGGAATAAATTCCCAGTGTTTCATAGCACAGTGAGGTGACTGTAGTTCACAGTCACTGGCCTGAACAAATAGAAGAATGGAACTTCAAGCACCAATCATAAAGTAATGACAAACAGAGGGAAACACTAATAACTCTTATTTGGTCAGTACTCATTGTATACATGCATTGAAATGTCATACTCTATTCCCTAAATAGGTACAATTATTGTGAATAAAATATTTTGCTTTTAAAAAGCATAGTAAATAAAACAAAATTTTGAGAAAAAGAACAAGAGTCCATTCCCTCAAAGCTGTGGCTAATGATTGCTTTAGAAGATGAGGCAGAATCAAAGGTTAGGAGGTTGTTTCACTGCACCAAGACAGAGAAGGGAGGCTTAACGAACCACCACAGACCAAAACTTGCTATCGAAAGTGAGGAGCCAGGGCCATGGTGATTGGCAAGGTGCAGCAGCCAGTCAATGTTGTTGCCAATGCCATTCAGTGAAATCTGCTGTACAGAGTTGTTAGAGCTTGTTTAGCTTGTTTGTTAGGTCAAGTTTAATGTTTCTGGCTCCGTCTCGTATAAAGTACGAGTATGCACAAATAGAAGGTGGATGTGAAGCAACATGACAGTAGTCTCCTTTAGTCAACTGACAGTTTTTCCTTCAAAATTTCACTATTCTAACTGTTCATTTTCTTTTTAAAAGAGGTTTATTTAATTTATTTAAAAGGTAGAGTTGGAGAAAGAGAGGGAGAGGGGAGGAGAGGGGAGGGGAGGGACCCTAACTGTACATTTTCTTATTTTCTCTGATCACAGTCACTCTAAATAAACTCAACTAAATTTTCCTCCCTATGCCACACAGAGCAAAAAAATGAAATTTCTGCCTTTTTCCTCTCAGAACTTTTTTTTTGCACTCTGCAGAAACAAATGGAAGACATGAGATTTACTAATTTCAACCAAAAATATATATTAAAGCCCATTGAGTCAATGGAAAATGTGTTTGTATTGGTTTAGAGCAAAGGTTTTGTTCCAGGAACCTGGGTTCCAACTACCTCTATCACACAACTTGTTATGTTTCCAGTGCTCGGTCTGCATAGCTCAGACAAGATTCCTTCATCAGTAACATGGTATATTCATTCCACTTTTATAAGATTGTCTGGAGAATTATCTTGGAGAATACAAGTAGTCACCACCAATAGACGATAACTGTTTCTTTGATATTATTGTCATTAAAAATGGTCAACACATGCTGTATCCAAATGGGAGAGGAGAGAGTGCTTATTTAAAGCACTTCAGGGAATGCATGGCAGGTAGTGATCACTTACTAAATAGGCATTACTATTAGCTTTGTCAGTGTATGAGGGAACTTAAAAAGTTCATGGAAAGTGTGTATTATCTTTTACTTTGATTTTTCTACAAAATGCTGAAATACTGATATTTGTACAACAGTCTAAAGCTTATCTATTCGATAAGGCCACATTCATCCTCAATGTGCTAATTCTTTTGTATTTAACTATATTTCAAGCATAGAAAATAGCTATCTCTATCTTGAAACAACGCTGTTTTTTAATTTAAAGTACTTGTTCCCTTACTAGAATGAAAGAAAAAAACAATCCTGTATAATGCTTGCTTCAGGTATCATATATTCCATCCTCTTACTTTGGGGCTCCTGGACTGGTGACTGGATCCCTGCATCTTCTATTGGGGTCAATGCTTCAACATGAGTTGTGGACTTTTGTTTGACAGCAGGAAGGATAAACATCATTGATGTAAAGTAATAGATTGATAAATTTCAGGGCTAGGTGGGGCAGCGGGAATGAAAAGAATTATAAATGTATGAAAAATAGTCTTGGAAATATAAAAATCACTATATCATAAAATCAGAATCGAGGTATTTAATAAATATAAGTTTGAGAAATTTCTAACAGGTGATTCAATGAAGTTTCTTATTCACTTATTCATTTATCCATGCAACAGGCATTAATTCAGTGCTATTCTATGTCCCAGGTGCTTAAAATTAACCTCATTTTTATCTTCAATATTGGGTCATAGAATTGGATTAAAAACACTAAAAAAAACAAAATAGAATTTTACAATTGTTCTGTTGATAGAAATAGGTCATGTTCTGTACAAAGGTTAACATAAGATTCATTTAGGGCAGAATATGAGTGATGTAGACCCCAGTAAAGATAAAGCCAATAACTTAACTATTCTTGGGAAGTTTTCCAAAGCAATCAGATTTCACTTTGAATTCATATATTGCATGACAGTAACTATTATCATTACACAATGAGCATACATTGACTTGACCCCCCAAAAATGGGTTAAGGTAAGTGGGGTGAATTTTCCACAGGTTGGAGATTACTGTTTTCAGAGTGTGATTGGTTAAAAACGTGTTCAGAGATGGATATGATGAAAAGAAGGCGACTGATGAATATAAGAAGGACATTTCTGGGAATAGATAAAGAACAAAGGATTGTGCAAGGCTGTTTTTTACGGCTAAAATGAAACAGACCCTGTGGGCACATCACCCAAATCAAATTGACCTGGAAGGTAAGATTAATAGCTCTGTCCTGACACTTCTCAGACAGGTCTCAGTAGCTGTTTTACTTGAATGCTTTGCAGGCTTTTTAGGGGAAATTCTTTCTCAGTGAAAGTCTCAGAAAAAGACTCCTTTAATAATGTTTTTCATTTAGTAAGTTTATTTCTTCTTTCTTTGTTCCCTAACCACCTCCTTCTGAAGTAGGCAGACATGCAGGTTAAAATCGATTAGCTTGGTGAGCTGGAAGACCATGCCTTCACCAAGCCCCTGTGTGACCTCATGCCCCTACCTGACCACACCTGGGTGCCCACCAGCCAATCAGGTTAATTAACCACTCCCCTTTGGAAGTGGGTTAAAAGCCTGGGACATGGTGTGTCCGGCTCGTCTTCCTTTCCCTGGCTTCTTGCCAGGAGGGGGCTGGCTGTAGCCCTAAGCTCCCAGGGCCACCCGCCCTAGGCTTCCTGGCCTAGATGCTCCTTCATGTGGCTGGTTCCTGGTACATGTGTGAATCCAGATTTACCCCTCTCTCTTTTAGATAAAGCTCTCACTCTTCTATGCATCTTTCGCACTAAATAAAGCTTAAAATGTGCCATGCTGGCTTGTTTATTTATGCCGGTATTTAGAATTCTTCTCTAAATATTAGGCAAGAACCCTCTCAGGCTTATTCATATTGGGGATTTATTAATAAGCATATGGTGATATCTATGGCACCCCAGATTCCGGTAGCATATGTCGCATCCCAGATGGCACTTCTGGGGAACTTTAAAGGGTCACATTTTCATATATATTTTAGGGGGTCATTTCCAATATTACTTCTAGCCTTATCCAACCTCTACTTTCCTCCTGCCTAAGGTGATGGGAGGAACTGGAACAGAGAGTTGAAGGCATTTGTGCCCCACCCTACTTTCCTTTCTCACGCCCTTTCTTACTCTCATCTGGTTCAAGTAGTACTATTTTCTCCCGTTGATCCTTGAGACTTAGAAGTGGTAATCCCTTTCACCTGACATAGTCTGAGCTCTTCTATGCCCTTTTCTGGTTTCCTTACCTCTGTCTACCTGCCCCTTTTGTTACTGAAAGTTCAGTCTTTGTCATAAGTGCTGAATAAAAATAACATGCACAAGGTTTGAGGATAAAGGAAAGAGAAAGTTCAGTCTCTCAGTAGATGAGGAGGTGGCAGACTCATGTCTCCAGGATTACCATCCTGCTTAGTGAGAGTGCTTTGGGGTTTTTGAGGAGTATAACAAGGAAGGCTGAGTCAAAATTAAGGAACAAAGAATAAGGGCAACTGCATGTTGGCCTCTGATGAGGTGATGAAGGGGCTGGTTGGAGTCATGGTGGTTATTTGTTATTTTGGTTACATGTTCAGCTCATGTCCAAGTTCCTAGTTGATCAGCAATGCTGTACTCTTCTGAGAATCTTTAGGATGGCGAAGTGGGCTGCAGTAATTTTTGTCCTGGGCCTGAAATTCCCCTGCCCAGACCTGGAAGTCTCGTATGCGATGATGTTATCTATTGGAGAAGCAAATGACTTCATGGGATTCTGCTGATTAGAACCTTGTAGGGCTCCTTGTGCCACTCCCTCAATGCAGTGAGTTAATTTTAGTGCTATCAAGAGGCAGGGACACTTTAAGTCAAGGGAGGGAGGCTCGGAGTCTGCGGCCTGATGATGTCAGGTATTTCCATTCAAGGCACTGTTTGGGGGCGTGGCTTCACTTTGTTGTGAGTCTCCGGACATCCGGACATCTGTTGATAGATACAGATAGCTATACAGTTAAAGAGCTGAATCTGTAGTTAAATATTTGCTAACAATGAAAGAAAAACCTTCTAAGACCCTTTAATGTCTCAAAATAGGTACCTTTACCACAGAACACCATGAAGTGAAATTACCTAGCTGTTGTTTTAATTCATAGTGACACACACACATCTAGGGATGCCTGGATATTTGTATGGTGGCCATTAGTGGCCATTAGTGACTTTCAGGAAAAGACTTGCCTGGCAGTCTTTATTGTTCTGAGAGTTTTAAATTAACTCACATGTTCTTTGGCATAGGTGAGCCCTACATGCCCAAACACGTCTGGGCAAGACCACTGGGACTTTTCTGTAAGAAGGCAATTTATCCTTCTCTTTGACTCGTTATTTCCCTGTTGTAGAAAACAGTGACAAGAAACCAGAAAGGAAGCACAATGTTTTATAGTTTAGGAGGAAAATCAGAAGGAACCGACAGGCAGTCTGCGGCTTTTTTCCTGTATCGGTGTCAACAGTGCAATTTTAAAAAATAAGAACTAATTAAATGAAAAGCTCAGGCTGTGATTGTCGAAGAGTTTAATTTTAGTGCCAAGTGAGATGTTTTGCAATTCTTGAGAGGTAGAAACTGAGAGAAACTCAGAATTTCCTATCTGAAAAATCTGGTCAACAAGACCCTTCTGTGTCTCACTGGGAACATCAACAATGTTACCTAGAGGAAATGCTAAGGAATATTCTAGTTCAGAATTAAGTAACAATTATTTTCACACATCTTAAACTCAAAGCAAAAAACATTGTTGTGAATGATTCTTTTATTATATTGATTGAAATCAAGTTATGAAAATATACAATAGAACTGCATTTTTAAAATGTACTCTGTGGATTGAACAATGGAAGAATTTATTTGTGTATCAAATGCCTATATGGAAAATATGATGATTATCTACAGTATTTTCCCTCACTGAGAGTTTGGAAACATACAAAAATAATAAAATGATTGTCTGCTCTTAGAATCATTGCTAGAGACTGTATGTTTGTGACCACATAATGCATGCATTAAAACTTAATTGGTGGGGTCAGCACTGTAGCACAGCAAGTTAATGTCCTGACCTGAAGTGCCAGCATCCCATATGGGCACCAGTTCTAGTCCCGGCTGCTCCGCTTCTGATCCAGCTCTATGCTATTGCCTGGCAAAGCAGTAGAAGATGGCCCAAGTGCTTGGGCCCCTGCACCCACATGGGAGACCCAGAAGAAGCTCCTGGCTCCCGGCATCGGATCGGCTCAGCTCTGGCCATTGCAGCCATCTGGGGAGTGAACCAGCAGATGGAAGACCTCTCTCTCTCTGTACCTCTCGCTGTAACTCTGTCTTTCAAATAAATAAAAATAAATCTCTAAAAAAACTTTATTGGCAATGTGAGGGTATTTGGAGATGGAGCATTGGGAGGTGAATAATTATGAAGACAGTGTCCTTGGGAATGGGGTTAGTGTTTGTGTAAAGGAGCCCCTCAGAAAACTCTGCTGCCTTCCCCCATGTGAACACACAGTGCAAACATTTTCTGAACCAGAAAATGTGCCCTCACCATGTACCAACTCTGCTGGCAGCTTCATCTTGGACTTCTCAGTTGCAGAACTATGTGAAACACATTTGTTGTTTATAAGCCGTCCAGTCTATGGAGTTTTTCCACAGAAGTCCAAACAGACTAAGACAGATATCATGGGTTAAATTACTAACGTATTGCTTTTCTGGAGACAGACAAGTCTCTACTTGATTCTCATATTATTCATTCATTCTTAAAAGAACAGTTACATTACCCTTAGTTTCATGATTTCACTTTCATTATTTGCTGTTATTGAAAGACTACTTACAGAGGATAAATAATCTAATTTACAGCTTTTCTTAGTACCTTGGTTATAATTTGACTGTCAGGAGACAAAGTGATTTTGAGTATCTACTATTGCAAGCAACTCCTTCGCCTTGGGATTCCGTTCTCTTTTTACCAACATTAGATCCAGCTGTTTGTGATCTGAGGCTCTTTCTCTAAGACACTGAAAACAAAAGACAAAGAAAAACAAAACAAGACTACAGTAGTTGATCCTTCCCTGCATTTTGTTGATTATTGCCCCTTGACTAGCTGCTTTGGGCTTCTTTCCACCTTTTATGAATAGAAAAAGAACTAAGATTTAAAAAATGAGATTTTTTTATCCTAACTTCAACAAGATCATTTTGATAGAGACAACTCTTGGCCAATCACACTGATGAAATTTCTAAGGATCAACTTTTGAGATAGTTAAGTTGCTCCACCTTAATAGTAAGCTTCCTGACCAGACAAGTCTGCTTTATTTTTATTATGATGCTAAGGTGCACACAGATTTTCTGAATCAAATATACCCTGTCCATTGACATCATGATATAAGGAGATTAGCACAATCGAACTGACAGTGATTTTTTTAACAATTAAAGGTGAATTTTTTTAAGATTTATTTATTTATTTGAGAGAGAGAGTTACAGACAGAGAGAGGGAGAGACAGAGAGAAAGGTCTTCCATCCACTGGTTCACTCCCCAAATGGCTGCAACTGCTGGAGCTCAGCCATTGTGAAGCCAGGAGACAGGAGCTTCTTCCAGGTCTCCCACGTGGGTGCAGGTGCCCAAGTACGTGGGCTATCTTCCAATGTTTTCCAGGCAATAACAGAGAGCTGGATTGAAGTGGAGCAGCTAGGACTAGATCCAGCACCCATATGGGATGCTGGCACCGCAGGCAGAGACTTAGTCTATTACACACAGTACTGGCCTCTGGAAAAGATTTTTATGTTGAAAATTACATTTGCAAAAACTGTTTTCTACTGGCTACTATAATGGAGGCAGCAACATTAATAAGGAAGTTCTTTGTTGTCCTAATATGCAATTATCATCTTCAAGTGCCAAGAAGACTTCTGGGTAACCACAGGGGAAATTTTACTTACGTTTATGTTGAAAGGAGAAGTATACTTGATCATTTCATAATCAGCAACTTTTTTCCTCTTTTCTTAAAGGAGATATTTTGGTTTCAAATAAGTCATTGTTTTCATCTTAAATTTACTCTGTCTTCAATACCTGATTTGATAATGCCTGTATTTCCAACAATGAATTCTAAAATGAGGCTTTTACAATTGCATGAGTAACCTAGAGAGCTTAAAAAATGCCCAACATTCTACTCAAGTTCTTCTGAGAGAGGTTTTGGCTCTAAATCTGTATCATTGTATACAGAATAATCCAATATATAGACAACCAAAGACTCAGAGACATAGCAAAAGATAAGAAAAATAATAAATCTGTGAAATTAAACCTAAGTAATAATCTTAGGTAAAATTAGAATAAATATTTTATTATTTAATAAGTGATGACACCAGAAACTAAAGCAAAATTTGGTTCTAATATAAAGGTCAATTTAGAAATAAGATTAGGTAACATAAAATTATTACCAAGGCAAGACTTCTTTGAAAAAAATTACAAAATAATAAATCTCTTTTGATGACAATTCAGAATATTTAACCTCAATTTTTTCATCATCTCATAAATAATATGTATATATTACACATCAAATAACTATATTTACTTTCTAAGATAATATCAATTACCTACAAATTTTAAACACTTACTAGTAGAATTATTGTGTTAACAGGTTTTTTTAAATGTTTCCTTAGTAGTAGATGTAAATCCTTAGCATTTTTAATACATTGAGCATAGTCTAGTCATACAGGTATAAAGGGGGTCCCGTTTTGAAAAGAGAGAAACTCCTGTATACTCAAATTATACAACTATTTGTCTACTCACTTTCATTATAAAATACATAGCAACTTTTAATGCAAGCTAATTCTAGCAAAGACAAATCAAGTAAGCTTTATTGCCTTAAATAAAAAAAACCGTGGCATGAAGCTTGATAGGGTTAAATCATTTTGTAATTGCCTTACAAATTATAGGACTTTCTTCTCATTGTGATATTTCTTGGAGTTTAATTCCTTAGACTGTACGCTTCATACAGGTGAAAGCATGTGTTTCATTCAATGATACATGTACAATACCTAGTAGTGAGCCTACAGCTCAGGAGTTGTTTATTGGTAGCTCATGTTAAAGTTACATGTACAATACAATAACCCCTGTTTAGTTCTTACCAAGAAAGGATAACAAAGAAAATGTTGCAATGTTCAATGATCTTTTCCAGATCTTTGATTTTACAGATAATAGACTTTTATACCTTGGTGGACACTACAGAATTAATGCTCAGTTCTCTCATGAATGAATGTCTCATTTCCCAAGTGAAGTAATTTTGCTGTGGATCTCAGGTTAATTGTGCTTTTCAAAACTCAGTATTATAATCAGAATGGAAATAGTTTAAACGAGGTTTTTGTTGAATGCACTCTTAAATAGTTTGGAATACAGTTATGAACTAGTTTCCCATCTTATTATATAAATGTTTTAATGTGCCTAATGGTTTTAGAGTTGCATGTCATCCAGCTAGCAAGAGTAGAGGCAAGGAAACTTCTTGCATTGATGTCAATAATATGAACTAGGCTGGTGCCACGGCTCAATAGGCTAATCCTCTGCCTGCAGCACCAGCACCCCGGGTTCTAGTCCCGGTTGGGGCGCCGGATTCTGTCCTGATTGCTCCTCTTCCAGTCCAGCTCTCTGCTGTGGCCCCGGGAAGGCAGTGGAGGATGGCCCAAGTGCTTGGGCATGGGAGACAAGGAGGAAGCACCTGGCTCCTGGTGCAGCGTGCCAGCCAAAGCGGCCATTTCAGGGGTGAACCAATGGAAGGAAGACCTTTCTCTCTGTCTCTCTCTCTTACTGTCTAACTCTGCCTGTCAAATAAAATAAAATAAATAAATGAATCAACTAGACCATTTTAACTAATTATTATTTCAAACTAGCTTAATAATACCTTAGTAACTACCAGATAAACATTTCTGATTTATCAGAGTGCTCAAACAGGATAACCTTGGGGCTGGTGCTGTGGCATAATGATCTAAGCCTCTGCCTGCGGTGTCGGCATCCCATATGGCCACTGGTTTGTGTCCAGGCTGCTCCGTTTCCAATGCAGCTCTTTTATATGGCCCAGGAAAGCAGAAGTCCCCTCACCCCTATGGGAGACCCAGAAGCAGCTCCTGGCTCCTGGCTTCTGATTGACACACCTCTGGCCATTGAAGCCACTTGGGGAGTGAACCAGCAGATGAAGACCTCTCTCTCTGTCTCTCCCTCTCTGTCTGTAACTCTACCTTTCAAATAAATAAACAAAAAAATTTTTTTCAAAAAACACAATAACCTTTCATACACCATTTCTGTCTGCATCTAAACTATTTAAGATTTTCATTAAACTATTTATTTTTATTTCAAATAAAAACAGTATTATAATGTATTTTGGAAACTTGTAGCATATGACATAAATAGAAAGTAACCATAAAATTAAATAGTAAGAAGACAAAATAAAACTTTTGTTACGTTCTGCTCTGCAACCTGTGCATGAAGACTGGGCCAAAGACTAATTAAATGGTTTCTTAGCTACTTTTTTTTAGCAGTTATCTCATCAATGAAGTACAAGATAATAATATTTTCTGACAGAAGAATTTAGTAAAAATGAAATTGGATAAAGATATCAATTATCTTTAAATTGTTCTATAAATTCTGTGTTTTCCTAATTGAAATCCTCATAGATTGTTTTTTTTATTCTTTTGAGAAAATTGACAACTTAGTTTTATTTTTATTTATTTGAAAGTAGAGTTACAGACAGTGAGAGAGAGAGAGAGAGACAGACAGAAAGGTCTTCCTTCTGTTGGTGCACTCCCCAAATGGCTGCTACTGCTAGAGCTACGCCGATCTGAAGCCAGGAGCCAGGTGCTTCCTCCTGGTCTCCCATGTGGGTTCAGTGCCCAAGCACTTGGGCATCCTCCACTGCCTTCCCAGGCCACAGCAGAGAGCTGGACTGGAAGAGGAGCAACCGGGACTAGAACCCGGTGCCCATATGGGATGCCAGCGCCACAGGCAGAGGATTAATCAAGGGAGCCACGGCGCCAGCCCCAACAACTTGGTTTTAATGTTTATATGAAAATGCAAGGCAATTTTTTTTATGGAAGCTAGCCAATAAAAGCTTAGAAAGTAGAGCAAATGTGGAAGCCTTCATCTATTATAAAGCTATATTAATTGAAATAGTATATCAGGACAATGATGGACAAACTGATAAGTGGGCCAAAATATAATACTAGAGACAGACAATATATATATATATATATATGTGTGTATATATATATATATATATATAAGTGTATATATATATATATATATATATTCAGTCACCTGAAATGCAATGATGACAGCAGTACAGTGCAATGGTAAAGGCGTGATCTTATTAAAGAGTTCTTAGATATCTTTCTGGGAAAAACATGCATCTTGACCTGGCTGTGAATTGTACAACCAAAAACATCAATTGCAGGTGCAATAATGATATAAATGTGAAAGGAAAATAGATCATAGACAATCATCTTCAAAATCTTGGCATAGGCAAAGATATTTTGGACAGAAAACAAAAATAGTAACTATAAATTTTAAAAAGTTAAAATGAATGAACTAGAAAAAGACACATAAAAGGGAAATATCTTCCATGAAAAATATTCTTAATAAATTTATCTGATAAAAGATTTATATCCTTTATATATTTAAAAACTCCTACAAATGAATATTCTCTTACAAATTTGACAACAAAATAGAAAATTCTCCAAAAAGACTGAACTTTCTCAAAACAGAATGTTTAAAAGGCCAGTAAACTGTGAATGAGTGATGAATTTTATGAACCATTATAGAAATGAAAATTAAAACACTCATATTGGAACATGATATGAAATATGAATTAAATACTAATTTAAAAGGGCTAGTATTCAGGCTATACAAAGTGTTCCTGGAAATTGGATCAATAAGATAGACTATCCAAAAATCAACAAAAGTATTCTAACAAATCTTTCAGAAAGAAAGAAATCCAAACATGTAAGGGTGTTTAATCTCTTTAATTCTCAGGGGAAGACACAGTGAGATACCACAGCATAAACACTAGATTGCATTATTAAGGTCTGACAATAGTGAGTATGGGTTAGGTTTGGAAAAATGTGCAAACTATATGATATTATAAAACTGTTGAATTAATGCACCACTTCAATAAACATTTAGGTGTTACATATTAAGGTGAAGATGTGAGTGCACAGATTTCAAAATTCTTTGCACTAAAATAAACATATCTTTTAATTTCACTTTTCCATGGAGTTTTTGAAGCACTCTAGTGTGGGTCCCAAGGACCACTTAGTATTTTCGGTATATACCACAAACCTATCTGAATATACACAAAGGGCATACGAATTCTCATAGCAGCAGATATATTTTTAAAGTAGTTTTGAAAGGCAGTGTGTGTGTGTGTGTATGGGGGAGGGATGAGAATATCTCCCATCTACTGGTTCATTTCTCAAATGTACACAATAACAAGGTCTGGACTGGGCTGAAGCCAGGAGATGGGAGCTCCATCCTGGTCATCATCTGCTGCCTTCTCAGGCACATCAGCAGGAAGTTGAATTTGAAGCAGAATATCAATATCATATCAAAGAATGTGATAAAGACATGGAATAGTGGTTTTTGCTTAACATCATGACAATATGGCTCCTAGCCCACAGATAAGAAAATTAACTAGATTGAAAAGAAAGCTAACGAAAATGCAATATTAAAATAGGTAGCAATTAGCAAATGTGTAGGACAACATTATCTGCAAATGCATTGCTTTCCATTTGTTTAGAAAGCTTTCTCAAATACTGACAGATGCACATGGGATGACCTCATCTACTTAAGGTTTTGTTTCAATAATAATATAAAATAATATTTTAAAATAGCTTTCTACATCTAAAAAGGTGATTTTTTTATGGACTCAGAGGCTAAGGTCATGAAACAAATCATTGTGTATCAATTCTAAAGTGGAAGAAGTGAAAATCTCCTGTCAATGTGTATTTACTTTATAGCTCTGAATTTTTGAGGTTAATGTAATATTTTCCCTTTTCTTGGCTTCTAAGCTTTGTTTAGTAAATCAGTTTTCCTGAGCTCTTGAAGTCATCAGCATTTGGAGCGGCTCTGATTAGTGTATGTGGTAATATCTATTTTGCATTGCCCTTGCTGGAACAACATCTGTTGGTCCATCTGTAATAAGGTGTCATCTGGAAGAACTAAATCAGGTTAAAAGGAGGAAAAAAAATCATGGGAAAATTTATTTGAGGTTGCTGAGATTCTCTAACTGCTGGAACTAAGAGAGCTGGTATTATTAAGAAGAGAAAATATGGCCTTGCGAATGATCTTTATTGTGAAGATAATAAAGATGCTGGAAAGGAAGATTATGTGATTGATTTGTTTATCTGCCTCTCTGTCACAGCACCCACTATATCTTCACTTCCTGATCCCTTGGATCTTTCGCCCTATTTTGTCTGCTGTCTTACTATGGTTGTATACTGCAGCCTAACATCACTTTCTTTGTGCCAGGGACTATGTTAAGTAATTTCATGCATAACCTCATTCAGTCGTCACAACAGCCCTATTTGTGATTTACATCAGTATGTATGTTTTAATGATAGGGGATCTGGGGCTTATAGAAGTCAAGTACATTTTCTGAAGGTCATAAAGCCAGCATCAACGGGAGCCATAACAGCAGCCTGGGGACCCTGCCACTAAGCACTAAACTCTCCTGCCCAGACAGTGAGCTTCAACTTCCCATCTTGATGTACCTGCTAGCTCCATCACGGAGAAGTAGCAGATATGATGTGTGATTCCAGAGTATATGAATAAGCCGGTAAGCTGATCCTATGAGTTACAATAGATCCAATGAGAATATCAGATCCTTTTGTGAGAACTGTGAAAAAGCAAGCAAAGGATGCTGTGCTGTCTCTGGCTAGCTGGTAGGACCTCACGGGTTATAGGGACTGGGCATCAGTTTTTGGAGATGACTAATAGGTGGAAGGAGGTGAAGAAGAGAAAACAGGGTAAACAACAGCCTGGGCTTCATGTTCTGCTTCCTATTTAATTGGCAGCTCCTATGATTCTAAAGATGATTCCAGTCTAGAACTGTTAACACATAGACCATAGGCATGCCCGACACATGTCTGGTTGGGAAAAGAAACATTTCACCACCCTAGATGTCTCGGGAAAGTCACTGGCACAATTCTAACTCCACCTCTGAGACAGCCTTCTGGACTCTTTGATTATATTCCTGTTACCTACCATTAAGTCCATTCCTTCAAGAGATAAACTGCTCAGTAAATCAAATAGTCTGGTGCTGGTCTCTTTCCACTGAGAAACAGGCGTGGTGAATGCTATCCTAGTAGCGATTGTGGTATGTAGAGAAGTGTCATTTCCTAGTGAAAAGAAAAATGCTGGCAATGCTGCCAGGAGGACTGCAGAGTTGATAATGATAGAAGACATCTTCTCTACTGGTTTCCTATCCTCTTGGCTCCTGTCTCACTTTTTTTTCAGGTACTGCTACAGCAACAACTTTTCACAGGTGTAACCTGACAGCACTATACATCTCTCATTTTTGTCTTGGTGATTCTTGGAAACAGGAGCATGGTTTGCGAATGCATATGTACTAACAGTCCATGTAGCATTTTTTGTTTGTTTGTTTGACAGGCAGAGTTAGACAGTGAGAGAGAGACAGACAGAAAGGTCTTCCTTCTGTTGGTTCACTCCCCAAATGGTTGCTATGGCCAGTACTGCACTGATCTGAAGCCAGAAGCCAGGTGCCTCCTCCTGGTCTCCCATGCAGGTACAGGGCCCACGCACTTGGGCCATCCTCCACTGCTTTCCTGGACCAGAGCAGAGAGCTGGACTGGAAGAAGAGCAACTGGAACAGAATCCGGCGCCCCAACCGGGACTAGAACCTGGGGTGCCGGCACCAGAGACGGAGGATTAGCCTAGTGAGCCGCTGCACCGGCCTCCATGTAGCATTTTTGAGTGGTGGTGGAGGGAATCTGATACCTTCTCTCCATGAAATACTCTTTGAGAGGCATATTCTCTAGGATATCTCAGACAGTCTTGGTTGTATTGAACTCCACTTGTCCACTACAGAGATCAATGGGGAATGTTACCAGTGAATTGGTTCTTCTTTTCACTCTTTGTGGCTCCTACTTCTTGCTCTCTTGCATCACTTTCTTAATCAACAATCTGCACAAAGGCCCTTGCCTCAGTTTCTGCTTTTGGGGAAAATCTGTGGCTAACATGAAAGCCTAAGCAGGGACCATGGAGAGTTGGAAGTAAGAAAGCATATGAGTAAGATGAAAGGAGTTATTAAAGACAAAATTACAACAAATTCATTTTAAAGATCTGATTTATTTTTGTACACTGAAATAGATAAAATCTCATCTTGTAAATTAAAATTGTGTTCCTTTGTGAATGACAATAGAGTTGACTTCTGTAAGGTGGGAACAAAGAAATAAAAGAACAACAAAAAAGCAATTTGATTAGTGCCAGGTTACTACAGATTACTTTTCTTGTAAGTGCAAAAGCAGAGTGGACTCCTCATTATGTTAACTTGGGTAGACTGGGCACTTTCTGAATGGTTGCTGTGGATCTCCTGTCTTCAGGAAAAACTAATCTGTTTGGGCATTTATATTATTTTTTTGACATTTCCATTTGATTATGTAGGATTGAGCATGAGTGCATCAAATTTTGGCTTGATCTAGTCTGGTCTGCTGGAAACTACTGCAGGAAATTCCAAAACAATAGGCTTCCAGAAAATTTAGTAGTGTATATGTGTATTCAGCTTACCTTAAACAATAGGAGATTTTAGGGCCAGCATTGTGGCATAACAGCTTAAGCTTTTCCCCTCAATGCTGGCACCCTGTATAAATGCTGGTTTGAGACCTGGCTGCTCTACTTCCAAATCAACTCCCTGATAATGTACATGAGAAAGCAGAAGAAGATGGTCCAAGTGCTTGGGCCCCTGCACTCATGTGGGAGACCCGGGGAGACTCCAGGCTCCTGGCTTCAGCCTGACCCAGTCCTGGTAGTTGCAGCCATTTTGAGAAGTCAACCAGCAGATGGAAGACATCTCTCTTCCCTCTCCTCCAGTGTAACTCTGCCTTTCAAACAAAAATAATAATAAAGTATTCTTAGATAAATCTAGCTGAGTGATTTATTTTTAAAAAAATGAGATTTTCAGACAGCTTATGTTCATAGAATTGGTATAATTAATTAATATAATCCAAAAAGGAAAAGTATATTGTAAATTAAAAGGCCCTTACATCAAGTTCCCAACTTTGCTTAAGATTTCAGCAACTGAATGAAACTTTTTATCCAGCAGTTAAGGCAAAAGTGGGGACATATATCCCTCAGTGTTTAGTAGTTGAGAGCAAACTGAAAAGTCAAGTAAATGTTTTCAGGTGATGCACTACTGGAGAAACTGTATCAACATATTTGTGATAAGTGGTGTACTAATAACAGAGCTATAAAAATTACAGAAACATTCCATGGGGCTGCTTTATGTATTTGCTCCTCATTGTTGCCAAAAAATGTAATAGCTAAAATGTTACAGCATTTCTAAAACATCAGTTCTAGGTTGCTTAAAATACACAAAAACATGTCTAATATCATCTGATTGTAGCATAGAAGAAATGACCATTACTTTAGAAATAACTCAGAGATCAACAATTCACTAAACCATAGTACAACCAGAAGATGATTGCTATGATTACTTTTAAACAAAACCTCATCCTGATGAAGTTTAACATGAGATAGTTCCAAATTATTCTCCCAGGCAGCTAAATAAACTATCATGTTCAGTAACATGACTTAATATTGCTAGCATGACAAATTTATTGTGAATTTCTCTTCTCCTTCAAATATCTTGGGCAGATGTGCCTCCTGGCATTCTTTCCTCTTGATCATGGAGGCAAACTCCCAGAGGCTTGACAGAATACTCCAGACACTGAAGAGAATTAGATACAGTAGTCTCCCCTCATCCAGTTTTACTTTCCCTAGCTTCAGTTACCTGTGGTAAATCACAGTGAGAAAATATTAAATGGAAAATTCCAGAACAAAAGCCATTCATAAGTTTTAATTTGCACATTCTTCTGAATATAATGATAAAAATTGCCTGCTGTCTCACTGTCCTGCCTGGGTTATGAATCATCCTGTCATCCAACGTATCCCTCCTGTATGTGCTACCTGCCCATTACTTTCTAACCTTCTAAGTTATCAGATGTGCTTAAGCAGAGCACAGTACTTAAGTTCAAATGTCCATTATTTTACCTAATATTGGCCCCAAAGCTCAAAAGTAATGATTCAAAGGAAGTACAAGAGCATACAGCATGAAAAGACAGATTAACATTAGTAGTATATGGCAGCAATACAAGGACAAAGGAAAAAATGTGTATGTTGGATTTGATAATATCCGCTATTTTAATATCCACTGGTGGTCTTGGGACACACCCCACAAAGAGAAATGGGGACTAAGTAATGCAAATGTGTTCACTCATATCAGTTATCATTTGTATGTTTTAACCATGTGGATGAGAAAATATGCCTGTCAAAAATTATTTTTTTTGAAGCTGATAAATATTGCATCCTTCTCATTCACATCAAGTGGACTACAGGTCCCATAACTTCTTCAGGATATTTCTAAGATAGAAGATGGAATTTGTTTGCTATGTTCAGTACTGAGAACAAAAATGTGAAAATGGAGTGATATAGCTAAGATTACTAAGAATCACAAAAAATTAAATGATTCATCTAGTTCCAAATTATTATTATTATTATTATTGACAGGCAGAGTGGACAGTGAGAGAGAGAGACAAGAGAGAAAGGTCTTCCTTTGCTGTTGGTTCACCCTCTAATGGCCACCGCGGCCGGCGCACCACGCTGATCCGAAGGCAGGAGCCAGGTACTTCTCCTGGTCTCCCATGCGGGTGCAGGGCCCAAGCACTTGGGCCATCCTCCACTGCACTCCCAGGCCACAGCAGAGAGCTGGTCTGGAAGAGGGGCAACCGGGACAGAATCCGGCACCCTGACTGGGACTAGAACCCGGTGTGCCATCGCTGCAAGGTGGAGGATTAGCCTAGTGAGCCGCAGTGCCGGCCCCCAAATTATTGATATATGAGAATATGAGGTAAGTTAGAGGAAAAGGAAGACCTTCTATCCCAGTGAATCACTTTCCCAGAAAAACAGACCTACAACAGTATATGTAAATGTTCATCAAGCATTATAACAGCTCTCACAATTTATTTCACGTAATAAAACGAAGGCAGCATGACATAATGTACCTTCCTTTCTGGAAAACATTTCTAAAGATTTCCCTGACCACCCATCTTCAACCTTCCCCACCATCTCAACTACAGTCTAATGCAGTACATTAGAATTACAGTCTAATGCAGTACAAGAATTCTTGTAAATGTGATGATTGAGAAAGGAGAAACTCCCTCTACAATTGTAACAGAAGTAACAGCTGGCTGAAACCCTTCTGAGATCGAGTCACTATTTTTCATCTGATGATACTATGGCAGGACCTCCATGAAACAAAACTCTCAAGTTATCCATCTCCCACCCCTAATACTTGAAATACAGGAGTGCGACTACTCAAAGAAACAACTCTCATTGCTTTCTTGGGTAAGATGTACAAGGAAAACATAAATTCCATTATGGACTTCAAATAGAATCTTCTCCATCTTTAATATAAGCCTATGGATAAAATGTTTCTAATGTGAGTACTTGATAGTAGATAATGTTAGTTTTAAAATAATGTGTGTAGCTTCTTTTGAGATGAATAATGCTAAAGCTGAATATGGATTCATTAAGTTTCTAATGTTTTGTATCCTTTCTAGTTTGTAGATTTTAACATACACAGGTAGAATAAAATTAAGAGTAAGGTCAGCCTCATTTTAGGATAATCAAAACTAAGAAGGCTAATAATACCATAATCATGTTGTTAAAGAGTTACTAAGTTACAGAACTATATAAAGAGGTTTCTTTTGAGAAGTATATGGAAATATTTCAAGAGTCCTCATCTATTAGTCTAATAATCACAGTGTATTTTGTAGCTAAATTTCTTTCTCTGGTCATAGGTAATTTTCAGGGAAATTCATTCTATGATAATAGCTTTGGTTGATAAAGAAGTAAATGCTGGAAGCATGAAAAGAACCTGTTATTTTTTTCTTCCTCGAAGATGGAAAGTATCCATTTATTCACAGGAGAGTAATTCAATATGAATTATTTAGTACCTTCAGTTATACATTGTTAGTGCTCGAGGAAACCTTGGGGATTTCCTAGTTCAAAGGTTTCAAAGGGCATTCTTTGTAATCCTGGGGCTCCTCAGATATGCCATGGACCAGCCTGCTCAACTTTTTACTTCCACTTCAGCTAGACCAATTATGTTATTTACTGTTTTGTTCAATGGTATGACTTATTTTCTTTGGAAAAGGGAATTCTACAACTTAAAGTTATTAAACAATCACTAAACTCACTGTAGGATTTCATGATGTAAAGAAACTTCACCAAGTAGTCATTGCTACATTTTAGAGTCATGGTCAATATCCTTTCTGCTGAAGTATGGCACATTTTTCTCCACAAACTTCATAGAAACAGGTCCTGTTACAAAGTGTTTGTAGTTTTTAAAAAAATCTCTGTTGAAGAAAAATAAATGCATAAAATTGCCGACTTTAGTTCTGGTTTTTATGTATGAATATTAGTTGTTTCAGAGGGCAGACATAATTGGTTATTTTGATAAATTTAATTAGGCTAGCAAATATGCAAAGACAAATGGCATTAGAGAGAGAGAGAGAATAAAGAAAACAGAATAGATAACTATTTGTTATCAACATAGTTGATATATTTAATGCTTGATATATTTAATGGTTGATATCAACCATTAAAATTTTAAGCTTACTTTTATCTAATAACATATAAAATAAATATTTGATGATAATTTCTTTAAATAATTTGTGGTTCTTTTATTTTTTAATTCAGTACATTCTCTCCCATGTGTATGATGGCATCTTAAAAATTGAATGTTCTAAAAGAAAAAAAAATACCAAAAACTAACATAAACTCAAAAAAAGGGGTCTAGGTTAGGTATTTGCAGTGGAGAGAATATATCTAAAGCAAAAGTAAAACAATGAAATAAAATTATGTAAGAATTTCAAGGATTGTTATTATACATTTATAAATTAAAACTTACAGATTTTTTAATAAGGGAGAGATGCTAAACTCACTCTAACTCAGATGGTCTACCTTATGTTTATTATAACCCCTTTCCTGTTTTATTGATAGTATTTCATTACTTATTTGTTGTTTCTCTAACTTCATTCTCCTACATATATATATATATATATATATATATATATATATATATATCCACTTTTCCCAGCACCTTTTATTATTCAATGTGTATTCCTGGCAACTTTATCAAAATGTATCTGGTTGTAGTTACCTGGATTAATTGATAGGCTCTGTCTTCTTCTCCATTAGTTAATTGTTTAATTGCTCCAATAGTTTAATTGCTATAGCTTTCTAATATGCTTTGAAATCAGGTGCTGTGATGACACCAGCCTGGTATGTTTTTACTGAGTATTTCTTTGGCTTTTCTAGGTCTGTCGTGGTTTCATATGAATTTTAGGATTGTTTTCTCTAAGCTTGTAAAGAATGCCATTGGAATTCTTATGGCAATTCCATTGAATCTGTTGATTTCTTTGGGTAGTATAAATATTTTAATTATATCATTTCTTCCAATACATGAGCAAGGGATCTTTTTCCTTGATGTGCTCAATGATTTCCTTGATGATGACCTTGATGCTTTCTCTCTTCAACATTTTATAATTGTCATTATAGATACCTTTCACTTCTTTGGTAAAGTTATTCCTAAATATTTGATATTCTTGTAGTTGTTTTGAAAATAATTTATTTCTTGATTTCTCATTAAGCAAAATAATTATTGATGTGATAAAATGCTACTTTTTTTGTTTCTTGATTTTGCATTCTGTGACTTTATTTGTTTATCAGTTCTAAAAATTTTGGTGACATGTTTAGCTTTTCCATCTACAACATCATGTCATCTGCAAGCATGGATATTTTTACTTTCTCCTTTCCAATTTAATGCCTTTTGCTTCTTTCTCTTCCCTAATTTCTTTTGCCTATAATTCAAATATTATGTTGAATGAAGTGGAAATCTTTGTCTTGTTCCTGATCTGAGGGGAAATTCTTTCAGCTTTTCTTCATTCAGTCTGGCATTAGCTGTTTGTTTATCATACTAGCCTTTATAATTTCAAGTTATGCTCCTTCTATACCTAATTTATTTAGGAGTTTTAACATAAAGGGATGTTGAACCTTATCAAATGCTTTCTCTGCATTGATTGAGATAATCAGATGACTTTTTTCCCCCAAATAAACCTGTTATTTAAGGAGCATAAATTTCATAAGTACAACTTTAGGAATATAATGTTTCTTTCCACCCTACCCACCCTCCCTTTTCCTCTCCCATCCCACCTCCTCTTCCCTCTCCTATTCTCCATTAAGATTTATTTTCAATTAACTTTATACACAGAAGACCAACTCTATACTAAGTAAAGATTTCCACAATTTGCACACACACACACACACACACACACACATAAGCTATTTGAGAACAAATTTTAGTTAATTCTCATAATACAATAATACTCATTGAAGATAGAGGTCCTGCATGGGAAGTGAATGCACAGTGACTCCTGTTGTAAATTTAACAATTAACACACTTACGTATGACATCAGTGATCACCCAGATTTCACTTCTACAGAATTTCTCTTTGATGCCCTATTAATTATCACAGATCAGGGAGAACATATGGTTTTTGTCCCTTTGGGACTGGATTATTTTACTAAGTATGATGTTTAACAGATTCATCCATTTTGTTTCACATTACAGGTTTTCATTTTTTAACGACTGTGTAGTATTCCATATGGTACGTATCCCATAGTTTATTTATCCAGTCTATGGTTGACAGACATTCTGGTTGATTACATGTCTTAGTTATTTATTTTTTTTGACAGGCAGAGTGGACAGTGAGAGAGAGAGACAGAGAGAAAGGTCTTCCTTTTGCCGTTGGTTCACCCTCCAATGGCCGCCACGGCCGGCGCACCACACTGATCCGATGGCAGGAGCCAGGTACTTATCCTGGTCTCCCATGGGGTGCAGGGCCCAAGTACTTGGGCCATCCTCCACTGCACTCCCGGCCACAGCAAAGAGCTGGCCTGGAAGAGGGGCAAGCGGGACAGAATCCGGTGCCCTGACCGGGACTAGAACCTGGTGTGCCGGCGCCGCAAGGTGGAGGATTAGCCTAGTGAGCCACGGCGCCGGCCACATGTCTTAGTTATTAAGAATGGAGCTGCAATAAGTGAAAAAAAAACTGATATAATTTATTTAAAAAGCTTATTCTAATAAGAAGGAAAGAGTAAAAACTAGTTAAAAGATCTTTGATAGCTAATGTTTTAAATAACTTTTGTATTTTTATTGCTGTTTTATATTAATAAATTGTGTGATCAAGTGAAAAAAAAAAGAATGGAGCTGCAGTAAACATGGGGGTTGCAAATAACCCTTTATTTGCTGGTTTCATTACCCTTGGGTAAATACCAAGGAGTGGGATGGCTAGGTCATATGGTATGTCTATATTCATATTTCTGAGGTATCTCCATACTATCTTCCATAGTGGTTTTACCAACAGTAGATTAGCATACCTTTTTCTCCACATCCTCACCAGCATTTTTTTTTTAAATATTTTACTTATTTATTTGAGAGGTAGAGTTACAGAGAGAAGCAGAGAGAGAGAGAGAGAGAGGTCTTCCATCCACTTGTTCTCTCCCCAACTGGCCGCAACAGTGGTAGCTGGGCCAATCTGAAGCCAGGATCTAGGAGTTTCCTCTGGGTCTCCCATGTGGGTGCAGGACTTGGGCCATCTTCTACTGCTTTCCCAGGCCATCGCAGAGAGCTGGATGGGAAGTGGAGCAGCTGGGACTTGAACTGGCGCCCATACGGGATGCTGGCACTGCAGGTGGTGGCTTTACCTGCTGTGCCACAGTGCCAACCACGCCAGTTATTTGTTGATTTCTATATGAAAGCCATTCCAGCTGGGGTAAGGTTAAACCTCATCATGGTTTTAATTTGCATTTCCCCGATGGCTAGTGATCTCACATTTTTTTCATGTGTCTGTTGGCCATCTGGATATCCTCTTTTGAAAAATGTTTATTTAAGTCCTTCGCCCATTTCTTAACTGGATTGTTTGTTTGTTGTTGTGGAGTTTTTGATCTCTTTATATATTTTGGTTATTAATCCTTTACTAGTTGCATAGTTTGCAAATAATTTCTCTCATTCTGTTGGTTGTCTATTCACTTTCCTGACTGTTTCTTTTGCAGTACTGAAGCTTCTCAATTTGATGTAATCCCTTTTGTTAATTTTGGTTTTGATTGCCTGTGCCTCTGGGTTTTTTTCCAAGAACTCATTGCCTGTGTCAATATCTTGCAGGGTTTCTCCAATGTCCTCTAATAATTTGATTATATTATGTCATAGATTTATATCTTTAATTCATTTTGAATGGATTTTTGTATAAGGTGTAAGGTATGGGTCCTGCTTCATACTTCTGCATGTGGAAAACCAGTTTTACCAGCACCATTTGTTGAAGAGACTGCCCTTGCTCCAGAATTGGCCAAATATAAGTTGGTTGTAGATGTTTGGATTTATTTCTGGTGCCTCTATTCTGTTCCCTTGGTCTATCCATCTGTTTTTGTACTAGTATCAGGCTATTTTGATTTTAACTGCCATATAGTACATCTTGAAATCTGGTATTGTGATACATTTGGCTTTGTTTTGTTGTAAAATTGCATTAGCTATTTGAGTTCTCATGCATTTCCATATTAATTTAAGCATCATTTTTTCTATATCTGAGAAGAATGTCTTTGGTATTTTGACTGGTATCTCATTGAATCTCTAAATTGCTTTCAGAACAATTGACATTTTGATAATATTGATTTCTACAATCCATGAACATGGAAGATTTTTTTCAATTTTTTTGTATCTTCTATTTCTTTCTTTAATGTTTTTGCATCATAGAGATCTTTAACATCCTTGGTTAAATTTATTCAAAGGTATTTGATTTTTTGTAACTATTGTATATGGGATTGATCTTAGAAGTTCTTTCTCAACCTTGGCATTGTCTGTGTATACAAAGGCAGTTGATTTTTGTGTATTGATTTTATATCCTGCTACTTTACCAAACTCTCTATGAGTTCCAATAATCTCTTGGTGGAGTCTTTTGGATCTTCTATATATAGAATCATGTCATCTTACCTCATTCTTCAACGCTGGTGATGAGGATCTTGGCTGCTGGGGTGCTGAGTTGTGTGCATCCACGCCCTCCATGTAGATCCACCGTGTCCCTCTAATTGGGTAGAGTTTCCCTCCTAACTCTGCCCTGAGACTTCATTCTTTCCATTTTTTTTTTAATTATCTTCTCCTAGACTAGAACAGTAAGCTCCCTCCCTGCTCTGCCACCTTAACCCAAACCTATATTCCAGATGACTTTTTTTCTTCATTTTGTTGATGTGATTTATGACATTTATTGATTTGTAAATGTCAAATCACTCTTGTGTCTCTGGAGTAATTCCCACTTGATTGTGTTATATGATCCTTTTGACATAGCATTGGATTTGATTTACTAATATTTTATTGAGAATTTTTGCACTATGCATTTTTTATCTTCACAATATTCTTATGATTTCATCATCAATATTCTAATAGATTTCACCATCATTTCCATCTTATAGTTGAAGCAATCAGAATGTTGAAAGAGGCTGGCGCCGCGGCTCACTAGGCTAATCCTCCGCCTAGCGGCGCCGGCACACCGGGTTCTAGTCCCGGTCGGGGTGCTGGATTCTGTCCCGGTTGCCCCTGTTCCAGGCCAGCTCTCTGCTGTGGCCAGGGAGTGCAGTGGAGGATGGCCCAGGTGCTTGGGCCCTGCACCCCATGGGAGACCAGGAGAAGCACCTGGCTCCTGGCTCCTGCCATCGGATCAGCGTGGTGCGCCGGCCGCAGCGCACCGGCCGCGGCGGCCATTGGAGGGTGAACCAACGGCAAAGGAAGACCTTTCTCTCTGTCTCTCTCTCTCTCTCTCACTGTCCACTCTGCCTGTCAAAAAAAAAAAAAAAAAAAAAAAAAAAAAAAAAAAAAAAGAATGTTGAAAGGATAAGTGGTTGCGTGGAGTTCTGACAATGAAAGGCTTTCCATAGTACATATATCTATGCTGTACATGCAATTTGTCTTAGCCATCATTATGCATCACCAAGCATCTATAGAGGGATCCGGTCCAGAACACAAAGATGGTCCATGACTGTCTGAACCTAGAAATACCTCTCTTAAAAATTAAGGCATAAGTCCCAAATGTTCTGCTTTTTTCTCTCTCCTAGCACGACTACTGATTTTCTAACATCACAGAAAGGAATATTCATGTACATTTTTAAAGTCTCCAATCGGTATTTTCACTGAAGCCAAGAACAAACTGATGATCTTCTTCCCACATATGCCCCTTCTAGATAGCAATCTTCTTCTGTTTAGTAAGGAGCTCAGTTTACGTTCATTTGATACAGAGGCATCTCTTTTGTTAACTTACAAATTTAAAAGATCAGTGAAGTGAGGGAGTGAAATGGATGTAAAAATACAAGAGCATATGCAGAGAGTGCTGAAAGAGGCAGACAATACACTGTTTCTCAGCATGAGAGCTACTCTGTCACGTTACTACTTGGGACATCTGTGCCTGCACCAAGCTGTCGCAGAGAAAGGCTTTGAGCCAAACCACCATGCAGACCTTGTCCTCCACACATGGTCACGGTAATTCTGCTATTTAGAAGTACCTGCCTGCAAATACAACTTGTTCACAGATGCTGCAAGGAGAATCAGAATTATGCACTGTCTCCAGCTAATAACACCTTTATAGTCTTTCCACAGTAGGGACTCTGCACAATTCTTTTAATCTTCTCACCCTCTGTGGGAAGTAAGAACTGTGATTTCTTTTCCCCTCACAAATTAAATTGTACTACTGGGTAGCAATGGAACAGTGTCAGCTGAATAAAATTGATAGTAAAAGCAGACAGATGACTCCAGTGTCCTCAGCTTTCTTCAAGGGAGAGAGATCTGATATCAAAAGCAAGAAGTCGATGAGGCATAAGCCCTAGCACCTGGCAAGCACTCTAGTGTTGCTCACTAAATCTAAAGCCAGGGGTGGCATGGAACAGACATCACTGCTAACAGCCAAATTTACCTAGGTGTCTCCATTAGCAGCCAAGTCATGCCACCCTTGACTTCTCCCAAATCCGTATAGTCGCTATCCTCCTGTATGTTTAGATTGCTCTTATGCATTATAAAACTGTGTGCTGCAATGACTTATTTCAGTATTCCTGAGCTCAGCCTCTAGGGTTGGCTTTCAGATCACTGAATTTCATGTTCATTAAGAAGATGCATAAATGACACAGAAATGAGGCATGTTGTGAGAAGTGTTTTCAAATCACAGTGATCCTGCTGCTTGTTTCTGATAAGATGTAATAAAGGGTTGAATAGTATCTTTGGGATTCATAAATTATGAATGCAGTCTTCTGTTCATGCCATGGAATGCATGTTGCTTACAGTCTTTCCCTTGTCAATACAAATGCATGCCTTGCCAGAGTCACTGCTATTATCTTAATTTATAATAGACAAAGAGAGTTTTCTTCAAAGTGCATTTTTGAGATCTTAACACTGCTCGAGAATGTTGTTCTATAGAGATAGCCCATCAGGAAGTGTTCCTATGGATCAGTAGTAGAAAGATAATCTTTACTGCATTTTTGAAGACTTAGTTAGGAACTACCTTTTCTCAAAATATCTTGAAGTGTAAATAACACATTAGAATTGCCATTTGAGGAAAGAATGTAAAGACAAACAGCAGCATAGATTGTCATCATCCAAATGTGCCTTATGGAGATGAGAGAAGCACAAATTTTCTCTATTTGAGTATTTCCTTTCTCCATCAGATTAAGACCTTGCGCATTGATTTCCATAAGTTTCATTATATCATAATCAGACACAGAGCAAAACCAGCAGAGGCTGTATCTATACTGTCCATTTTTATATTTCCAATGTGAGGCACATAGTAGGAGCTTAGTATGTAAATGCTGTTTGTATAAATGACTGAATAAATGAGCAACTAGGTCTGAATATGCTTCTTCCTAAGTGTGGTTCCCTATGCTATTGCACTGTTTTTCAAAGGTCAGTGGGTAGTATTTGAACAGATGTTTCTAAGCCACCACAGTGGCTCTGCTCTCTTCTCTGTAACTTATAAATACTGAAGCCACATACGCGTTTCAAAATGTCAGCCTCTGTTGCTGGCTGTGTTGTTGCCTTGGCAACATAGACTATGACATTATAAGCTGTGGTCTCTGCCATGGCAGTTATTTGAGTTACACTGCAGAGTGCTACAATGAGATACTGCTATTATAGGTCTCTAAACCACCTCCTGGGCTAACCTTTGATGTATGTGTGTATCCCTGTGAGAATGAGGCTTACCTTATGTTAACACTTTCTTATTTTAGACTAATATTCTGGCTACTAAATAATTATTTTATCCTCTTCCTTTATTTGCTTCAATTACGCTCACAGTGGATGGCATATTGTTTATGTAAATATCTTCAAAAACACTGATGATGATCAGACTTTGAGATTTTGCAGACCAGAAGAACTCATTAAATGTTAGAGGAACAAGTATATGCTTGTCTACATTTATTATTGTTAAGTAAAGACAAAAAAATAAAAATAATTACTCATTATCCTAGTTTTATTAAAGAATGGATATTTTGTCCCCAACAAGTAGGAAGGACAGTTTTAAAATAGAGAATATCCTTTCATCTCAGTCACCCTGTAATGGATTAATGAATCATTGTCTTTATTTTATTAGACTGCTGGAAAATTCCACCACGAGCAGACCTTGTTCTACCAGCGTTCATTTGAAAACCTCTTTTGCAGAGGACCGTAGGAAAACAAAAGTGTGTATAAATACAAGAAGCTTTATTCTATTCTAGATGAGGTCAGTGTTCTACAGTTTGTGGGGCAAGGCTTGGCTCAGTAGGTTGATCTCTACAGTGTGTGTGCTCAAATTCCCAGTCATGCACTGCTCTAATTCACCACTTCCCTCTGTCCTTCTACACAGCCTCACTTCCTCTCTCTCAAGGAAACTGAGGCCAAAAGTCCTCTGACTCTAAATGTACACATTATCTAAATCTCTACTTATCATGCCCAGCATCGGACCTTCTATTATGCTCACTTGTTTGAGTTTTCAGGCTCTTCACTGATATATGAGATTTAGCCTTCACCTATCCTTTTCACAATGCTCTACAGCAAAATATTCAATCTGATTTGTTTTGTTCCATGTAAACTCTGTATGTAATTATTATGGCCTCCAAAAGCAGAAATTGATTCCATCATGTTTCTCAGTGCAGTTGTCATGGATCTTTATAATCTGGAACTCCTCTTATTCCCTCTCTCAAGGTGTAAGCAAATGAGGTAAGATCTACCTCTGGTAAGCCCAGACAAGTGACTGCTCTGTGTGTGTGTGTGTGTGTGTGTGTTCCAGCTTTTCAGTTTACTACAGACTGAAAAAACAGGTCGAGGCTGCAGCTGTGGTGTAGCAGTGTAGTTGCAGTGCTGGCATACCATATAGGTGCCAGTTTGAGTCTCAGCTGTTCCTCTTCTGATCGAGCTCTCTGCTTATGGCCTGGGAAAGCAGTGGAAGATAGCCCAAGTGCTTGGACCCCTGAGCCCACTTGGGAGACCCAGAAGAAGCTCCAGGTTCCTGGCTTTGGATCTACCCAGTTCCATCCAAAGTAGCCATTTGGAGAGTGAATCAGTGGATGGAAAACCTCTCTCTCTCTCTCTCTCTCTCTCTCTCTCTCTCTCTCTCTCTAACTCTCCCCTGTCTCTGCCTCCCTATAACTCTGCCTTTCAAATAAAAAAATAATTCCTTAAAAAAAGGAAAAAACAGATCAGTCTAGTGTTTGAAGATTAGTGATAAGAGGAAGTTCAAAACCCACTGTGCTTTCTAATCTATCTATTTCCAAGGAGCCTTGAACAAAACTTAAACTGTCATCTCTATTTGATTGCTTGTTCCTGATGTATATACAGCACTTCTCAAAACCTTGGAGAGTCAAAGTGGTAGGATTAGGACACGAGCTGCACTTCAGACTCCTAACAGTTTGCATCCCCAATCTCCAATCCTTTATATGTCTACCCACGGCCATCTGGCTTCACCACCCACAGGACACCCCAACAACTCTGGTGAAATTTCCAGTAGCTTTCTAATTGTCAAATCCAATGACAGATGCCAATCTTTTAATTTTTTTTCACATCTTGAAACTAATGAATATTTTTAAGAAGTAATTTTTTTACATATTGGAATCTTGAAGAAATATTTAGCTTTTATTTTATTCTTCCTGGTTCCCATACTTCTGAACATTTTCTCTTTGAAAGTTCTCAGTCTTTTCTTCTTAGAAAACACTCTTTCTTAAGTTACTCTCACTTCTTTACTTATTCCCAATTTCCTTCACTAAATCCCTTAAATGTTAACTGACCCTCTTCTAACTCTATTACTGTTCTTTCAATACTTCTATAGTGAGGTTGACTTTCAAATCTAGCTTAGGTCTGTTCCTTGGCTCCCAGTTTCACACAGATGTGCTCCCCAGCTTTCAGTGGGATTCCATCCTCATTAACTCATTGTAAATAGAGAATATTATAAATCAAATATATTTAATATCACTAACCTACCAAACATCCCAGCTTAGCGACACTGAGAGAGGAGAATGTGGCTTGCTCCCTTGTGTGATATTGTGGCTGACTGGCAGCTGCACTTGCTGTCCCAGCCCAGAATCATATATTATATGTAGCATATTGTTCTCTCAGGAAAAGCTCAAAATTCAAAATTCAATGTGCTGTTTCTACTGAATGTGTAATGTTCTTTGTATGACTTTAAAGTTGAAAGGCCTAAGTTAAACCATCAAGTAGATGACCATCTGTATAGGAATTATATCTCAAAAAGTTTTTATCAAAAAAATTAGTCCTTTCCACTCAGGTCTGCCTATTCTGCTCTTCTCCAAAGCATTCTTTACCCTCCCAAGGAAGTGAATACCCTGGAAGTTATTCTAGATGTCTCTCTTTACCTTTCCTCCAGGTCTGTTTTGTTTTGTTTTGTTTTGTTTGAGATAGGCAGAGTTAGACAGTGAGAGAGAGACAGAGAGAAAAGTCTTCCATTGGTTCAATCCCCTAATGGCCGCCACAGCCAGCGCTGTGCCATCCGAAGCCAGGAGCTGGGTACCTCCTCCTGGTCTCCCATGCAGGTGCAGGGACCCAAGCACTTGGGCCATCTTCCACTGCCCTCCCGGGCCACAGCAGAGAGCTGGACTGGAAGAGGAGCAACCGGGACTAATACCCAGCACCCCAACTGGGACTAGAAACCGGGCGCCAGCACCGCAGGTGGAGGATTAGCCAATTGAGCCATAGCACCAGCCTCCTCCAGTTTTTTATTCCTTACCAATTCCTATTCAGTTGACTTCCTATCTGTCCAATTATCTCCATCCCACTTTTAATCCCTTAATTCATGTTCTCCTAAGTTAGATTTCACTTGATATGCTTCCCTGTGCTAAAAGTTGAGTATGAAGAAAATGATATTGAAATTGGAGGTGGGAAGTTGAACTTGTACTCCACTAAATTTCTTTTTTTTCCTCAGTTTGTTCCTTCCTCTTCCCATCTCTCCCTCCATTTCTGTTTTTCTTGCTGTTTTACATAAAAAGCTTATGAAATGAAAATAATAGTGGCAGTGGTAAAGATTTCTGTACCTCTTCTATCTATATCTCTTTTTTTCTGTATATGTAGATATATATATGTATTTTTCTGTATATGTAGATATATATACATATATTATATATACATATATACATATATATTATATATATATTTTAATTATTTGAGAGCTAGAGTTATAGACAGAGAGGGAGACACAGAGAGAAAGTTCTTCCATCTGCTGGTTCACTCCCCTAATGGCTGAAATGGCCAAAACTGAGCCAATCCAAAGCCAGGAGCCATGATCTTTTTCTGTCTCTCCTATGTGAGAGCAGGGGCCCAAGCACTTGCACTATCTTCTACTGCTTTCCCAGGACATAGCAGAGAGCTGGATCGGAAGTGGAGCAGCCAGAACTAGAACCAGTGCCCATATTGTATGTTGGCGCCACAGGTGGAGGCTTAACCCGCTATGCCCCCTTTGTGTATGTTTTTAGCTAAATTTTTATTTGACAGGCAGAAAGACACAGAAAGAGAGAAAGAAAGAAGGGAGAGAGAGAGAGAGAGAGAGAGAGAGAGAGAGAGAGAGATCCCATCTTGGTGGTTCATTTCTTCAAATGCCCAAAATAGCCAGTGCTGAGGCAGGCTTAATCCAGAAACTCAATCCAAGTCTCCCATGTGGGTGGCAGGAACCCAGTTACTTGAGCCATCACCTGCTGCTTCCCATTATCTGATGCCCATCAGTGGAAAGTTAGAATTGATAGTGGAGTTGGGACTCAAACCTAGGCACTCTGATATAGAGTGTGGGCATCTCAAGCAGCATCTTAACTACTGTGCTTGCAAACACTCACCCTTCTCATGTTTTAGATTGGTGCATTTTGAAGCCAAATGGAGAAATCATAGATATCATCTAGCACAATTTTGTACTTTTGATCATACAAAGGGAGTGATTTTATCTCTTCCTTCTCAATACTAAATTCCAAGCAATAAAAATTGTTTTACTTTAATAGTGCAGGAATTTGCAAAATATCTACCTCTTTACATAAACACGTATAATTGTTTAGAATGACAACATATAATAGCTACCTGTGAAAATTGCAAAACATAAGATAGGGAAATTTGGAACTTAATAAAAAGTGATTTGAAGTGTTTGACTTACAATTAATTTTCTGTAAAGGAGTCTGTTGTGAAGGGGAAGAATTTTACTAATGGAGTTCTCCCTAAGTACTTGTGAGAGGTCGATTCCTCATTTCCAAGTGGCTGCAAAATCTACAGATGCTCAAGTTCCTTACAGAAAATAGCAGGTACTGGATATAGCCCACACAAATTCTCCCTTATTAAATCATCTCTAGGTTAGTTCAAATACCTAATACACCATAATACTATGTAAATAGGTGTTATACTACATTGTTTAGGGAATAATGAGAAAAAAAATGTGTATACCTTCAGTATAGATGCAATTTCCCCCCCAACATTTTGATTTGCAGTTGGTTGAATCCATGAATATGGAATCCACAGATAGAGGCCTGCCAATGTGGAATAATGGTGCCAGTGGAAAAGGAAGTGTGTGGGATGATCAGACCTAATTATAAGGAGTAATACATTAATTATTGAAAGAAAACTATTTTATAATGAGAATTACTGCTGTCAAACTGTCTGAAAGGTGAAATGTACAATGTTTAGTAGGTTGGAAAATACAGTATGGCAAAACAGATGGCAGCTCCATAAAGTTCAAATTTCTATTCATTTGGGTGGTTTAAGGGACAATATCTAAATTGAGTTCACCACATCTTAGGAACAGGGATTCTCGATTTTTGCGAATATAAAAAACTAGATTTATTTTTCATTACCCAAGGATGATTTGATAACTTATTCTAAATTGGAATTTCTGGCCAAACATCTGTTCACTCTCACTGCCGGTAAGCCATGTGGGTAGCCACTGTAAAATCAAGTTTTAGCCTTGGTAGTACAGAAACACAACAAAGAGATCTAGGTGATCTTAGAAAGCCTCACATGCTGAGGAAACACAAAGTACTCCTCTCCTTTTCAAGGACAACCTGTCAAGGAAACACAGTGCTTGGTTCATCTACCAAGACTCTCCCTCTGTGGAGAGATTTTTGCATCTTCTCTTCAAGATTTCATCTTGTCTGCATGGCAACATATAGCATATATGCATATATAAAACAGCACACAGATGAACTAATGTTGTCTCAGTATGGAAACAATAACTGTGATTAATATAGTACCATCTGTTTCCTGTGCTTGATTAGATTGCAGTCTGCTTTGGGTACAGAGTCAGACATGTAGATCTCATAATGACAGGCTTGAGAATGGTCCATTTCCTCTGCCCTTAGCATGTCACACTCTTCTATTGTAACTGTACCTAGCTGGTTAGACTTTCAGAGGACACATTGTTCCATTTTTAAGGTATCTACTTTAGGGTCACCAATTTTTTTTACTGTATTTTTTTCTCTTTTTATGCAAGAAAATGCTTCTAGTTATATATTCCAACATATATGAGGCATAATTTGAACTTGACTTGCATCAAAATCTTTATATATATTGTTTACTTTCCATAAAATTAAGAAAATTTATCTATTAATTAAAGAAAAAACTATAGTTATGTACTGTCAGCTGTTTCTTAGTTACTGGGAAATGTCACTAAGAAATGTACCATTAGGCAATGTCATCATTATGCAAACATCATAGAGTGTACTTAAAGTATACTCTATGTACTATAACGTCTATAACTATGACACCTATAACATCACTAAGGGATATAATCTTATGGGGCCACCATTCACCATGCGGCCCACATGGCTGAAACATTGTTATGTAGCAGATGACTTTTTTCAAGGACAGTTTATATTTAAATTCATATTATTTAATTAATAACCACCTCCATTTAAGAAGAAACTTGTTTAAGAGTCTCCCAAGCATCTACTATTTTGTGCTATTTTAAATCATGTTTTTGTCCTTTATCCATGATAGAACATTTGAGTCTAAGCTAGCTATCCTACCAGTTGTCATAAAGGGTCAATCAGTTACACTCAGGGTGAGCAATTCGTGCAACAATGGGCAATCAGCCAAGTGCTGTGATGGTTCCAAGAGTAATTACTCTCTTTTCCTTGCCCCCTTGAAATTTTTTTCTATACTAATATTGCAAGAGACAAGAAAACTAGACAAAACAAATCAATGTTTTTCCAAGATAAGATTGAATATAACAAAGGACAGCAAATGAACAGGATTGAAAGCATAAAATATGTTCAATCCACTTAGGATTGATTCATCCTCAAAACGGAATCATCAGCTACAAAAGAGATACACCATTTTTGTTTTATTCCTCTGGCACTTAGGCATCCTTATATCCCTGGGTGCCCATTTCACCAATACAAATGGGAAGAATTTGCTATTTTGTAATAAAGGATCTGTAGTCAACACCAATATAGTGAATCCTCATTGTTTGCCTGCTACAACCTAATGTTCCTGAGAGGAAGGTAGAGGGTGCAAACTGGTCCACCATGTGGTTGTGTATGCATGCATGTGTGCATGCACATGTGTGTGCCTGTTACAGCAAGACTTTGGACCCAGATTCCCAGGTGGGACTCCTGGTGCTGGCCGGTGTCTTGAAGTCTCCTACTGCCCTTCTAGTCTGCTATCCAGAGCAAGGTTTCCCAAACTTGGTCTCTCAGGGAGCAATGTTTATCAACACAGATATGAAAAACAATGTCTAGTGTTCAAATTAATTTTGGAAATAGTATTAACAATGAAGAGGTTTCTTTAAAATTGACCAAGGGTATTAAGATGCTGTGGTACATTGTAGATATTTACTGCAGAAACACCATGCTCTCTTTCTCCTTAGACACTTTTAACCTGGAATTCCCAATTAATATTTGAGCGAAATATCCAATGAAATTGGTTGGAAACTTTTTTTTCAAAAGATTGTTTATTTGAAAGACAGAGGTACAGAGAGGCAGAGGCACAGAGAGAGAGAGAGCAAGTAAGAGAGCGAGAGAGCGAGAGTGAGAGCGAGAGAGAGAGAGAGAGAGTCTTCCATCCATTGGTTCACTCCCCAAATGGCCGCAACAGCCAGAGCTGGGCCAATCCAAAGCCAGGAGCCAGGAGCTTCTTCCAGGTCTCGCATGCAGGTTCTGGGGCCCAAGGACTTGGACCATCTTCTACTGCTTTCCTAGGCCACAGCAGAGAGCTGTATCAGAAATGGAGCAGCCAGGACTCGAACTGGCACCCGTATGGGATGCCTGCACTGCAGGTGGAGGCTTAGTCCACTATGCCACAGTGCTGGCCCAGGTTGGAAACTTTTAAACTCTGGTTATTAGTGTCCTTTATTGAAGTTTCATATCCTGTCTTAACCCTTGAGATATGCAACTGAGAAAAGAGGAAGCATAGCACAATCAAAGTAGGTTGATCACCATGAGGATTTCTGGTCTACAACTGTGAGGCAGCCCCGAACGTGTCTTACAGAATTGAACAATACATGGCAGGAGATCCTCCATAAATGGAACCAAGGTATTATGATCTCCAAAGGAGGGAGCCAAAGTGGTATAAGTGCATTCCAAGAGATAAAGACCCTTAAGCATTGCCTCACAGACTGAATTGTCTGTACTGTGGTACTTGACCTTGACCCATACTAGCCCTTCTCCTCCTGTACTTCTACTGGGTGGAGTGGGGGGCTCTGGTGAGATATGGAGTTTGTAACACTCTCTGTTGGTGATAAGACTTTCACTGGACATGTACCCATTCACAGAAACTGGACTATTGTGGTATGTATAGTATTATTTTTCTAACCCCAGCAAAAAGTATTGTTTGTAATTTGCAGAAAAATTTTAGTGAATTTTTATATAATATTTTCTTTTAAAAAGGGGACCAAAAATGAAGGCATGTGAAATGAGTTTGTGCAACTGAAACTGAGGAATGTTCCAGAGACATCAGAACTCATCTACTGACTCACAAAGAGTGCCTGCTGGCATGCAATGTTCAGACTTCCCACAGATTGGCAGAAAAAATAATTATTCTGACTCCACTGTGCCAGATGTGCATGGAAGCAAGGGTACTGATCACATAGGACTTCATTTTTAATAAAGTCTCCTAAGGAGATGAAGAAGGGAGTAGCAGAATACAACATTGTATTTTTTATTCATCTTGGTGCATTGCAAGAAATGCTTTTTTCAGGAATATTTTTTCTTAGATAACAATAATAACTGTAATTTGATGCAGGCTGTAAGGGTAGGATGTACACTCATTTTGGAATCAAGAAGAGCAGCAATTGGTTACCCCCTCTGCCATGTTCTAGCTAATTTCCTTGGGCATGTTAATTGACCATTCTCAGCTTAAGTTTGCTCTTCTGTAACAGGTGCATAATAAAGCCCTACTCTAATATCTAATCTGTGAACATCATCTTGTCATGGGTTCATAATAGGACTCCTATAAATTGGGTCCCTTCTATGCTAAAATGGAAACAAAGCACATACCAAAAACAGAAGCACATTAACATGAGCTCTCAATATAGTGTCTACGGCTATTGTTTCTCCATGGTAAAATTTTTACCTAATTTGATCATGTTATATTATAACTCATCTATAAAAATACAGCATTTTATGGTTTCAAATAAGCTATATGCCTGGCAGTGAGGACTAGCATTGACAGCCAGTAGAGCTAACCACTCACTTGGTGAAAAGGAATAAAGCTTAGTCAATCTAACTTAGATATTTTCAGAGTACAATGGATTCTACATCTGGGAAGTAATGTTTGACTTATTTTAGAGCCAGTCTTGAAAATAATGTCCTATGCAGTTGGCCAAACAAGATAAGAAACTGATGAGATGAAAATGCATTGTGATTGAAATACAAGAGTTAAATATCCAGTCACTAGTTTAAATGTCAATATTATTGGTCTTTGTACATTTCTATGTATAATTTTAGAATATAAAAGGTCCTAGGCCTCGGTGGCCTAGATTATACTTTTAGTGTGGCCCTGATTTCATAATCTTGACATGCTTGACACTCAAATTTTTATGAAATATAATAGTGGAGACTGACATATTAAAAGTAAAATACCAACCATATTGCTTGAAAGTAAATGTATCTTCTTGAAGATATTTATGGTAAGAGAGTTGGAATTGGGGTTGGGATTTCCTTACATCAGATAAGCATTATTAGAAAACATAATACCAGGTCATATAATATGAGTGACTGCCAGGGTATTTGAGTGTATGAGCTGGTGCTTGGGTGGTAGAGCCACTGTTAAGTATTATAAGAATAAGGATATTAATAGACGGATTAAGGATTACAGAACTGGCCGGTGCCACAGCTCACTAGGCTAATCCTCTGCCTTGTGGCGCCAGCACACCGGATTCTAGTCCTGGTCGGGGCACTGGATTCTGTCCCGCTTGCCCCTCTTCCAGGCCAGCTCTCTGCTGTGGCCCGGGAGTGCAGTGGAGGATGGCCCAAGTGCTTGGGCCTTGCACCCCATGGGAGACCAGGAGAAGCACCTGGCTCCTGCCATCAGATCAGCACAGTGCACTGGCCGCAGCACGCAGGCCATGGTGGCCATTGGAGGGTGAACCAACGGCAAAGGAAGACCTTTCTCTCAGTCTCTCTCTCTCACTGTCCACTCTGCCTGTCAAAAAAAAAAAAAAAAGATTACAGAACTGTGCATGGAGCTAAGTAAGTAAAGCTTTGGGAGCCTACAGATTGGAGGACTGCAGTCACTGATGACTTTAGCCCAAAGCACTGGAATGGGTAGAGAAGTTGAGTTCCTAAAAGGAGGCTGAGAAACCGCAGCTTCTGGACCAAGATGCTAAAGAGAGAAGCTGAAGAGCTATCCATAGAAAGCCACATGGCTCTCACCGCTCTTCTAAAAATATGGCTGCCTCTTCACATCTTCCTTCCAAGCCTCACACCTCCCACTCATTTGCAGCCTCTAAGCCAGAACCACACTGGTAAGGAGATTTTGGGAAATGTAGTGCCCAGCCTTGGAGAGGCGTGGTTATGATGCCTTTAGTATGGGACAACCATCTCTCACTTGCTTATGCTGTGAACGGAGAAGTCTCTGCTCCCCCTGGAGGGCACCAAGAGTGTCACAGGATGTTTACAAAGGTGTGTTCCTCCTTTAGCGCGCTCCCATAAGAACTCAGTGGATAAAAGTAGAAGCAAAATAACTTAGTGAAATAACTAAATGAAGGAAAAAAGGAATCAAGTTATTATGGAGCAGTTTTTGTGCATAGGCATTAAGGAATTTATAGATATTATTTAATCTACTTTGTCAATATGGATTTTCTGTTTCAATTTATAGATAAGGGAACTTGATTTTAAACTGAAATAAAGATTTCCTGGATCATTTACCTAGTAGATGATTAAGTGGTTGCTTCTACCACACCATATCATATCAGTATAGTGGATGGCAAATTTAACATTGCTTTTAGTAAAGTGCAAATATTTTTTGCTATTAAGTAAAATCTATATTGGCATTTATTTAACCCTCAGCGTGTTATTTTGTGGTCTACCTGCATGTGAGTGACTTGGAGAATCAGCATTTAAATCCAGCTCTCTCTGGGTGATACATATTTACTCTGTGGTTTGAGAATTGCTGATTTCGATATTTCTTCAACCCTCAGGGTGAACATGGGGTTGGTTAGGGGAAAGAGCCAATTTTAATGAAGCTATTATAGTAGGGTATATTTAAATAAAGACTTATGTGAGAGTTCTATAAGATATAAAATTAGAGATCAAATTCTTACCTTCTTTATTGATAGTGTTGCTTTATAAAATTGGCTTCAAGAGACTAACATATAGTCATTATTTCTAAACAAAAAGAAATCTCAGATTTTAAAAAGTGCTTATTTTTTTCTAGGGAAAATCATTACAGCTATCTAAGTCCATTACATTTTTGAATATATATTATCTGTGACTTCAAGACAGTTCATAAAATGGATCGAAGAACAGAATTAAAAATAAGCTTATTTGGTATGAAACATTTAGAAATCCATCAGTTTCTTTCTTAATGTACATTTGCCATGGGCTTTTTAAAGATCCCTCATAATTTCATCCTTACCTAATTGTCACTTATCTAGAAAGTAGCCACACTATGAAAGTCAGTTAACAATGCACCATTTTGGTTTTCTCCACAGTGACCTAGTACGCTCAGCATTACAGTGACCTGGCAGGCATGACTCAGGAACTCCTAGTACATTCTGTTCTGCTAGTCCCAATTTTTAAGTAGAATATAATGACCTTAGTTGGAAAGATGCTTCTTTTTGACAGATTGACCTTTTCAAACTGAAGCTTATGTTCTAAATGCACGCACCAACACAAGTAATAAAACATTAAGAGAATAACAGGAAACTTCAAGTGTGTAACCTTGAAGACTTAAGCAAGGAACAAATACTTAATTACATCATTCTCTACTATGCCAAACAATGGTGCTTTTGATTTTCTTGTTTGGTAACCAATATATTTAAAATACCAGTTCTTGAACATACAATGTGTTCATAAAATGAAAACATATATATATATATATATGTATATAGTTAATCTAAGGGTAATATCAGATTATTTTAGTTAACCCACTTTTATAATTGAGAAATGTAATGGAATTTATTTATTTCAAAGCATCATGAAGAAAAAGGAAACCTGTTGAGGTGAAATGGACACTATGAGAAACAGTGACTTGATCAGCCCTTGTCCTGACTGTCGAGGAACAACTTAATACTTAATCCCTTTTAGTATTTTTTTGTTCTATTTAATACTATTGGTTGAACTCTTTAATTAACACATGATTATTCTTAGGTGTTTAAATTTAACTGGAAAGTGATCCCTGTTAAATATAAGAGTGGGAATAAGAGAGGGAGGAGATGTACAGTTTGGCACATGCTCAATCAGACTTGCCCCAAATAGTAGAGTTAGAAATGTGCCAGGGGATTCCAATACAATCCCATCAAGGTTGCATGTACCAATGCCATCTCACTAGTCAAAGTGATCAGTTTCAGTCCACAATAGATCATAATGAAAGTATTAAGAGTCAAAGGGATTACACAAACAAGACAAGTGTCTGCTAAAACTAACTGGTAGAATCAAAAAGGAGAGAAAGATCCAACATGGGAAGTGGGATACACAGCAGATTCGTAGATGTACTACACAGCACTCTGGCCTCAGAATCAGCCCTTAAGGCATTTGGATCTGGCTGAAGAGCCCATGAGAGTATTTTAGGCATGGAAAGCCAAGACATTCTGGCAAAAACAAAAACAAAAACAAACAAACAAAAAACACCTAAATGAAAGATCTCTGTGAGTGAGATACCAGTGGAAAGAACAGGCCATCAAAGAAAGAGGTACCTTTCTCTGAAGGGAGGAGAGAACTTCCACTTTGACTATGTCCTTGTCTAAATAAGATGGGAGTTGGCGAACACAAAAGGCTTCCATAGCCTTGGCAACCCATGACAAGAGCCTCGGGTGATTACTGACGTCATAAACAAGAGTGTCAATTGTTAAGTCAACAACAGGAGTCACTTTGCACTCACTCCCCATGTAGGATCTCGGTCCTTAATATGTTGTATGATGTAAATTAATGCTATAACTAGTACTCAAACAGTACGTTACACGTTGTGTTTCTGTGTGGGTGCAAGCTGTTGAAATCTTTACTTAATATATACTAAATTGATCTTCTGTATATAAAGATAATTGAAAATGAATGTTGATGTGAATGGAATGGGAGAGGGAGTGGGAGATGGGAGGGTTACGGGTGGGAAGGAATTTATGTGGGGGAAAAGCCACTGTAATCCAAAAGCTGTACTCTGGAAATTTATTAAATAAAAGTTTTAAAAAAAAGAAAAAAAGTAAATTAAAAGCAGTTCTTATGAATGTTTCAAATTGAAAAAAATATAAAAAGACCTGGCCCATCAGAAGCTATTAGGACTGCCTTACCACTGACTCTTCTGCTCCCGATTACTTGATTCCTGCCTGCAGGATGAATTCTACCACCTGGGAACCATGACCAAGCAGAGCAGTGCTCCAGAACTGCCTGACTGGTTAAGTCTCCTCTGGGATGATTTCCTTTATGCTCATGGACACCATGTTTTCTCAGTTCATACAGGATCTGTCTTTTTGATCATTTGTCTGGACTTCAGACTTGTGTGTCTGTGATATCTCCATCCTTTTTTTTTTCTGTTTTCCATCTCACTGGCCTTTTGATATCTTTGTCTTTTGCACCAATCTCTCACATGCTCCAGTCCTTTGACATTTTCTTCTACCCTGAAAGTTCTTGTCATTTTTCTAAACCAATCAATCACTTTACCTATTGCAAACACATGTGAGTCAACACTTGATGCTAACAGATATTGGACTCATGATTCCATGAATTAAGAATCAACTGCTAAGAAAGATTAAGTCAGAAATCTTCCCCTAGACATTTATTTTCTCCAAGTTTAACGTGGGAGTTTTCATACCTTCCTGCTAAGGTCGCTTTAAGAATTAAATGCATGACACATGAAAAGCATCAAGTGCCTATACACATACAGCACCTGTCACTTAAGTACTCTAAAGGAAATTTTTCCCCATTTTAGTACTGTTATAGTACTTTGGCATGCAAAACTTTATAATACTTCTGTTTCATGTGGTATATATTCTATTCTTTTTAAATAAATATATGATTAATACATTTTCAAATCTCTAGGATAAGAATTGCATGTTTTACTCACTTGAAGGCCTCATTGCCTAGCCGCAGATTCTGCATAATAATATGTGTAAAATAAATAATTCCTAAAGGAAGTCATATGAATGGGGAGCTGGAAGGGTTTCAATGGCAATTGCTAGGCTATTACGTGTTATTCCTAACAGAATGTCTTCCATGAATTAATGGTTCAGAACACCAGGTGGTCAGCTACAAGCTTCCTAAAAAGAGAAACAAGCAGGAGAAGAGGAGGATTTTAGTATGAAAGCCTAAGTTTCAACATAGTGAATTCAAAATCTTGCTTTTACTTCCAACACTAGGCACCTGGTGTCACAGCTTATTTCTAACAATTGCTGATGGTGGAAATGTTATCCTGCATGAGGCAGGAAATTAATGGACCCCTCTCCCTCCCACCCTGCTTCAAGCTCTAATGATACAATGACTCACTTCATTTACAGCAATCTCAATAGGCACAGTATTTGTAAAACTACATCTCTAGTTTTTTTAAGTCAAAGTTAATGAAAAATAACAAATATTTTCAAAACTCCCTGGGATTCAAACTTGGCAAGTACACAGCAACTTGGAAGAAAACATTTACTGGTACCAGAACTTTCCTTTATTTTATAGACATAGTCCTTTTGAGTCCTGTGAATCATAAAAGGACCAATTAAGAACTTCGGAGAATTTTATTGAACTCATGCCTTTACTGACAGTGATAACCAAGCTATGATATCTCTACCATGTACAAAGAAATATATATATAGATATTATATAAAATATATATCTAAGTAAATATATATTAAGTAATATATAAATATATGTAATATATTAAGTATATTACATATATATTGCTTATTTAACCATGCACATGTGCAAATAAATACATACATAAAGCACTTTTCTCATTGAAATATTGCCTGCTATTTTTCGTGTAAGCCTTCTCATCACCATGACAACCCATGACCTAGGAAAATGAGCTTAAGGGGTTTGCCAGTGCAATCTTCACCCAAATTTGACTTTCAAGGCCATAATTTAGCTTTTGGAAAGCCCTTAGTGTCTTATGGTGTACAACATCTACCCACAGAAATGAACATTTGCAGAGATTGAATGCTATTTTGTAGCTCAGATATAGTCTCTTCTATGTCTAGCAGAAGTAGATCACAAAAATATAAATATTATATAAATTATAGAAATTTATTTGATACAGGATGAAGATTAAAATGCTATCATGTTATACAAGAGAGTATATAGCTTATCATAAGCTGGTCCTGTTTAAAATTTAATGAATTATACAAGTAGTACAATGGGGGAAAATTCACTAACATATTTGAACCCAGACACCCAACACCTAAGTGAAGGATCAAAGAGCTCACTAATTATCATTGAATCCCCCTATTTGATCATAATTATTCCTTCAGCTTCATCAGAACTTCTGCGAATTCCCTTTCATAGCTCTATGCTCTATTCTATGCTGACACTGTAGTGGCCTGAGGATTGCTCTTAACAGAAAGTAGAGGAAGAAGGTAAATCTGGTCTGACCCCTTGACACTTCTATTTCCTGTATAATGTTGTTATTACAAGTCTGTTTAAAATTTTGATACTTAATTTTAATTCAAAAGTGAGAGCACCAGATAGCAGCAAATTGTAATTAATACAAATTATGGATAAAGAGCAACTACTGGTAAGGATATCAAGTTTGGAACCTCCAAATATCAATAGTAGGAAAACAAAATGGCACAGTTTTTGCAGAATTATGCAGTTCTGATCACTCAGATTTCTGTCTTGTCCCCAATAAAGGTAGCAAATTTTTCTTTTCACCAAGTATTTGAAATATTATAGCTCCTTTATATTACAATTCCTTTTCTCTACTGTGTTCTTTGTCTTGAAGTCTAAGTCTTGACTTGTCTAGTCCATGAAGATTGAGGCACATGCATAAGGAAGAGTGAGCAATGTGAAGACTTACTGAAAAACAGCAAAGAAAGCTCTCAGCAGATGGAAGGAGTCCCTGAAGGAAGGAGCCACTGAGGACAGACTGTCTGGAGATATTTATAGGCTAAAAAAGGAAAATTCTCATCATTGGTCAGGGAAAAGCATTGAGAAGCAATGGTTTTGACTGGTTAACTGGGTGACAGTTAAGTCTTTCACAGAGGGTGGTTGCTTGACTTTTCTCAGGTCTTCTGAGACTTACCTACAATGGTGAGGAGGGGCCCGTGAGTCCCTGTCTACCTAGCTGGGGCCCATGAGTCCCTGTCTACCTAGCTGGGAGCCTATCTCTCCACCAATTGCCCCTCTGAAGAGGTTGCCCTAACAGCGATTAGGGAGACAGGATGATGATCATTCTAGCTACTTGGAACTGGAGAGTGGTGATGTTGATATAGCAGTCAGGGCTCCTCCTTGGGGTCCCCAATAGAAGACCTGCATTCATAGCTCCGCCTCTAGGACCATTTGCGATTTGTTATTCTCTAGATGAGAAGAGACATGAAAGTTTCTGCAGCTGGAACAGCAGCTTTTTTCAGACCCTGTGAAGGTCTGATTTAGGAGTAGCACTATATCTTTTCAGCTGAGTTCATAGACTTGAATTAAGGTCTGGAAAGCCTGTATGTATGTATCAGGGTCATCTAAAAATCTGCCCAAGTACCCCTTTATTCTGTCTGAGGTTCCATAGGGAACCTTCTCCATAGGGAGAAGGGGATGTGGACACAAGTGAAGCCATTGAACCTTTCAGGAACCTGTTGAAGGGGTAAAATAGGACAGGTAGTCCCTTATAGATTTGGGCAGGAGGGAAAAGGAGCAGTAGGTGAGGGGATCAGTGTTGATTTGTGGCAGGCTCTGCAGTTGGTGGAGCGAGAGAGGCAGCTGGGGTCTTGAGAATGATTGCTAATAAAAGTGTCAGATCTACCTTAGAGAGTTGTCAAAGGCCTGGCTTATCTTGCTAGGAAAAAACCTTTGGACAGAAGGAATCTCATACCATTTCCCTGTTCTATGAGGGAAGAAGTCTAGTTGGAGGATAGTATTATAGGTAGTACTTCATTCTGGGGTCCAAGTCTTTTCATCCTCCAGCTTCTATCCTGGTATGCCACAGTGCACAAAAAGACCAGGTATTCTTCCTTCAAGGTTTGAGGGTCAAAAGGATCCCAGTGCCCAGTGAAGCACTCCAAAGGGGTGTGTACTGAAGATGGTTTAATACCTTTCTGAAAAAATATGACAAGAAATAAAAGAATCCCTGTTTCTGCCTCTGCCCACTTGCAGCATCCCTGAAGTGTCACGGAGCCTACAGCCAGAAGAAGTCAGAGAACAGGAGTACAAGCTCTTGCCTGAGCCTCCATCTTTTCCCTTGCTTCCCTAGGATCCTGACCTCATATCCTTGATCACTAAGCCTTTCCCAGGTCTGGTATCCTTACAATGCATTTTTATAATCCATTTAACCTGAGCGATTTAACTGAAGCTGTGGGCTAGGTCTAATCAGAGTTATGATAATCACTCAAACAATTAAAACTAGGTAGATAATATTAATTCCTTTAAGATTCAGTTCTCCCAAGCAACCAAGATTCAATAAAGACAACATAAAAATACATTAAACTTTCCCCCAAGATACATAAAATTTTCATTGCATAGATAAGTTACAATAGCATAGAAATATCTTGATTAAGAGGGCTACCACATGATGTTAGTATATGATACCATTACTTAGTACAGTTAGTTGCATCATGGAAAAAAGAGGTAGACAATCAAATGATCCTGTTGTCAAGGGCTAAAGAAAAACAACAAAGTGAAACCTGCAGAAAGGGAGAAAAAAAATCTATGAGGTTGAAAAGGGTTAGTGGATGAAGGCCCCTTTCTTGCTAGCTTTGGTCAGTTTGGTCAGTTGTAGCTGGAAGCATCCACCCTTCTCTTCCTGCATTTCATACTGAGTAAGTGTGGCAAAGAGGAAGGAGAGAGAGAGAGTGAGGAGTGCTGCTTTTAGTCCAATACCCTGATGGGAAGTTGGAGTCTGGATTCAGTCAGGAAGCCTTCAGGCAATACCAGGAAGCCAAACCAGCTAGAAATCTTCCATTACTCCAAGAGCTTACTCTAGTCTTGTGTGCTGGAGGGTCTTTACAAGTGGAAACTGAGGCAAAACAAGACCAACATTCCCAGCACCAAAAGGTGAAGAGGGGTTAATCAGGTGTATCCCAGAAAGCCTGCCCTCTGAGTCTTTTAGACTAGTAGCCACACTTTTTCAATGATTTATTTATTTACTTGAAAGTCAGAGAGAGGGAGAGAGTGAGACAGAGAGGGAGATTTTCCATCTACTGGTCACTCCCAGGCCAAAGCCAGGAGTCAGGAGCTACATCCTGGTGTCCCACAGGAGTGGCAAGGGCTCAAATACTTGGGCTATCTTCCCTTGCATTCACAGGAGCATTAGCAGAGAACTGGATTGGAAGTGGAGTAACTGGTACATGAGCCCGTGCCCATTTGGGATGCCACCATCACAGGTGGTGGCTTTACCTCCTATATCACAAAGCTGGCCCCATGCTAACTCTTTTTAACTCACTAGCAGTCTCAGTGTTATTAATTGATAATGGACTATGATGGAAAACACGTATCTAAAAAAAAAAAAAAAAAAAAGCAGCAGGGACATTTGGTCTTTATTCCATCCTTGTAATGATCCTGGACAAGCCCCCAGGAAATGTTGCAGGAACCTAATCACTAAGGTTTGTCTTTCATACCAAAGAAGTGTGGCAGATTTTCCTTTGCGCTGAATTTTTGAACTGATACAGCTCAATTTATTGCAATTATTTTCCTCCACTGGGTTCTTTGTCTCATATCCATGAGGAATGAGGTGCATGGCCAAGGAAGAGTGAGAAAACTGAAAAGGTTTTTTGGAAAAAAGTAGAGAGAGCTTCCAGCAGTTGGGAGCATTCCCTGAAGTAGGGAGTCATTGAGGAATGATTGTTCAGGGGTTTCTATAGGCTATAAAAAGGGAAGTTGTTATGATTGACCCAGGAGAGGCACTGAGAAATGACAGCTTTGATTGGATAATGGAGTGAAAATCTCCAATCACAGAAGTCCTTTGTGGAATTTGATTGCTAGAATTTTCTTAGTTTCTCTGCAAATTATCTCCAGATGTGTAGAGGGGTTCCTTGGTCCCTGTCTACCTAGTTAATAGTCTACCTCTCTATAATAACCAAGAAGGGAACATTTTTGTAATTTTTATACAGTTAAATATACATTTATTAAACAACAAGAAATCTATACTCCTTGGGGCCAGCATAGCAGGTAAAGCCACTGCCTGCAATGCCAGCATCCCTAATGGGCACCAGTGTGTGTCCCACCTGCTCTATGTCCGATCCAGCTCCTTACTAATGGCCTGAGAAAAGCAATGGAAGATGGTCCAAGTGTTTGGGCCCTGGCCAGCCACATGGAAGACCTGGATGGAGCTCCTGGCTCCTGGCTTCACCCAACCCAGTACTAACTATTACAGCCATCTGGGGAGTGAACTAGTAAATGAAAGATTTCTGTGTGTCTCTATCTCTCTGTAAGTCTTTAAAAATAAATCTTTTAAAAAAAGGAAGCTTTACTCCTATATGTTTATCCAAGAGAAATAAAAATAATGTATATTATTTTAAAGACTTGTTGAATCGTAAGACTTCAAAAATCATACCAACAGTATTCATAAAAGTAAAAAATAAAAAAATGCAAACAAGCTAAACGTTCCCTAACTGGTGGGTTGATAAACATATTGGAGCATAACCAATCAGTGAAATAATACCCAACAATAAAAACAAACTGCTGAAATGTGAAACAAGTTAGATGAATCTCAACAGCATTAACCAAAGGGATGAAACCACACAGAAATGACCATATATTGTATATTCTATCTATAATAAATTCTAAGGACAGCACAAACTATAGTGACAGAAATCAGATGGAAAGTGGTTTCTAGCAAGCAGGAGGGGTGAAAGTGTTTGGCTTGAAAATGGCGCAAAGAAGCTTTTTGGGATGATGGAGGTGTCCTTTAATCATGATTCTAATCATAAGTAGTTGCTGCATGTGAGAACTCGCATTTTTTTTTAAAAAATGGAGATATTTGGTTTTTTATTTGGTAAGTTATATCTCAATAAAGCTGATTTTAAAAATATACAGTAGTGATTTACAAGAAAAGGCATGGGTTTCAAAAATTCCATTGCATACACAGGAATGCCTAAATGAATGAACCCAAAATACTTAGGATTGGGTGGTGAAAAGTATGTATGGCTTTCATTTCTTTTTGAAATTCTGCATATTCTGTTTCCTACAGAGAAATTATGTTACTATTCCTCCACAGAAAGTCAACCACTGAGTACTGATATGGAAATGTCTAAGATGGCCTACACTATCCCAAGAACTTGTTAGGCTGAGTTTAGGAACAGGCTCAAAATTCAAGGTCCAGAGTGGGCAGGATTTGGTGCAGTAATATAGCAACATCTATCATGCTGAAATGGATGAGACTGAAATGGAAGAATCCAAGGGAGGGGAAGCTTTTAGGGAGAGACTTAATGCAAAGGAAGAACAAGCTGTTCAATTGAGTCCTCCTCTCACAGGTATTGGGCAAATAGATTTCACCTACATGTCAGGCAGCCAGAAAGTTTGGTAGAAATCCATGGAAGGGAATGTCATAAGAAGAGTAAGTGGGAGAAGAAACCTGGAAAATGTTTCCAAACCAAAGAAAAAAATCTCGTCAATTTTTTCATATAGGGAATTTACTTCCTCACTGTGATGGGGAAGAAATGTTTAATGCTACTGACAGCAGGGAGATCAATTTATGTTTCAAAGACTACTGGAAGTGTTATCATGAGACCAGCATTTGGGACACTTTTCAGGTGATCTCACGACAGAAACAAATCTTCTGTGTCTTGGTTTCCTCATTGGTAAGACTGATGGATTAGGCTGGCTGATCTCTGAGGCTTTTTCTAATTAAAACATTTCATGTTCATTCTGGGCTGAGTGCCCAAGACATTTAACAAAATAAATGTGTTTTGAAGAGATATAGGAAAGAAATGATTCACCTGTACTTATTTCTGAAACACAAAGCAAATTTTCTGATTTTCAGATAATGCCTTGACACATGCTTGATAGTTTCTAAATAAACTTGCTTTATATGTGATGAAACACAACAGACTTCAGTTGATCCCAGTTTAATCTAAAAGCCATAGCAATCTGACACATTCTTACCCATATAAAATATTAGAAAGATTTCATTTACTGCTAATGTTTGATGCTAGGAGCACTTGAAAGTCAAACACAAGTCATTTATGTTATGACTCATTTCTAGCAACTTAGGAAAAACACATTTGGTAATTCTGCATCAATACTATGAAAAGCAAAATAATGTAGGAAATATTGAAATTCTCTCTAAAGCATTAGAGAAAACCACATCTAAAAGAATATTTGGGACATATTCTGTACTGGCATTTTACTCTGAAGTCCATTTGTACCTAAAACAATCCCATTATGAGAGGTCCTAGCCCTGTCATGGTAAGAGGTGGTAGACAGAGATTAGGTCTTTAATTCCACCTTGAGATGTCTCACTGCAAGCCACATTGTGGTTTTAATGACCTGGAGACATCTGCAAAAACATCTGACTATTTTTTAAGCTTATCTATTTACTTGAAACTCAGAGTTAGAGAGAGACAGGGAGAGAAAGACAGACGGAGATCTTCCATCTGCTAGTTCACTCCCCAGATGGCTGTGATGACCAGGGCTGGGCCAGGCCGAAGCCAGAAGCCAGGAATTTCTTCAGGGTCTTTCACATGGATGGCAGATCTCAAACACTTGGGCCATCTTGCAGTGCTTTTTCCAGGCCGTTAGCAGGGCACTGGATTGGAAGTGGAGCAGGTGGGATACCAACCAGCACACATACATGGGATGCCGGCATCACAGACTGCCTCTTTACACACTATGCCACAATGCCAGCCCCAACATCTGACATTTTACAGTTAGTTCTAGCTTTGGTTTACAATATTCAAGCCCTCACTGGAATTTCCCTCACTAATATACCTACTTTGGATTTACTTTCCTGACTGGAACTTTTAGAATCCTTAGGCTCACAAGAAGAAATTATGTGCAGAATACTTTCAGTGATGATGATTTATGGTAGGAATATTCCCCACAGGACAGTGTGGATAGCAATGTTACATCATACCCAGAGCATGCCAAGATGTATAAAATCCATCAAGAACACTGGAATAATAGCTATGTATTTTTCAGGAAAACAATTGATCTTTCTCCTCCTCCATGTGTATATGTATGTATATATGAATGTGTGTGTGTGTATGTGTGTGTGTATTTGAAAAGCAAAGTGACAAAGAGAAAAGTTCCCTTTATAAAAGAGATTTAAAAGTCCTACAAATGTGGGGAGAGTGTTTCGTCTAGTGGTTGGGACACCCATATCTGATATTGGAGTGCTGAGTTTGAGTCCTACCTTCATGCCTGATTCCAGCTTCCTTCTACTATGCACCCTGGATAGCTGCAAGCGATGGCTTAAGTATTTGGATCCCTGCCACCCACATGGGAAGCCTGGATTGAGTTAAAGGCTCTTGGTTTCAGCCTGTCTCAGCCCTGCCTATTGCAGACATTGTATATTAAATCATTTTCAAATTTTATATGTATGTATATAAACATCCCTCTTTGCCTTAAAATATTACTGTTTATTATCTTTAGTCATACTTTGTTTTTCAGTCCCAAAACATTACTTATTTTTTATGTTACTTAGATTTACCCATATCCTTCTCAATTTTCTTATCATTGCTTTTCCATGCAGCTCCTTTCTTTTAGGTTCATTATTTCTTGCTGATATATATGTTCTTCAGGAAGTCTTTGGGTAAATGTGCATGAGTAGTAAAATATCTCAATCTTAGTATACCTGAGAATACCTTTAATTTTTTTCTCACTATTGAATAATAATTCTGTATCTCATGAAATTCTATTTTAATGACTATCTTAGTTCAATAGTTTAAAAATACTCAATTTTCTTCACACTATTAGTTGTGAGCTTTAATTGTCACTTTTATAAAACTTTTCCTCTACTTGCTTTGATTAAATCATCTCTGTCCATACTAACGTGCATCTAGATTTATATACGGTTATACTTTTATATATATGGAGACAGGCATAGTGTTTGAATAAAGCATAATATTAATATTCTTTAATTCACAATAGTTACATCAACAGCCTTCTCAGTGCTTCAGTAGGTCTACTTTTGACTGCTTCCATTCAATGCTTTGGAGCAGAGAATCTACATCTTTATATAGCTGGGGTAATCATTTAAAATATAAATCATACATCACTTTTCTGTTTAAAACATTGAAAACTGTCCTAGGATAAAGATTTTGCTATGTAAAACCAATAGCTTATACAAAAGCGAAAAACCATAAATGATCCCTATATACTTATCTTGGCCACTTTTCCTATTTATTTCTGACTTCCAGTTACAGTGCCCTCCTCTTAATTCTACCTCAATTTTACCTACTTAATTCCTAGTTATTCTTGGAATGTCAATTCACCATTACTCCTAAAATGCAGGTGTTTTATATCCCCTTTATATGCATTGGATTTCTCTTAGAAGTGCTCTCATAATGCTTGTACTTTGTTCCAAAGGTAGTAGGACTATGGAAATCTATGTCCATCTGACTGTCTATCTTTTTGAAGGTCAGATCTCTTATTTCACCCAATATTGTATCCAACCACTTAGCACAACTCTTGTATATTAGTGATTACTTTGAAGGACTTAAAACAAAACTTTGCTTTTTAAAAAATTGCCAATGTATTCTTATAAAAGTATCAATAGATCTTGACAACTGATAGGATATAAGGTGAGAGAAAACAGAATCAATTATCCAGGAATAACTAAAACCAATAATGATTAAATATTATAAATCAAGAAAGTGATTTGGCAGAGCAAGGTTAATGATGAAGGATGATGAACTCAGTTTCCAAAATGCTTTTGAATATTTGCTCTAATAAGCCCTTCTTTTTCACTCTGTGTTAACAGCAAAATTCAAGTGTTTGTGCTCTTTACACTTACTAACATGGTGACTCATAGACACTCTCAAGGGGTGCTTATTAGTGGGGATGACCCTATGTCAATTACATAGTCACCATACTTTTTGAAAGGATAGGAAGTTGTGCAAGTGTACGTGAAGCGATACATCGTCTCATATGATTCAGTTGTCACATCTGCCAGGAAATGGAAACCAAAGCAAGTTGGATCTGCAGGGCATGTTGTTGCCACTGGTTAGTCTCAGGAGAAATAGAGGAAGTTCACTGAGAAGGACATTATTAGGAAAACTGGGTATGATGGTAGTCCTTTTGACCTCATTTATTTGCCCATTTAGCCTTTTCAAAGAACCTCTCTCACAATCTCTGCTCCTGTTGGGCCAGCCCTCTTCTGATATACTTCCTTGTAGTTCTCATTATGCTCAGATTTTGCCTGAAGCTCAAGACTTCCTGATTTTCCATTGAGTTCCACCCTCTTATATTCATGATTTTCTTATAAGACAGAAGCTAATCAGATTCATTTATCCGTTCAGTTTATAAATATTTAATGAGCACCTGCCATTAGCAGGATTATTTTTAGGCACTGAAAATAACAAGCCTTTGCAAAGACAAAGCTGGCTACTTTGCTAACTACTCCCTCTGCCACCTCAATATGTCAACTTCTTTGAAAAGTATTTTATCACAGTTAAGAACACCATTGTAAGACAAATTGGGCTTAGATCTTGGATGTATCCCCTGTACCCGAGCAAAGTCACATAATTAGGAAAATTTTAAGTGTTCAGTTGCATCATACATGATCATATCATTTAACTCTCTCAAGGAGTTTAGGAATCACTGTATGAAAAAACACCTCAAGGTTTTAACACAATCCTGATACATATTAAGCATTCAGTCAAAGCCAAAATTAACAATTGGGATTGCATCAAATTAAGAAGTTTCTGTACTGCAAAAGAAACAGTCAGGAAAGTGAAGAGGCAACCGACAGAATGGGAAAAAATATTTGCAAAGTATGCAACAGATAAAGGGTTGATAACCAGAATCTACAAAGAGATCAAGAAACTCCACAACAACAAAACAAACAACCTACTTAAGAGATGGGCCAAGGACCTCAATGGATATTTTTCAAAAGAGAAAATCCAGATGGCCAACAGACACATGAAAAAATGTTCAGGATCACTAGCAATCAGGGAAATGTAAATCAAAGCCACAGTGAGGTTTTAACTCACCCCAGTTAGAATGGCTCACATTCAGAAATCTACCAACAACAGATGCTGGCGAGGATGTGGGGAAAAAGGGACACTAACCCACTGTTGGTGGGAATGCAAACTGGTAAAGCCACTATGGAAGTCAGTCTGGAGATTCCTCAGAAACCTGAATATAACCCTACCATTCAACCCAGCCAATCCCACTCCTTGTAATTTACCCAAAGGAAATTAAATTGGCAAACAAAAAAGCTGTCTGCACATTAATGTTTATTGCAGCTCAATTCACAATAGCTAAGACATGGAATCAACTTAAATGCCCATGAACAGTAGACTGGATAAAGAAATTATGGGATATGTACTCTATAGAATGCTATACAGCAGTAAAAAAAATTAAATCTGGTCATTTGCAGCAAAATGCAGGAATCTGGCAAACATCATGCTGAGTGAAATAAGCCAGGCCCAAAGAGACAGTTATCATATGTTCCCCCTGATCAGTGACAACTAACTGAGCACCAAAAAGAAAACCTGTTGAAGTGAAATGGACACTATGAGAAACAGTGACTTGATCAACCCTTGTCTTGACTGTCGATGAACAACTTAATACTTTATCCCTTTTAGTATTTTTTTGTTCTACTTAATACTATTGGTTGAACTCTTTAATTAACACACAATTATTCTTTGGTGTTTAAATTTAACTGAAAAGTGATCCCTGTTAAATATAAAAGTGGGAATAAGAGAGGGAAAGAGGGAGGAAATGTACAATTTGGCACATGCTCAATCAGACTTGCCCTAAACGGTAGAGATAGAAACGTGCCAGGGGATTCCAATTCAATCCCATCAAGTTGGCATGTACCAATGCCATCTCACTAGTCAAATTGATCAGTTTCAGTTCACAGTTGATCATAATGAAAGGATTAAGAGTCAAAGCGATCACATAAACAAGACTAGTGTCTGCAAATACTAACTGGTAGAATCAAAAAGGAGAGAACGATCCAACACGGGAAGCGGGATACACAGCAGATTCATAGAATGGCAGATGTACTACACAGCACTCTGGCCTCAGAATCAGCCCTTAAGGCATTTGGATCTGGCTGAAGAGCCCATGAGAGTATTAAAGGCATGGAAAGCCAAAACACTCTGGCAAAAAACCAAAAATGACTAAATGAAAGATCTCTGTGAGTGAGATCCCAGTGGAAAGAACAGGCCATCAAAGAAGGAGGTACCTTTCTCTGAAGGGAGGAGAGAACTTCCACTTTGACTGTGACCTTGTCTAAATAAGATTGGAGTTAGAGCCCTTAAAAAGCTTCCATAGCCTTGGCAACCCATGACAAGAGCCTCGGGTGATTACTGACGTCATAAACAAGAGTGTCAATTGTTAAGTCAACAACAGGAGTCACTTTGCACTCACTCCCCATGTAGGATCTCTGTCCTTAATGTGTTGTACAATGTAAATTAATGCTATAACTAGTACTCAAACAGTACGTTACACGTTGTGTTTCTGTGTGGGTGCAAGCTGTTGAAATCTTTACTTAATATATACTAAATTGATCTTCTGTATATAAAGATAATTGAAAATGAATGTTGATGTGAATGGAATGGGAGAGGGAGTGGGAGTTGGGAGGGTTGTGGATGAGAGAGAAGTTATGGGGTGGGGGGAACCACTGTAATCCAAAAGCTGTACTTTGGAAACTTATATTTATTAAGTAAAAGTTATAAAAAGCATTCAATAAGCACTGGATCTTTAATGTAGGCCTAGGGGCAGGCCTTTAGCACAGTAGCTTAAATTACTTCCTGAGATACCTGCACCCTGTATTGGAGTGCCTGGTTTGAGTCCCACCTACTCTCTTTCCAATACAACTTTCTGCTAATGCACAGCTTCTGGCTCAAGTACTTGGGTCCTTGTCATCCATATGAGAGATCCACACTGGGTTCCAGGTTCTTGACTGCAACTCGTCCTAGCCCTAGTTGTTGCAGGCGTTTGGGGAGTAAGTGAACCAGAAGATGGAAGATCTCTCTCCTTCTCTGTCTCTCTCTGCCTTCCAAACAATATTAAAGAAAAAAAAGCAGGCCCTAAATATTTAGGCATTTCAGGTCTTGAAATATTAAGCCTATCATGGAAATATGGAAGTTACACCAATTCATCTGCCTGTGTAGTAAGACATCAGATGAGGTTGATATTCTTTTATTGATTATTTGATGGCTTTGGAATGGTAAGCAGGTTTTGGTAATTAATCAATACAGAAGTTAAGCACAACTGACCCTTGAAGTCAGATAAAGATGGGTTCAAATCTTTCTTGACCATTCTGTGCCCTATGATCTTGTAACAAATGGGATTAATGCTTCTACTGGCATTTCACTCATGTAATCAATGTATATTGGGCACTTAGTTCATGCCAGGCATATTCTAGGCCCTGGGGATACAGTAGTAAACTAATGTTCCTGCAGTTTGGTGAAGAGGATAAAAATGCACAAACAAATAAATTAAAGAGATTGTTTTAGCCACCTTGAAAATGATTGTGAGGATTTGTAAATTCTGCAGGACCAGAAATTGGCAGGATAGAAGAAGCTCATAGTCTGATGTACAAATAAATATTGGTCAATCCAAAGAGCATGGAGACTGAGACAAAGTAAGATCTAAAAAAGTGAAAACCAGAGAAAGAGAGAGACAGGGGCGGGGGAGAGAGAGAGAGGGAGACTGACATTGGGTCAGGCATAATAGACAAGTGGTGACAGGGAAGAACAGAAGGGGGCTTCTTGAGACCAGCTTTGCTATCTAAGACCACTCTTCCTTAGCTTTTGGTCAAATACTGCTGTCTGAATTATTTCCCAAGTTATTTTTGGTGACATTTAAAATCTCCTATAATATTTTATTTTACTAAATATCTTTCTCCCAAATACTCAAAGCAATATTTTACTACATGATTTTTTTCAACTTTTCATAGATGGTGAAAGGATTTGAAGCCCAACCCAGAGGAGTCTGGAAGTGCTAATTTGCTGCAAAATTTCCTTTAGTTCTGTGATCCCATCAGGATATGCTGCCTTCTTTTTCCACATCTTGCTCTTCATCATCTCCATTTCTTGATATCAAATTCACCTTTGGGAAATTCTACCTGGCGAGAAATTACAGCAATTCTTGACCTAAACACTTAATGGCAAGAGTCCAGTGGCCTGGTGATTGACCATTCACTCTGGCCTCCAATCCAGACAGCATAAAACCACTTCAAAGAGCTTTTACAGGAACCTCTGGTGGATGCAAACAAAATGAGATCATTGAAATGAGCACACTGCAAACACAAAAATCCCATATCTGGACTTTAAAAAAATGTACCATAAGTTTAGTGTAAAGCTTCTAGACCTCTAAAAATCTGAAAAAAAAAACAATTGACAGGAAAGTTTTTTTTTTTTTTTAAGGCAATCTACATGGAGAAATACTGGTGATATTATGTCTCTTCTTTCTCCTTTAGAATCGATTGGAGGCTGAGAGTCTATCTTAAATAAAATCATGTAAACTGTAACTTGCTAATTAACAAACAAGCCCAGCAAGATTTCTTTCTGATATAGATGCCAGAATACTTCTGTAATTTTGGCTTTTCATGTTAATTTTAAGGCCTGAATGAGTTTCTGGAAGGTTTTGCACCTTAACTCCACCCGCACTATCAGATGTTCAATTGAGCACTTCAGCCAGAGTGAGATGAAATTTAGAGGGCACTATCTCTAGCCTACTGAAAAAGTTAATACTCTGTGTGATTGCTTACATTTTCCATGTGACTGCAGGAGTCAATAACACAAAGTGCTTTCAAGCTGAAATTACCATAGATGTACAGGCTGGAGAAGTGATGCCAGCGACTCCCACTCAGCTGAGCTTTGTGACTGTATGCTCATGACCTTGTTGAGAGAAATAGGTCAATTCAAAAGGATCCTCTCTCTGTCATCACTTGTGCTGGGGGATTCAGACACCTGGCTGAGGACTCCCAAATCTGTAGCGTTGTTTTACCTGACAGCTCTGTCCCTCCAACTCTAGTCCACCCCTGTGAAGACTGCCACAGGTTCCTGAAATTCAAAATGTTCAAAACTTCAACTTGCTAATTACCTTACTAAGCCTTCCTCATGTCTTAGATCAGTGCTCTGCTAGGCAGTCAATTGCACTTCTGACATTTCTTGTTGCTTCCCACCAGTTCTTGAATATGTGACAATATCCACATTTCAAGGCTCATATAAATGGATAATTAAAGAGGAGTAAGATCACAGTAGAGAAAATCTAAACATCTGTCTTAAGAAAATCCTTTGACTTGAGTAACACTGTCATATTGTTAAACTTCTCTGCAGGGGTTTTCTAGTTTGTAAGGAGTGTAAGTAACCTATGAGAACCTATAACCACAAATGAAAAATCAACTTCATTCATGCTCTCTATTTTAAGGGTCTCAGGTTGCATTTTTTCACTATTAACCAAATTCTGGATTTACTCGAATTTCACATTTTTCCATTAATACACTTTCACAGTTCCAAGATCCATTCCAGGATCCCCTTAAAGCATTACTTTGTCATGTCTTCACAGTTCTGTCTCTTCCGTAGCAGTTTCTCAGCCATTCCTCATTTTCATAACCTGACAGTTTGAGAAATACTGGTCAGACATGTCCAGTGTTTCTCAAATTGGGTTGCCTGATATTTTCCTCATGATCACACTGGAGCTTTTGATTGCTGGAAAGAATGCCACAGAGGTGAAATACCTCTCACATTACATTAGAGTAGTGGCATAAGATATGACACAACATCACCAGTGATGTTGACCTTCATCATAGGTTAGGATGATATTTACCAGGCTTTTCTACTGGAAGGTTATTATTTTCCCATTTTATTACTCAGTCAGGAATGTACTTTTATACTTAAAAGACTCAATTTTTCTAAATGCTTTCATTTACTTGCTTTCCTTTTGTACTTCCAGAACACATAGCATTTTCTTCCTGGAAAAAGACAGATTTCTTCCTGGAATCTGACATAATCCAATGTCATCTTTTCAACAAATATTTTTAAAATATCAAAATATAACTCAACCCAGTACTGTTTCATATAGGACATTTACATCAATATCATAACTCATAGTTGTAATGCATTTGAGCTATTCTTGTCATTGATTGACTGGATTTCCTAGAACTTATAAAAGCTAACTTATATGGACAGTCAGTATGACATTAATCAATCAAGAAAGCACTCAGAACAGCCCACTTTTTATACAGAAAAGCATGTGTGATATATTTATGCAAAGTTTTTGAAAAGTTTGACCAAAGAGAAATATATTTGAAATATGTATGCTGAATTCTGATTTACTTCAGTCAGATGAAAATATCAATATTGATATAAAAGCATTTTTAATTTCATTTAAGGGGATGTATAACCCCTGAAACTTTTCACTGTCTGTGAAAACATGTATATGCAATAAAACATGATCTGTGACACATTTCTCCAAGCTATAATGTCCATTTCAACCTATTTCTCCTCAATGGTTGTCTAGTTTAAGATGCATCAGCCACATTCAGCTGAGCTGTATCCAGGGACTTCCTGAACCTCTACATTAAATAGAGAACTTTCAGATATGGCTCACACCTGATAGACACAAGGTTAAATAGTTAGAACAGTAAATGTATACTCACAATAATAGACTTGTCACCGAACTTAATTTTTTTAAAGAAATATTTATTTATTGGAAAAGCAGAGTTACAGAGAGGCAGAGGGAGAGAGGGAGAGAGATCTTCCATCTGCTGGTTCACTCTCTGATGGCCACAATGGCCAGAGCTGAGCCAATCTGAAGTCAGGAGCCAGGGGCTCAAGCAATTGGGCCATCTTCTACTGCTTTCCCAGGCCATAGCAGAGAGGTCGATCAGAAGTGGAATAGCTGGGACTTGAACCGGTGCCCATATGGGATGCTGGCACTGCAAGAGGCAGCCTTACTGGCTACACCACAGCGCCAGCCCCAAACCAACCTTACTTTTTAACAAGCTCCTCAGAAAAATAGTCATGTCTTGTATCTGTAGAATGTTTGTATAACAGCAAGTGATTAAATTTTGAAATTTAGTGCACATGTTAAGAGTGTTGGAGAGAGTAGGTGTTTGGTGGAGTTTTGTTAAGAAATAGCTTGGGATGCTCACATCCCATATTAGATTGCCTAGATTCTAGTGTCACCTCTGCTTTGGATTCTAGCTTCCTGTTAATATAATTCAAGGAGGCAGTGCTGATAGCTTAAGTACTTGGTAGTTCAATATTGGGGCCTCTGCCACACTGTCAGAGACCCAGATTAGTTTCTGGTTCCTGGCTCCTGGCTTCCTGGTCAGATTGTTGTAGACATTTGGGTAGTGGATAAGCAGATGGGCAATTTCTCTTTGGCTGTCTCTGCCTCTGAAATAAAGTTTTTTTAAAAATGATTTTTTTTTAGTGCAGAAGAGACACCAGCTTAAGACTAGGTAGCATTTACTACTAGAGTTTAGGCAGATTTAGTGTTAAATTTCTAGGATTTGTTAGATTTGTTTTCATTCCAAGTTCTATTAGACACTGGGGCGCCAGGCAGCACTGTGATGTCCATGAGATGGAGTGACGATGCACAGAAAGGAAGGACAGCTTTCCAGCCTTTGCAAGGAATGAAGTAGCTTTCACTGGACGTGTGGTTCAAGCACAGAGTGTCTGCTGGCACTAAGAAGGGTCTACGGCTTTAGCTGTGCCTGTGGAGGCAGTGACAATGCCCAGGTGTGGGAGCACTAGCTAGTGGCTGACATGGCAGCAGGGATGTCCTACATGTACTGCTTTGGGATTAAGTGCAGGGCAGTGGCTAGCACAGGCCTCGGCAGCAGGGAGAGGTTGAAGGAGGTAGAGGGACTGAATTCCATCTCGTGCTAATGTCAAGTTTTCTTAATTGCCCAGATGGCTGAAAGGGGATCATGTAAACCACTCGGTTCTCTGTTAAAAATATGAAAAGTTGACATGTGTGCATTATAATAGTCTCCACTTTTTACATAGTTGAATGGTAACACATGAAATGATGCATTTTACAATATGCCCTTATCCCTTTATTTTATTCTATTTTTTTCCCCATAAGACCATTTGTCTTATTTAAAAAAAAAGGCAATTCAAAAAGCTGCCACACGATGTCAGGAGCTACCTATTGTTTTCCAAAGGGCCCAGCTTTTCAGCCAGGAAATGAAGCTCAAATCACATTTTTAAAGGACTTGCCTTCTAATATTTTCCCCTTTTGATGCTTTGAGATCTCAGCTTCTTAATATAATTCTAATAATTTGGCTCAAGATTTTCATGATGAGAGATGCTCTGACTTTATTAATGTTAATAGGATGATTAAAAAATTCTGTTACAAATTAATTTAAAATCTCTGATGATCTGTTCCTGGAGTCTGGCTGCAATAAGTAACTACTCTAGAAATACTAGAGTGAATTTCCTCCTCTTCACCCTTGCAGGGCTGGTCTAGATAGGAACAGGGAAGAGTCCAACAACCCTCCCTTCATAGCCATATCGTTAGCTGTGTAATGTTAGACATGCAACTCGAGTTTTTGTTTTCTCATTTAAAAAAGAGGATGATAATACCTTAAGAGAATTACTGTATGAAAAAACTAGCATAATTAATATTTCAGTGTCCCCCAGTGTCTGGCACATAGTGGGCCCATGATTATTACATTTAATATTAATTTACAGTGAATTATCTCTCATTCAGATATTACTGGTTGAACACTTGCTGATTCAAGTGTTTACAATTTTTTTCAGGGTCTATTAATTTTGTTTTGAGGAATCAATATATTATTGGCATCCAATGCTCATTTGATTACATTATTTCAGGTTGCAAAATTATTTTGAAGTATTAGAAATATATTAATTTACCTTTCAAGGTTTATCATTGATATAATTTTACCCCTTAAAGTAACGACTATTTTTCTCTTTTATGTTACATTTTCTAAAACTTATAAATCTCATTGTACTCAAATTCATAGCAGATTTTTCATCCATATGCATCCAAATGGAAAAAAAGAAAATTATGAATCATACTGAAAATTCTGCACATAGGTAAAGAGAAGAGTGCATTTAAGGGAAGTGTTTACTCGGTCAGCCCACTGTGGTGGGCAAAGAAGGATCAGAGGCTCAGCAGACAGGGAGCAACATATTCCTAGGCAAAGGTTAGCTTTGGCACAGTGTGCTTAGCTGGGCCTTTGTTTTACACTTTCCTTCTGACTCTCCCTGTTAGGAAAAGAGGCATAGAATAGAGAGGAGGCAGTAAATTATTCTACAGCCAGACCAAATTTATTCAGAGATAATACATTTGTAGAGATGGGTGACCAATGGCCAGCGTGCACATTGATGGAACACGTGGCAGAAAGCCCCGAGCCCAGGGCCTAGCCTTTTTATATTCTATATTTAGGAGGGCTGGGGTTGGGGTGGAAGAGGGGGTAGCAGGTGGAGGTAAAATCCTGGTGGCCCTGGGGGGCCTCGGGAACCTAGGGAAAAATGCGGGGTGATAAGGCAATAGGGTTTGAGACCCAACTGAGATTCAAGGGCAAGGAATAAATTCCAGTGTTTATCTTTTCGGCAATGAGCAAGAATAGCTGAGGCTTATGTCTTTGTTCCATTATTACTCCCCAGTACAGAGGAGGTTTAACAGTATTATCATCAGAAATGGATCTGGAATCAGAGAGACCTGGGTTCAAATCCTGCTGTGCCACTTTGCTGCCAATGTACATTGAAAAAGAGGGAAAGAAATTCTTCATCCTCCTTCATGGCCAAGATTCCATCTGGGGCACCTGCTAAGTCTCCCTTCCTGGCATGTCTGACTGCAGTGCTCTTCAAATGCTTTCTCATCCTGGGCCTTCATTACCTGAGTTTCTCGTGTGACTCATGGCAGACTTGGATGGTTCCAGATAGGCTGCTCCTTACATCAGGCTTAGAACCTCGTAATGTGTAATCTCTCAATAAACTTCCTTCACCAGCACCTCATGGCCTCACAGAGTTCTCCTAGCCTGGGCCTCTTTTATATCCTTAAAGTTCAGACTTACAATTAGCATTTGTTAGAAGACAGGATTAAGAGTTGAGTGAAGGTACACAGTTTCCACATATGGAGGAGGTTTTGTGTTGCCCACTATCATTACCAATGCAAAATTTGGATACTACACTCCATCTCCAGCTCCTAATGTCTGAAGTAAGAATGGATCAAAGTCCTCAAGATATCTTCTCACTGGAAGACAACCTTCTTTCAAAGAGACGGGTTGGGGAGAGCAGTTCAGACTCCTAGAGTAAAAAACACAGGAGATGAAACTACTAATGTGATGGGAATGTAGAACCCGGTTGAGAAAAGAGAAAATTCTGGGCATGTAGAGTTAGAAGGTGTTTTAGTATCTTAAAGAGGAAAAGGGTTAATTATTTTAATTAGTTTTAATGAATTGGTCTTGGATTTATACAAACATATGAGACATATAAGTAAATACGAGCCTGATTCTCTTAAATATTATAGCTTTTAACGTACACTTTTTTTTTTACAGTTTATTTATTTAAAAGGCAGAGACACAGAGAAAGAGAGAGACATACAGAGAGAAATATCTTCCATCTATTGATTCACTCTCTAAATACCCACAACAGCCAGAGTTGGGCCAGGTGGAAGCCAAGAGTCCCAAACTCCCTCCTTGTCTCCCCGTGGATGGCATGTACCCAAGCACTAGGGCCACCTTCTGCTGTCCTTCCAGGTGCATTAGCAGGAAGCTGGATTAGAACCTGAGCAGACAGAACTCAAACTGGCACTCTGATAGGGGATTCCAGTGTCACAAGTAACAGCTTGACCAGCTGCATCACAACGCTGGCCCCTTCACTAAAACATTTTTTGAAGGTAAAGGTAAATAATGGACTTGTTCGGAATTCAAGAATTCAAGCTCTGCTGTACAAAACCCAGTTTACGATATATTAATAACAGTCTATTATATGACTCAATTTTCAACAGGACTACTGAAGTTTTAGGCTAAAAATGAAAATGGATCCAGAATTAGTCATGGTGGTTCTTACAATAGCTGAAAGAACAATGTGGAATCTGTTTACATAGAAATTATAATTTGGAGACATAGCAGTTTTTTAAGCTTGATGATCCAGTTGGAAAATCAAATGTAGGCACATTATGTCAATGACAAAGTTCAAAACTCTTTTTAATGCATTTACCACTTTAATCGTGTTTTTAGTACTGGCCTAGTAGATATTTCCACTTTTAGATGAACTGTGTGTTCTTTTTAGAAGAGAAGAAAACATTGGGAAAGTAGGGGATATTTTGAAACTAGTTCTAAACCTTCATCCAGTCCAACCAGTTTAGAGGAAACCTTGTATATATTTAGTTATTTCTGTAGAGCTGGAAAAAATAACTGGGAAAATGTAGAGGGAGAAATCTTTCAAAGCTAGGGAGGAGGAATTTTAAGTAGTGACTTGAAGAATTTCTAGAGATGGCACAAACATAGACTCAGGCCACAAGATTATCTGAGAAACCACAAATGGCTTTGCAGAAGGATCAGCATATAGGCTAAAATCCACATACATTGGTGTATCCATGAAGCTCTGAGTAATGTGTTAGGATATATAGCCGGCGCCACGGCTCAGTAGGCTAATCCTCCGCCTAGCGGCGCCGGCACACCGGGTTCTAGTCCCGGTCGGGGCGCCGGATTCTGTCCCGGTTGCCCCTCTTCCAGGCCTGCTCTCTGCTGTGGCCCAGGAGTGCAGTGGAGGATGGCCCAAATACTTGGGCCCTGCACCCCATGGGAGACCAGGAGAAGTACCTGGCTCCTGGCTTTGGATCAGCACAATGCGCTGGCCGCGGCGGCCATTGGAGGGTGAACCAACGGCAAAGGAAGACCTTTCTCTCTGTCTCTCTCTCTCACTGTCCACTCTGCCTGTCACAAAAAAAAAATGTGTTAGGATATGGTTTAGGGAAACTTTTAGTGACTGGAATTTATAATGACAGCTCATTAGTGATAGATTAAGTCAACTTCGCCCTTTGATTTCTGAGAACCTTCCAGACTTAGCAGCCCTAGTTAATGCTCAGATAAATTTGAATTGCTGATAATCAATGCATATTTTTAGTATGATGATATAACAAATATTACAAGGGATGCACTTAAACTAAAATATTTTATGTTATTTATATAAAAATAAAATCTGAGTATATTGCAATTTACTAGACAACCATACATACACACCTATATTAATGTGTTTGCTTTTTAGTGTGAGATGACTGTAGTGGATTCTGTCTGGTTCAACCCAGTGGCTCCTCTAGAACGCCTGAGAGAAGCTATCAGTTCCCAATCCAAAAAACTGAAAAAAAGACAGTGGAGTTGCTTTCTTTCGATAGAGAAAGTATATGGGCAAAGCATGACGTGAAATATTAAAAACCTCTTTTATGTGGTTTTAGAAGAACACTGAGGAAAGTTCTAGTAAGACAGAAATGAAAATTTAGAGAATTTTTATCCTTCTGCTTATGACTAATAGAGGAAAATGGCAACATTACCAAGAAAGTATAGCAATGGAATTAACAGGATTGACTATTGTGGGAGATAGAGAAATAGACAAAAATAATTGAAATGATTCTCAGGTTTCTGATTTGGTTGGACAAATGGTGTCTTGAACAAAAAGAAAAAAGGAGCTAATTTGAGAGAAATACTAAATTCTACTTTTGAAATGTTTTTGAAAGACCTTTTGGTGGATATATCCACACTGCAGTTGAACATATGCATATGGAACCCAGAATAGAATGTGTATTAGAGACACGACACGATTGGCAGTTAAAGCCATAGAAATGGGAATAGTTGTGTTGTCAGAATGTATAGATAATGAATAGCAAAAGACCAATGATAGGACTCTAGGACATGAATACATTTAAGGGAAAGTTATATAAGGTAAACTGGGAAGAGAACACAGAAATAAAACCAGGATTAATGGTATCCTGGGGGAGAGATGACGGCTTCATGAAGGATGTGATCAAGACTGCCAGAGGCTGTTGAGGACAAATAAGACGTAATGTCAAAAAAAGGGTCACTGGATTTAACAAGTGAAATGCCATTAGGATGTGTGCCAATGTATATTTATTGAAGCAGTGGTAGCCAAAGCCAGACTGCAGTGAATTGGCTGGTCACCAAAGGAAGGAAGCGTAAATAATAAGTGCAGATCAATCTGTTAGAAGATTGCTATATATTGGAGGAACTGTAGCAATATTTAAGAGAGATAGAGGATTGCAGGAGAACTTCCTACTCTATTTTGTTTACAATTGAGGTTGAAACTGCAGAACAGAGGATAGACAACAGAGAATGATTAAGGTACTGGATAAAAAGAAGGGTTGGGAAACAAAGATCACTGATATTTGGTACAGCTGTTAAGGCACTATTTGGGCTGCCTGCATCAATAATGGAGATAACTAGTGTTACACTTCTAATTCAAGCTCCTGATAATGCACCCCCTGGGAGAATGAAGATGATGGCACAGGTGATTAGGTCCCTGTCACCACATGGGAGAATCGAATTGAGTTCCTAGCTCCTGTCTTTGACCTGGCCTCCCCTGTTCTGGGAATTTGGGAAGTGAAAGAGTAGATGGAAAAATCTCTCACTAAATGGGAATACATTTTTTAAAAAGCATGGATGGAAATTTCCATCTTAAAGTTGAGGTAGTGTGTTTCATGCACCATGTTATATACTGTGACTAAAAGGAAGCAAATGAAAATCTGCAAATTATATAGTTGAAGGGGCTATAGGAAGAGAAACTGAACCTGGGAAACATCTACTGTGTAAGAAATACTCAGTCATGTTAGCAAGTCTTGATTGAAGTCTAAGAAAGAAAGGTCAACCAGAAGGTCTCACATCAGACAGCAAAGCAAGTCTGAAACTGGTTGTACCCCTGTGTAGGGCAAGGGAGAAGGTGCTCACTCAGGTCTATTGTGGCAGTTGTATCATTAGTGAAATGTACCATGAGAGATCCTAGATGCCTGGCGGTGGTGAACACAGCTCGTGAGGCTTCCTGACAACAATTGGCTCAGCCCTCCTGGAGACAACTCAGTTCAGATGCATAGTTCTCCTTATTCCAATTCCATTTAGAAATTGACTTTTAAGTCTTCTGTTGATATAGGTCTAGCCCCTGTGTCCAAGCTTAACTGAGGAAGGTGGTATAGGTGGTATAGAAAGGTGGTTAAATGCATGAGCTCTGAAACTAGATCAACTAAATTAGAATCCAAGTTCTACTTGAGTTGCTGCAAGTTAACAAAATTATTGTTAATTTCTTCACTTAAAGATGGATATCATGCTATCTACCTAATGATATTTTAAATTAAACGAATCAATGTGTATGCTTTTAATTTTTGGCATATAGTAAATACTTAAATAATATTAACTACTATTGTTATCTATAAACTTGTGTTTCCCCCAAGTCACCATCCACATCATAAACTGAGCTAAACTCTACTTGTTATCTTTTCTTCATCTTTATTTAGCAAATATTTATTGGACATCTTTTTCATGCTTTTTAAAAATTTATTTAAGATACACAAATTTCATGTATTTCATATGTACAGATTCAGGATCATAGGGATACTTTCCTCCTCCCATCTCATGCTCCCACCCTTCTTCTTCCTCTCCTTTTCTCATTCGTTTTTATAAAGATCTGTTTTCAGTTAACTTTATACTCATAAGATTAACCCCACACTATGTAAAAAGTTCAACAAATAGCATAAAGAAAAAAACCCAAACACTATTCCTTAACAGTTGAGGCAAGGGCTGTTAAGAATCATCACGTCTCAAAGTGTCAATTTCACTCCTATATATTACCTTCTAGTTACCACAGAGCAGGGAGAATATATGATAATGGCCTTTTTGGGATGAATGATTTCCAGTTGCATAATTTTGTTGAAAACAACAGGACTTTATTCGTTATCACTGTGTAGTATTACACAGTATTTGTGTATATATATATATATATATACACACATACCCCATAATTTCTTTATTCAGTCTTCATTTGATGGACACCTAGGTTATTCCATATCTTAGCTATTGTGAATTGAGCTGAAATAAACAAGGGGTATGGGCCACTCTTTCATATGGTGATTTTTTGGTTTCGATAACTTCCCAGGAGTGGGATGGCTGGGTCATATGGTAAGTCTATATTCAGATTTCTGAGGTATCACCATATTGTCTTTCACAGTGGCTGCACCAGTTTACATTCCCACCAACAGTGGATTAGGATTTTTCCCTATATCTTTACCAGCATTTATTGCTTTTTAATTTCTGTATGAAAGCCATTCTAACTGGCAGGAGGTGAAACCTCATTGAGGTTTTGGTTTATATTTCCCTGATGGCTAGTGATCCTGAGTATTTTTTCATGTGTCTGTTGGCCATTTGAATTTCATCCTTTGAAAAATGCCTGATCAAGCCCTTTGCCCATTTATAACTGGATTGTTTGGTTTGAGCTCTTTATGGATTCTGGATATTAATCTTTTATCATTTGCATAGTTTGCAAATATTTCCTCCCATTCTTTTGGTTGCCTCTTCACTTTGCTGAGTGTTTCTATTACAGTGCAGAAGCTTCTCAGCTTGATAAAATCCCATTTGTCAATTTGGGCATTCATTGCCTGTGCTTCTGGGTTCTTTTCCAAGATATCTTTGTATATGCCATTGTATTGCAGAGTTTCTACAATGTTCTCTAGTAATTTGATGGTATTGGGTTGTAGATTTAGGTCTTTGATCCATTTTGAGCAAGATTTATTTAAGGTTAAGATAGGAGTCTTGCTTCATACTTCTGCACATGAAGATCCAGTTTTTCCAGCACCATTTGTGGAAGACACTGTCCTTGCTCTGTGGATTGATTTTAGCTCCTTTGTCAAGGATAAGTTGGTTGTAGATGTGTGGATTGATTTCTGGAGTTTCTAATCTGTTCTGTTGATTCACGTGTCTTTTTGTTTTGTTTTGTTTTGTTTGTTTTTTGCCAATATCAGACTATTTTGATTATAACTACCCTAAAATCTGGTATTGTGATGCCTCTGGCTTTGGTTTTGCTGTTTAAGATTATTTTAGCTTTAGGGGATTTCTTGTTTCCATATGAATTTTTTGCATCATTTTTTCTAGATCTGAGAGGAATTTTGATTGGGATTGTATTGAATATCTAAATTGTTTTCAGTAGTATGGACATTTTGATGATATTAATTCTTCCAATCCATGAACATGGAAGATTTTTCTGTTGTTTTGTGTGTCTTCTATTTATTTCTTTAATGTTTTGTAATTTTCATGATAGATTTGACATCCTTGGTTAAATTTATTCCAATGTATTTATCTTTTTTTCAAATTCACTATTATAAATGGGATTGATCTCCAAAGTTCTTTCTCAGCCATGGCATTGTCTATGTATACAAAGATACTGATTTTTTGTGTTAATTTTATATTCTGCCACTTTACCAAACTCTTTTATGAGTTCCAATAGTCTCTTAGTGGAATCTTTTGGATCTACAATATATAGAATAATTTCATCTGCAAATAGGGATAATTTGACTTCCTCATTTCCACTTTGTATCCCTTTGATTTTTTTTCTTTCCTAATGTATCTGACTAAAAATTCCAGGACTATATTGAATAGCAATGGTGAGAGTGAGCATCCTTCTCTGGTTCTGGATCTTCATGTGAATGCTTGCAACTTTTTCCCATTCAGTAAGATGCTCACTATTGGCTTGTCATAAATTACCTTGACTATTTTGTGGAATGTTCCATTTATACCCAATTTGCTTAAGGTTTTCATCATGAAAGGATGCTGTATTTATCAAATGCTTTCTCTCCATCTATTGAGACAATCGTGATTTTTGTCCTTCAGTTTGTTATTGTGATTTATTACATTGATTGATTTACAAATGTTGAACCACCTGTGCATACCAAGGATAAATCCCACTTGGTCCAAGTGAATGATCTTTCGGGTGTGTTGTTGGATCAATCAGTCTGTATTTCATTGCTGGATGCAAGGGAAATAATGGTGAATTAGGCAAGAAAAAGTCCTTCCCCAACTGCCGTACTCTCTTGTGGGAAAGAGAATGATAAATAAACCTTCAAAAACAACTAAATACGGTGTTTGTACTTTAATGCCATGACCAAGTAACCTAGTCCCATAAATAAGAAACCATGTTTTGTGAGCACTGTTCTCTTCCTCATTCCCCACTTCCAAATCATCAAGTTGCTTCAATTGTGAATGTGGAAGAACTTGACTTAGCATTGGTTCAGATTTGAAACTCTTGGAGAGATTCTTTACTAATCTGCAATATGATCAGGCACCCAAAATCTTTTCAACTTCCTAAGTCTGAATCTACCTTAGGCGTATGGTATCATGGTCAGAAGATGGGATGTTGCATGCTCCAGATATGTATCTACAGTGTGGGTAAAAAGGAGGAGATTGGAATAGGGTAAAACCCTAAGAAGGATTTGTCCTTGTGGAAGAAAGGGAAGCCCTCCAAAGCGAATTATTTCTATATCTCATCAGCCAAAATACTGTCGCTCCCCCTCTTCGTGGAGGAGCAACACAGGACCCTGCGCTGTTCTTTCATCTGCTCGGCCCTCCCCGGGTTTGCTGCTGGTTCTTCCCGGGTTGGCTACTATCCCTTCCACCTCCGTGGAAGGGCAGTTCCCCCTGGCCGCATTCCCCACTTCCGCAGGGGAGCGGCACACCGCCGGCCGGTTCTCTCGGGGGCTGCACGGGTTCCCTTAGATGTTCCCCATAGATGTTCCTGGTGCATGCCGTTTCTCTCCTCCTTTATAGTCCTCCTCCGCCAATCCCAACTCGGCTGCCCACACGCCGAGTACGCTGCTCTCCTCCAATCAGGAGCAAGTCCTACAGTTTATCAGTTGAACTGGAGGCAGCTGTGCGGAAGCTGTTTACTTCTCTCCCAACGCCACATTGTGGGAGAGCAGATGCATAGAATAAGTCTTAATTCGAGTAACCCAGTCTAGTCCGGATTGCTCCCCACAGATCCCCCTTTCTTTTTATTTTTGGCGTTGATACGCGCCTGTCTTCGGTGTCCCGCGACACACACTCTGCTCTACTTGCTAGAGTTGCCACAGGCTCTTACAAGTCCTATCAGGCAAACCGAATCCGGGTCCTCTCTTTGCCATGTTGTGAGGAGGTTTTTAGGCGCTGATGCGTGCCTGTGTTCGGTGCCCTGCAGCGCATGCTTTGCTCTGCCTGCAGGGGCTTACAAGCTCTATCAGGCAAACCGAATCCAAGCCTTCTCATTGCCTTATTGTGGGGGAGACTTATTAGTGTTGGTTCGTGCCTATCTTCGGTGACCTGCAGCTCATACTCTGGTCGAGCTGCTTGCTGGCGCTTACCGCCTTAATCAGGCAGACCGAATCCAAGCCTTCTAATTGCGGTATTGTGGGGAAACCTTACTGATGTTAATTCGTGCCTGTCTTCGGTGACCTGCGGCGCATAAGCTGCTAGCCGCCCAGGTGCTCATCGCCTCACTAATCGGGCAGACCGAATCCAAGCCTTCTAATTGCCATGTTGAGGGGAGGCCTTTCTATTTCTCTATTTCTCTATCTCCGGGCATTCCTATTTCTCCCATTTTACTTCTATCTTCCAGCATTCCTATTTTTCTCATCTTACTTCTAAACTTCTGTTTCTCTTATCCCCGCAGCTTCCCGGCGCCTCGCCCTGCCGGCAGCTTCACGGCTCAGCGCCGCTTCAGCCCGCGCGCCTCTCTCATCTGCGCAGCTTCCCGGCTTTGCGCGGCTCGGCTTCGCGCGCTCCGCGGTCTCCACGCTTAACCCTTTCGCGTCTGAACCACGGCCTACGCCAGCCCCGTTCCCTATCTATTCACGCCCCGTGCTCTCTCTGCACGCGGCGGCTTCCGCGAGTAACACAGCGTAGCTTACGTGTCCGCCACTAGCATTCAATCTAAGTTCCCCGGGCTAGCCTGGCGAATTCAACCCAGCGTACGTCTCCGCCCCACGGTTTGGCTTCCCGTCCTTTGCTCCCCGGGCTAATCAGACGGATCCCAACCTGGCTCACGTTTCAGCTTCTGGTTTCAACTTTTCGCCCCCTATTCCCGGGCTAACTTGAGAACCCCAAAGTGGCTTTCGTGTCCGCCTTGGCCTGCCCCCCGCGGCTTCAATTTCCCTAACATTTTTCTCTACCCGGTATGTTTCCCCAAACTTTCCTCCAACGATATTCCTCCCTCATTTCTCCTGGCCTCTCCCCACAGTCCGCGTCCGAGTCTGTTTGTTCTAGCGTTCACTTTCGCTTTCGACCTTAGAGATTTCTCCCAGCTTCCCCCCGTAGTCCGTATCCGAGTCTATGCCTAGGCTTTCAATAGCTTCTTCCGGCTCCTTTTTTGTCCGGCTTTTCCCTAGGCTGTTTCGAGTCTATGCCTAGGCTTTCAATAGCTTCTTCCGGCACCCTTTTCGTCCGGCTTTTCCCTAGGCTGTTTGCTAGTCTCTCTCTCTGGTATTTTCCTGCTTCTTCCCGTTTCTTCCCTCCTAAGTTTGCTATCCGTCCTAGGTTTCCTATCCGAGTCACGGCACCATTATGTCGCTCCCCCTCTTCATGGAGGAACGACACAGGACCCTGCGCTGTTCTTTCATCTGCTCGGCCCTCCCCGGGTTTGCTGCTGGTTCTTCCCGGGTTGGCTACTATCCCTTCCACCTCCGTGGAAGGGCAGTTCCCCCTGGCCGCATTCCCCACTTCCGCAGGGGAGCGACACACCGCCGGCCGGTTCTCTCGGGGGCTGCACGGGTTCCCTTAGATGTTCCCCATAGATGTTCCTGGTGCATGCCGTCTCTCTCCTCCTTTATAGTCCTCCTCCGCCAATCCCAACTCGGCTGCCCACACGCCGAGTACGCTGGTCTCCTCCAATCAGGAGCAAGTCCTACAGTTTATCAGTTGAACTGGAGGCAGCTGTGCGGAAGCTGTTTACTTCTCTCCCAACGCCACATTGTGGGAGAGCAGATGCATAGAATAAGTCTTAATTCGAGTAACCCAGTCTAGTCCGGATTGCTCCCCACAAATACCATCATGTGGCTGCCATAGTTGCAGAAGGAATAGAAATAATTGTCATGTCATTAACAATTATGTTGCTGGCTTTAAAAAAATGTTCTATTAGGAATACAAAACTATGCAAAAACATCATGAGGTTACTAGCAAAGCCTGCTGCAGAATAAATAAACAAGATAATAAATAAATGTGTTCTAAGGGAAACTCTCTCAAGCTAGTCTTTAATAATATTTGTATATTCATGAAAATGAATGTAATTGATATTTTAGTATTACTGAGAACATAATGCCTGGTTCATTATTATTTTTTCTTAGTGAATGCATTGGAATGTCACATTCTGTAGTAAATGTCAATTTAAGACCTTTTCAGCATTCTCTGTCTAGGATAGCACTGTGTCCAAGCTTTATCAGCTAAAAAAAGAAGAATGAAAGAAACAAAAAGAGAAAAATCATGTTAATTTATAATTCATCATTCTGATATTCACCATTTTTCATAATTTGATGTAAGATATTGATTATATTTTTAAATAAAATTACAAAGGTGTCTTTTTTGAATTAAGAAAGTTTGATTAATACTTTTCTTAGTAGTTAGAGTGGTTATATCCAGTTCTCCAACTGTCACATATGCCACCCCATGTAAAAGATAATGGCTTGAGGGGCTGCCTTTTTAGAAATGAATTTAAGCACAGATATAGCACTTAGGAACTTTTAAGTTTGCAGCACAATGGGAGACCATCGGGATAATAACAGTAATAGGAAAAAATATCTTTATTTGAAAATGTTCAGCCTACTCATCTGTGTAGCCACATTCATTTGTTGTGAATTCCTAGACACATTGAACTTGAAGGTTAAAGCCAATTATTATCTTGTATTATCCAAGAAACCTAATGAAGCAGTGAGGGACAACTTAGGTTACTATTAGCTAAGAGGATAGATTCAGTGATTGTGAACTGGAAGACTTCTTTTTTAATAAAAATTTAGTTTATTTGAGATACAGAGAGAGGGAGAGAACAAGAGAGAATGAGAGAGAGAGAGAGAGAGAAAGCTCCCACTGGCTCACTCCCTAAATGCCTCTAAGGACCAGTGCAGGGTTGGGGTCAAGGCTGGGAGCCAGGAACTCCATTCAGGTCTCCCACGTGTGTGACAGGAACCCAACTACTTGAGCCATCACTGCTGGAGATGATTCTTAAGAAGAAAAGTTAGCATCATGAGCAGTCTGAGTTCTAAGCTGTAATCACTTAACAGACTAGGCATCAATCAAAACACTTGGGAACCAATTCTAGGGCTATAAAAATACATACTTCTTAGATACATTTGAAAATCTGATATAATCTTAAATGAAGATTAATATTAAATATTATACAAATTTCTTAACTAAACTTATTGAACCCTACTGTATATAGCAACTATTAGAGAAATATATGAAAGTATAATTTTTATCCATTAAGGAGGTTATCTATTTTTCCATAGAAAAATAGATAAGAGGTTGGCGTCGCGGCTCACTAGGCTAATCCTCCGCCTAGCGGCGCTGGCACACCGGGTTCTAGTCCCGGTTGGGGCGCCGGATTCTGTCCCGGTTGCCCCTCTTCCAGGCCAGCTCTCTGCTGTGGCCAGGGAGTGCAGTGGAGGATGGCCCAGGTGCTTGGGCCCTGCACCCCATGGGAGACCAGGAAAAGCACCTGGCTCCTGGCTCCTACCATTGGATCAGCACGGTGCGCCGGCCGGAGCGCGCCGGCCACGGCGGCCATTGGAGGGTGAACCAACGGCAAAGGAAGACCTTTCTCTCTGTCTCTCTCTCTCACTGTCCACTCTGCCTGTCAAAAATAAATAAATAAAAAAAGAAAGAAAAATAGATAAGAAATAAACAATAATATAATTAGATAATTTTAAATTTAATTTAGCACAAATTAAAGTTTTGTGATTGACCAATAACAACAAAAAGATGTCCATAATAACATAACTCAGATTATTGGTAAAAGCCATACTATATGGCAATGGAAGTGAGCCCCAGCTATATGCAAAAATATGCTGAAGCTCAAGCAAAATGTCAAAGCAAAGAAGACAGATGTAAAGAAATATTGGTTATTCTAATACCATTCCATTTAAAGTTCAGAAAGATGTTACAGTTTACAGTAATGAGGACTTTGGGGTTATTAACGATGTTTCATTTTATTTCAATTTCCCCCTATAATCTTAATCTCTATGATGATTACATGAATGTTTCTACTTGGTAAAAATCATATGGTTATAAAGGGTTTATATGTATATGTATGTATGTATGAATGTATTTGTGCTGTACTTCAATATTATTGTATTTTTTAATTTTTGATTCATTTTTAAAGATTTATTTATTTACTTGAAAGGCAGAGTTACAGAGATGGAGAGAGAGAGAGAGAGAGAGAGAGAGAGAGAAAGAGAGAGAGAGATCTTCCATTTGCTAGTTCACTTCCCAAATGGCTGCAATGGTCAGAGCTGTGCCAAAGCCAGGATCCAGGAGATTCTTTGAGGTCTCCCATGTGAGTTCAGGGGGCCACGCACTTGAACCATATTCTATTGCTTTCCCAGGTCATAGCAGAGAGCTGGACTGTAAGTCAAGCTGCTGGGACTCAAACTGGTGGTCATATGGGGTGCCAGCACTGCAGGCAGTGGCTTTACCTGTTGTGGCACAACTCTGGTCCCTCAATGTTATTTAGTGACAAAAATGATGTCCATGGCATGGGGAATCAAGGTGGTAGTCATTTTCGTGTAGAAGAGAGGGGATTATAAACTGCATGGAACACAAGTGGACTTTGGGGGCTTTTGTGGCTGATGTACTTTGTGACTAGACAGTGGCTAAATGAGTATGTTCACTTTGTGAATACCTTATGTGTATTTATAATCTGTACATTTTTCTATATGTAAGTTATACTGAAGCTAAAAAACTGAAAACAAGATGAAATAAAATACTCAATTTGCTTGCTGTTACATTGTTATGGTGTGGGTGAATGGGCTATGTAAATTCAGATCTAGAAAGTTGACACTGGACTGTTAGTAATGAGCAGCTATCATTCATTCTAATTGTCACAGTTTGGTGAATAAGAACTCATTTATGTTGGTTCTACTATCTATTTAACAGAGTCCTAGAAATGTAGACAGTATGCTTATTTTCCTGGTGACCAGATAATCTAGAACCATCTTGAATTTTTTTATGTCTCAAAATATTGACTCATCTGTTTTCTTTACAGTCCTTGTTCTTTTTAGGATAAAATTATACAGAGCAAAGTCTGCATGCCAGAGATGCAAATCAGATTAATGGTACTCTATTATTATACTAAGTCAATTTTTACACTACACAAGAAAAATTGCAATTGAAATTCATGTATGCAAGGCACTCTTATTCAAGGATCCTTGGATTGCCTATGGTGAAGAAGTGGTATTGTCAATCAAAGTTTTATATATATATATATATGTATATATATAATTTTATATCTATATAACTTTTGGACCAGCAGTTACACTTTGGGAAATTTCAAAAGGAGATTAGTGTATTTTTACATTAGAATATGTTATAGCTGTTGGGAGAGAGAGAGAGCAAGAGAAAGAAAGAGAGAGGTACAAACTCCTTGGTATGGCTGCAGAGCAGGTTGTGACAAAGAAAAATAGCAGAATGAAGGAGGGAGATTCTGGAGCTGCCTCAGTGAACTAGAGCCACAAGAGTAAGTAGAGGAAAGTTCCAGATACAACACTAACATGCAGCTCAATAAGCAGCTGCAGGCTTTCCAATAAAACCTACAATGATCTACGAATTTAGGTTGGCCACAGTAAGACCATAAAAACCCACCAAACTAGGATCAAGTCAACATAAAGAAACCGTTCCCACTGCTGCTTCAAAAGTCCTTCCAGGGGCAGCAGCTTTCAATGAAGCTGAAGCTGGTAAACCAAAGAAGTATTTCCAGAAGCAAAGATGGGCATGAGAGTATTAGAACCAACATGAGATAGACCCCTTTTTTTCAATAAAGGAAGACACGGGTTTCTGATAATCAGAAGTTTTGGGAGTGAATTCTAAAATCTCATCTTGGGGTTGTCCATGACCAAGAAAATTAAATTATATGTTTTGAAATTGAAGTGTTCAATGGGAATGAATTGAGAAAGAGCTATCTTCTCCTCTTTTCTTAAAGAATAGTATAAGACAGTCATTGGAGTCCTTTTTTGTTAAAGATTGAATAGTACACCAAAAATAAATTAGAGCTAATTTATATTTTATATACAAATGTCAAGAAATTAGTTAATTTGTAGTTTCATATGATTAGTTTCCAAGATTACAGATAATAAAGAAATCAGAAACATTAATTTTTGAAATTTTTATTTATATAAGCTGAACAAATTTCATGTATTTCATATATATATATATACACACACAGAATTAAGAGCATAATGATAATTCCTACCCTGTCCTTTCCTCCCACCCATGGTCCAATTCTCCCTCCTCCTTTCTTCCTTATTTTTTTTTTAATTCTTTCAATGACAGTCAGTTAATTTGATAATTACAAGCTTGACTCTCAACCAAATAATGAATTCAGCAAGTAGTAAATAGAAAAACACATTTCCTCAAGAGTATAGATGAAGGCTGTAACCATATTCAAACCTCAAAATGTTGATTTCACTCATATACATTACATTTTTATGCTATGTATATTAATTACTACAAATAACGGAAACATTTATCTTTTGGGGACTGGCTTATTTTTGGGGGACTGGCTTATTTCACTAAGTATAATGGGTTCCAGCTGTATATATTTTATGGCTGAACACTATTCCACAGTGTGTATGTATGACATTTTCTTTATCCAGTCATCAATTGTTGGACACCTGGGTTAATTCTATATCTTAGGTATTATGGTAGGTAAAGATAACTTTCATATGCTGATTTCATTTCCTTTGGGTAAATTCCCAGGAGTAGCATGGCTGGGTCATATGGTGGATAAATTATCAGGTTTCTGAGGAATATCCAGATTATCTTCTATAATTGTTACACTAGTTTACATTCCTACAAACAGTGGATTAGGGTACCTTTTCCCCCCACATACAGTCCAGCATTTATTGTTTTCTGATTTCTGTAAGAGAGCCATTCTAACTGGGGTAAGGTGAAACCTCATTATAGTTAATATTTGCATTTTCCTTATGGCTACTGATCTTGAGCATTTTTTCATGTGTCTGCTGTCCATTTTAATTTCCTCTGTTGGAAAATGCCTGTTAAGGTCCTCTGCCCACTTCTTAAATGGATTGTTTGTTGTTGTCATTGTTGTTGAGTTTCTTGAGCTCTTTAGAAACTTTTTAGCTTGATGTAATCCTATATGTCTATTTTGGCTTTGATTGCCTATGCTTCTGGGGTCTTTTTCAAGAAGTCTTTGTTATGCCAATGTCTTGCAGAGTTTCCCCCAATGTTTTCCTTTTGTAATTTGATGATATCAGGTTGTAGGTTTAGATCCTTGATCCATTTAGAGTTGCTTTTTGTATAAGGTGTAAGGTAGGGGTGTTGTTTCATTCTTTAATACTTCTCCTTGTGAAGATCCAATTTTCCCAGCACCATTGTTGGCGAAACTGTCCTTTGTCCAGGGACTGATTTTATCTCATTAGTTTTTTGTAGATGTATAGATTAATATCTGGGGTTTCTATTCTGTTCCATTGGTACATATATCTGTTTTTCCATCAGTACCAGCCTGTTTTGATTATAACTACCCAGTAGTATGTCTTGAGATCTGGCATTGTAATGTCTATGGTTTTGTTTTTGTTGTGTAAGATTGTTTTTGCTTTTTGAGGTTTCTTCTGCATGAATTTTAGCATTTTTTTTCTAGATTTGAGGATGTTTTTGTTGGTATTTTAATTGGGGTTGCATTGAATATGTAAATTTGTTTGGGTGGTGTGGACATTTTGATGATATTAATTATCCCAATCCATAAATGTGGAAGATTTTTTCCTTTTTTGGTGTATCTTCTTCTATTCCCTTCTTTAATGTTTTGTAATTTTCATTGTTGATATCTTTACAATATATTTCAATTTTTGCAGTTATTTTGAATGGTACTGATTCTGGCAAGTTCTTTTTTAACCAGGCATTGTCTGTGTATACAAATGCTATTGATTTTTGTGTGTTTATTTTATACCCTACAACTTTACCAAACTCTCCTATGAGTTCCAATAGTCTCTTAGTAGAGTCTTTTTCTTTATAGATAGGATCATGTCATCTACAAACAGCAATACTTTGACTTCCTACTTTCCAATTATATCCCTTCAATTTGTTTTTCTTGCAGAATGGCTTTGGCTAAAACTCCTAGAGGTATTCCGAATAGCAATGATGAGAGTGGGTATCCTTGTCTGATTCCATATCGTATTGGAAATGCTTATAACTTTTCAATATGATGCTAGCTGTAGATTTGTGACATATCCCCTTGATTGTGTTGAGAAATGTCCCTTCTATACCCAATTTTCTTAACGTTTTTATCATGAAAGAATGTTGTGTCATCTTAAATAGTTTCTCTGCACCTATCAAGATAATACTGTTTTAATTATTTAATTTGTAAATGTGATGTATAACATTTATTGATTTGCATATGTTGAATCTTCCCTGCATATCAGGGATAAATTCCACTTTTTCTCAGTGAGTGACCTTGGTGATGTGCTATTGAATTTGATTAGCTGGTATCTTGTTGAGGATTTTTGCATCTATGTTCATCAGGGATATTGGTCTCTAGTCCTCTTTTTTATGGCCTAGAGTATGTTATATTCTAAAGAACATTCCATGCATGGATGAAAAGAATGTGTATTCCTCAACTGATGTTAAAGACATCACTTAGATGTAGACATCAATTAGGTCCATTTGCTCCATAGTATATAATAGCTCTGTTGTTTCTTTGTTGATATTTTTAATCTTGTTGATCTGTCCATTGAATAATATGGGGTGTTGAAATCCCCCAATACTATTGTATTGGAGTCTATGCCTCACTTTAGATTTATTCATTTGTTTTAAATGACCTGATGACCTGGAATTGGGTGCATATACATTTACTATAGTCACACCTTCCTGTTGAGATGATCCCTTAATCATTGCATAATGCACTACTTTTTCTCTTTTAACAGTTTGTATGAGGTCTATTTGTGTGATATTAGGATGCCTACTCCTCCTGCCCTTTTTTGTTTTCTGTTAGCATGGAATATCTTTCTCCATCCTTTCACTTTTAGTCTGCATGTATCTTTGTTGGTGAAGTATGTTTCTCATAGGCAACAAATAGATGGGTCTTGATTTTTAATCATTTCAGCCGGTCTGTGTCTTTTAATTGGAAAATTATACCATTTACATTCAAAGTTATTACTGATAAGTAATGAATAGATCCTGCCATTTTCCATAAATATTCCCATTGTTTGCTTTGGATTTTCTTTGCACTTTTACTAGGATATTTTCTGCCTTCATGTTCTTTCATATTGATGACAATCTTTCTCTGTTTCTATGTGTAGCACATCCTTAAGCATCATTTGTAATGCTAGACAATTGTTACAAATGGTGACAAATTCTTTGATTTTCTGTTTGCTTTGGGAGATTTTTATTTCACCTTCATGCATAAATAAGAGTTTTGCAGATCTTCACATTCTTTCATAATGATGACTGTGTTTATCTGTTTCTCTGTGTAGGACATCCTTAAGCATCATTTGTAATGCTGGACAAATGGTGACAAATTTTTTCAACTTTTGCTTGTTTTAGAAGGTCTTTATTTCATCTTCATTTATAAATTAGAGCTTTTCTGAGTTGACAGGTTTTTTTGTTTTGTTTTGTTTCTGGGACTTGGACAATGTGTTTCCATTCTCTCCTAGTTTATAGGGTTTCTGATGAGATATCAGCTGTCGGTCTAATTGGAGATCCTCTGAAGATATTATGGCATTCCTTTAGTGCACATTTTGGAAACTTTTCTTTACATTTTACTTTTGAAACCTTGATGAAGATTTTTCTAGTCATGCCTATTAGGAGTTCTGTGTACTTCCTATACTCAGGGACAGTATTAGAGAAAGAGAATATTGTATTGGGTTAGAAATGTTGTTGGAGTATTGACTGAAAGTAAATTTAGATAACAAAGAACAATTACTTACAACCAAAATAAATTGGTATTTTGCATGTGCTTCTCTTGTTTTTTACTTTTAACTTGTACCTGTAAAGCAGTTCCAAAAAAATAAAAATAAAACAAACAAACAAACAAACAGGAAAATTCTCTTTGCCCTGATATGAAAATATTTTCAGTGAAACACACAAGACCCAGAATAGAATAAGTTATGTATTATCACACATCAGAAAGGGTGAACTCTTAACCATATTTGCTTACATTGGCAAAAGGAATCTTCAGGGGGATTGAAAAGAAACCTAAAAAACATTGTTTATGGGGTAAAAATTTGGAGTGGGGTGATTAGCATTAGGGTAATATCAACACTTTTAACTCTTTGCTTTTTTTAAAATCATGTGTTCAGACCATGTATATTACCTTTCCAAATATTAGAAGTAAAACATAATCACAATTAAAAATAAATAACTAAGACATTAATCTGTACTGAAATAGATTCCATGTCCTTTAGCATTCTTTTAATCATTCAAGCAAAACTTAATTATACTCTCTTTTCTTTTACAATGTAATGAGGTATATAATGCCCCATCTAGATGAAAACCTAATAGAAACTAACATAATTACCTATTTATTTTCTATGCTAGTACAAAAGAAAATATAATATTATAATACTTGAAATAAACTATGGAATGAATATTAATATTACAGTTCCTTTTGGCAGCCATCCTTTGAATGCGTTTCATAAACATCACACTATTAAATTACTTTATTCTTGAATCAGCAGCAGTAATTCCTCATTCTGTTGTGACTGTCAAAATTCTCATTAAATGTTGTGTTCCAATTTTTTTTATTTTGAATAAATAAAGTTTAATAACAAGTTTTTACTTGGAGTTTAGAAGTTTTCTTAAGATTTATTTATTTATTTGAAAGGAAGAATTAAAGAGAGAGAAAGAGAGAGAGGAGGGAGAGAGAAACCGAGACAGAAACAGAGACAGAGATCCTCTATTCCCTGGTTCACTCCCCAAATGGCTGTAATGACCAGAGCTGAGCCAATCTCCTGAAGCCAGGAGCCAGGAGCTTCTTCCAGGTCTACTATGTGGGTGCAGGGGCCCAAGAACTTGGGCCATCTTCTACAACTTTCACAGGAACATCAGCAGGGAGCTAGATTGGAAGTGGAGCATATGGCTCAAACTGGTGCCCAAATGGGATGCCAGCACCGCAGACAGCAGCATTACTCATTATGCCACAGCATAGGCCCCGGTTTAGCAGCTTTTGCCTACTAGATCTCACACAACATCATGGAAGCCAGTTCTATTCTTCTAAAATGTCATATTCCAAAGTCATATGATAAGTATCTTTTAACTACATTGGTAAATATTTTAAGCGCTCACCAATATGTATGACTTCTTTTCTTCTGGGCAAAACTGTCAAAGGGCTATTTGTAAACTCATGTGAGTAAATGTGATCATTTGCCTGAATACTGGCTAATAGAATGTCTTGGTAGCAAGGTTGTTACTTCCAGGACTAGCTCATTATAATCTCCCACCTACAACTTTATCTTTTCTTTTTATTGTACTAATGAACCAAATGACAATTTACTTGACTTAGAAGATAGGCATAGCAAAATGAGAAAATACTTGATCTTGTGTTAGGACCTATTGTGCCATTGAGGCACAAGTAGTTCATCCAAAACCCAATGAAACTGAGTGCAGATGGGTCTAAAAACCAGTGGAATTTTTATTTACTGCTGCAAGCGGAATAGACATTCCAAAGTGATAAGACAATAAAATGTGAATAAGTGACTTTACCAGTGAGAGTTTCTGAACATCCCCAACCCACCTTACTAGGGTGGATGTGTGGCTCTGCCCATCCACGTGACCACCTCCCAACTAGTAGATTGAAAGGAGACCACTGCCTACTGCTGAACAGGCTAAAAAAAATCTTGCTTTCAGACCCCACTATGCCATCTCTCCTAAATAAAGCCATATCTGCCTTGGCTGATCATCTCTGCACCTTCCTAAGACCCCTGGACACATCCCTTTCGATAATCTACGTGAGGCTTTACCAAATATTCAATATCTGTGGTGTTAGGTCCTTGTATAACAGAATTTGCCTACCTGACCATTATAGAAACTAATTTTGTAGATCTGAAACAATTTAAAGATATTTTTAAATGGATAGGGTTTATTGTCACAAATTACTGCAATTTTAAGGTCCCCAGGACACAAAAACAGAGATTTAGGAAACATTTTAATTTATATTACTCAGCATTAAAGTGAGCTTTTTTTTTTTTTTACAGAAGATCAGTTTAGTATGCATTAAGTAAAGATTTCAACAGTTTGCACCCCCATAGAAAAACAAAGTGAAATATATTGTTTGAGTACTTGTTATAGCATTAAATCTCAATGTACAGCACATTAAGGACAGAGATCCTACATGAGGAGTAAGTGCACAGTGACTCCTGTTGTTGACTTTACAAATTGACACTCCTGTTTATGGCATCATTAATCTCCCTATGCTCCAGTCATGAGTTTCCAAGGTTATGGAAGCCCTCTGAGTTCTCCGACTCTGATCATTTTTAGACAAGGTCATAGTCAAAGTGGAGGTTCTCTCCTCCCTTCAGAGAAAGGTACCTCCTTCTTTGATGACCTGTTCTTTCCACTGGGATCTCACTCACAGAGATCTTTTTGCCAGAGTGTCTTGGCTTTCCATGCCTGAAATACTCTCATGGGCTTTTCAGCCAGATCCGAATGACTTTAGGGCTGATTCTGAGGCCAGAGTGCTATTTAGGACATGTGCCATTCTATGAGTCTGCTGAGTATCTCACTTCCCATGTTGGATCACTCTTCCCTTTATTTATTCTATCGGTTAGTGTTAGCAGGTACTAGACTTGTTTATGTGCTCCCTTTGACTCTTAGTCCTTTCATTATGATCAATTGTGAACTGAAATTGATCACTTGGAATAGTGAGATGAAATTGGTACATGCCACCTTGATGGGATTGAATTGGAATCCCCTGGTATGTTTCTAACTCTACCATTTGGGGCAAGTCAGCTTGAGCATGTCCCAAATTATACATCTCTTCCCTCTCTTATTCCCACTCTTATGTTTAACAGGGATCACATTTCAGTTAATTTTAAACACTAAAGAATAACTGTGTATTAATTACAGAATTAAACCAGTCATATTAAGTAGAACAGACAAAAAAAAATATTAAGAGGGATAATGTATTAAGTTGTTCATTAACAATCAGGGCTATGCTGATCAAGTCACCATTTCCCATAGTGTCCATTTCACTTCAGGAGGTTTCCTTTTTGGTGTTCAGTCAGTTGTCACCGATCAGGGAGAACATATGGTATTTGTCCCTTTGGGACAGGCTTACTTCACTCAGCATGATGTGTTCCACATTCCTCCATTTTGTTGCAAATGACTGGATTTCGTTGTTTCTTACTGCGGTATAGTATTCTAAAGAGTACATATCTCATAATTTCTTTATGCAGTCTACCATTGATGGGCATTTAGGTTGGTTCCAGGTCTTGGCTATTGTGAATTGTGCTGTGATAAACATTAGGGTGCAGACTGCTTTTTTGTTTGCCAATTTAATTTCCTTTGGGTAAATTACAAGGAGTGGGATTGGCTGGGTTGTATGTCAGGGTTATATTCAGGTTTCTGAGGAATCTCCAGACTGACTTCCATAGTGGCTTGACCAGTTTGCATTCCCACCAACAGTGGGTTAGTGTCCCTTTTTCCCCACATCCTCGCCAGCATCTGTTGTTGGTAGATTTCTGTATGTGAGCCATTCTAACCAGGGTGAGGTGAAACCTCATTGTGGTTTTGATTTGCATTTCCCTGATTGATAGTGACCTTAAACATTTTTTCATGTGCCTGTTGGCCATTTGGATTTCCTCTTTTGAAAAATGTCTATTGAGGTCCTTGGCCCATCTCTTAAGTGGGTTGTTGGTTTTGATGTTGTGGAGTTTCTTGATCTCTTTGTAGATTCTGGTTATCAACCCTTTATCTGTTGCATAGTTTGCAAATATTTTTTCCCATTCTGTCAGTTGTCTCTTCACTCTCCTGATTGTTTCTTTTGCAGTACAGAAACTTCTCAATTTGATGCAATCCCAATAGTTGATTTTGGCTTTGACTGCCTGTGCCTCCCGGGTCTTTTCCAGAAATTCTTTGCCTGTGCCAATATCTTGAAGGGTTTCTCCAATGTTCTCTAATAACTTGATGGTGTCAGGTCTTAGATTTAGGTCTTTAATCCATGTTGAGTGGATTTTTGTGTAAGGTGTAAGGTAAGGGTCTTGCTTCACGCTTCTGCACGTGGAAATCCAGTTTTCCCAGCACCATTTATTGAATAGACTGTCCTTGCTCCAGGAATTGGTTTTAGATCTTGATCAAATATAAGTTGGCTGTAGATGTTTGGGTTGATTTCTGGTGTTTCAATTCTGTTCCATTGGTCTATCCATCTGTTTCTGTACCAGTACCATGCTGTTTTGATTACAACTGTCCTGTAGTATGTCCTGAAATCTGGTATTGTGATGCCTCCGGCTTTGTTTTTGTTGTACAAGATTGCTTTAGCTATTCGAGGTCTCTTGTGCCTCCATATGAATTTCAGCATCATTTTTTCTATATCTGAGAAGAATGTCTTTGGTATCTTGATTGGGATTGCATTGAATCTATAAATTGCTTTTGGGAGAATGGACATTTTGATGATGTTGATTCTTCCAATCCATGAGCATGGAAGATTTTTCCATTTTTTGGTATCATCTTCTATTTCTTTCTTTAAGATTTTGTAATTCTCATCGTAGAGATCTTTTACGTCCTTGGTTAAGTTTATTCCAAGGTATTTGATTGTTTTTGTAGCTATTGTGAATGGGATTGATCTTAGCAGTTCTTTCTCAGTCATGGCATTGCTTGTGTATACAAAGGCTGTTGATTTTTGTGCATTGATTTTATATCCTGCCATTTTGCCAAACTCCTCTATGAGTTCCAATAGTCTCTTAGTATAGTTCTTTGGATTGTCTAAGTAAAGAATCATGTCATCTGCAAAGAGGGATAGTTTGACTTCTTCCTTCTCAATTTGTATTCCTTTGATTTCTTTTTGTTGTCTAATGGCTCTGGCTAAAACTTCCAGAACTATGTTAAATAGCAGTGGTGAGAGTGGGCATCCCTGCCTGGTGCCAGATTTCAGTGGAAATGCTTCCAACTTTTCCCCATTCAATAGGATGCTGGCTGTGGGTTTTTTATAAATTGCTTTGATTATATTGAGGAATGTTCCTTCTATACCCAATTTGCTTAGAGTTTTCATCATGAAAGGGTGTTGAATTTTATCAAATGCTTTCTCTGCATCAATTGAGATAATCATATGGTTTTTCTTTTGCAGTCTGTTAATGTGGTGAATCACATTGATTGATTTGCAAATGTTGAACCATCCCTGCATACCAGGGATGAATCCCACTTGGTCTGGGTGGATGATTTTCCTGATGTATTGTTGTACTCTATTGGCCAGAATTTTATTGAGGATTTTTGCGTCTATGTTCATCAGGGATATTGGTCTGTAATTTTCTTTCAGTGCTGCATCTTTCTCTGGCTTAGGGATTAAGGTGATGCTGGCTTCATAGAAAGAATTTGGGAGGATTCCCTTTTTTTCGATTGTTCTGAATAGTTTGAGAAGAAATGGGATTAGTTCTTCTTTAAATGTCTGGTAGAATTCAGCAGTGAATCCATCTGGTCCTGGGCTTTTCTTTGTTGGGAGGGCCTTTATTACTGTTTCAATTTCTGTTTCAGTTATGGGTCTATTTAAGTTTTCTATGTCTTAATGATTCAATTTTGGTGGATTGCATGTGTCCAGGAATCTATCCATTTCTGATAGATTTTCCTGTTTGCTGGCATACAGGTCCTTGTAGTAATTTCTGATGATTCTTTTTATTTCTGTGGTGTCTGTTGTTATGTTTCCTTTTTCATCTCTGATTTTATTGATTTGGGTCTTTTCTTTTTTTAGTTAGTTGGGCTAATGGGGTGTCAATTATGTTTATTTTTTCAAAAAACCAGCTCCTCGCTTGGCTGATTTTTTGTAGTGTTTTTTTTTGGATTCAATCCTGTTAATTTCTTCTCTGGTTTTAATTATTTCTCTTCTCCTACTAGATTTGGGTTTGGTTTGCTGCAGTTTTTCTAGATCCTTGAGGTGAATTGAAAGCTCATCTATTTGGTGCCTTTCCAATTTCTTGATATAGGCACCTATTGCTATAAATTTGCCTCTCAATACTGCTTTTGCTGTATCCCATAAGTTTTGATATGTTGTGTTGTTGTCTTCATTTACTTCCAGAAAGTTTTTGATTTCTCTTTTGATTTCTTGAATGACCCAGTGTTCATTCAGGAGCATGTTGTTCAGTCTCCATGTGTTTGCATACTTTCTGGGGTTTCCTGAGTTGCTAATTTCCAGCTTCATTCCACTGTGGTCTGAGAAGCTGCATGGTATGATTCTAATTCTTTTGAATTTGCTGAGACTTGCTTTATGGCCTAGTATGTGGTCAATCCTAGAGAAGGTTTCATGCACTGCTGAGAAGAATGTGAAGTCTGTAGATGTAGGGTTGAAAGTTCTGTAGATATCTGTTAGATCCATTTGGGCAATAGTGTCAATTAAATCTGCTGTTTCCTTGTTGATCTTCTGTCCGGATGATCTGTCTATTTCTGAGAGTGGAGTATTGAAGTCCCCCAGTACTATTGTATTGGAATCTAAATCTCCCTTTAAGTCCCTTAACACATCTTTTAAATAGACCGGTGCCCTGTAATTAGGTGCATATACATTTATAATAGTTACATCTTCCTGTTGAATTGAACCCTTAATCATTATATAGTGTCCCTCTTTGTCTCTCTTAACAGTTTTTGTATTAAAGTTTATTTTGTCTGATATTAATATGACTACACCTGCTTTTTTTTTGGTTTCTGTTGGCATGGAATATCTTTTTCCAACCTTTCACTTTCAGTCTGCATGCCTCTTTGTTAGAGAGATGTGTTTCTTGTAGGCAACAAATAGTTGGGTTGTGTTCTTTGAGCCAGTCAGCCAAACGGTGTCATTTAACTGAAGAATTCAGACCATTAATGTTCAATGTGACCATTGATACGTAGTGACTTTGCCCTGCCATTTTCCCGGAAATATTTTCTAGTATATGCTTTGAGTTTCCCATGCTCTTTTACTGGTAGGTTTTCTTCCTTTCCCTTCTTTCATATTGATGGCCGTGTTTCTGTGTTTCTGAGTGTAGCACATCTTTAAGTATCTTTTGCAGGGCCGGACGAGTGGCCACAAAGTCTTTCAATTTCTGTTTGCTATGAAAGGTCTTTATTTCACCTTCATTCACAAATGAGAGCTTGGCAGGATATAATATTCTGGGCTGGCAATTTTTCTCTCTTAGCACCTGTGCTATGTCTCGCCATTCCCTCCTAGCCTGTAGTGTTTCTGATGAGAAGTCTGCTGTGAGTCTGATTGGAGATCCTCTGAGAGTAATCTGACGTTTCTCTCTTGCACATTTTAGGATCTTTTCTTTATGTTTCACTGTGGTAAGTTTAATTACCACGTGTCGTGGTGAGGATCTCTTTTGGTCATGTTTATTGGGGGTTCTATGAGCTTCCTGCACTAGGATGTCTCTGTCCTTCTCCAAACCTGGAAAGTTCTCTGCTAGTATCTCACTATAAAGGCCTTCTAATCCTTTCTCTCTCTCCATGCCTTCAGGAACTCCTAGAACTCGAATGTTGTTTTTTTTAATAGTATCCTGTAGATTCCCAACAATATTTTTTAGATTTCTAATTTCCTCTTCTTTTCTTTGGTTTGACTGTATGTTTTCCTGTGCTCTATCTTCTAAGTCTGATATTCTCTCTTCTGCTTCACCCATTCTGTTTTTAAGGCTTTCTAATGTGTTTGTCATTTGATCTATTGAGCTCTTCATTTCATTTTGATTTCTCTTCACTATCACACTTTCCTGTTCTACTAGTTTCTGAATTTCATTTTGATTCTTCCTTAAAATTTTATTTTCACGAGAGAGATTTTCAATCCTGTCCAATAAGGATTTCTGTAGTTCAAGGATTTGCTTTTGAAAACTTCTAAATGTTCTTATCATAAATTTTTTGAAATCCGTATCTTGCATTTCTTCTATCTCATCATCTTCATAATCTTGGTTTGGGGTGTTTTGTTTATTTGGAGGCACCATAGTGTCATCGTTGATCTTGTTCCCTTGATTTCTGTGTTTGTTGCTTGGCATAGTTAATTCTTCTTTCGTCACTGTGCGGTTTTTTTTTTAATTTAAAAAAAATTTTTTTTTTATTTTATACTATGTCCGTGTTAAGTGGACTGCCTGCTGTTGGAGGAGCCTTGGAGGCTTGAGATGGGTGCGGCCTGAGAGCTCTGCTTGGTTCTTCCTGGTTAAGGGTGTGCAAAGGTGACACCCTCAGGTTATGCGTGGTAAATCTCTCTCTCTCTATTTATTTATTTATTTATTTATTTTATTTATTCAGGGGGTAAGTAACACCGCACGGCACGGCTGTGCAGAATTGATGCTATTTAGCTTCCAGTCTCTGGCTTCTACCCAAAGAGTCTGTGTAGGCTCCTCTGGACTCCCACTGGGTTGCCTAGGCTACTGAATTGTAGTGACTCAGTTCCTTAGCTCTCCCCTGTTGATATGTAAATCCAGAGAGGGGGCCTGCTCTTTGTCTCTTGCGAATTCTTCAAGCCTTGCAGCCTTGCAACCTTTGCAAGGTTAGGGGAAAGAGAAACCCCCAAGCTTTTTTTTTTTTCTTTCTTTCCGGTAGTGAGTTTGCTGCACTTTCCGGCCCCCCTCTAGATTCTGACCCCCGTTTCCCTGCCAATGTCTCAGGTTATTGAGCTCACCTCCCCTTCCAGCGCCGATGTGTGGACTTGGAGCCCTGGACGTTGCAACTCTCCCCACTGTTGTCTGTGTGACATGCACTCCCCTTCCTGCACTGGCACGCAGACCCTGCGGCTTCCGCGGCACCCGCGGCTCCCGCGGCTCGGCTTCCGTGCGGTGGGCGACCTTGTTCTCCCAGTAGGTCCTCCAATTCACAGCCACTTGATCCAGAAGAGTTTCCTCTGCAATATTTTCCTGGTTCTTTTTTCTGAGGCTACCGTAACTCCCCTTTTATTAAACTAAATTTTCCCGGACTATCGGTGCGCGCCCTCACTATTCCGCCATCTTGGCTCCACCCTAAAGTGAGCTTTAAAATTTGAGGTCTGATTACAATTAGAAAAATATTCCAGGCCAAAGAACATGATAGCTGGATTATGAGCTAAGTTTTATATACCTGGTTCAAATTTTGCTTCAGTACAGATCTTGTGTTTCATGAGTATAAGTTTTATCTTTTTATTTTCTGATTTACTAGTATTGCTTCCATGTCCTATATATTTTCTGACTTTCTTTATTATAGGACATTGCATAGGACATAAAAAACAAAATATTTAAGTATTACTGAAAATTTCCAAATCTTTGTTTTGACACAATGTAATCTTTCTCTATATTTAAGTTTTGGCTTTAGGAAAAGTATATAGATGAGGATGCAAAATGGAATTCACATGGAGATTGTAGAGTGAGTTTTGCTTTTTCTCTTGTATTCTGCTTATTAAGACTATCTAGTGTTTTACAAATTATTAGAGAAGAAAATCTATGCTCTGGGGAATGTGACTGGAGAATAGAATAATGTTTGTTAAGAAGGTTGCATTTAATTCAAAAGATATAAGATATTTAATGGTTTTATGTAATATTCTCTTTTAATTCATTACAAGGGAAAAAGCCTCTGTGTGTGTGTGTGTGTGTGCGTGCACGTGCTTTGGCTACTGCCATCTTCTGTTTATGAAAGGGAATTTTAGTATTGGATATATTCATTACAATGACAATTCATGTGTCCAAAATCCCCTTAACTAATTCAGAAAGGCAAAAATATAACGAATTTGACATTTAAATTTGATCGAAACAGTATTAAGGCTCATTAAGAAATGACATATTTAAACTTTATCACCAAGTTCATGAACAATAAAAAGAAATTTAGAAAATGTTTTCTAACAGACTTTTTAAAACTTTTGGCTGATCCATTAGTTCCTTGGTTCTGTGGGAATAAATTGGGACAGGGAGCATCTGCCATAGACTGTTCTGAGATGTAAATATGAATAATTTAAAGCTTACCATTATAAATTTAAAATGTTACCCAATTGAGAAGTTTTTTTTTTACAAATACATTATTTCAAGAAGTTCCAAAATTATACAAGAATATAATAAAAATCATTTCTCAGTTTGCGACTTTCCACACTTGGTTATTTTTATTGGAAAATTTTAAATTTCCCTTGAAATTTAATTTTGAAACATGTGTGCTAAAAATGCAATTTCCAGAAACATCAATTTTATTTTAATTCAAGAAAAAATTGATATTTTTGCAATATAATTAAATTACATAAAACTATGTAAGGCTGTGACTATCCAAATTCCTATATCCACTTTTGTCCAAGTCATGTTCCTACTTGGCTACACTGCTTGAACAAAGCTTTGTGATTTATTTCCATCTTTCATTGGAAAGACAACAGCTAAGGAGTATTTATTGCTCAGGACAACTTAGTAGGTGAAGAATCACTGAAGTAAGGGGCAGAAAGAACCAAATCTAGTGCTCTTGCAAGCACACGTTATAGATAAACAAGGAAGTAAGCAAGTATAACAAGGGAAGGAGGATTCTGATGACACCAAATTTATGAGGCATCTGTGTGTAGATTTCGACTGTCTCTAGCAGATCTCCTGCAACCTGAATATTTGTTTTCTTGCATTTAGATAAAGCAGAATATTAGCTATAAACTCTGCTTGCATGTGCATACACACATGTTCTGTCATTCTATCAAACTCCACTCCATGGTAGACCCCAAATCACACACTGAGCAGCATGACATTACCAAGAAAAGAACCTAGGTTTACAAATGAGACACAGCTGTAAAACTCTTCTCAAGAAGTGGTAATTCTAGTAAGTGAAAGAGCATAATTATGATGGAGGTAATCTGAAGTTGCCTCAAAACCTGTATTTTCATGAAAAGTGTTCTAAGTGCCTACTTGTGAGTCATGAAGTGCTGACCCTTATGTAGGCATTTAATAAACCAAACACACATTTTACTTGGCACCAGTGCATGCATTGTATTTTTATATTAAATTAGCAATTCTTTCATAGATTCCAGGGATATTCAATAAGAAGCATTATTCGAACGGTAAATGTATTTTCTGTGCATAGTTATTAGCTATTCAGTACTTTGAAATTCAATTGCATCTATCCTGTGAAAATATTAACATGTAAATATAATCACATGAAATTTTTTCTTGGAATTTAGTTTGACATTTTAGCGATACATATTATAAACACAGAAGTTATGCAATCTGGTGAAATGAAAGCTTTAGGATATTTGATTATAGAGAATTCATCCCCTCAACTTGCCTGGAAACATACATGAAAAATACATATTTCTTTGCCTTGTGTGAAATTCTTTGAGTTAATCAACTCCTGTACTTTTCCTTCATTATAGGGGCAAATGGGATGTTGTGTTAAGTTGTGGTACTTTTAGAAGGATAAAAATTGACCCTCACTCTTGGTCTCTCACATTGGAGGAGCGGGGAGAAGGAGCAGTCTCAGTGGGGATGAGAGGGAATGTCCTACTCAGCCAGCGATTTTCTGTGTGCCATGGACATTGGTAGAATAAACAGTCTGTCTGCAGACACAGGCAGGATTTGTTTCTAACTTCCTGCTCTGTACAGTGCAGGAAACTAAACATAAAAGTTATCAAGAATGTCAACCTTCAGAAGCCCCCCAACATTTACAGTCAGCACTTATCACACTCAACCCACCAACATTTACAATCAGCACTTATCTCACTCAACCTTCTCCTTGTCAAAGCGGGTCTATATTAGAAGCCAGGGGATCTGGATACAAGTAGAAAATATATATGAAGATCTATTGGGGAGAGAAAGTATGCAGATTGAAAAACATACCATTTCGTGCAGATCCATTTCCAAGACAGGTGTAGAAAACACCAGAGATTTAGATTTGGACCTTTTGGCAGAGGTCTCCCTGTTGTTTCCTCTCAGGCGGCTGTACCTTGGCCTTCATAAACCTCGACATGGGTTTCAACATTTACAAATATTTTATAGCTGATTTCAAAAGAAAGATACTGATCTCCACAAAACTTTTAAAAATGACCACAGCTTGACAAAGCAGCAACAATGAATTAAAATCAAGCAGAAGCCCAATTGAGTAGTAGGAGCTATGGAAGGTGAAGTGTAAGGATTGCCTTTTAGGTAACACAACACTTAATCAATCAGTACTCTGTGTGCATTATTGTGTTTTATAGCAATGCCAATATTTTAGATGATCCATCAAGATATTCCGATATTACTTCCAAATAGCTGCAAAATCCACTTCTCACCACTATTGCTGCTCCCAAGCCACCACTGGCTCATAAGTAGATTGCAGTGATCTCTCTATGTCTAATTTTTTCTCTTTTATCTCCTAAAGTCTCTTTTCAGCAGAGGTGAAAAGAGTAACTCCGAACATAAGCCAGGCTAAGTCACTTCTGGAACCCTGTAATGGATCCCATTTCACCAAGTCTGAATTGTCTAAAATCAGGGCCTGAAATGAAGAGTCTTGTAACAGTGATAAAGAGAAAGTGTAATCGCAGTTGCAGCCTGAGCAGAGAGTGAATCAGGATAGAGTAGCAGAAATGGTTGATCTCAGGTAACTTCTGCTATGGCCTGATACACAGCAAACCAGCTCTGGTATATAAATGCATCACAAATCCATCCCCTGTCGAGGCTAGGAGACTCGCCTATCGAGACTAGGAGGCTTTTCAAACTATTTTGGGGGTGTGCTTTTGATGCAGTGGTAAAAACACTAGTTGGAACACCGACATTCTTTATCAGAGTGCCTGGTTTCATGTCCAGTCTCTGCTCCCAATTCCAGCTCCTGCTGGTGTGAACCAGTGGAAGGCACAAGTGAAATATCAAGTGGTTGAGTTTCTGCCACTCAGGAGATCTGGATTGAGTTCTGCAGGGATTCTGGCTTCTTCCTGGGACAGCTGCTGTTGCAAGCATTTGGGGGAGTGAACCAAAGAATGTAGATCTCTCTCGCTCTCTCTCACTATCTCTCACTGTCTCTGTTCCCACTGTCTCCTTTTCTCTCTGCTCTTCAAATAATTTAAATAAGTAAATAAAATTAAGAAATATAAACCCTCACATCTGTCAACCACTGGCTGAGTGCAGTGACGACTTGCAGTGTGTGTATGGCTCCTGTCTGGTGAGCACTCCCAGCAGTTAGGAGAGAGAGCAGAGACCTGCAAAAAGTCCAGGAGGGTGCCCAGAGCATGCACTACAATAGCTTACAAGGCCTTCAATGACCCAGTATCCCTCTAACTTCAATTGTCACTCAAACAAATAGACTTTGGTTATGAAATAACTTTCTTGAATATGACATAAACAGCAAGCACTGTTCTAGTTCCCAGAGGATATAGCAGAATGAGACCTATAAAGTCTTCAATACCATGGAGATTATGTCCTAATGAGAGACACAAATAATAAGCAAACATAAAAATGTCAACAGTGATCTGTTCTAGGGAGAGATTAAAATGTCACAGGATATAATAATAATAACAATAACAATAATAATAGTAACCAGGTACTTAGATTGAATGCTAAGGAGGAACTTTTTCCAACTCTTGTTACACAACCTAAAGTTGAATAAAAAGAAAGAGCCTGCCAGGCTAAAAGCCTTGAAAAAGAACAGGTAGTATAATGGATAAGCCTTTGAAAAAAGGTGAGTAGCAACAAAAAGAAAGGCTAGTGTTTTCAGAAAGTAGAGGCAAAGGGGATGATGGTTTCAGGTAATGACAAAGATCATAGCTATAGACAATTCTACGAATTTTGCTGTAATAGACGGTAGTAAAAAAAAAAAAACTTGATTACTGGAGGAGAATTGGAGGGCTTTTCCTTTTTGAAAGGATAGATATTTTAGCAGGTTTATTGTAGGGATGATCCAGTGGAGAGAGAAAAGTTGATGACAAGTGAGAGCAGAGATGGTTTCAGGAGTGAAATTTTCAGAAACCATTTGTGGAGATGCTGACTTGAATAACAGAAAGGCCCCCATGTTCACAGGAGGATGAGCAGATAAGTTGATAAATTTGCATATGGACCACTGATTCTAAGACATGATCACAATTTTTTGGAGCACTTGTTACTCTGGTTTCTTCTGAGATTATGACACAATTCAAAACCCTTCAATCTGTTTATTTGCTTTTCAATTTGAAAGGGAAAGACGAAAAAGAGAGAGGAAGAGAGAGGGAAGCAGAGAGTTTCCACCTACTGGTTCACGTTTCAAATGTCTGCACTCCCTCCTGGCTAGGACCGCTGAAGCCCAGAACCAGGAATTCAACCCAGGTCTTCATGAGCAGTAATTGAACAGTAACTCAATACATGAGCTGTCAAAACTGCTGCATGGGGTCTGCATTTGCAGGAAGCTGGAATCAGAAGGGGAGCTGGGGATCAACCCAGGAACTCCAGTATGGAACATGGGATTCTTAATTTATAGGCCAACACTTGTACTTCATTCTATTTATTTTGAACTTAGTATATGAGAGAATGCACAACCGAGAGCAGAGAAAGCTAGTATAAACATTTTTGCTAATCCCATTAGAAGTCAATTTATATTTATCTCAAATACACAAACTTACCATGAGGCAAATAAAAAGAGCATATGTGCCCAAATTACTATGAAATAAAATTAATGCAAAAAAAAAAAAAAAAAAAACCAACGGTGGTGGTTGGGAAGTGTTTCATCACAGCAGGTAAAGCCAACACCTGCAAAGCCATCATCCCATTTGGGCTCCAGCTCCTGTTTTGGCTGCTCCACTTCCAGTCCAACACTCATCTAATGGCCTGAGAGAAACACTGGAGGATGGTCCAAGTGTTTGGGCCCCTGCTACCCATGTAAGAGACCGGATGAAGGTCCTGGCTTCAGAATGGCTCAGTCCTCGCTGTTGCAGCCATCTAGGAGTGAATCAGCAGATGGAAGATCTCTCTCTCTCTCTCTCTCTATCTCCCTCTATTCCTCCCATCTCCTCTTTTTCGTAACTCTAGCTTTCAAATAAATCTTCAAAAAAATTTGGTTATGGAAATGTTAGGGGATGAGCCAAAAGCAAGTCAGAAACTACTTGTAGGAATTTTGAGGAAAGGAACAAAAGCTGTAAAATTATTATTTAGATTGTGGAAAAGTGAGCAATTAGAGAAATGTCAAGGAAAACAAGAACCTTCTCCCACTGCTGAAATGTAAATAATGTAGCTATTTTGGATAGCGATTTGGCAACTTTCAATGAGATAAATGATGTGTGTATATGCTGTGTATCAGCTAGTACATTCTTAGCAGTATCTTTCAAAGGAGCTTTTGATTATACACAGAAAGATCTTTTGATTATACACAGCAGGGCAAGGTTGCAGGCTTTGTCATTGTTTCCACATTACAATGCAGCATTGATTGGGCAGGGAGTAGAAAAATGTCAAGAATGCATGTGGCAATCAAAAGAATGAACAAATTCTATATACTCTATGTATGTATCACTAAAGCTGGAAGTCTAAAACATAATGTTGATTCTAAAGGGGCAAAAGCAGAAAGAGAAATATAATTAGATTTCTTTAAATGCTACATTAAAACAATATTGTATATTGTTTGTTGAATAAAAGTTGTCCTATTTCATGGAGAAAGAAAAATGAGCTCTAGATAAGAAATGAAGAAAAATTTTGAATAAAAATAAGTGTTGACACAAATCAATGATAAAATTTTGCATTAACTGTCGTCAATATCTAAGGCCTCTAAACAATAATAGCAATAAAAACAAAAGACCACATAAAAAGATAAAAATACATTCATATTCATGCTATTTATACAAAGAATGTATTTATAAGTATCTGCTCGAATTTTTAAATATTTATTTATTTATTTATTTGATGGAGTTACAGAGAGAGAGAAAGATACAGAGAGAGCTCTTTCACCCACTGGTTCACTCCCTGAATGGCTGCAATGGTCAAGGCTGGGCCAGGTCAACATCAATAACCAGAATTCCATGTGGTTCTCCCACATGAGTAGCAGGGGCCCAAGCACCTAGCCATCTTCTGCTGTTTTCCCAGGCACATTAGTAATGAGCTGGATCAGAAGTGCAGCAGCCAAGACTCCAACCAGTGCTCACATGGGATGCTAGTGTAACTCACTCTGCTACAATGCTGGCCCTCCTGCTGGAAACTTTATGGGAGGGAGATCCTTTAAGTTTTCCAGTGAGCAAGGAAATTGAATAACAGTACCCTTGTTAGTAATTTGAGATTTATGAGAGGACATTGATAAAAAAATATTTGATGTATAGTGTTCATTGTCCATTTTAGTCAACCTAATTATTAATAAGACTTTTTTTTTTTTTGACAGAATTAGACAGTGAGAGAGAGAGACAGAGAGAAAGGTCTTCCCTTTTCCATTGGTTCACCCTCCAAATGGCTGCTATGGCTGGCGTGCTGCACCGATCTGAAGCCAGGAGCCAGATGCTTCCTCCTGGTCTCCCATGCGGGTGCAGAACCCAAGCACTTGGGCCATCCTCCACTGCCTTCCCGGGCCACAGCAGAGAGCTGGACTGGAAGAGGAGCAACTGGGACAGAATCTGGCGCCCTGACAGGGACTAGAACCCAGGATGCCAGTGCCGCAGGCAGAGGATTAGCCTAGTGAGCAACAGCGCCAGCCAATAAGACTTCTTATTCTGGGGCTCATTCTAACTTTAATTCCTGTCAGTATTTGTTACCTTAAGGTTAGAGGATCTCAAAGGAGACATGCAATAACTGTTAGTGGAGAGTTACTCTAGAGTTTGGGAGATATGTTTATATTACTGCTATATATATGTATATATATGTATATATATATTTGCCTTGTCATTTGTGCAAGATTTCTCAAGAGTGGCAGTACTGTTGACTTTTGGGGATAGATAACCATTTCCTGTTGCAGGGCTGCCCTTTGTTTTAGGATATTAGCAACATCCCCAGAAGGTACACACCACATGCTGGTAGCACCTCTTCTGTAGTTGCTACAATCAAAACTGTCTCAAGCAATTGCCAAATGTCCCTTGACAGTTTACCACAATGTTAAACCAAAGATTGAGTTGTTTACCAGAAACTGATCAGATTTATTGTTTATAAAATATTGCTCAATAAACTGCCTACTATCTGCAGATACTCAGTGCAGAAATAACCCCACAAAGAACTCACATGTATGTGGATATTCAAATAATAGATATATGTCTACAGTATCTTTAAACACACTCCAACACCTACTCAAATATTTATATTATTAGTTCACACTACATGAGATTCTAATATTGAACAAATATGGCATTTTCATATAGTTCTCTCTTAATAATTATCAAGATCAGGGCCAGTGGTATGGCACAGAGAGGTAAGCCACAGCTGGCAACATGGCCTTCTCAATTTGGAGTACAGACTTCAGTCCTGGCTGCTCCATTTCTAATCCAGCTTCCTGCTAATGTGCCTGGATGGTGGTTCAAATATTTTGGAACCAGAATGAAATTACTGGCTTCTGGTTTCAGCTTGGCCTAGTTCTGGCGCTTGTGGTCATCTGGAGAGTGAAACAGTATATGAGAGATCTCTGACACTCCCTCTCTCTCTGTCACTCTGTCTTTCAAATACATAAATTCATAAGTAGATCTTTAAAAAATAATATTCAAGAGCTTCTATCATGTTGTTTATTTGTTTCCATTGTTAGAACTTATTTCCCTTGAGTGCGAATTGTTATGTTCCTCACTCCCATTACAATCTTTTACACTCCACCAACACTGACCATAAATATTAGTTAATTAATTAATGTATACACATAATATACATTTAAGTAGAATTATTATAGTTACCTAAGAAATTCTTCAGTAGCAGAAAACATCTATTTCTGTATTGACTTGAAAATATTCATTATGTAATTCTAGTCAGCTTATGTGTGTTTCGGTTAGCTTAGCAGTTCATGCATGAGCTGTGGAGTAAGATATCCTAGCGATCGACTGATTGCAACATTATGTAACAGCTCTATGGTCCTGTCTGCATGTGAATATGACAATAGTTAACCGCCATGGATTGTTGTGATGGTCAGTGTGATGCCATATGCAGAGCACCCAGGACAGGATCCACTCAGAGTTCTTCCATAGGTGTCAGATGCTTTTGTTTTTTACTTATTTACTCATGTTTCCTGATCAAACTCTGATTTTTGGGGTTTTTTTTTTTTGGCATTTTTCCTCAGCTTGGATAATCTCTTTTAGAAAACAATTTATTAAAAAAACATAGGAATTCAAGGGAGTCTACTATATTTGTCTATCTTTATCACTCAAACAAAACAATAAAATTCCATTAGCTACACATAGAAATGTATATTTAATTGTATTCTGCATTGGGTTAATGTACATAATTTTATGATTTGCCTATTATTAGAATTTAATATAATGACTTCCTACTATATCCGTAGTTCTTAGAGTATTTAAGATTGCATTGCAGTTTCTTTAATCCTCACAAGTAGGAGGGATAATTATATTGCAATTGCACAACTGTTAAAAGATATCATTAAGAGCATTTACATGTTTCCCATTTAAGTTAAATTATACAGTAAGCATTGTAACTTTAAAAATACTTGTCTTTTCTCTTCAAATGTTTTTTTTCCTTATAAGAATTCTTACAAACCTGCAAACCAAAGCATGCAAACATATCCTGTTATCTTGACATGATTATACAAGTTGTGCACAGATCAAATGTTGCATTTCTGTACCTTTATTTTCCAAGAAAGCACTTATTTGATACAAGTAACTTGCAAAAGTGTTTCTGTTAGCTTTTTGCTTTCAAAATGAACAGAATTCTCTCTTTGACATTAGATTCTAATTTATCAGCACATTCAATGTCTACTCCTTCAATAATTCTACCTTTTTGCAACCAAAGACATATGCCATGAATGTAGCATGACCTATACATCAGTTTGAATAATGGACCCCATCAGCAAGTAAGAGTTCCTTTAAAAACTGACTTGAAAATATCCATCACAGTACAAAAGATAAAAGAATTATCAATACCAAGAGTTAAAAAAGCTTTAAATCAGCTCTCTTCCTTACAAAGAGGATGCTGAAAAACCACTCTAATTCTATTTAATTTTTTATCAAGTTAAAAATAGGGCAAGCTAATTTTAATAATATACTTCAATAAAAAATAAACTTATGCTTTTAATATTGGCATGACTGAAATTTTTATAAAAATACTTTCAATCACCAGCAAATTTCTTTACTATCTACTATATTCTTAGAATATGGATAAGTATATCCAGAATCCAAACACAGCTAAAAATAATAAATATCAATAAGCTTTTATTCAATGTATAGAAATTTCATATAAATATTCCTTACTTTGGATAATAGACATATAACTGAAAAATAGGCATTTTTCTTATATTCATTCATTCATTTATTTATTTAAAAATATTTGAGGTAAACAAATTTCATGTGTTAACAGATACAGATTCAGAAACACTCCCTCCTACCCACCCATGTTCCCACACTTCCTCCTCCTTCTTCCCTAATTCCTCTCTTAAATTTTACAATGATCTACATTCGGTTTACTTTTTTTTTTTTTTTTTTTTGACAGGCAGAGTGGACAGTGAGAGAGAGAGACAGAGAGGAAGGTCTTCTTTTTCCGTTGGTTCATCCCCCAATGGTCGCTGCAGCCGGCTCACCACGCTGATCCGAAGCCAGGAGCCAGGTGCTTCTTCTGGTCTCCCATGGGGTGCAGGGCCTAAGGACTTGGGCCATCCTCCACTGCACTCCTGGGCCACAGCAGAGAGCTGGACAGAAAGAGGAGCAACCGGGACAGAATCCGGCATCCCAACCGGGACTAGAACCCGGTGTGCCGGTGCCGCAGGTGGAGGATTAGCCTATTGAGCTGCGGCGCTGGCCCGGTTTACTTTTTACTCAAGATTAACCCTACACTAAATAAACAGTTCAACAAATAGTAAGAACAAAACAGTGTTCCTCAACAGTTCAGACAAAGTCTGCAAACAATCATTGAGTCTCAAAATGTCAGTTTCACACTAATACATTACATTTTTAGGTACTGTATTATTTACCACGGTTCAGGGAAAATATATGATATTTGTGTTTTTGGGACTGACTTATTTCACTAAGTATAATAGTTTCCAGCTGCACCCATTTTGTTGCAAAAGACAGGATTTCATTCTTTTTTTTACAGTTGAGTAGTATTATAATGGTTTAAATATCACAATTTCTTTATTAAGACTTGAGTTGATGGATATCTAGGTTGATTCCATGTCTTAGCTATTGTCAATTGAGCTGCAATGAACATGAAGGTACATACCACTCTTTTGCATGCTGATTTCATTTCATTTGGGTCAATTCCCAGGAGTGAGATAGCTAGGTTATATGGTAGGTCTATATTCAGATTTCTGAGTCATCTCCATACTGTCTTCCACAGTGGCTGAACCAGTTTACATTCGATCAACAGTGGATTAGGGTACTTTTCCCTCACATCCTCATCAGCAATTATTGTTTGTTGATTTCTGGATGAGAGCTGTTTTAATTGGGTTGAGGTGAAACCTCATTGTGGTTTTGATTTGCATTTCCCTGATGGCCAGTGACCCTGAGCATTTTTTCATGTGTTGGTTGCCCATTTGAATTTCCTCTTTTGAAAAATGTCCTGTTCAAGTCATTTCCCATTTCTTAACTGGAGTTTTTGGTTTGTTGTTGTTGAGTTTCTTGAGCTCTTTATAGATTCTGGATATTAATCACTTATCAGTTGCACAGCTTGCAAATATTTTCTCCCATTCTGTTGGTTGCATCTTCACTTTTAAGTATTTTGTTTGCAGTACAGAAGCTTCTCTGCCTCATGTGATCCCATTTGTCAATTTGGACTTTGATTGCATGTGCTTATGGAGTCCTTTCCAATAAGTCTTTACCTATGCCAATTGCTTGAAAAGTTTCCCCAATGTTGTTCTATAGTAATTTGATGGTATCAGGTCATAAATTTAGATCTTTTATCTATTTTTTGAGTTGATTTTTGTATAAGGTGTACAGAACTTATTTAATACCCCTGCACGCAGAGATCCAAATTTCCCAGGATCATTATTTTGAAGAGACTCTTTTTCCTCCAAGGATTGATTTTTATGTCCTTTTTTAAGGACTAGCTGGTTGTAGATGTGTGGATCGACTTCTTGAGATTCTATTCTCTTCCATTTTTCTACATGTCTATTTCTGTGCCCATACCAAGCTCTATTGTTTATAACTGACCTGTAGTATATCTTGAAATCTGGTAGTGTGATGCCTCCAGCTTTGTTTTAGTTGTTAAGATTGCTTTTTTGGGTCTCTTGTGTTTCCATATGAATTTTAACATCATTTTCTAGACCTGAGAAGAGTGTCATTGGTATTTTGATTGGGATCGCATTGAATCTGTAATTACTTTCTGTAGTAGGGACATTTGATGATATTGATTCTTCCAATCCGTGGACATGGAAGATTTTTCCATTTCTTTATGTCTTCTCCTGTTTCTTTCTTTAATGTTTTGTAATTTTCATCATAGTGATCTTTCACATCCTTGGTTAGATTTATTCCGAGGTATTTAAATTTTTTGTTGCTACTATCAATGGAACCGATCTTCCAAGTTCTTTCTTAGCCATGGCACTTTCTGTGTGGATTGATTTCTGGAATTCCTATTCTGCTCAGTTGGTCTACCTGTCTATGTTTGTGCCAGTATCAGGCTGTTTTCATTATAATTTCCCTGGAGTATGTCTTAAGTCTGGTATTGTGATACCTCCAGCTTTGTTTTTTTTTTTTTTTTTTTTTTTGAGATTACTATAGCTATTCAAGGTCTCTTCTGTTTGCATATGAATTTTAACATCAGTTTTTCTATATCTGAGAAGAATATCATTGGTATGTTGTTTGGGATCATATTCAATTTGTAAATTTTCAACAGTGGTATGGATATTTTGATGTTATTAACTCTTCCAATCCACAAACATGGAAGATATTTCCATATTTTGTGCCTTTCTCTCTTTCTTTAATGTTTTGTAATTTTCATCATAAGAATCTTTCACCTCATTGGTTAAATTTATTCCAATGTATTTAAATTTTTATAACTATTGTGAATGGGATTGATCTTACAAGTTTTTTCTCAACCATGGCATTGTCTGTGTTTACAAACACTATTGATTCTTGTGTGTAAATTTCATATCCTGCCACTTTATCAAAGTCTCTCATGAGTTCCAATAGTCTCTCAGTGGAGTGTTTTGGCTACCCAGTTTGTAGAGTCATGTCTTCTGCAAATAGGGATAAATTGACTTCCTCCTTTCCAATGCATATCTCTTTTTTTTTTTTTTTTCTTGCCTAATGGCTCTAACTAAAACTTCCAGGGCCATATTGAGTAGCAATGGTGAAAATGCTCACCCTTTTCTGGTTCCAGATCTTAGAGGGAATGCATCCAACTTTTCCCCATTCAAAAGGATGCTGAATGTGGGTTTGTCACGTATTGCTTTGATTGTGTTGAAGAGTGTTCCTTCCATACTCAGTGCGGTCAAAGTTTTTATCATTAAAGAATATTGTATTTTATCAAATGCTTCCTCAACATCTATTGAGATAATCATATGTTTTTTTTCTTCAGTTTGTTAATGTTATGTATCACATTTATTGATTTTCATATGTTGAACCATCCCTGTATACCAGGGATAAATCCCACTTGGTCCAGGTGAATGATTTTTCTGATGTGTTGCTGGATTCCATTAGCTATTATTTTGTTGAGGATTTTGCATCTTGTTCTTCAGGGATATTGTACTACAGTTCTCTATTGTATCTTTTTCTGATTTAGGAATTAAGTTGAAGCTGGCCTTATGGAAGGTGTTTTGGAGGATTTCTTCCCATTCAATTATTTTGAATGGCTTGAGAAGAATTGGAATTAGTTCTCCTTTTTGAAGTCCAGTAGAATGTAGCAGTGAACCATCTGGATCTGGGCTTTTCTTTGTTTGGAGGGTCTTCATAACTGATTCGATCTCTACCTTGCTTATTGGTCTGTATAGGCTTTCTATGTCTTCACATCTCAATTTTGGTAGATTGTATTTGTCTGGGAATCTATCCATTTATTCTAGATTTTCCAATTTGTTGGCGGATAGCAATTTGTGGTAATTCCTCGTTATTCTTTTTTGTTTCTGTGGTATCTGTTGTTACATCTCTTTTCCTCTCTCATTTTATTTTATTTTTTTAATTTTTTTTTAACTTTTATTTAATGAATATAAATTTCCAAAGTTCAGCTTATGGATTACAATGAGTCCCCCCCCCATAACTTCCCTCCCACCTGCAACCCTCCCCTTTCCCTCTCCCTCCCCCCCATTCACATCAAGATTCATTTTCGATTCTCTTTATATACAGAAGATCAGTTTAGCATACATTAAGTAAAGATTTCAACAGTTTGCACCCACATAGAAACACAAAGTGAAAAATACTGTTTGAGTACTAGTTATAGCATTAAATCTCAATGTGCAGCACACTAAGGACAAAGACCCTACATGAGGAGTAAGTGCACAGTGACTCCTGTTGTTGACTTAACAAATTGACACTCTTGTTTATGGCATCAGTAATCACTGTAGGCTCTTGTCATGAGTTGCCAAGGCTATGGAAGCCTTTTGAGTTCACCGACTCTGATCATATTTAGACAAGGTCGTAGTCAAAGTGGAAGTTCTCTCCTCCCTTCAGAGAAAGGTACCTCCTTCTTTGATGACCTGTTCTTTTCACTGGGATCTCACTCACGGAGATCTTTCATTTGGTTTTGGTTTTTTTTTTTTTTTTTTTTTTTTGCCAGAGTGTCTTGGCTTTCCATGCCTGTAATACTCTCATGGGCTTTTCAGTCAGATCCAAGTGCCTTAAGGGCTGATTCTGAGGCCAGAGTGCTGTTTAGGACATCTGCCATTCTATGGGTCTGCTGTGTATCTCTCTTCCCATGTTGGATCGTTCTATCAGTAGTATTTGCAGACACTAGTCTTGTTTACGTCCTCCCTTTTCCTCTCTCATTTTATTAATTTCTCTCTCTCTCTCTCTCTCCTCCTTTTGGTTATTTGGAACAATGATGTATCAATTTTGTTTATTTTTTCAAAAAACAAGCTCTTCTGTTCAATGATTTTTTTTGTATTGTTTTTGTTTCAATTTTGCTTATTTTTCCTCTAATTTTAGTAATTTCTTTCCCCCTACTACTTTTGGGTTTTTTTGTTGTTGTTGTTATTCTTCTAGATCCTTATGATCCCTTGATAGTTCATTTATTTGATGCCTTTCTGATTTCATGATGTAGGCACCAAATGGTATAAAATTCCCTCTTAAAACTGCTTCTGCTGTATCCCATAAGTTTTGATATGCTGTATTGTCATTTTCATTCATTTCCAGGAATTTTTTGTTTTCCCTTTGATTTCTTTTATGACCCATTGTTCATTCAGGAGCATGTTATTCAGTCTCCTTTTGTTCTCATATGTTCTAGAATATAGACTCTTTTTTTTTAACTTTTATTTAATGAATATAAATTTCCAAAGTACGATTTATGGATTACAATGGCTTCCTCCCCATACCGTCCCTCCCACCCACAACCCTCCCCTTTCCCACTCCCTCTCCCCTTCCATTCACATCAAGATTCATTTTCGATTATCTTAATATACAGAAGATCAGCTTAGTATACATTAAGTAAGGATTTCAACAGTTTGCTCCCACACAGAAACATAAAGTGAAAAATAATAGATGATTTTTTTTAAATGATGATGAAATCAGATCAGACCTATTGTCATGTTTAATCCCAGTGAGAGTCAAGTTGGGAGTTGATAATTTCTTTTTTTTTTTTTTTTTTTTTACAGAGGATCAGTTTAGTATGCATTAAGTAAAGATTTCAACAGTTTGCACCCCCATAGAAACAAAAAGTGAAATATATTGTTTGAGTACTCGTTATAGCATTAAATCTCAATGCACAGCACATCAAGGACAGAGATCCTACATGAGGAGTAAGTGCACAGTGACTCCTGTTGTTGACTTTACCAATTGACACTCCTGTCTATGGCATCAGTAATCTCCCTATGCACCAGTCATGAGTTTCCAAGGCTATGGAAGCCCCTTGAGTTCTCCGATTCTTATCTTGTTTAACAAGGTCATAGTCAAAGTGGAGGTTCTCTCCTCCCTTCAGAGAAAGGTACCTCCTTCTTTGATGACCTGTTCTTTCCACTGGGATCTCACTCACAGAGATCTTTTGCCAGAGCGTCTTGGCTTTCCATGCCTGAAATACTCTCATGGGCTTTTCAGCCAGATCCGAATGCCTTTAGGGCTGATTCTGAGGCCAGAGTGCTATTTAGGACATCTGCCATTCTATGAGTCTGCTGAGTATCTCGCTTCCCATGTTGGATCACTCTCCCCTTTATTTATTCTATCGGTTAGTGTTAGCAGGTACTAGACATGTTTATGTGCTCCCTTTGACTCTTAGTCCTTTCATTATGATCAATTGTGAACTGAAATTGATCACTTGGACTAGTGAGATGGCATTGGTACATGCCACCTTGATGGGATTGAATTGGAATCCCCTGGTATGTTTCTAACTCTACCGTTTGGGGCAAGTCAGCTTGAGCATGTCCCAAATTATACATCTATTCCCTCTCTTATTCCCACTCTTATGTTTAACAGGGAGCACATTTCAGTTAATTTTCAACACTTAAGAATAACTGTGTATTAATTACAGAATTAAACCAGTCATATTAAGTAGAATAGACAGAAAAACTACTAAGAGGGATAATGTATTAAGTTGTTCATTAACAGTCAGGGCTATGCTGATCAAGTCACCGTTTCCCATAGTGTTCATTTCACTTCAACAGGTTTCCTTTTTGGTGTTCAGGCAGTTGTTACGGATCAGGGAGAACATATGGTATTTGTCCCTTTGGGACTGGCTTATTTCACTCAGCATAATGTGTTCCAGATTCCTCCATTTTGTTGCAAATGACTGGATTTCGTTGTTTCTTACTGCGGTATAGTATTCTAAAGAGTACATATCCCATAATTTATTTATCCAGTCTACCATTGATGGGCATTTAGGTTGGTTCCAGGTCTTGGCTATTGTGAATTGTGCTGCAATAAACATTAGGGTGCAGACCGCTTTTTTGTTTGTAATTTAAATTCCTTTGGGTAAATTCCAAGGAGTGGGATGGCTGGATCAAACGGTAGGGTTATCTTCAGGTTTCTGAGGAATCTCCAGACTGACTTCCATAGTGGCTTGACCAGTTTGCATTCCCACCAACAGTGGGTTAGTGTCCCTTTTTCCCCACATCCTCGCCAGCATCTGTTGTTGGTAGATTTCTGTATGTGAGCCATTCTAACCGGGGTCAGGTGAAACCTCATTGTGGTTTTGATTTGCATTTCCCTGATTGCTAATGACCTTGAACATTTTTTCATGTGCCTGTAGGCCATTTGGATTTCCTCTTTTGAAAAATGTCTGTTGAGGTCCTTGGCCCATCTCTTAAGTGGGTTGTTGGTTTTGATGTTGTGGAGTTTCTTGATCTCTTTGTAGATTCTGGTTATTAACCCTTTATCTTTGCATAGTTTGCAAATATTTTTTCCCATTCTGTCGGTTGTCTCTTCACTCTCCTGATTGTTTCTTTTGCAGTACAGAAACTTCTCAATTTGATGCAATCCCAATAGTTGATTTTGGCTTTGACTGCCTGTGCCTCCTGGGTCTTTTTCAGAAATTCTTTGCCTGTGCCAATATCTTGAAGGGTTTCTCCAATGTTCTCTAGTAACTTGATGGTGTCAGGTCGGAGATTTAGGTCTTTAATCCATGTTGAGTGGATTTTTGTGTAAGGTGTAAGGTAGGGGTCTTGCTTCATGCTTCTGCACGTGGAAATCCAGTTTTCCCAGCACCATTTATTGAATAGACTGTCCTTGCTCCAGGAATTAGTTTTAGATCCTTGATCAAATATAAGTTGGCTGTAGATGTTTGGGTTGATTTCTGGTGTTTCAATTCTGTTCCATTGGTCTATCCATCTGTTTCTGTACCAGTACCATGCTGTTTTGATTACAACTGCCCTGTAGTATGTCCTGAAATCTGGTATTGTGATGCCTCCGGCTTTCTTTTTGTTGTACAAGATTGCTTTAGCTATTCGAGGTCTCTTGTGCCTCCATATGAATTTCAGCACCATTTTTTCCAGATCTGAGAAGAAGGTCTTTGGTATCTTGATTGGGATTGCGTTGAATCTATAAATTGCTTTTGGGAGAATGGACATTTTGATGATATTGATTCTTCCAATCCATGAGCATGGAAGATTTTTCCATTTCTTGGTATCTTCTTCTATTTCTTTCTTTAAGGTTTTGTAATTTTCATCGTAGAGATCTTTAACGTCCTTGGTTAAGTTTATTTCAAGGTATTTGATTGTTTTTGTAGCTATTGTGAATGGGATTGATCTTAGAAGTTCTTCCTCAGCCATGGCATTGCTTTTGTATACAAAGGCTGTTGATTTTTGTGCATTGATTTTATACCCTGCTACTTTGCCAAAATCTTCTATGAGTTCCAATAGTCTCTTAGTAGAGTTCTTTGGGTCCCCTAAATAAAGAATCATGTCATCTGCAAAGAGGGATAGTTTGAGTTCTTCCTTCCCAATTTGTATCCCTTTAATTTCTTTTTCTTGCCTAATAGCTCTGGCTAGAACCTCCAGAACTATATTGAATAGCAGTGGTGAGAGTGGACATCCCTGTCTGGTCCCAGATCTCAGTGGAAATGCTTCCAACTTTTCCCCATTCAATAGGATGTTGGCTTTGATTGTATTGAGGAATGTTCCTTCCAAACCCAGTTTGCTTAGAGTTTTCATCATGAAAGGGTGTTGTATTATATCAAATGCTTTCTCGGCATCTATTGGGATAATCATATGGTTTTTCTTCTGCAGTCTGTTAATGTGGTGTATCACATTGATTGTTTTGCGCACATTAAACCATCCCTGCATACCAGGGATAAATCCCACTTGGTCTGGGTGGATGATCTTTCTGATGTGTTGTTGCATTCTATTGGCGAGAATTTTATTGAGGATTTTTGCATCTATGTTCACCAGGGATATTGGTCTGTAATTCTCTTTCAGTGCTGCATCTTTTTCCGGCTTAGGAATTAAGGTGATGCTGGCTTCATAGAAAGAATTTGGGAGGATTCCCTCTTCTTTGATTGTTCTGAATAGTTTGAGAAGAATTGGAGTTAGTTCTTCTTTAAATGTCTGGTAGAATTCAGCAGTGAATCCATCTGGTCCTGGGCTTTTCTTTGTTGGGAGGGCCTTTATTACTGTTTCAATTTCTGTCTCAGTTATGGGTCTCTTTAGGTTTTCGATGTCTTCCTGGTTCAATTTAGGTAGGTTGCATGTGTCCAGGAATCTATCCATTTCTGATAAGTTTCCCTGTTTGCTGGCATACAAGTCCTTGTAGTAATTTCTGATGATTCTTTTTATTTCTGTGGTGTCTGTTGTTACATTTCCTTTTTCATCTCTGATTTTATTGATTTGGGTCTTTTCTCTTCTTTTTTTAGTTAGTTGGGCCAATGGGGTGTCAATTTTGTTTATTTTTTCAAAAAACCAGCTCCTCGTTTAGCTGATTTTTTGGAATGTTTTTCTTGATTCAATCCTGTTGATTTCTTCTCTGATTTTAATTATTTCTCTTCTCCTGCTAGATTTGGGTCTGGTTTGCTGTAGGTTTTCTAGATCCTTGAGGTGAATTGAAAGCTCATCTATTTGGTGCCTTTCCAATTTCTTGATGTAGGCACCTATTGATATAAACTTTCCTCTTAACACTGCTTTTGCTGTGTCCCATAAGTTTTGTTATGTTGTGCTGTTATCCTCATTTACTTCCAGAAAGTTTTTGATTTCTCTTTTGATTTCTTGAATGACCCATTGTTCATTCAGGAGCATGTTGTTCAATCTCCATGTGTTTCTGTATGCTCTAGGGATTCCTGAGTTGCTAATTTCCAACTTCATTCATTTATGGTCTGATAAGCTGCATGGTATGATTCTAATTCTTTTGAATTTGCTGAGACTTGCTTTATGGCCTAGTATGTGGTCAATCCTAGAGAAGGTTCCATGTACTGCTGAGAAGAATGTAAAATCTTTAGCTGTAGGATTGAAAGTTCTGTAGATATCTGTTAGATCCATTTGGGCTATAGTGTCGTTTAAATCTACTGTATCCTTGTTGATCTTCTGTCCTATTGATCTGTCTATTTCTGAGAGTGGAGTATTGAAGTCCCCCAGTACTATTGTATTGGGGTCTAAGTCTCCCTTTAAGTCCATTAACAAATCTTTTAGATAAACCGGTGACCTGTAGTTAGGTGCATATACATTGATAATTGTTAAATCTGCCTGTTGAATTGATCCCTTAATCATTATGTAGTGTCCCTCTTTGTCTCTCTTAACAGTTTTTGTGGTAAAGTTTATGTTGTCTGATATTAAGATTGCTACGCCCGCTCTTTTTTCATTTCTGTTGGCATGGTATATCTTTTTCCAGCCTTTCACTTTCAGTCTGTATGGATCTTTGTTGGAAAGATGTGTTTCTTGTAAGCAGCAAATAGATGGGTTTTGGTCCTTAACCCAATCAGCCAATCGGTGTCTTTTCACTGGACAGTTCAGGCCATTCACGTTCAATGTGACTAATGATAAGTGGTAACTTTGCCCTGCCATTTGCCAAAGATAAGTTCTAATATATGCTTTGAATTCCCTGTGATCTTTTGCTGTGAGGTTTCCTTCCTTGGTTTCCTTCCTTTACCTTCTTTCATATTTATGACCGTGTTTCTGTGTTTCTGTGTGCAACACATCTTTAAGCATCTTTTGCTGGGCTGGACAAGTGGCAACAAATTCTTTCAATTTCTGTTTGCTATGAAAAGTCTTTATTTCACCTTCATTCACAAATGATAGCTTTGCAGGATATAATATTCTGGGCTGGCAGTTGTTCTCTCTTAGTACCTGGGCTATATCCTGCCATTCCCTCCTAGCTTGTAGAGTTTCTGATGAGAAGTCAGCTGTGAGTCTGATTGGAGATCCTCTGAGAGTAATCTGACGTTTCTCTCTTGCACATTTTAGGATCTTTTCTTTATGTTTCACTGTGGAGAGTTTAATTACAACGTGTCGTGGTGAGGATCTCTTTTGGTCGTGTTTATTAGGGGTTCTGTGAGCTTCCTGTACTAGGATTTCTCTGTCCTTCTCCAAACCTGGGAAATTTTCTGCTAATATCTCACTAAAAAGGCCTTCTAATCCTTTCTCCCTCTCCATGACTTCAGGAACTCCTAGAACCCGAATGTTGGGTTTTTTAATAGTATCCTGAAGATTCCCGACAATATGTTTTAGATGTCTAATTTCCTCTTCTTTTCTTTGGTCTGACTGTATCCTTTCCTGTTCTCTGTCTTCTAAGTCCGATATTCTCTCTTCTGCTTCACCCATTCTGTTTGTAAGGCTCTCTATTGTGTTTTTCATTTGATCTATTGAATTCTTCACTTCAGTCACTATCCCAGTTTCCTGTTGTACTAGTTGTTTCGTTTCATTTTGATTCCTCCTTAATATTTCATTTTCACGAGAGAGATTTTCTATCTTGTCCATTAAGGATTTCTGTAGTTCAAGAATTTGTTTTTGAGAACTTCTTAATGTTCTTATCAATTTTTTGAGATCTGCTTCTTGCATTTCTTCTATGTCATCATCTTCATAATCTTGAATTGGGGTGTCTTTTTCATTTGAGGGCGTCATGGTGACTTCCTTATTTTTATTGCCTCGGTTTTTGCGTTTGTTATTTGGCATATTGGAGATATTTGGTTTCTTCACTATGGTGCTTTTTCTTGTTATACTATGACTCTAGATTAAGTGGACTACCTGTTTTTGATGGAGCCTTAGGGCTTGAGATGGGTGTGGCCTGAGAGCTCTGTTTGGTGTGCCAAAGGTGACACTCCCAGGTTAGGCGTGGCAAACTCTCTCTCTCTCTCTCTTTTTTTTTTTTTTTTTTGATTCAAAAGGGAAGTAATTCTGCATAGCTGAACGAAGTTGGAGGTAGTTAGCAGGCAAATGATATACCCACAGGAGCCAGAGATCGGAAGCTCTTTCCCAAGGACCACACAGGGAATCTGTACTGCCCTCAGAGTGGGCTCAAATTCTCCTTCAGTCTCCCACTGGGTTGCCAAAGTTACGGAATTGTAGCGTCTCTGGAGAGTACTCACGTGAATTCTGTGAGTTCTCTCCCCCACCGTCTCTTTTTTCACAGTCTCAGTTCAGTAGCACCACAAATTTACTAGGTCCTAATCTCCTGCTAATTCGCCCCGCCCAGAGTCAGGTTTTTCTGCTAGGCTCAGGGCCGGTGCAGACCTGAGGTCGCTCTGCTTATGACGTATGTCCAAGATGGCGCCTGCTCTTTGTCTTGCTTGCCCTTGAGAGGTGAGCGGAGAGAGAGAAACCCGTGTCCGCACCAGTCACCTTTTTTTTTTTTCTCTCTCTCTCTTCCAGTTAGCCTGGTGAACTCCCCCGCCCCGGGGGGTCGTTCCCTCTAGTCTCCTCTCTCCGCTTGCCTGCCGATGTCTCGGGCTATTGAGGTTCGGCTCACCTCGCGTTCCAGCGCTGGTGTGTTGAGTCTGCCGCTGGTGTCCCGAACTGTGGGTTCCCACGCTCTCCACACAGGTCCGCTGTGAATCACGCGTTCCGGAAGAGTTTCTTCTGCTGTTTCCTCCCCTACTCTTCCTTGAACCTGCAGTATCTCCACTTTTATTAAACTATCTCTCCCCGGACTATCAGTGTGCTCCCTTCCTATTCCGCCATCTTGACTCCTCCTTGAATATAGACTCTTCAGTTGTCAACATCCAGTTTCATTCCATTGTGGTCAGATAAGATGGATCATATGATTTAAGTTTTTAAATAATTTGCTGAGATTTGCTTATGGCCTCACATATCGCCTATACTGGAGAAAGTTCCATACACTGATGAAAAGCATATGTATCCAGCAACTGTAGAATGAAAGGTTCTATAGATATTGTAGATATCATTTAGGTCCATTTGGTCCATAGTGTAGATTAGTTCTGTTATTTCTTTGTTGATTTTATGTATAGTTGATCTGTCCATTGATGAAAGTAGAATGTTGAAGCACTATAATACTGTTGTATTAGAGTCTATATGATACTTTAGATACATTAATATCTGTTTTACATACCCTGGCACCCTGTCATTGTTTGCATATACATTTATTATAGTCACATCTTCCTGTTGAATTGACCCCTTAATCATTACATAATGTCCTTATTTGTCTCTTTTAACAGTTTTGATGTTAAAGTCTATTTTGTCTGACATTAGGATACATATACCTGCTCTTTTTTGCTTTCTGTTAGCATGGAATATCTTTTTCCATCCTTTTACTTTCAGCGTGTGTTTATCTTTATCAGTGAGATATATTCCTTGTAGGCAGCAAATGGATGTATCTTGTTTTTTAATCCATTCAGCCAGTCTTCTGTCCTTTAATTGGAGAATTCAGACCATTTACATTAAAGGTTTCTACTGATAAGCAATGACTTGGCCTTGCCATTTTTCCATAAATATTCCTATTGTTTGCTTTGGAAGGTCTTTATTTCATGTTCATGCGTAAGTGAGAGCATGGCAGGTTACAGTTTCCTGGGTCAAGGGTTTTTATTATGACTTGGACTATGATTCTCCATTAACTCCTTGCCTGCATGATTTCTGATGAGAAATTAGCCCTGAGTCTAATTGAAGATCATCTGAAAGTAATATGGTATTTCTCTTGTGCACATATTAGGATTTTTTTCTTTATGTTTTACCATTGAAAGTTTGATTACAATGTGTTGTGGTGAAGATATTTTCTGGTCATATCTATTAATGGGTCCTATTGCCGCATGTTCTTGTTTGTTCCTTTATTTCTCCAAATTAGGAAAGATTTCTGTAAATATTTCACTGCCCTCCAATCCATTCTATCTTTCCCCCACCTTCAGGAACTCCTAAATATTACTGGGTCATTTCATAATCCCCCATAAATCTCAAACATTGTTTTTATTTTTCTAATTTCTTTTTCTTTTTTTATTCTTTTTGGTCTGATTGAGATATTTCAAAGATTTGTATTCTGGCTTTGATATTCTTTCTTCTGCTTCACCCAGTCTGTTGTTAAGACTTTTCACAGTATTTTTTATTTGACATATTGAATTATACATTTCTAATATTTCAGTTCAATTTCTCTTCAAAATCTTATGGGAAAATTTTTCCTCCATATCATTTAGGGATTTCTTTGACTTATCAATCTGTTTCTCATTGTTTCATTAGTAATCCTATGATCAGTCTTTTAAATTTATTTTCAGGCATTTCATCAAGCTCCTCATCTTCACATTCTAATTTTAAAGTTTTTTGTGTGTTCCTTTGAGGGAATAATATTGTCTTCCTTATTCTTGTTTCTTGAATTTTTGCATTTATTTTTAGACATTTGTGGAAATACTTATTGGTTTTCTCCTCTGATGGATTTTATATTCGAGCTGTTCCTCTGTGCCTTAATGGAGTGTCTGATATTTCAGTGAATACCTAGGGTCATGTGCTGGGTATGGCTAGGGAGTTCTGGTCAGTGCTCTATGGTGGGGTGAATATCTCGAGTGACACCCATTTTGGGTATTGTAGATCTCCTCTACTGTTAACACTATCAGGTTATGATCACCTCTGTTGGTGTTTTCACATCCTCACCTCTCTTCCAAGGTGATAAATGTCAGGGTTTAGCTCACAATGGGTGCAACATTCACTTTTGCTGCCACATGAACCACACAAAGGATTTGTGTAGTCCTCTGTGTGAGAATGGATCCCTCTTCAATGACCCCAGCCAGTCAAGGAGCTTTGAGCCTCTGAATACCAGACAAAGCAATTGCCTAAAGATCCAGCTACACCTTCCCTCCTATCATGCAATAACATATTGATTTTCCACAGTCACAGTATGCAAGGAACCATCAATCATGGGGTACAGAGAATCCACTCTGCCCCACTAACCTGTCCCATCCATGGAGAAACTAGAGATGTTCCCAGAGTCAGTTGCCTATGGATGCTCCACCTTGGAAATTTGAGCCCTGTAGCCTTTGATATGTTGAATGAATGGGGCACCTCAAAGTGCCCAGCCCCCTTTTAACTCCCAGCCAGACTCAAAATCTGTGGGGAATGTGGAGTTTTCCCTATGGTAAAATCCAGTGATCACACATGAACACAAGTGCCACCACTACTCCTATCAAAATAGTGCCTTCTCCCTGACAATTGCTGAGCAAACTTCTGGGTGTTGGGGAGAAAGAAATGTACTTTTCTTTCAATAGATCAGGTGGGCACCCTGTCACCAGTAGGGTTCCATCCAGACTCAAAGATAGTATCGTCCACAAGGTTCTCCTTCCGTCCATATCACCAGTGCCATGGGTTACCACAGTCTGCACTCACCTCGTTCTCCAAAGCTTGCATCTCCAGCACTTGGCTGTAGAGGTTGTGTGTGATGTCTGTGCTCATTGATGCACATCTGTAACCTCCATGCTGCTTCACAGCATTACTCTTTCTTCTATAGAATTTCCACTGCAAAGTTCTCTGACTCTCCCTTGGGAATGCACTTCTTCCACATTTTTTATGCTATTTTCCCTTCCTCCAAAGCAATACATTTTTCCCTATTCAGCCATACTGAAATCCTCTCTAACTCTACTTAGTGTGTAGAAGACAGATGTAATAAGAAGGACTCCTCAATGACAGTAGTATAATGACAGTTCACTTGCACAGGCTTAGTTAATTGAGATGCAAGCTTTAACTATGAATACAAGGGAAAGCACACACAAACTCCAACACTCCAATCATTTCCTATCCCACCTTAGAAAATTGTGCCATCCTTCCTACGTTTATCCTTTTTCATTTTCATATTTTTTTTCTTTTTTCCCTTATTCCTTTTCCTTAATTATATCATAATTTTCCTGGCCTCCTTCCATTACCCCACAAAAATGTGTTGTGGCTGGTAAAGCCGTCAACAGCATCCCATATGGGTGTCAGATTGTGTCTTGGATGTTCCATTTCTAATCCAGCTCTCTGCTAATGATCTCAAAACAGCAGCAGAGGATGACCCAAGTATTGGCCCCTGCCACCCATGTAGAAGGCCCGGATGAAGTTCCTAGCTCTCAGCACTGACTTGGCTCAGCTCTGGCTGTTGTGGTGACCTGGGGAATTAACCAGCAGATAGAAAGTCTCTCTCCCCACCCCATCTCTGTAACTCTGACTTCAAATAAATAAGTAAATCTTTAAGAAAGTACATTGTTTAAAGGCAACTTCAAGTACCTCTTTCACTCTGAAGACTCAAGGATTTTTCTTGCTTTATTCGTTCATTGATTTGGCAATTCCAGGGGCACTGTAAATGGTATGTACTGGAGAAGCAAAGATATCAAACTTAGACTAGCCTCATCTGGCTCTAGTGAAGCTAATTATGCATCTACATTTGTCAGGTTCTATATATACCCTGGTCCCTTACTTCCCATGAAAATAAAGATGTTATTTTCAAAATTACAGAGAAAAAGAAGCCATTTCATAGAAATTCTACAATTTCCCCAGTGCTACATATTTCATATGTGGAAGGGCATTGAACATAGGCACCCTGATATGGAACACAAACATCCCAGTTGACATCTTAAGCACTATCCCAGATCCAGTCATTTATGGATCATTAGAAGACCTTCCAAGGGCATGTCCCCATGACTTAAAAGACCTCCCACTAGACCAAACCAAAATATAAATAGATTGAGTTTTCACCCTGTTTCTGCCATTAACTTATGACTTTTGGGTGTAAAGTGCTGTAGCAGTTGGGCCCCAAATAATATTCAAATGTTGACAAAGAGATAAATTAGTTTTCAACAATTTTGTTTATTCTGAGAAAAACATAAAAACACATACAATACGGACAGAATTGGGGCTCGATAAAATTTTATAAGTGGATGAGTTAACATCTACTGAATAATTCTGGTTCCCAGCATAAAATGGATACCACACTGATAGAAAGTTGAAGACCATTTGACAAAAGAACTATCTCTAAATATATAGACAGGACAAAAAAAAAAACAAAACCAACCAAGAATGGCAGCATTGGGGAGCTATTGTCACCATTGAAGAGGTAAGGGGAACAAATAGTTACTGAGATCTGGGATATAGAGATTCCTCGGTGAGAGCTGTGAGCCAATATGGGAAGATGCAATACACTAACGAAGACATCAAGGGAGAAGCCAGAGGAATAATTATCCAGACCAGCTGATTCATCTGCCAGAGCCTCCCCTGCTCAAACCAACATGAAACCAGATGGCAAGGGAGCAATACTTTCAGGCAAATACAGTTTAAATTCTTAAAACACTTACTATTTTCTTCCACCCGTGTAGATATACTTTTCTCTTTCCTGAGCAGTACTCACCATCTCATCATCATAATTCAAATGATAAAAAAATTAGGACATAGACTGTGTTTTCAGGCCTAGAATAAAATCAAAGGTAGAAAAGATGATGTCCCCATACAGAGTGTGAATATAATCTAGTAGACAAAATATCCTAAAAGTTCCATAGATCCTCCCTTGGCAGAAAGAAAAGCATAAGCTTTGCGGACAAAGTAACTGCTATGATTTCAATGTGGTTTTTCCATGCCAAAACTCACGTTAAAATTTTGTTGCTGTGGCGCAGCAGGTTAATCCTCCACCTGCGACGCTGGCATCCCATATGGGCGCTGGTTCTAGTTCCGGCTGCTCCTCTTCCAGTCCAGCTCTCTGCTATGGCCTGGGAAAGCAGGAGAGGATGGCCCAAGTGCTTGGGCCACTGCACTCACATGGGAGACCCAGAAGAAGCTCCTGGCTCCTGGCTTCAGATCGGCACAGCTCCGGCCGTTGTAGCCATTTGGGGAGTGAACCAGCAGATGGAAGACCTTTTTCTCTCTCTCTCCCTCTCACTGTCTGTAACTCTACCTCTCAAATAAATAATAAATAAAATATCTTAAAAAAAATTTTCTTTGCCAATGTAGTGTTGATAGATGGAGTCTTTAAGAAGGAGACTGGATTAGTTCTGTTGAGAATGGTTTAGCTCTGATGACAGCAGATTGTTATAAAGCAAGTCAGCCCCTTTGTTCACTTCCTGTATTCTGCATGCACCCACTCACCACACTCACATGAACTCCTACCATATAATGCCATGGCTATGTTATGACACAGATTGAGGCACTCACCACATGCAGCTACCTGACCTTGAACTTTCTTGCCTCCAGAACCATGAAGTTCATAACATCTGTTCCTTACAAATTACCTGGTCTTAGTTATTCTGCCATAGTAACGGAAATTGAACTAAGACAGTGACTAACCTATTTTCAATGAGCTTTCACATTTTTTTAGGGTTAAGATATGGTTCACAGACTATCTATGCAATGGAGTTAATGTGGTGTTAATGTACATACTGTCATAGCATTACTAATTTTAACTTCAGAAATAACTCTGAGTCCAAGACATTCCAAGTGTGGCAGAAGGTACCCAGGCACTATAAAGCCCTCACCAATACATTTGTATCTCCCCCAAGTCTCAATTCTTAGGCAGCTCCTGTCCATGTCCTCCTCACTCCAGCTTTCTGTTTAACAAGAACAGGAAAGTCCTGACCTACATCACATGGGAGCAGATAGTGGGTGGTGAGTGTGGTATCAATTTTAGGGCATAAAGGAGATAGTGAACCCTCTACTGAGGGCTTGAGAATTCCAGATAAACGCACACTGCACAGGCTGCCCAGGGAAGTTCTGCAGTTTTCCCACGTGAAGGGTGGTCATGGAGGCTGGTGGCTCTTCCTCTGCTCTCTGGACATAGGTTTGGCCTCTCCTGAAATACTGCTACTGTTGGGTTGCTTCTTAAGTGTTTTGCATGCAGAATGACAACCACAGGTCTTCTGAGTACTGAGAAAGTAGTCTTCTTTAAAGTTTTTATTAGTGTATGATCTTGTTTAAGAGATGTCATACTAGGTGCTTCAAGAAAATTTTAATTGAGGAATCAGTACAACTATAAAATGAAAAATCTGAAATTGTGAGGTAGGGAATGGAAAAAAGAAGGAGCAACCTGGGCCAGCGCCGTGGCTCACTTGGTTAATCCTCCACCTGCGGCACCGGCATCCCATATGGGCACCGGGTTCTAGTCCCGGTTGTTGCTCTTCCAGTCCAGCTCTCTGCTGTGACCCGCAAAGGCAGTGGAGGATGGCCCAAGTGCTTGGGCCCAGCACCTGCATGAGAGACCAGGAGGAAGCACCTGGCTCCTGGCTTCGGATCAGTGCGGGGCGCTGGCCATAGCGGCCATTTGGCGAGTGAACCAATGGAAAGAAGATCTTTCTCTCTTTCTCTCTCTCTCTCACTGTCTAACTCTGCCTATCGGAAAAAAAAAAAAAAAAAAAAAAAAGAAGAAGAAGAAGGAGCAACCTCAGCAACAGCAAAATAACACAAGATAACCCCGAGTTATTTAAAAGACCCAATCAAAGATGTTCCTTTCTTTTAGCAGACATTAGGGAGAATCAACTGTTGCTTTATTGTAGTATTATAATTGTAAAACAACTTTCTATACTCGAGTATTTTCAAAAAGAAACAGTGCTTTATTTCCAATTTTTAAATGCTGTCTTGGGTATATTTCAACACTCAAGCAAATCCAAGTATGAAATCCTTGGTTTCTATTGGTCTTTCCATTATACACAGAAGGTCTCTCCCTACTAAATTTAGCTTTAATGAAATTTCTGACAAATGAAGTTGAGTTTTCAAAAAGTTTTCAGAAATTCCATTTAAAAAATACCTACTTACTAGTAATTCTTGTAAAATACAGTTCCTCCACATCCCTTTCCCACTAAAGCATTCAGTGTATATTCTTTGCACCTTCTGTATAAAGTGTGTTTTGCATTTTTACCTCCCCCTGGCCTCTATATTATAAATATAGCCTTTGTTCTGAACTGATGTCTAACAGGGCCTGTGCTACATTTCTGGATACCTATAGAGGAACACCAGCATGTCTAAAAAACAACAACAACAACAACACCAGGAAGCAGGAAAAAAAAACACCAGGAAAGCAAAATTGCAGTTTCAATCACTTGGCAACATTCTTCAACTTTTATTAGTTTACCATTCATTCACTCAGCACTATTTTTAATTTACATATGTTAGATAGTCAAAGGAAGAGTCGTATGGCATTGCACCTGCTTTTAAGAAGCTCATGTTCTTGCCAGGCTAACTGTGCAGGAACATGCCCAATTAGATGATAGCACAGGAGATATTTCAGAGGTCCTGCTGCTTCCAACTTTGTTTTAAAAGTTCCTAAGGCTAATGTCACCTGAAATATGCAACCAGCTCCAGATATTGATAGAATGAGCCTGAATATTGTGAGATTAATGGAGTGTTCTTGGTATTCATCTTTACTTACAAATAATTTCTAAAACTGTATTATGAAATCAGAAAACTATCTACAAACACTAATAATTATGTTCTGTGTTTCATGCAGTATAATTCTTCTTTGTGTTATTTCACTACAGTTTCAATATTTTATTTTCCTCCATGGCTGCAGAAATGAGGATTACTTGTTCTTTCTTATTTGCTCCATATTTTTAACTCAATATCTTTTGCATAAATAATGCCACATAACCTTTCCCTTGTCAGGAAGATATGAGAACAGACTGCTTCATTTTCCTCTGCTCTAGTGTTCAATTTTAAACAGCCATTCTGTTTTCACAGAGCACGGCAGAAATGGAGATAATTTATCCAAAATATTTCCCTCCTTTCAATTGCAGACTATCGGGCCTCTGTGCTGCAGCTTAGCTAAGCTTTATAAAAGGCAAAACTGATCTTTCTATCTCTCTGTTTAGCCACTATCCAGTTACTATTAGTGTCCAGTTAATTTTTTTCTTTTTTAATTTATTTTTTATTTAGTAAATATAAAATTTCTAAAGTACAGTTAATGGATTACAATGGTTCCCCCCCATAATTTCCCTCCCACTCACACCCATCCCATCTCCCGCTCCCTCTCCCATTCCATTCACATCAAGATTCATTTTCAATTATCTTTATATACAGAAGATCAATTCAGTATATATTAAGTAAAGATTTCATCAGTTTGCACCCACACAGAAACACAAAGTGTAAAATACTGTTTCAGTACTAGTTATAGCATTACTTCACATTGGACAACACACTAAGGAAAGATCCCACATGAGAAGTAAGTACACAGTGACTCCTGTTGTTGACTTAACAATTTGAGTGTCCAGTTAATTTTAAGATCAAAACCAAATTCTTTAACATGCCCACTTGTTTCTTTTCCTTCCCTTGTTTCAGAAATGATAGTAACAAGTAATGATTTGGCCAGCAAAGAGGCAATGAGCACTCCCCATGATCCTGAAAGGAAAAATAAAACAGGTGGGAGAGATGAAAACAGAAGTACAGAAAGCTAGTACCCAGAATATTTCTCATAAAGAAATATATCATTATCCCAAAAATGTCTCTGAAACTGGAACAAAGAGAGCCACTTATAAATAGCACAAGATGCAGATGGAAACTCTTATGAAGACCTCTGGTTTCCAACTATAGCTCTGCCTCAGACCAGAGCAAATGAATATGTGCCAAGTATTCAAGACCCTCTTTCATAGCTTTAGTGCATTGCCTTTGAAGAACTCGGAACCATTAGTCTGCCATCAAGAGTATTTCTTGATGATCTAGTGTCTCATGCTTCCTTCTTCAGTGGTCTCTTCATTGATGCTCTCTCTTCCCTCACTTTTTCCTCTGAGGCAAAAAATCAATTCCAGTGAATTCCTCTTATTTCTTAGGCTATAAGATTGCTCTTTTATGTTATTTCCCCATATAAACTTTACCTTTCTTTCTTTCTTTTCCTTTTCAGTGCTTAACAGTCAAACCCAGACTAGTGAATGCTATTTATTGCCCTTTCCGGTGCCTCACTCTTTCTGCAATGAGTACAATCAGCCAGAAGATGTCAGTCTTTCAACTCAATCCGATTCTTTGTTTCTCCATAGCCTAAAAACCAGTCTAAGGGCAGAGACCTTTGAAATCCCCTAAAACTCCAAACAAAAGGCAAATAATTCTATGCACAAAGGTAATTGTTAGGTAGGAAGTCAGAAATTTAGCCTATGTATGTCTATGAGACAGGCCTGCAGACCAGCACCTACTGCGGAAGCCCCAGTAGCGCAGCATCTTGCACTTCAACACCCTGCTCAGACCCTGATAGCTTTCCAGGTGGTCCCAGCTCTTCCCCCAAGGAAAGCTCCCAGGAGAATTCTCTCTCCTCAGGACCAAAAGGTTACCTGACCTGAAAACAGAGGGCAGTAAAACCTTCTCAGACACCCTAAGGGAAGCCCCCCTACTCTGCCAGCAAGTCTGGAGAGGAATTTGCTAATTTTCACCCAACAAGCCCTTCCACCAGGACTTTCCATCATTTGTCCTGGAAGAGAGGGAGAGGTGGTTCAACAGACTCCCTTAAAAACCTAGGGAGTCCAAACAGACTGCAGGCTCAGCTCTCTGCTTCTCAGCTGTCTACCTCTCTGCTGAGCCGCTTTCCTGGCCTGCCCAGATGTATTCTTTCCACTCAACCATGTAACCTTGCTCTCCCCCAGTCTGAGCACTCTGCCCTCTGTCTCACACCTGAATTCTTTCTTGCGTGAAGACAAGAACCTCACTGCTTCCCGGCCTTCCCTCTGGTAACAGTAATCTTTCGGAAACTTAAATGCATTCTACCAATTTACATAAATGGAATCAGTAAGTGGTTACTATTCATTGGATTTTTGCTGAAACCAAACCAAAGCTGAGACAAAAGAATCCCAGAACTGTGGACTTAAGAGAGAGAGTTCTTAAGTGAAATGGACACTATGAGAAACAGTGACTTGATCAGCTCTTGTCCTGACGGTTGATGTACAATGTAATACTTTATCCATTTTAGTATTTTTTTTTGTTCTAGTAACATTGGTTGAACTCTGTAATTAACACACAATTATTCTTAGGTGTTTAAATTTTAACTGAAAAGTGATCCCTGTTAGGAATTTGGAAAACATTATGTTGAGTGAAATAAGCCAATCCCAAAGGGACAAATACCACTTGTTCTCCTTGATAGGTGACAACTAACTGAGCACCAAAAAGGAAACCTGTTAAAGTGAAATGAACACTAGGAAAATGGTGACTTGATCAGCCCTCACCCTGACTGTTGATGAGCAGCTTAATATGTTATCCCTCTTAGTATCTTTTTTGTTGTTCTACTTAATACTTTTGGTTGAATACTGTAATCAATACACAATTCTTCTTAAGTGCTGAAACTTAACTGAAAAGTGATCGCTGTTAAATATAAGAGTGGGAATAAGAGAGGGAAGAGATGTGCAATTTGGGACATGCTCAAGCTGACTTACCTCAAACGGTAGAGTTAGAAACATACCAGGGGATTCCAATTCAATCCCATCGAGGTGGCATGTACCAATGCCATCTCACTAGTCCCAGTGATCAATTTCTGTTCACAATTGATCAGAATGATAGGACTAAGAACCAAAGGGATCACAGAAACAAGAATAGTGTCTGCAAATACTAGCTGATAGAATCAAAAAGGGAGAGAATGATCCAACATGGGAAGTGAGATACACAGCAGACCCATAAGAATGGCAGATGTCCTAAATAGCACTCTGGCCTCAGAATCAGCCCTTAAGGCATGTGGATCCGGCTGAAATGCCCATGAGAGTATTTCAGGCATGGAAAGCCAAGACACTCTGGGGAAAAAAAAAAAACCTAAATGAAAGATCTCTGTGAGTGAGATCCCAGTGGAAAGAATGGGTCATCAAAGAAGGAGGTACCTTTCTCTGAAGGGAGGAGAGAACTTCCACTTTGACCATGGCCTTGTCTAAATATGATCAGAATCAGTGAACTCAGGGGGCTTCCATAGCCTTGGCATCTCATGACAAGAGCCTAGGGTGATTACTGATGCCATAAACAAGAGTGTCAATTTGTTAAGTCAACAACAGGAGTCACTGTGCACTTACTCCTCATGTAGGATCTTTGTCCTTAGTGTGCTGTACATTGAGATTTAATGCTATAACTAGTACTCAAACAGTATTTTTCACTTTATGTTTCTGTGTGGGAGCAAACTGTTGAAATCTTCACTTAATGTATGCTAAACTGATCTTCTGTATATAAAGAGAATCGAAAATGAATCTTGATGTGAATGGAAGGGGAGAGGGAGTGGATAAGGGGAGGGTTGCGGGTTGGAGGGACATTATGGGGGGGAAGCCATTGTAATCCATATTCTGTACTTTGGAAATTTATATTCATTAAATAAAAGTTAAAAAAAAAGAAAAGACTGAAAGCAAATGGAGGTATAGCAAAATATTTATATTCTTTATTCCAATGTAACCTAACAGATAATATTATCATTTTAATAAAAACTTAACAATGAAAAAAAAGAGAGAGTTCTTGAAGTTGAAGCTTCAGCACTCTCTATGTTCACTTTTTTAAATTTTATTTATTTATTTTTAAATATGTATTTATTTATTCAAAAGGCACAGTTACAGAGAAGCAGAGGCAGAGAGAGAGAGAGAGAGAGTCTTCCATCTGCTGGTTTACTCCCCACATCCGAAGTCAGAAGCCAGGAGCTTCTTCCAGGTCTCCCACACAGGTGCAGGGGCCCAAGGACCTGGGCCATCTTCTACTGCTGCCCCAGGCCATAGAAGAGAGCTGGATCGGAAGTGAAGCTAGAGTGCATATGGGATGCTGCCACTGCAGGTTGTGGCTTTATCCACTACGCCACTGCACAGGCTCCTCTACATTCACTTTTATTCAAGAATGCAATATGGATTTCTCAGTATACCCTTCTTTCTCTATTTATATATCATTATGTTAATCAATTTGCAATTCAACATGTTCTATGCATGGGAATGAAATAATGACTAAAAATACAAAAGTAAAAATGATAAAATAGGAACAATCTGGGCCACTGTTTGGGGGAAAATGGTGTGTTCCCTGTCTCAAAGGTATCTTGAAGTCCTAAACCCAATTATTGTAGAATGTCAGTTTACTTGGAATTTTGGTCATTGAAGAGGTGACTATTAAAAATGAGATTATATTTGAATAGGATGGGCTCTTAATGCAACATGACTGGTGTCCTTATATGAAGAGGAGAGAGGTACAAAGGGAGATGATGGCCATATCGTGATGGAGGTAGACACTGAAGTCATGCACCTGTAAGCCAAGGAATGTCCAGGTTTGATGCAAATATCATAAGCTACAAAAGGCAAGGGAATATTCTCCCTTACAGATTTTTGATAAAGTCAGCCATACTGACACCTTGATTCCAGATGTCTTTCCCCCAGAACTATGAGATGATAAATTTGTGTTGTTTTAAGCCTACTTATTTCTGATCATTTGTTATCAAAGCCCTTGGAACCTAGAATACCCACAAAACCTTGCTCGTGACAAAGAGGCAATCTAATATAGCGTGATAAATGCTGTTATAAGTGAAGAGAGTTATGAGAATTATTATGAGGTATGAGTTCCCACCCAGATGTTCTGAACTGATTGAACCAGATCTTATTTTTGATCATTTTTATTCTCCTCTTCTGTGTCACTAAGAGAAAAATAAGCACTGTTCATATCTTTTATGATAGAGCAACCGATCTGTACTAAGATCCTTATGACTCCACTGAGCCTTCTAAACCCTGCCTTCTGCCCCTACCCTTGCTTGTCAGTGCTCTGAAATTCTGTCTGTTCTCTACTTTTGCTCTGCTTCTGAATTATCTGGATTTCTACTGATGACCTCTATTACTTCCTTATTGCACATGCACTTTCCAGGCCTTTTATATGCCCACCAGAATTTTTGATTACCACCAGCTTGTTCTTGCTCAAAGATCATTGTCTTCTCTCTAAGCCTCTGCTATGGTTTGAAGATAGTTTTAGTGTGTTCCACTCACCCCCCCATCCCCCCCGCCATGGGATGGATACGTTCAAAACTTTGTCCTCAATATCGCAATGTTGGGAGGTGGTGGCGCATTTAAGAAGAGGGGCTTACGAAGGTAATTAGATCTGGGGTTCTGTCCTTTGACGGGATCAGTGTAGTTCTTGTGGAATCCTGGTTATATCCCTCATGAATAGGTTTTTATAAAAGACAAAGGTGCCGGCGCCGCGGCTCACTAGGCTAATCCTCCGCCTAGCGGCGCCGGCACACCGGGTTCTAGTCCCGGTCGGGGCACCGGATTCTGTCCCGGTTGCCCCTCTTCCAGGCCAGCTCTCTGCTGTGGCCAGGGAGTGCAGTGGAGGATGGCCCAGGTGCTTGGGCCCTGCACCCCATGGGAGACCAGGAAAAGCACCTGGCTCCTGGCTCCTGCCATCGGATCAGTGCGGTGCGCCGGCCACGGCGGCCATTGGAGGGTGAACCAACGGCAAAAGGAAGACCTTTCTCTCTGTCTCTCTCTCTCACTGTCCACTCTGCCTGTCAAAATAAATAAATAAATAAATAAATAAATAAATAAATATAAAAGACAAAGGCTGGCCGCTCTTCGATCTCTGGCTTCTTGTTTCTGCATGTGATCCTTCTTAGGTGTGTTTCTACACTGTTGCCATCTGCTGTGAGGCTATCCCCTTAGCCTTTCAGCCTCACAAACTGTGAGCTTACTCCCTTATTCGTAAGTTTTCCAGCCTTAAGTATTTTGCTATAGCTACAGAAAATGGACTAACAGGACCTCTAAGCCTTTGTAGGGTTTTTCACCCCACTTGTCACCCCAGCTGTCCTTGATCAACTCTTTAGAAGGCTGAGTTGAGGAAGGAACCAGTGTGGGATAATCCAGTGCATCCCTCAAAGCCCTTTCCCTCAGCATCTTTCTTAATCATTAAGACAGAGAACATGTTTACTGGCTCTTCCAAGGAGTGAGTCACTCAATTTTTTTTAGGCCACCAATTTCAGTGGGTATTATAGTAGAAAATATTGCCCCTAATTACAGAAACCTTGGACCAAATATGATTTGGGTTGAGAAGATGATTCAAGTGCTTAAAATCATCTTTTGCAGAGCTTTTCATAGCATTTACTGACTCCCAAGAGAGGAAAGGATGGGGGGAGGTACAAGCCAAATCTCTCCTTTCCTGGGTATTGTGTAATCACAGCCCACAATGACCTATTCAAATCCTGCTTCTCCCTCCACCTGGCCCAGAAATTGAAAGCTACTGACAAGCTTTTAAAAAATTATATAATTCTGAAAAGCCAAGAACAATGGTTATATTATTAGATAACACAAAGTAACAGGCACCCATTTGAAAAATGATTATCAAGACATTACAGTAACCTAGAAAATATTTTTGGTACAAAATTAAGAGAAAAATGTAGCAAATAAAGTTGATATATGGCTAAGATGAAAAATAAGACAGCAAAATATTTTGATCATATAGTTGGTATAAACCATAAATTTCACTTTAGAAAAACAAAAAAAATAACTGTGATCCCTCACCTTAAAAAAATCAAATGTTTTCTATTTTTCTTGTCCTTTTTGGCCCATTATACATTTGCCAAATTTCCTTTTGCTACTTTGCTTTTGGACATGTTGTTTAATATCTTTTGTCATATTTTATAATCAGACAACCCATTCAGTCATTTAACACATACATATATGCATATTTATGTATGTAGTGATGGCTCTGTAACTACACTAAGAATATAGCTATGAACTAAAAATATCAAGACAAGTGTTTAGTCCTTCCAAATCGTCTAAAGACTTCAAGGGAATCCCCCTTGTGATGCCTTCTTGGTGCCCTCTTGGATTTAACTGGCCATTTCTTTGTCTTAGGAGAACTTTTACAATTATATTGCATAAATTATATATTGAATTTCTTCTTTGCTAGACCCTGAGGATACCAACAAATGAAGACTTTAATTTTGTGTTGCATGTCTTGTTACCGAGTTTATAATAGAGAGTAAATAATAGATTAAGGAAAGAGAAAAATTGGATAGAAAGGATAGGAAACAGGGGAAAAGCACAAGTGATTGATTGGCTAAGCATTTGACATACACAGATAGTTTGACTAAAGCACGAGCAACAGCCGCTTCCAACCATGGGAAATGCAATTCTACTGGGCTTGTGTAGGGTGACATCCATGCCCTTGGATTCATTAACTTGGTGCTTGTTAAACTGAGTCGCAAACCTCTTGTCCTACATTGTCAATTGTATTTATTTTATGATCCATCTTTAGACAGAAAAATACATGTAGTGAACTACCATAATGAGAAGGTAATTATCTCTTACAATTAGTAAGAGAGATATTTAGAAGATAATTTTTGCCTCTTGGAATAATAAGCTACGATTTTTCTCTTTTCATTTCTAGCAAATAACAAGTACGAGTTTCTTTGTTTAAGATTTATCCACAAACTCTGATTTTAGTAACTATTGACTTATAAGATTTACATGCACAGGAAGAAAATGCAAACATAAATATCGAGACATGAGTGGTGTCCTTTTCTGTTCCTCTCCTTCCACCCTCCACTCCTCTCTCACATACACAACTTACCTCAGAGATTTCACTATAATTTCTTCTGATTTTTTGTGTACTACTTTTATGATTTTAGCTTTTATATTTGTGGTTATGCTTTATTAAAATTTTATTTTTATTTATATTTTTATTTATACTGTAATTCATTTTCCCATATGATTATTCATATTTTCCAGCATCATTTTTTGAAAAATCTACTTTTCTCCACTAAATTATCTTAGAGGCTTTATAAAATATAAATTGACTGAAGGATCTGCTGTGGCACAGCAGATCAAACTGCCTGTTGGGACACCTGTATCCCATATCAGAGAGCAGAGCTTGTTATACCCACTCCTCCACTTCCGATCCAGCTTCCTGATAATGCACCTGGGAAGACTGCAGATCATGGCTCAAGTTCTCAGGTCCTTGCCACCCATGTGGGAGACCTGGATGGAGTTATGGTCTCCTGGTGTTAGCCGATACAGTGCTGGCTATCAGAGGCATTTGGGGAGTGAAGCAGTTGGATGAATCTCTGTCTGTATCTCTATCACTCTTTCAAATAAATAAAAAAATAAGTAAACATAAATAAATCTTTTAAAAAATTGATCGTATAATATTGGTCTATAATCTGGACAATCAGTTCTGTTTCTTTGTACATTTTATGCTCATACCTGTTGTCCAAATTACTGGTTCTTTACAGTAAGTCTGGAAAGCAATTAGTAGAAATACTCTAATTTATTTTTTGAAAAATATCTTGGCTATTCAAGGTCCTTTGTATTAGTGTATTAAACTTAATATAACCAAAAAAATTCTGATGGGATTTTGAATAGAATTGAATGAATCAATATATTAATTTGTAGAGAAGACATGATCTATCTCCTGTTTTATTATAAAGGTCTCTTTTAATTTCTCTCAGAAATTTTTTTTTGACAGGCAGAGTGGACAGTGAGAGAGAGAGACAGAGAGAAAGGTCTTCCTTTTGCCGTTGGTTCACCCTCCAATGGCAGCTGCGGCTGGCGCACCACGCTGATCCGAAGCAAGGAGCTAGGTGCTTATCCTGGTCTCCATGGGGTTCAGGGCCCAAGTTCTTGGGCCATCCTCCACTGCACTCCTGGGCCACAGCAGAGAGCTGGCCTGGAAGAGGGGCAACCGGGACAGAATCCGGCGCCCCGACCGGGACCGCAAGGCAGAGGATTAGCCTATTGAGCCACAGCACAGGCCTCAGAAATGTTTTTATAATTTTGAGTATACAAGCTACGCAGACATTTTCTTAAATTTATCTGATTTCACAATAACTTCAGCAAAGCAGCACTCTTAAAAATATTTTTAAATTATTTAAAGGGAACAAATCTTATGTATTTCATAAATACAATTTTAAGAACATAATGATACTTTCTAGGCCACCCTTCCTCCCTTCCTTGAACCTCCTCCTACATCTCTTATTTTTCTTTTAATTTTTGCAATGACATGCTTTCAATTTACTTTATAATCATAAGCTTAACCCTCCACTAAATAAATAATCCAACAAGTAGTAAGTAGAAAACCACTGTTCCTCAGGAATATAGGCAAGGGCTAAAAACAAGGATTAAGTCTCAGAATGTCAATTTTGCACATATACATTATATTTTTTGTACTCTATACATTAGTTACCACAAATCAGAAAAAACATATGATGTTTGTCTTTGAGATCTGGCTTACTTCATTAAGCATAATGATTCTAGTTGCATCGATGTTTTTTGCTTCAAAAGACAGGATTTCATTCTTTCTGTGGCTCAGAAGTATTTCTTCATATATACATATGTCATTATCTAATCATCAAATGATGGACATCTGGGGTGTTTCCATATCTTAGCTGTTTTATATTGAGCTGCTATAAACATAAGGGTACAGAAAACTCTTTCATATACTGATTTCATTTCCTGTGGGTAAATTCCCAGCAGTGGGATGGCAGTGGGATGGTCATATGGCAGATCTATTTTTCAGTTTCTGAGGAATCTCCATACTGTCTTCCATAATGGTTGTATTAGTTTACATTACCACCAACAGTGGACTAGGGTACCTGTTTCCTCACATCTTTTCCAGCATTTATTATTTTTTGATTTTTGGATGATCATTCTCACTAGGGTGAGGTGAACCTCATTGTGGTTTTTATTTGCATTTTCCTGATGGTTAGTGATCCTGAGCATCCATTTATGTTTCTGTGGCCATTTGTATTTCATCCTTTGAAAATTCCTGTTCATATCCAAGGGCATGAGATAACTCTAGAATGAAAATCACAAAGCATTAAGGAAAGAAATAGAAGTAGACACAAAAAATGGAAAAATCTCACATATTCATGGATTGGAAGAATTATTATCAAAATACCCATACTGTTCTGTTCACAATTGATCATAATGATAGGTCTAAAAGTCAAAGGGATCACATAAACAAGACTAGTGTCTGCTAATACTAACTGATAGAATAAAAAAGGGAGAGAATGATCCAACATGGGAAGTGGGATACACAGCAGACTCACAGAATGGCAGATGTCCAGATGTCCTAAACAGCACTCTGGCCTCAGAATCAGCCCATAAGGCATTCGGATCTGGCTGAAGAGCCCATGAGAGTATTTCAGGCATGGAAAGCCAAGACACTCTGGCAAAAGCCAAAAAAAAAAAAAAAAAAAAAAGGACCTAAATGAAAGATCTCTGTGAGTGAGATACCAGTAGAAAGAATGGGCCATCTAAGAAGATCTAAGAAGGAGGTTCCCTTCTCTGAAGGTAGGAGAGAACTTCCACTTTGACTATGACCTTGTCTAAATAAGATTGAAGTCAGCGAACTCAAGAGGCTTCCATAGCCTTGGAAACTCATGACTAGAGCCTAGGGAGATTACTGACGCCATAAACAAGAGTGTCAAATTGTTAAGTCAACAACAGGAGTCACTGTGTACTTACTCCTCATGTGGGATCTCTGTCCTTAATGTGTTGTCCAATGTGAATTAATTCTATAACTAGTACTCAAACAGTATTTTACACTTTATGTTTTGTGTGGGTGCAAACTGATGAAATCTTTACTTAATACATACTAAATAGATCTTCTGTATATAAAGAGAATCGAAAATGAATCTTGATGTGAATGGAATGGGAGAGGGAGCGGGGGATAGGAGGGGTGTGGGTGGGAAGGAAGTTATGGGGGGGAAGCTATTGTAATCCATAAACTGTACTTTGGAAATTATATTTACTAAATAAAAGTTTAAAAAAAACCATACTACCCAAAGCAATTTATGGATTCAGAGTGATCCCAATCAAAATGACAAAGATGTTCTGAGATCTAGAAAAGTGAGCCTAAAATTAATATGGAATCAAAAGACACTCCGAATAGCTAACGCAATCCTAAACCATAAAAACAAGTGGAGGCAGGTTTCAAGACATAGTACAGAGCACATATAATCAAAACAACCTGGTACTGGCACAGGAGTAGACATGTGGACCAATGGAGCAGTTTAGAGACCCCAGAAATTAATCCATGCATCCATGCACTAAGTAATCTTTGTCAATATAGTAATGCCTAACATTGTAACAATCTTTAGCATTGCTCTTTCTTCACTTTCTATTTCTTCAAAACATAATATTGACAAACTAAAAATGTTTATGCCACATTATTTTCACTTTCGATTTTTTGCATATGGGAATTTTCAACTGGCCAAGGTTTGTCAGAACTATGGAGAATCAGAATTTGTTTGAAATTTATAAATGAGTGCTCATATTTACTGAAAACATGGATGCTCAGCTTCACTCTTTCTTGCATTGTTCTTTAGAATACAGCTTCTGGTTTGGGAAAACATATTGCACCAAGAGGTAAGGAGATCTGACAGCTAGTGTTTGATCTAGAAAAGCTAGATATGTGTTCCAGGCTTTTGTTTCCTTCTGTTGATTAGGTCATGGTCACATGTTGTGTGCAAAAAGGTGGGAGACTATACCTGATGACCTCTCAGTGATATTTTGCAGTTTTATAACTTAGAAGTTTAATTCAGTCGCCTGTAGCTAGGAAACTTTTCAATTAGTTTAGAATTAAAATAAGCAAATCCTTGATTCTTTATTTATGTTTGTATTTTAATATCTGTAATGTACTATAACTATTACTCTGACTTGTGCTGAGTCTCAGGTTAGGCACTTTGTAATTGGCTGTTGAATCATCTTGCATTTATAGTTCCTATGAGGTCATGTAATATCAAACTTACTTTAATAGCTTCTAGGACTCCTGATTCAGAAATATGGCTTTGGTTTTACCCTTCATCCTTGTGTGACAAACACATTTAGTTGTGACAGTATGACTAGTGAGATGTATTTTCGGTGACACTTTAAAATGTAAGATTTGGCCACATCTGATTATACATATTATGTCCTTTAACTCGTCACTAAATAGCAGCATGCTTAATCAAAACCAGCCTCCCATGCTATTTTACTCATATTGCTATTACTGGAAGATGATTATGTTTTCTTCATCTATTTTATGAAGATATTTTCTTTATGTAAGAATGAACAAAAATGTAAATACCATAATCATTTTTCTATTTGGATTATTTGGTGGAATTGAGAAAGCGAAGTCCAAAATGTTTGAGCAGTCAATCCTAAAAGATGCTTCTTCCCACAGTGTTTAATGGCTTTATCACAGTTTATTATAATTTCAAGGGCCTTTAATAATAATTCAGTGAGTATCATATTAGAATTTTTATGCAAGGAATTTATTTATCTGTCCCAGATTTTGCTGTGTAGGGGAGTAGCTTTATGCCACATTTATTCTTTGTTACAACACTTGAGAGTAATGGCTCTTTCCTGCAGGTTAATTTTAGGCAGCTGTTGATTTTCTAGCTCTAAGCTAAAGTCTTCCCCTCTGCTTGTTGTATATCAGTCAATAGTAAGAGAGTGGTGCTGTTGATTTATGAGAAAATCTTTCTGAACCGATGTACTGAACAAAATAAGATATGAAGCATAGGCAATCTAAAGTAGATACAAATTGGGCAAGCATTTGGCACAGCCATTAAGATGCTGCTTGGGATACCTACATTCCATATTGAAGTGCCTGGGTTCAAGTCCCCACTCTACCTCCAATCGAGTTACCTGTTAATGGGCAATCTAGGAGGCAACAGGTAATAGCTCAAGTACTTTAGTCTCTTCCACCCATGTGAGATCTGGATAGAGGCCCCTGCCTTCAGCCTGGCCCAGTCCTGGCTATAGGGGGCATTGTTCAGTGAACCAGTGCTTGGAAGATCTTGCTCACTCTCTCATGCTCTGCTTTTCAAATAAAAATACATAAAACAGGCAAAACAAGAAACTTAAAAAAATAGATACAAGCACTTAAGCACTGAAGTTCCATATCATATTTCCATTACTGTCATCAACTATCAATTCTTGTGCTTCTGCTCTCTCTTTACATGTGTTCATTTACCCCAGTCAACAAGCCTACTAGGTGCCAAGCACTGACCAGGCACTAGAGATATGGCTATGAAAAGAGGAGACTCAGTTGATCTAAATCCATCTTCTTTAGCTTGTCTTAGTCACAAAAAGGCTTCATGTTTGATTCTTTATTCTTGTTAACTGAAGCTATCCTTTCCCCATATGTATTTGCCCTAGCTATACTATTCAGTGGTTATACTCTGACAGGTTTAAAACCTGAAAATTAGATTTCTCTTTCTTAAAGTATCTAGCTTCACATTAAATCCTTTGAGTATATTTATTTTATACTTTCAGATTTTTTGTCTGTGACCTCCTGGGTTATTTATTACAATAGATGGCTTTGCATAATATTTCTACGCTATTGTGCTTTCTCAAATTGTGCCAAAATGTCAAAAGTTACATGTTTGCTGCATTTTTAAATAGTGCTTAAAAAGGAGAGTTCTTTTGCATTTTAAAATAGCATGTAAAAAGAAATAGTTCTTCTATGTTATCTATTCCAATTCAACCTCTCCTTCCCTCCCTCCCTCTCTCTCTCTCTTTCTTTCTCTTGCGTGCATACACACACACACATTTATATACATTTATTTACATAAGTGTACATCTATCTATCCATCTATATTAAAATTTCAGTACTCATCTCAAATCATGCCTCTATTATCAGTGGCTCCATAATGTTCACATAAGTTACAACTTTACTTCATAACAACCCCCTGTAGGATCTCCCTTTCTAGTTTTTCTTGTATCTTTTTCTTCCTTCCATTGTGCCACTGGAATGTGTATTCTATTATCAAAAAAGTCCATTTAAAGCCGGCGCCGTGGCTCAATAGGCTAATCCTCCACTTTGCGGCGCCGGCACACCGGGTTCTAGACCCGGTTGGGGCGCCGGATTCTGTCCTGGTTGCCCCTCTTCCAGGCCAGCTCTCTGCTATGGCCAGGGAGTGCAGTGGAGGATGGCCCAGGTGCTTGGGCCCTGCACCCCATGGGAGACCAGGAAAAGCACCTGGCTCCTGGCTCCTGCCATCGGATCAGCGCGGTGCGCTGGCTGCAGCGGCGGCCATTGGAGGGTGAACCAACGGCAAAGGAAGACCTTTCTCTCGCTGTCTCTCTCTCTCACTGTCCACTCTGCCTATCAAAAATTTAAAAAAAAAAAAGTCCATTTATTCTCATTTAAAGAATATTACTCTTTTACACACTATAAAACCTAGTTCTATTCTAAGAACTTGCACTATGTTAAGATTTTTACAATTCTGTTGATCCTCAAAACATCTTTAGAGGGTATGGAATGAGACTCTTGAGTCTGAGAGGTTCAATAATTTGTACAAGATATAATTTATAATGCAGGCATCAACAGTGTAGGGATCTCACCAGTATTTGTTCAAACTCAAGGCTCGCTCATACTCTGCTGGTATTGCACTATTCTTGGAACCATCTGCGGTCCTCTCATATTTTTTTAATTTCTTTTTTTTAATTTTTTTATTTTTATTTTTTGACAGGCAGAGTGGACAGAGAGAGAGAGACAGAGAGAAAGGTCTTCCTTTGCCGTTGGTTCACCCTCCAATGGCTGCCACGGCTGGTGTGCTGCGGCCAGCACACCGCGCTGATCCGAAGGCAGGAGCCAGGTGCTTCTCCTGGTCTCCCATGCAGGTGCAGGGCCCAAGCACTTGGGCTATCCTCCACTGCCCTCCCGGGCCACAGCAGAGAGCTGGCCTGGAAGAGGGGCAACCAGGAAAAAACCCGGAGCCCCGACCGGGACTAGAACCCCGTGTGCCGGCGCCGCAGGCAGAGGATTAGCCTATTGAGCCATGGCACCGGCCAGTCCTCTTGCATTAAGTCTGCTGACTTTAAGAAGAGCATGACAACATTCTTGTTTCCTATTGTCTCATTCAAAGGCAGGAATTGCACATTGGTTCTCACAATGTCTACTTTAAAGACCTCATATTTATTTCTCTCTCTCTCTCTCTTTTTTTTTTTTTAATTTCATTTGACAAATAGAGTTAGCCAGTGAGAGAGAGAAATAGAGAGAAAGGTCTTCCTTCTGTTGGTTCACTCCCCAAATGGCCGCTGTGGCCAGAGTTATGCCAATCTGAAGCCAGGAGCCTGGTGTTTCTTCCTGGTCTCCCACACGGGTACAGGGACCCAAGGACTTGGGCCATGCTCCACTGCACTCCTGGGCCACAGCAGAGAGCTGGCCTGGAAGAGGAGTAACCCGGACTAGAACCAGGGGCCCACATTGGATGCCGGTGCCGCAGGTAGAGGATTAACCAAGTGAGCCTCGGCGCTGCCTCCTATTTCTCTCTCTTTTTTTTTAAGACTTATTTTATTATTTGAAAGACAGTTACAGAGAGAGGTAGAGAGAGTGAGTTCTTCCATACGCTGGTTCACTACCCAGATGGCCACAATGGCCAGAGCTGCACTGATCCGAAGCCAGGAACCAGGAGCTTCTTTTGGGTCTCCCATTTGGGTGCAGGGGCCCAAGGACTTGGGCCATGTTCTACTGCTTTCCCAGGCCATAGCAGAGAGCTGATCACAAGTGGAGCAGCCAGGACTAGAACCGTCGCCCATATGGGATGTCTGTGTTTCAGGCCAGGACTTAACACACTGTGCCACTGCACCGGCCCCCTCATATTTATTTCTTATTTTTTTAAAAAGATATATTTTAAAAGTCAGAGTTACAGAGAGAGAGGGTGTCGCTCCCCCTCTTCGTGGAGGAACGACACTAAACCCTGCCTAGGCTTCATATCCGAGTCACAGCACCATTATGTCGCTCCCCCTCTTCGTGGAGGAACGACACAGGACCCTGCGCTGTTCTTTCGTCTGCTCGGCCCTCCCCGGGTTTGCTGCTGGTTCTTCCCGGGTTGGCTACTGTCCCTTCCACCTCCGTGGAAGGGCGGTTCCCCCTGCCACATTCCCCACTTCTGCAGGGGAGCGGCACACCGCCGGCCGGCTCTCTCGGGGGCTGCACAGGTGTTCCCCTTAGATGTTCCCCTTAGATGTTCCCCTTAGATGTTCCCCTTAGATGTTCCTGGTACATGCCGGCTCTCTCCTCCTTTATAGTCCTCCTCCGCCAATCCCAACTCGGCTGCCCACACGCCGAGTACGCTGCTCTCCTCCAATCAGGAGCAAGTCCTACAGCTTATTGGCTGAACTGGAGGCAGCTGTGTAGAAGCTGTTTTCTTCTCTCCCAGCGCCATATTGTGGGAGAGCAGATGCATAGAATAAGTCTTAATTCCAGTAACTTAGTCTAGTCCGGGTTGCTCCCCACAAGAGGGAAAGAAAGAGTCAGAGAGATCACCCATCCTCTGCTTCACTCCCAACATGGCTGCAACAGCCAACGCTGGGCCAGGTGGAAGCCAGGAACCAAGAGCCAGGAGCACTATCAGGATCTCCCACCTGCATTGCAGGGGCCCATTTATATCATCCTCAGTTGCTTTTCCCAGGCCATGAGCAGGGAGCTGATCAGAAGTGGAGCAGCTGGGACGTGAACCAGTGTCACAGGTGGCAACTTTACCCTCTACACTACAACACTACTCTGCATATTTACTGCTTAGAATTGTAATTCTGACAACCTCAAGTATTCAAGCCGTATCCATAAGCTTATGCCAAGATCACAGTTTTCTACTTCATAATGCTCTAGAGGCTTATGTAATATTATTCCATTTAGATGACCCAGTAAGTACTCTAGACCCATAATTCTTTGACCATCTAGTTTTTTAAGGATCTACATCTTCTTTCTACTTCAGCAATGAACCATAGTTATGTTAGAAATAGTTTCATCAACAGTAATAAAGGCCCACCCAACAAAAAAGCCCAGGACCAGATGGATTCACTGCTGAATTCTACCAGACATTTAAAGAAGAACTGACTCCAATTCTTCTCAAACTATTCAGAACAATCGAAAAAGATGGAATCCTCCCAAATTCTTTCTATGAAGCCAGCATCACCTTAATTCCTGAGCCAGAAAAAGATGCAGCATTGAAAGAGAATTATAGACCAATATCCCTGATGAACATAGATGCAAAAATCCTCAATTAAATTCTCGCCAATAGAATGCAACAACACATCAGAAAGATCATCCACCCAGACCAAGTGGGATTTATCCCTGGTATGCAGGGATGGTTTAATGTGCGCAAAACAATCAATGTGATACACCACATTAACAGACTGCAGAAGAAAAACCATATGATTATCTCAATAGATGCAGAGAAAGCATTTGATAAAATACAACACCCTTTCATGATGAAAGCTCTAAGCAAAATGGGTTTGGAAGGAACATTCCTCAATACAATCAAAGCAATTTATGAAAAACCCACAGCCAACATCCTATTGAATGGGGAAAAGTTGGAAGCATTCCCACTGAGATCTGGTACCAGACAGGGATGCCCACTCTCACCACTGCTATTCAATATAGTTCTGGAAGTTCTAGCCAGAGCTATTAGGCAAGAAAAAGAAATTAAAGGGATACAAATTGGGAAGGAAGAACTCAAACTATCCCTCTTTGCAGATGATATGATTCTTTATTTAGGGGACCCAAAGAACTCTACTAAGAGACTATTGGAACTCATAGAAGATTTTGGCAAAGTAGCAGGGTATAAAATCAATGCACAAAAATCAACAGCCTTTGTATACACAGGCAATGCCACGGCTGAGGAAGAACTTCTAAAATCAATCCCATTCACAATAGCTACAAAACAATCAAATACCTTGGAATAAACTTAACCAAAGACGTTAAAGATCTCTATGATGAAAATTACAAAACCTTAAAGAAAGAAATAGAAGAGGATACCAAGAAATGGAAAAATCTTCCATGCTCATGGATTGGAAGAATCAATATCATCAAAATGTCCATTCTCCCAAAAGCAATTTATAGATTCAATGCAATACCAATCAAGATACTGAAGACCTTCTTCTCAGATCTGGAAAAAATGATGCTGAATTTTACATGGAGACACAGGAGACCTCGAATAGCTAAAGCAATCTTGAACAACAAAAACAAAGCTGGAGGCATCACAATACCAGATTTCAGGACATACTACAGGGCAGTTGTAATCAAAACAGCATGGTACTGGTACAGACACAGATGGATAGACCAATGGAACAGAATTGAAACACCAGAAATCAATCCAAACATCTACAGCCAACTCATATTTGATCAAGGATCCAAAACCAATCACTGGAGTAAGGACAGTCTATTCAATAAATGGTGCTGGGAAAATTGGATTTCCACGTGCAGAATCATGAAGCAAGACCCCTACCTTTCACCTTACACAAAAATTCACTCAACATGGATTAAAGACTTAAATCTATGACTTGACACCATCACATTATTAGAGAGCATTGGAAAAACCCTGCAAGATATAGGTACCGGCAATGACTTCTTGGAAAAGACCCCAGAAGCACAGGCTGTCAAAGCCAAAATTAACATTTGGGATAGCATCAAATTGAGAAGTTTCTGTACTGCAAAAGAAACAGTCAGGAAAGTGAAGAGACAACCGACAGAATGGGAAAAAATATTTGCAAACTATGCAACAGATAAAGGGTTAATAACCAGAATCTACAAAGAGATCAAGAAACTCCACAACATCAAAACAAACAACCTACTTAAGAGATGGGCCAAGGACCTCAATAGACATTTTTCAAAGGAGGAAATCCAAATGGCCAACAGACACATGAAAAAATGTTCAAGATCACTAGCAATCAGGGAAATGCAAATCAAAACCACAATGAGATTTCATCTCACCCCGGTGAGAATGGCTCACATTCAGAAATCTACCAACAATAGATGCTGGAGAGGATGTGAGGATAAAGGGACACTAACCCACTGTTTGTGGGAATGCAAATTGGTTAAGCCACTATGGAAGTCAGTCTGGAGATTCCTCAGAAACCTGAATATAACCCTACCATTCAACCCAGTCATCCCACTACTTGGAATTTACCCAAAGGAAATTAAATTGGTAAACAAACAAGCTGTCTGCACATTAATGTTTATTGCAGCTCAATTCACAATAGCTAAGACCTGGAATCAACCCAAATGCCCATCAACAGTAGACTGGATAAAGAAATTATGGGACATGTACTCTATAGAATACTATACAGCAGTCAAAAACAACGAAGCCTGGTCATTTGCAACAAGATGGAGGTGATCACTGTTAAATATAAGAGTGGGAATAAGAGAGGGAAGAGATGTGCAATTTGGGACATGCTCAAGCTGACTTACCTCAAACGGTAGAGTTAGAAACATACCAGGGGATTCCAATTCAATCCCATCGAGGTGGCATGTACCAATGCCATCTCACTAGTCCCAGTGATCAATTTCTGTTCACAATTGATCAGAATGATAGGACTAAGAACCAAAGGGATCACATAAACAATAGTGTCTGCAAATACTAGCTGATAGAATCAAAAAGGAAGAGAATGATCCAACATGGGAAGTGAGATACACAGCAGACCCATAGAATGGCAGATGTCCTAAACAGCACTCTGGCCTCAGAATCAGCCCTTAAGGCATGCGGATCTGGCTGAAATGCCCATGAGAGTATTTCAGGCATGGAAAGCCAAGACACTCTGGAAAAAAAAAAAAAACCTAAATGAAAGATCTCTGTGAGTGAGATCCCAGTGGAAAGAATGGGTCATCAAAGAAGGAGGTACCTTTCTCTGAAGGGAGGAGAGAACTTCCACTTTGACCATGGCCTTGTCTAAATATGATCAGAGTCAGTGAACTCAGGGGGCTTCCATAGCCTTGGCAGCTCATGACAAGAGCCTAGGGTGATTACTGAGGCCATAAACAAGAGTGTCAATTTGTTAAGTCAACAACAGGCATCACTGTGCACTTACTCCTCATGTAGGATCTTTGTCCTTAGTGTGCTGTACATTGAGATTTAATGCTATAACTAGTACTCAAACAGTATTTTTCACTTTATGTTTCTGTGTGGGAACAAACTGATGAAATCTTTACTTAATGTATGCTAAACTGATCTTCTGTATATAAAGAGAATTGAATATGAATCTTGATGTGAATGGAAGGGGAGAGGAGTGGGAAAGGGGAGGGTTGTGGGTTGGAGGGACGTTATGGGGGGGAAGCCATTGTAATCCATATTCTGTACTTTGGAAATTTATATTCATTAAATAAAAGTTAAAAAAAATAGTTTCATCATCAAAAGCTTTCCACGTCTGAAATTTCTTTCTATGACTATAATCTTCCATATTTTCTCACTTGAAAATAGCAGGCATTATACTTCCAGTTTCTGCATATCTTTCTACTCCCAAATTATTTTGGCTTTATTTACTTCCTTATACAGGCTGAAGTCATAGTTTTATCCCTGTCTTGCGAGCTTCCAGGTTCCACTTGTCCCTGTTATTTTGCCATTATCACTTTGTCAGTCTCCCAGCCTTGACAAATCAGGCACGATTTTCTGTAAGACTACTATTAAGATTGTACAAAGGGATAAAAATATTTTTCATGATTGGTTTCATTACAAATCATTGTGATACAAATATATATCTGCCTTTATTATTGTTTAAAAATCCTTTATTCAGTCTGACTTAAGGTTTATTAGACATTTCACAACTTGTATTCAGCAAATATTAATACATGTTCTTCCATATGTAAATTCTGTCATTAAATAGATTTAGAAATACTATACTCTATATTCAATTCTTACAGAGTGATAATTTTCATTTGTATGTATAAGGCTTTGAGAACTACTACTGTCAAAGAATTTGTTGAGCTTTATATAACACAACACTTGAGAGTTTTATTTGACTTTGAAACCCCTTATTCATTAACTGTAGGAATAATCAACATTTCAATGAGTTACTTTTCAGAAATGTTGGACTATCACAAAGGTTGGGGACTTCAGTTAGTTCACTGTTGAATTCTCTGTAGTTAGAAAGATGTCTATCACAGAGGCCAATGTTATGGCATACTGGGTAAACATAGTGGGTAAATCCAGCCATCACCTTCTATGCGAGCATCCCATATGGGCACCAGCTCAAGTACCAGCTGCTCCACTTCTGATCCAGCTCCTTGCTTGTGGCCTAAGAAAAGCAACACAAAATGGCTCAGGTGTTTGGGCCTCTGCCACTCATGTGGGAAACCCAGATGAAGTGCCTGGATCCTAGCTTCCAGCTGGCGCAGCACTGGCTATTGTGGCTATATTTGGAATAAACCAGAGGATGGAAGATTTCTATGTCTCTCCTTCCCTCTCTGTAACTCTGCATTTCAAATAGATAAATACATCTTTAAAAATAAAAAAAAAGAAAGTAAGATGCCTATCACAGAGTAGGTACCCATCAACACAGAAATATTGAATGAAGAAATAAGCAAAATAACAAAAACAGTGTCTCTGTCCTTTTACAGCTCTCTTCCATATTTGTAAACACACTAACACCTCTTCACTATCAAGTGAGACCACTTTCCAGAAGTTGATGCAATTTTCCTCCTCAGCTTTCAATATCTGTTCATATTATTGATCAGAAATATATTTGATTTATATATTTACTAATAATGATAGATGCTCAGGGAACAGAACTAGACAGCATATCCTTTCAGATAGCTCATTTAATCTCTTATTCCTTTGAAAGAAGGAAAATGATCTTTTTAATTTTGGAGATAAAATTGAAACTTAGGCATGGGAGTTTGGTGTAGTTAAGATACTCTTGAAAGCCCACATTCCATTCTAGAGTCCCTGAGTTCAGGTCCTGATTCTGCTTCTGAACCAGTTTCCTGCTAATGTGCACCCTGAGAGGCAGCAGATCAAATAACTGGGTTCCTGCCAACTATGTGTGAGACCCAAGTTGAGAACTTTTCCCAGCCTTGGCTGTTGCAAGCATCGGGGGGTATTGAACCAACAAATGGAAGATATCTTTCTATCTATCATTCTATCTACCTATCTCTCTGTCATTCAAATAAATTAATTTAATTCATTAATCTATAAAAATTATATATATATATAATTTCAAACTTATATACATCAGAATCAGAATTTGAGCCCAGGTCTGTTGGTACTCAATGTATTTATTTCCTAGTCCCATTATTAATCTTTCTTTCTATGGCTAATGATATCATTGTATTAGCTCTTGTACCAGGCACACTTTATGTAAAATCTAGATCTACTAGGCTCCAAGCCTCAGATAAAATTGTAGTCCAGGCTAATGCTTTGCTTTCAGCTTGGTAAAGCACTAAGTAGAAGATCCTATTCTAACCCACACCTGGACTTTTCAGCCACCAAGACTATGAGATAATTTATGGCATTGTTTTCAGATGCTACATTTAAGGTTATGTGCTATACAATGATAGGAAATTAATACATTAAAAAATGACCATGTGACAAATTGGTAGAAACAGCTCAATGGACCTAAATATATCAGTAATTACAATAAATCTGAAGAGTGAAAACTATACAAATAAAAGATAAGTTTGTAAAGCTGGATTTAAAATGGAAAAAAATTATGTTATTTATAAGGTACCCATTTAAAAATAAAATCTCAGACAAATTGAAAATAAAAGAATGGAAAACATATACTATATAAAACTAGTTGAAATAAAGTCTGTGAAGTCGTATCAATACACAACACAGAAGACTTTTTTGGAGGTGAACATCACAGGATTGAAACTTTTTTCCTTTTTAATCATAAAAAATTAAATTAGAAGTCAACAGAAGTTGATAGACAGGAATTTCCCAAATGTGTTTAAATTTAAGCCTATGCTTCCAAATAATCCATTAGTTGGACAGAAAATAACCATGGGTATCATTCTGTATGGAATAATTACTAAAATATTTTGTAATAAAATTGTGATATATGAAAATTTGTGAGCAGTAGCAAAAGTAATACCTAGCAGAAATGTCAAGCTTTAAATATGTACCAGAAAAGAGTTAATCAGTTATCTAAACACCCAACTCATGAAGCTAGAAACCAGGAAATTATACTCAAGGAAAGTAAAGGAGCAAATGATGAAAAAAAGAATGAAGTAAAAGTGTATATTAATGGAATTTAAAATAGACACACAATACAGAAGCATTCATAAAATAATACCCAGCAACCTTAATCTTTTCAGATCATAAACATTGAAGAAGACTTTATGAAAAACTTTATGCCAATATATTTGTTAAATTAGATAAAATGGATGGGGCATTGTGGCTGCATGAGTTAAGTAGTCCCTTGGGACACCTACATCACAAATCTGAGTGCCTGGGATCCACTCCCACTTCTGCTTCTGATTCAGCTCCTTGTGCACCCTGGGAGGCAGCAGGTGATGGCTCAGGCACCAGGGTTCCTGCACCCACGAGGAAGACCTGGATGGAGTTCTTAGCTCCTGGTTTAGACTCTACCCAACCCCAGTTGTTGCATGCACTTGGAAAGTGAACTAGTGAATGAAAGACCTCTCTTTCTTTGTCTTCATCTCTCTCTCTCTCATTCTTTCTCTCTCTCCCTCTCTCAAATAAATAAAAATAAATAAAACACTTTCATAAAATGGATGAATTCCTTGAGTAATGTCAAATATGCAGCTGCCTAAAGATGGAATAAAAAAGATAGTTTTTCATTTTTAAAGAAATTAATCTCCAACTCAAAATATTCCTATAAACAAAACTATTGGAACCATTCTGTAAAAACATAGTAGAATATCTTCATGTCCTTAAGGTAGGCAAACATTTTTAAGTGAGACACAAAAGTCACTTTAAAAGAAATATCTTCAACAAATTAGTGCTTACATTTATTTAATATCATGTTTGAAAATGTTCATATAAGTTTATTCATAATAGCCAAAAACTGGAAAGAATTCACTGCCTATCAGCAGTAAAAAAGGGATTTATAAATTGTGGAATATTCCATTAATGCTTCTACTGTGCAATAAAAGGGAATGAAGAAGCCAGGCAATAAGAGAATGCCTGAGTAACAAAAATAAAAGATATAAATATTCATGGTTATCATGAGAGAATATTTTAAAGATATCATTTCTCTCCAAATTGATCTATAAATTTTATTTTAAAATCCTAAGCTTTTCTTTGGAGTAAATACCCAAGTTGTTCACAAGATTTATGCAGAATGATAAATTAACAACAGTAGGTCAGTGACATGGTTGGGGCCTTGCTCATATTCTAAGTCCAGTCTATTGCAATGCTAGAGTTATTATAAGTTTATGGTAATACAGTCTGGTATGGGTAAAAGAATAAGCAAATGAAGTAGTGGAACAGAATAGAAAAACAGAAATAAACTCACAAACATAACAATGTTATGACAGTGACATTTTAAATCAATGAGGAAAAAATACACTAATCATAATGTGATTCTGGTAATCAATATAGAAAAGAATAAAATTAATCATATCTCACATCACAATTAAAACTAAGAAAGTCTAAATGCTAATAGCATATCTTTAAAATATTTCAAGGAATGTTTTGAAAATATATTTATGACTCAGAAAGAAAATGATGACAAAATGAGACACAAAAACCATAAACAAAATGCTGTTAAATACCACATTAAACTTTCTATTCTCCCAGAGATCTTTTTTTAAGATTTGCTATTTATTTATTTACTTATTTGAAAGGCAGAGTTACAGAGAGAGAGAGAGAGAGAGAGAGGTCTTACATTCTTTGATTCACTCCCCAGATGGCCACAACGGCCGGAGCTGTGCCAATCCAAAGCCAGGAGCCAGGAGCTTCCTCTATATCCCCCAAGTGGGTACAGTGGCCCAAGGACTTGGCCCATCTTCCAGTGCTTTCCCAGGCCATTGCAGAGAGCTAGATCGAAAGTGGAGTAGCCTCGACTCAAACTGGCACCCATGTGGGATGCTGGCGCTGCAGGCGGTGGCTTTACCCTTTATGCCACAATGCTGGCCCCTCTTCTAATGATCTTAAGAAATGATAAAAGACAAACCACAATCTGAGTAAAGGAATTTGTAATTCAGATCAATACAAAGAGAAAGTCAAATAGAAATATGAACAAAGGATAGCACCAAAAGAATTCACACTTGAGAAAACCAAAGGCCAATTACCATTTTCAAAGACACTTAATTCACCAGTAATCAAAGAAATGGAAATTAAAAATAGGATACCATTTCCCTGTTTCCTACTTATATGCCATTGCCTTGTCAGATTGGTAAATGAAGTCTATTGATGCAAATATTATCATAGAGCCAGAACAATGGAAATTCTCATATGAGGACACTAAGATTTGAAATTGGTACATTTTGGAGAATGACGACAACACATAGTAACTTTAAAGATGTATATAACTTTCCAACAGATATTCCAGTTACAAATCCTGAAAGAATTCTCACATTTATGCATAAGGTAATATATACAAGAATAATCATTAAGCTTGTTTATAATGCTGAAAATTTAGGTGGCAACATAAGTTTTGATCAAAGGATATATGAATAGTTTTCCTATATTTATACACTGGAACACTATGTAGATAGATTAAAATGCATCAGCTATAACAATATGTACAATGGATGAATCACATGAAAATAATGTTAAGGGGTAGGGTCCTTGCTTTGGAATTATACATATGCATATATGTAAATATATGCATATATATATACACTTTGGTAATATACACATAAAATGGCATGTAAAATAATGTTACATATTTCCTGTGGACATGTAATCATGTAAGAATAGTAAAAAAGCATATATAAGATTGTGAAACATTAATTTCAGGAAAACAGTTACCTTTGAAGATGAGAGAACAAAAACATGTGGATCTTTATCTCTATTACGTAAAATAATTATTTAAATCATGTATTCAGAGCTGATAAGGTTGGATGATAATGAAGTGCTCATTATTGTAACTGCCTCAATTTTTAAATATTTTATACGGAAAATATCTAAAAATGAGCACTGCTCAATATCTGATAATTTGTAAGTGTCCATTATAATTTAAAAATATCTTAAGAAGGACTTTTTACTGAATTTTACTAGTGTGTGTTACTAGGAGATTATTTTTATAGAATAAACTCATGTATAAGTTACTCATAGTGTTAGTTTCTTATTGTATTATGAAACATTTCATTGTTATGAAATAGAAGTAGAATAAAAAATGTCATTGCTCAAATTCATAAAATCTGTAACAAAATTGAAACTAAATTCTCTATCCTCTCTTTCCACTGAATCACATTCCCTTATTTTTTAACTTTAAATATATCATAAAGGAGAAAAAAATCACAGTAATATCCACTTTCGTGAGCAGCATCATGGGCTATACTATGTGACACGTAATGGTTTTCCAAAGCCCTGTCACACATTATCTCATCTAATCACAGAGCATCACTAAAGATTAAAAGCGGGAGTAAATTGGGCTTACTATTTATCTGTGCATTTTCTCTTGTTCCTTATTGTTTTCACTGATCACTGTATGATAAGAAAGAAAAAATGAAACCAAAATTTATGAGCTAGGAGACTTACTGAAAAGTTTGGCTTGACAACAGAAGACATTGTCTAAAATTGAACACTTTATTTATAGGTACCAAGTCTTTCTCTTAACTAGTTTATGTTATTTCCAGTAGAGACGCCAACATAGAGGAAGTTATGAGAGAACACAGAACAATATGAGGTTTTGTCTTTGAATGTAAGCACAAAAGCACCTTGCCAGTCTATCTGAGCATCCTAATTCAGTCACAAGAGCATAAAGAAAACACAAAGAAAAGCCCGGATAATTCTTCATTGGGTTTTAACCATGGACATAACAGTTCCTCATGCTGTGCTAGGGAGAAATTGAGAACCCCCTCTGTTGAAATTGACTTGGAGGCAGTGAAGAAACAGGGTGGCTTGTTGACAAAGTGTGTGCACTCTCTCTCTTTGCTTCCTTTAACTATAGTTCCAGGAAAGAGCTTTATTTTTGTGCTTTGCATTGGCAGAAATCCTTGACTCACAGATCATCTATTCTTTGTGACAGTTAACAGTTTCCACATCACAGCATGACTCAGCACATTAAAGAATTACAGGCAGCTTCTCTATGTGTGCAAATCATAGGACTAAATGTGGAGTCTTGGGGAGAACGTGCAGGCACAGGAGCCCACGGCAAGAAGATGGGGAAACACAAACATGAAATGAAATATAATAAAATCAAATGTAAATAGATACAGATGAGAAATGAAGGCTTCATTATGATTATGGAAGTAACTTTCCCAACTAATAATGCAAACGAAGTTGGGAGAATGCTTAAGTCAATCCGGGTGCTGAGGAGAGAACTGAACGCTGCTGCCAACTGTGTGGATAGTGTTCCATGTATCACAGCCCTGCCCGTACCCTCTTCTGCAAGCCCTCAAAAGACTCTTGGCTTAGGCAAGTAGCAGAAAATATTTCAGGTATTTTGATGCCCCAGAATCATGCATTTCAGATATTGCATTACTCAGAAACATCTTGGAGGGTAATCTGATTTAGCCAGGTGGTTACTGGTCTAGTAACACAACATGTACTACAATGAAGAAGAAATGGTCTCGGTGATAAGAATACACCTGTAACCCAACTCCCTAGTTTGTATTCTGGATCAGCCACTACTGGCTTTTAGGAGACCATATTATACACAGTAATATACACATGGATCTATGGCAAGTTACACAAGGGAAATGGTTACTGGACATTGTTACACGCTTTCACTACACAAAGTACATGCTACTATTTTATAGCCTCTGATAAGCATGTCCCATCTGAAAGTTTTCTTGGACCACAATGGTAAGACACTAATCTAGCTGTGTAATTTCCAGAGTTTCAATATCTTCAAAAATAATTTCAAGATAAGATAGGATATTTTGTAAATATATAATCATCTTATATCCCTTTCTTTGCTTTTGTATTTCTCTTGATCAATGAGACTGATATTTGCTTGCTGGAACATAGCCTTAGATTTTTCTTCTTAAAACATTTATTTATTTAATTTCTTTGAGAGGCAAATGGAGAGAGGAAAAGAGAGACAGAGATGTCCTCCCTGCTGATTCACTCCTACAAAAGCTGGCAATAGACAGAGCAAGGGTGCAATCGCTGGGGCTGGGCCAGGCTGAAGCCAGGAGTTAGGAACTCATTCCAGGTCTTCCATGTGGTGGAGGGCACCCAACAAGAATCCATAGAATTATAAATTTAGATTAGAAGATATTTTAGACAGGTTGAGTTTGAGCTGCTTATGGAACTTCCAAATAGATACCTCTAGAGAAGAAATAGCCATCACCTGCAGCCTCCAGGGTGTCTATTGGCAGGAAATTAGAGTCAAGACTGGATTCAGGACTCAAACCCAGGTGCACTATATGGAATACAGGTATTCCAAGATGTGTCTTAACTGTTACGCCAAATGCCCACTCCGATGTTGTTATTTTGTTCTCTACTTTGCAGGAAGCATCTGTTTATTGGATTTCCCTAAAGAATTCCACACTTTTGAGTATCTTCCTTTACTAAACATTTTTCGCCACATTAATATCACTGACTTTGTTAATGTATTTGCGTCTGCACTAGTCTCCTTATACATCAGGTTTCTCGATATCTCTCTTGTGATTTGTCTTTGTTCATCCACCTAAAAAATAAATAAACAACAACAACAACAAAACAAACAAAAGAAACCTCACAGGGTTTTCTCCTTGGTTTTCCTTAAGCTTTGTCATCAACCATTGTCCAATCTCATTACACCTATTCCTTTGCAGTCTTTTTGAGTCAGAAATGGATTCCAAAGACCTGTTTAAAAATTATAAACTCTTGAGGAGGAGCATATATGCTGACGAGCAGACATTGTCACAAATTTTATATTTGGTTAGTTACATCTTCCATTTAAATTTATTTTTGGGCTAGGGATTTATGACTCTCCTTGCTTTATAGCTTCTGATGGTTTAACTTACCAATTATCAAGATTCATTTCTATTCTCTGCTAATTGTCCCAACTGCAGTTTTTAAAAGATTTATTTATTTGTTTGAAAGTCAGAGTGTCATAGAGAGTGAGAGAGAGAGACAGAGAGACAGAGAGGAAGAGAGATATCACAACATCCTGCTCTCTCATATGATTGGTTGGGGCCCAAACATTTGGACCACCTTCCACTGCATTCCCAGGCACATCAGCAGGAATCTGGATCAGAAGCAGAGCATCTGGGACTCCAAACAGCACTCTGATATGGAGCACAGGCATCACAGGCAATGGCGTAACCCACTACTTTACAATGCCAATATCCCAACTCAGTATTTTTTATTCTCCATTCTTATGCAGTACTCCTAACATGTATGTACCACCGACCAGTATATCTATTTGGAAATCCCATAAGCACCTCAAACTCAACCATCTAAACTCATCTTGTCATCTACATCTATTACTCTCAGACATGTTGTCTGAACCAGTGAAAGATAGCATCACCCATGTGAGTATCCAAGGTTAAAATCTTGGCCACCCTAAACTTTTCCTTCCCCATTATTTCCCACGACTAATTACTCATCAAATTATTTCCATCTTAATTCCTTCAATTTCAAGGATGCTGTGTTTCTGTTTTTCATTGTCTAGATCTTAGTAATTTTTGCCCATATTAGTGAGATGGAATTCTAAAACAACTTTAATTACATAATCAATTAGCAAATACTTCCTCATTGTAATGACCCAAATAATATAAAAGTGTGAAGTAAGTTGTCTCATATCATACTACCTAACCTCACCGAATCTTTCTCTCCTAAGATTCCCCTATACATATTGGTACTTATCTCTTTAGCTCTTCTTCCTTTATACTTGTACGCATATGCATGCACAGAGAAAAGACAGTTTGAGTGTTATTTTTAAAGCAATGGAAATGCGCTTTACCTAACAGACTCTCCCTTATTTTTTCACTTAATAAAAGATGGAAAAATTTTCATTTCAGGGTATATGAATGTATTTCTTTGTTTATTTTATGTAGGTAGTTTTTTTTTTTTTTAGTAATATACATGTTAGCCATGTTTAGTGAAAAAAAAAAACACACTTGGCAGACCAAGTGGGTGTCTCAGGAAAGAACTAGAGTCCAGTCTGTATTCAGACTACAGTTTTTATGGATGTGGGTATCAGTCCACCAGCCCACCATTTCTCCTCTCCCATCTCAAGGATATTTCAAGGTGAAGGGCTTCCCAGGTGTGGATTTTATTTGAAATGCCTTCCAGCACAGTGTTATTGGACTGAATAGCCCCCTTGGTGAAGGGTGGGGCAGATTCACCTGAGCTGCCTCTTCCCCAGGGAGGTGAAGCTGGGACCCACGTAACAAAATTATTGAACAAAGGCATGATTTTTGCTGTTAGTTCCTTTTCTTTTTTTTTTAACTTTTATTTATTGAATATAAATTTCCAAAGTACGGCTTATGGATTACAATGGCTTCCCCCCCATAATGTCCCTCCCACCCGCATCCCTCCCCTTTCCTACTCCCTCTCCCCTTCCATTCACATGAGGATTCATTTTCGATTCTCTTTATATATAGAAGATCAATTTAGCATACATTAAGTTAAGATTTCAACAGTTTGCTCCCACACAAACATAAAGTGAAAAATAATAGATGATTTTTTAAATGATGATGAAATCAGATCAGACCTATTGTCATGTTTAATCCCAGTGAGAGTCAAGCTGGGAATTGATAATTTCTTCTTCTTTTTTTTTTTAAGAGAAGATCAGTTTAGTACACATTAAGTAAAGATTTCAACAGTTTGCACCCCCATAGAAACACAAAGTGAAATATACTGTTTGAGTACTCGTTATAGCATTAAGTCTCAATGTACACCACATTAAGGACAGAGATCCTACATGAGGAGTAAGTGCACAGTGACTCCTGTTGTTGACTTTACAAATTGACACTCCTGTTTATGGCATCAGTAATCTCCCTATGCACCAGTCATGAGTTTCCAAGGCTATGGAAGCCCTCTGAGTTCTCCGACTCTTATCTTGTTTAGACAAGGTCATAGTCAAAGTGGAGGTTCTCTCCTCCCTTCAGAGAAAGGTACCTCCTTCTTTGATGACCTGTTCTTTCCACTGGGATCTCACTCACAGAGATCTTTCATTTAGGTGTTTTTTTGTTTTGTTTTTTTTCCAGAGTGTTTTGGCTTTCCATACCTGAAATACTCTCATGGGCTTTTTCAGCCAGATCCGAATGCCTTTAGGGCTGATTCTAAGGCCAGAGTGCTGTTTAGGACATCCGCCATTCTATGAGTCTGCTGAGTATCTCGCTTCCCATGTTGGATCACTCTCCCCTTTATTTATTCTATCGGTTAGTATTAGGAGGTACTAGACTTGTTTATGTGCTCCCTTTGACTCTTAGTCCTTTCATTATGATCAATTGTGAACTGAAATTGATCACTTGGAATAGTGAGATGGCATTGGTACATGCCACCTTGATGGGATTAAATTGGAGTCCCCTGGTATGTTTCTAACTCTACCATTTGGGGCAAGTCAGCTTGAGCATGTCCCAAATTGTACAACTCTTCCCTCTCTTATCCCCACTCTTATGTTTAACAGGGATCACATTTCAGTTAAATTTCAACACTTAAGAATAACTGTGGATTAATTACAGAATTAAACCAGTCATATTAAGTAGAACAGACAAAAAAACTACTAAGAGGGATAATGTATTAAGTTGTTCATTAACAGTCAGGGCTATGCTGATCAAGTCACCGTTTCTCATAGTGTCAATTTCACTTCAACAGGTTTCCTTTTTGGTGTTCAGTCAGTTGTCACCGATCAGGGAGAACATATGGTATTTGTCCCTTTGGGACTGGCTTATTTCACTCAGCATGATGTGTTCCAGATTCCTCCATTTTGTTGCAAATGACTGGATTTCATTGTTTCTTACTGCAGTATAGTATTCTAAAGAGTACATATCCCATAATTTCTTTATCCAGTCTACCGTTGATGGGCATTTAGGTTGGTTCCAGGTCTTGGCTATTGTGAATTGTGCTGCAATAAACATTAAGGTGCAGACCGCTTTTTTGTTTGCCAATTTAAATTCCTTTGGGTAAATTCCAAGGAGTGGGATGGCTGGGTCGAACGGTAGCGTTATCTTCAGGTTTCTGAGGAATCTCCAGGCTGAGTTCCATAGTGGCTTGACCAGTTTGCATTCCCACCAACAGAGGGACAGAGGGTTAGTGTCCCTTTTTCCCCACATCCTTGCCAGCATCTGTTGTTGGTAGATTTCTGCATGTGAGCCATTCTAACCGGGGTGAGGTGAAACCTCATTGTGGTTTTGATTTGCATTTCCCTGATTGCTAGTGACCTTGAACATTTTTTCATGTGCCTGTTGGCCATTTGGATTTCCTCTTTTGAAAAATGTCTATTGAGGTCCTTGGCCCATCTCTTAAGTGGTTAGTATTAGCAGGTACTAGACTTGTTTATGTGCTTCCTTTGACTCTTAGTCCTTTCATTATGATCAATTGTGAACTGAAATTGATCACTTGGACTAGTGAGATGGCATTGGTACATGCCACCTTGATGGGATTAACCCTTTATCTGTTGCATAGTTTGCAAATATTTTTTCCCATTCGGTCAGTTGTCTCTTCACTCTCCTGACTGTTTCTTTTGCAGTACAGAAACTTCTCAATTTGATGCAATCCCAATAGTTGATTTTGGCTTTGACTGCCTGTGCCTCCCGGGTCTTTTCCAGAAATTCTTTGCCTGTGCCAATATCTTGAAGGGTTCTCCAATGTTCTCTAATAACTTGATGGTGTCAGGTCTTAGATTTAGGTCTTTAATCCATGTTGAGTGGATTTTTGTGTAAGATGTAAGGTAGGGGTCTTGCTTCATGATTCTGCACGTGGAAATCCAGTTTTCCCAGCACCATTTATTGAATAGACTGTCCTTGCTCCAGGAATTGGTTTTAGATCCTTGATCAAATATGAGTTGGCTGTAGATGTTTGGGTTGATTTCTGGTGTTTCAATTCTGTTCCATTGGTCTATCCATCTGTGTCTGTACCAGTACCATGCTGTTTTGATTACAACTGCCCTGTAGTATGTCCTGAAATCTGGTATTGTGATGCCTCCGGCTTTCCACTCTCAGAAATAGACAGATCAATAGGACAGAAGATCAACAAGGATACAGTAGATTTAAACAACACTATAGCCCAAATGGATCTAACAGGTATCTACAGAACTTTCAATCCTACAGCCAAAGATTTTACATTCTTCTCAGCAGTACATGGAACCTTCTCTAGGATTGACCACATACTAGGCCATAAAGCTAGTCTCAGCAAATTCAAAAGAATTAGAATCATACCATGCAGCTTCTCAGACCATAAAGGAATGAAGTTGGAAATTAGCAACTCAGGAATCCCTAGAGCATACAGAAACACATGGAGATTGAACAACATGCTCCTGAATGAACAATGGGTCATAGAAGAAATTAAACGAGAAATCAAAAATTTTCTGGAAGTAAATGAGGATAACAGCACAACATACCAAAACTTATGGGACGCAGCAAAAGCAGTGTTAAGAGGAAAGTTTATATCAATAGGGGCCTACATCAAGAAATTGGAAAGGCACCAAATAGATGAGCTTTCAATTCACCTCAAGGATCTAGAAACCCTACAGCAAACCAGACCCAAATCTAGTAGGAGAAGAGAAATAATTAAAATCAGAGAAGAAATCAACAGGATTGAATCAAGAAAAACATTACAAAAAATCAGCTAAACGAGGAGCTGGCTTTTTGAAAAAATAAACAAAATTGACACCCCATTGGCCCAACTAACTTAAAAAAGAAGAGAAAAGACCCAAATCAATAAAATCAGAGATGAAAAAGGAAATGTAACAACAGACACCACAGAAATAAAAAGAATCATCAGAAATTACTACAAAGACTTGTATGCCAGCAAACAGGGAAACCTATCAGAAATGGATAGATTCCTGGACACATGCAACCTACCTAAATTGAACCAGGAAGACATCAAAAACCTAAACAGACCCATAACTGAGACAGAAATTGAAACAGTAATAAAGGCCCTCCCAACAAAGAAAAGCCCAGGACCAGATGGATTCACTGCTGAATTCTACCAGACATTTAAAGAAGAACTGACTCCAATTCTTCTCAAACTATTCAGAACAATCGAAAAAGAGGGAGTCCTCCCAAATTCTTTCTATGAAGCCAGCATCACCTTAATTCCTAAGCCGGTAAAAGATGCAGCATTGAAAGAGAATTACAGACCAATATCCCTGATGAACATAGATGCAAAAATCCTCAATTAAATTCTCGCCAATAGAATGCAACAACACATCAGCAAGATCATCCACCCAGACCAAGTGGGATTTATCCCTGGTATGCAGGGATGGTTTAATGTGCGCAAAACAATCAATGTGATACACCACATTAACAGACTGCAGAAGAAAAACCATATGATTATCTCAATAGATGCCGAGAAAGCATTTGATAAAATACAACACCCGTTCATGATGAAAACTCTAAGCAAACTGGGTTTGGAAGGAACATTCCTCAATACAATCAAAGCAATCTATGAAAAACCCACAGCCAACATCCTATTGAATGGGGAAAAGTTGGAAGCATTTCCACTGAGATCTGGTACCAGACAGGGATGCCCACTCTCACCACTGCTATTCAATATAGTTCTGGAAGTTCTAGCCAGAGGTATTAGGCAAGAAAAAGAAATTAAAGGGATACAAATTGGGAAGGAAGAACTCAAACTATCCCTCTTTGCAGATGACATGATTCTTTACTTAGGGGATCCAAAGAACTCTACTAAGAGACTATTGGAACTCATAGAAGATTTTGGCAAAGTAGCAGGGTATAAAATCAATGCACAAAAATCAACATCCTTTGTATACACAGACAATGCCATGGCTGAGAAAGAACTTCTAAGATCAATCCCATTCACAATAGCTACAAAAACAATCAAATACCTTGGAATAAACTTAACCAAGGACGTTAAAGATCTCTACGATGAAAATTACAAAACCTTAAAGAAAGAAATAGAAGAGGATACCAAAAAATGGAAAAATCTTCCATGCTCATGGATTGGAAGAATCAATATCATCAAAATGTCCATTCTCCCAAAAGCAATTTATAGATTCAATGCAATCCCAATCAAGATACCGAAGACCTTCTTCTCAGATCTGGAAAAAATGGTGCTGAAATTTATATGGAAGCACAAGAGACCTCGAATAGCTAAAGCAATCTTGTACAACAAAAACAAAGCCGGAGGCATCACAATACCAGATTTCAGGACGTACTACAGGGCAGTTGTAATCAAAACAGCATGGTACTGGTTAGTTTCTTTCATAAGGATGCAGGCAATGTGATTTAGCTATCCCCCTTTTTAAGGAGAACTTAGCTGGTTTCCCATTTTTCTAAATCACTGTCATCCCTGCACATGTATAATTTAACAGGTGAGACTTCTATCAGTGGGTGTTTTAGGTTCCTATCTGCCCTTGTCTCACTCTCAGTCCTCTTCATCCACTTTCACTGAGTCACCATCACTTGACAACAAGAAAACCATGTGAACATCAACAGCTCTTCAGGCACCATGTATGTACTCTCTCAGCGAACATAAAAATAATCACCCCAGGAAGTTGAAGAAACTAATGGAATGGAGATTTCTGGTTACCACTTGAAGGCTGGAATTGACTTGGTGTACAATTTATGGGATTTTCCTCAGAACAGAAAGCATATGATTTATTTGCTTAGTGCCAAGTACTGTTCTAGGTACTGAAATTACTGATGTGAAAAACACAAGAACATACAGCCTCTCTGAGAGGGTGATAAGCCTTGCCTTTTGTTTCTTTCCCCCTTCCCTTCCCTTCCCTTCCCTTCCCTTCAATTTTGCACCTTGAGAAAAGGGAACAAAAGTAACTTTTTAAAAATAGTTCAATTTGAAAATAATTATATATATATACACACACTTATAGGAAACAAGATGTTTTGATAAATGCATACATTGTAAATAATTAAATCATGCATATCCACCCTTAACAACTTGCTTTGTGTTGTCAGGTTCTGTGTGCCAGCCCATTAACTACATCTTTGACTCTTAATTTATAGAATCCTCTAAGCACCACTAAAAAATAGTTATCTTTATTTAACAAATAGGAACCTAAAACTCAAACAGGTAAAAACGCTGAGTTACAATTGTAACCTAAGTCAAGTTTGATGACTCCTACAGTTAAATAACAAGTTATGTCAAAAGCAAGAAAATCTCTTCATTTAAAACAGTTTCTTAATTTAATATGTGCAAAATGAAAAAATTAACTCAAATAACAGCTGCAATCTTGAACTTTTGCAGAAAAAAAATTGAAAACTGATGAAACTTAGGAAAGAATAAAATCAGCATTATATAAGGGCATGCTGTTTTACCTTTCTCAGATCATCACTTGTAAATACAAGCCAGAACTAAATGCCAACCATTACAAAATGAAAGCATTTTTCTTTTTCTACCACTCACAAAAAAAAAAAAAAAACAGGACTGTAAACTGTAAATACTACTCATAATGATGCATGTTTAAGGATTCTTGATTATGTATGGGAGGATATGTCATCTTGATAAATGTCAAGAGTCAGATTCCACTGGAGAAGTACTTCTTTTTCCAGTAAAAAAAGGTCTTTGATGTGTCATTGTTTTTTTTTATCCTAAGTAATAGTACCAAGAGAGTATCTTACAGTTTGTTCCATTCAGATCCCCTCTAATTACATGTCAGCTACTCAACAATTTCAACATTACTGAGAGGAGCTGTGGAGGATTTTCTTAGATGGCGAAGTGTATTTCAATTCCATAAATCTTTGTGAAGTACCTACTGAATTTAAGCAGCTATGCTGTATGACTCAAATTCAGAATTGAGCAACTCCTGGCCTCTGCTCTAAGAAACTTAGGCTCTGAGCACAATTGGAATATTCTGTATCACATTTGACCATGTATTGATTATTAGTAAAATTTATTTATAGGGGCAATCTCCTGAGCTATTTCGGGAATTATACTCAGCACTTATGGAATAAGACAAAATTGCTATGAAGACAATATCCTAAGACTATTTGGAGGTTTAATTTCTATTGTTTATCACATTTTTTTATTTTCAATTTTTATGTGACTCATAAATACAACACTATGTACATAGTAATTCTTCCTAACATGCCCGCCCTCTTACCAATTCCCCACACACACTTCCTGTTCTCTCTCTTGTTTTACCTATAAAGAGAATTAAAAGAAACAAAGAAAAAGAAAAAAAATAAGGGAAGTGTTCCTCAACTATCTATACAAGGGTTGATCTATGTTATTGCTTCTCAAAGGTGATTTTGCTTCCCCCTTCCTCTTTTCCTTTCCTTCTTCCCCCTTCTAAGCTTTTAGAAGCATAATTGCCCTTAAAAAAGAACTCAAGTATGTCACCTCTTTTGTGAGTTCTTGGACATAACTATGAGACATAATATCCTCCTTTTAATGTACTAAAAGGATGTGGTTCTTGAGAGTAAGTTTTAATATTAAGTTTCATGGTGCATCTCTTTGGGGACAGAGGTCCTACATGGGAAGTTAGTGCACAGTGACTGACTCTTGTTATTTATTTAACAAATAGCACTCTTATGTATGATGTCAGTAATCGCTGAAGGCTCTTGACATGATCTGTCTTGGCTATGGAAGCCTTTTGGGTCCACTAGCTTGACAGAGCCATAAGCAAAGTGGAAGTTCTCTCCTCCCTTCAGAGAAAAGTAACTAACCGGGGTGAGATGATGCCTCGTTGTGGTTTTGCTCTGCATTTCTCTGATGACTAGTGATCTTGAACATTTTTTTACATGTCTGTTGGCCATTTGGATTTCCCCTTTTGAAAAATATCTGTTTAAATCCTTTGCCCATTTCTTAACCAGATTATTTGTTTTGTTGTTGTTGTGTTTCTTGATCTCTTTATTTACCCTGGTTATTAATCCTGTATCAGTTGTATAGTTTGCAGATATTTTCTCCTATTCTGTTGGTTGTCTCTTCACCTTAGTGATTATTTCTTTTGCAGTGCATACGCTTCTCAATTTGATGTAATCCCATTTGTCTCTTTTGGCTTTGATTGCCTGTGCCTCTAGGCACAGGTGTCTATGCCAGTGTCTTGTAGGGTTTCCCTAATGTTCTCTAATAATTTGGTGGTGCTGCATCATAGATTTAGGTCTTTAGTCAATTTTGAGTAGATTTTGATGAAAGATGGCAGGTAAAGATCTTGCTTCATGCTTCTGCATGTGGTGATCCAGTTTTCCCAGCACCATTTTTGGAGAGACTGTCCTTGCTCCAGGGGTTGATTTTATCTCCTTTGTCAAAGATAAGTTGGTTATAGATGCTTGGATTGATTTTGGGTGTTTCTATTATGTTCCATTGGTCTATCCATCTGTTTTTATACCAGTACCAGATTGTTTTGATTATCACTGCCCTGTAGTATGTCTTGAAATCTGGTATTGTGATACGTCCAGCTTTCTTTTGGTTGTAAAGTATTGCTTTAGCTATTCGGGATCTCCCCATGTTTCCATATGAATTTCAACATTTTCTCTACATCTGAGAAGACTGTCTGGTATTTTGATGGATATTACGTTGAATCTATAAATTGTTTTTGATAATATGGACATTTTAATGATATTGATTCTTCCAATCTATGAACATGAAAGAATTTTCCATTTTTTGTGTCTTCTGTTTCTTTCTTTAGAATTTTATAATTCTCATCATAGAGATCTTTGACATATTTGGTTAGATTTATTCCAAGGTATATGATTTTTGGTGGCTATTATGAATGGGAATGATCTTAGAAGCTCTTTCTCACCTGTGGCATTGTCTGTGTATACAAAAGCTGTTGCTTTTTGTGTGTTGATTTTATATTCTGCTACATTTCCAAACTCTTCTATGAGTTCCAATAGTCTCATAGTGCAGTCTTTTTGATCCCCTATGTATAGGGTCAAGTCATCTGCAAATAGGGATAGGTTGACTTCCTCCTTCCAATTTGTATTCATTTGATTTATTTTTTTTCTAATGGCTCTGGCTAAAATGTTCAGGACTATATTAAAAAGCAGTGGTGAAAGTAGGCACCCTTTTCTGGTTCCAGATCTCAGTGGGATTGCTTCCAGCTTTTCTCCATTCAATATGACACTGACCATAGGTTTCTCATATATTGATTTGATTGTTATCAAAAATGTTCCTTCTATTCCCAATTTGCTTAAGGTATTGATGATGAGGGGTGTTATATTTTTTCAAATGCTTTCTGTGCATCTATTGAGATAATCATAAGATTTTTATTCATCAGTATGTTAAAATGATATATCAAATTGATTTGCAAATGTTGGACTATCCCTCTATACCAGGAATAAATCCCACTTGGTCTGGGTGGATAATCTTTCTGATGTGTTGTTGGAGTTGATTAGCTAGTATTTTGTTGAGGATTTTTGTGTCTGTTCATCAGATATTGGTCTGTAGTTCTCCTTCTCTGTTGTATCGTTTTCAGTTTTAGGAATTAAGGTGATGCTGGCTTCATAGAAGGAATTTTGGAGGATTCCCTACATTTCGATTGTTTTTTTTTTGTTTGTTTGTTTTTGTTTTTTTTTTTTTTTTTTTTTTGAGAGGCAGAGTGGACAGTGAGAGAGAGAGACAGAGAGAAAGGTCTTCCTTTTGCCGTTGGTTCACCCTCCAATGGCCGCCACAGCTGGCACACTGCAGCCGGCGCACCGCGCTGATCCGATGGCAGGAGCCAGGTACTTATCCTGGTCTCCCATGGGGTGCAGGGCCCAAGCACTTGGGCCATCCTCCACTGCACTCCCTGGCCATAGCAGAGAGCTGGCCTGGAAGTTTTGAATAGACTGAGAAGAATTGGAGTAAGTTCTTCTTTAAGATTGGTAGAATTCAGCAGTGAAGTTATTTGGTCCTGGGCTTTTCTTTGTTGGTGAAGTCTTTATTGCTGATTCAATTTCTGTCTTGGTTATTGGTCTGTTTAGGTTTTCTATTCCTTCTGGTTCATAGTAGGTAGGTTGTATGTGTCAAAGAATCTACCCATTTTTTCTAGGTTTCCCGTTTTGTTGGCATACAGCTCATTGTAATAATTTCTCATAATTCTTTTTATTTCTGTGGTATCTGTTGTTACATTTCCTGTTTCACCTCTGATTTTATTAATTTGGGTCTTCTCCCTCCTTTTTTTTGTTGGGCTAATGGTGTGTCAATTTTATTTTTTGAAAAACCAGTTCATCATTTTGCTGATCTTTTGTACTGTTTTATTGGTTTCAATTTTGTTGATTTGTTCTCTAATTTTTTCTTTCTCTTACTAGTTTTGGATTTGGTTTGTTATTGTTTTTGTAGGTCCTTTAGGTGCATTGATAGCTCATTTATTTGGTGCCTTTCAAATTTCTTTATGTAGGTTCCAATTGCTATAAACTCTCTTCATACCACTGTTTTTACTGTATTCCATAAGTTTTGAAATGTTGTATTGCCATCTTCATTTGCTTCCAGAAATTTTTTTAATTTCATTTTTGACTTCTTCAATGACCCACTGTTCATTCAGGAGCATGTTGTTCAGTTTCCATGTGTTTGCATATATTCTGGGGATTCCTGAGTTGTTGATTACCAACTTCACTCCATTGTGGACACAGAATATTCATGGTATGCTTTCAATTTGTTTGAATTTCCTGAGACTTGCATTGTGGCCTAGCATGTGGTCAATCCTAGAGAAAGTTCCATGCAATGGTGAGAAGAATGTGTAATCTGTGGCTTTAAGGTGGAAAGCTCTGTAGATACCTCTTAGGTCCATTTGGTCTATAGAATTGATTAACTCTGTTGTTTCCTTGCTGATTTTCTGTCTGGTTGATCTGTACATTGCTGAAATTGAGTATTGAAGTCCTGCATTACTATTGTATTTGAATCCATATCTCCCTTTAAATCCATTAACATTTCTTTTATAAAGATAGGTACCCTGTAATTAGGTGCATATATGTTTAAAATAGTTACAGCTTCCTATGAATTGAACCCTTAATCATTATATTGTGCCTTTCTTTCTTTTAATGGTTTTTGTATTAAAGTCTATTTTGTCTGATATTAGTATGACTACCAGCTCTTTCTTGGTTTCTGTTAGCATAGATTATCTTTTTCCATTCTTTCCCTTTCAGATTGTGTGCATTTTTGTTGGTGAGATGTGTTTTTTGTAGGCATGAAATAGATGGGTTTTCTTTTTAATCCATTCAACCAGTCTGTATGTTTTAATTTAGAGTTGAAGCCATTTACATTCAGGGTGCCTATTGTTAAGTAATGACTTTACCCAGCCATAGTTCTATTAATAGTCCTAATTTTTTTTACTTTGAGTTTCCTTTGTACTTTTACTGGGCAATTTTCTGTCTTCACCTTCTTTCATAGTGATGTTCCTGTTTATGTGTTTCTATGTGTAGCACATCCTTGAGCATATTCTGTAGGGTTGGGTGGGTAGTTACAAATTCTTTCAATTTCTGTTTGTTATGGAATATCTTTATTTCACCTTCATTAAAATGAGAGCTTTGCAGGGTACAGTATTCTGGGTTGACAGTTTTTTTCTCTTAGGACCTAGTATATATATTGCCATTCTCTCCTTGCCTGTAGGGTTTATAAGTCTGCAGTGAGTCTAATTGGGGTTCCTCTGAATGTGATTTGGCATTTCTCTCATGCATATTTAGGATATTTATGTTTTACTGAGGAGAGTTTTACTACAATGTATCCTAGTGAAGGTCTTTTCTGGTCATGACTATTGGGAGTTTTGTGTACTTCCTGTACTTAGATGTATTTTTCTTTCTCCAGATTGGGGAAGTTTCTGTTATTATTTTGTTAAGAAAGTCTTCTAATCCTTTCTCTTTCCATGGCTTCAGGAACTCCTAGGACCCATATGTTGGTTCATTTGATAGTATCTTGTATATCTTCAACAGTGCTTTTTAATTTTCTAATTTCTTCCTCTTTTTCTTTGGTCTGACTCTAAAATTTCCAGAAGTTTTTCTTCTAGTTCTGATATTCTTTCTTCTGTCTCACCTATTCAATTGTTAAGGTTTTCTGCTGTATTTTTTATTTAATCTATTGAATTTTTCATTTCTAGTATTTCATTCTAGCTTCTCTTTAATATTTCAATTTCATAGGAAATCTTTTCATTTCAATCATGAATTTGTTTCTGATTGCTAATAAGTAGTTTGACAATTAATTTTCTGATTTCTGTTTCTGGCATATCTTCAATTTCTTCATCTTCCCCTTCTACAATTGAAGTGTTGTGATGTCCCTTTGGGGGACTCATTGTGTCATCCTTAATCTCATTTAGTGTTCCTCTTTTGCCTTTAAGCATTTGTGTAATTTTTTTTTTTTTTTTTGGTCTGGTTGCTTTTCTATGGCGACTTTCAGGTAGGCACAGTTTCCTCTGTTATGAGCTGTTATAGGTCTGTGCATTGTGAGTAGGTGTGCAGAGCCCCACCTATTGGAGCCTGGCTCACATCTTGGTGATGGTGTGGGCAGATACTATCTGGGGTTTGCAGAGCCTCACCTACTGGTGCCCAGCTGACATTTCAATGGTAGTGGGAGTGCATACTTGCTTCCAATATTCAGGGCTTCCCCTGGCTGCACAGCCTGTGTGGTGGGGGAAGAAATTCTTCTGTATTGCTGTGGACCTCATTCTTGGGTGGGGGGGTGAGGTGACCCCCACAATTGATGGGCACACACATGGAGGCAAGAGCCCCTACTTGTGTAAACAAACAGTGGGGCAAGATATTACAATGTTTTGTTTTGTTTTCCTCTCATGCTAAAGAAATGTAATATTTTGTATGATGTCAATCACTTCAATATATGCAATATGGAAAAATAACCCCCAATACTACCAAAGTTATTTATTTGTACTAGTACTACAGACTTTAAAATATATTTTCTGGGAGTGCACATTTGTCTGAGAGGTTAATACATTTGTGTCCGACATCAGAGTACCTTGATTTGATTCCTGGCTCAGGTTTCTGACTCTAGGTTCATGCCAAAGAAGACCCTGAGTAGAAATAGTAATGACTGAAGTGATTTGGTTCCTACTAACCACATAGGAGACCTGCATTGAGTTCTTATATCCCAGCTTCAGGACCAAGCTCAGTTATTGTGGGCATTTGGGGAGTGAATCAGAAGATGGGAGATCTCTCTACTTTCTGTACGTCTGTCTCTCTTCTCTCTCTCTTTTCTCTCAAATAAGCAAAATTTTAAATGATTTTCTGAATTTCCACTTTTATGATCATATCATAAGAGACATGATTTTAGTAGTAAGATTAAGAACCTGTGTTTCATTATTATGACATAATACTTGAGAGCTTAGGGTTCAGACAAGTAAACCAAAGTTTTAATTCTGTCCTTTTAAATTAATAATTGTGTGATCCTCAGCAATTTATATTACTCTTAGGCCTATCTTTTCTTGTACTTTAAATGGAAAAAAACAATATCTATAGGATTATATCAATTCATTAGTGTGACATGATCAGAGATATTACATGGAAATTATAAAACTCTCCTATTCTTTGCCATGAAAACAGTAAGAGCTCTAAGAAAAATTATTTGATTTTGCTGATCAGTGACAAAGACATAATTCATTTTCCCAGCAAGACAATTTTGAGAAGAGAGGACACTAACTAATATCAAGTAATTTCATATAATTTAAATATTTAGTCAGGAAAAATTGATATTAGCATAAATAGCTTGTAAAATGGCTTATTCAAACTTATTTTCATAAAGAAAATACTATGTAAAATGAAACAAAATTTCAAAAATGCTATGGTTATTATCATACCAACAGAACAAAACAAGCAGAATAATTATTTAATAAACATACTCTTTATTTTATTAGATTTTTAAGCAGAGATAATTTTTTAATATTGTTTTGGATATTTTTCTGAAAATTGTGATTTTTTTTCCATAAGGAATAATTGTTTTATTTTTACTTAAATTTTAGGATTAACAGACTTGGTACTTTGATGCCTTCAGTTGGCTCCTTTCTGTAAAACATAAAGTGTTAATTAAGAAAAATAAAACATTATTGTTACTCTGCTACCTGATAATCTCAGAGAAAAAAAAAACTGAACAGATGTCTCCATTCTTTTATTTAAGGTGTAAATATTTTTGCCACATATTTTCATAGATACTGTCTTTCCTCTCCATTTAGAGTATCTTCTTTCAGCAAATATTCTCACAGAAAAAAACCTCTCAAGTAATTTGGCACTATTTACTATTCCCTTGAATGTTTCCCCAAACTAATATGGTGTAAAATCAGCCAGCTTCTCAATTTCATTTTGATGTAAAATATCTATAATTCAATTAAAAATAGGAGTATCATCAAAAGATTCTTTCTACCAGTTGAAGTACTTAAAAGTACAATTTTCAAATTTCAAAGCTAAATCTTATATATTGAGTTATCAAAATTTAATTTATTCAGGCCTCCTGCATTTGCAAGGATAAATTTCAATGTCTTCCTGCTAGCAAGCTTCATTTTCAATAATCATAAAATGCTAAAAGCTTTAAGCACTGTTGTTTTTGGCACGCCATTTGTGAACATATTGATTAAAATTTTCTAACTAGTTTTGAACAAAATGCAATCAAATTTTAGAAGAGTCATTTCCATATATGTTTCATATCATTGCAGAATACTTAATTTGCAAAGGAATTATTCAGTTGTTCAAACACTGAGGACAAAGAAAATACTATAAGCTACAGTAACATATCTTTTGTTTTAAATATCAGGGTTTTAAAAATCCAGTTTCAGTACTCTTCCTGGGTTAGTACAAATATATTTTAGAATTTTAAGCATAAGTTCTATTTTGATTGATAAAATTTTATAGCTCATTTGGATGTGGGTGAATTAGAGCAGGGATTGGCAAACTATAGCCCTCTGGCCAAATTTGGAACTCTTCCTGTTTTGTAAATATAATTTCATTGGAACATTGCCATATTCTTTTGTTTATGGCCGCTTTTGCACTAAATAGCAGAGTTTAGTAGCTTCAACAAAGACCATATGGCCTACAAAACCTAAAATGTTTATAGTTTGGCCCTTTACAAGACAAAAATTTGCTAACTCCTGAATTAAGAATACACAACAAATTCTAAGTATATTTCTGTCATACATTTTTAATTGAGTGATAATATTTTGTGCAGTGATGCTGCACAAAAAACTTACACATATCCTTCTCAAAGCAAATAGCTATATCTTCAATGGTGAACTTCTGAATTCACAGTTGCATTCCCAATATAACAAATCAGCTTCCAAAAGTTTTACCTTGATACCATGAAATGGATAAAAAAATCAACCAGTTATAGTAATTAACTTCTTTCCTGTTTAAAGCAATATCTAATGGTGGGTGTTTGGCCTAGTAATTGATACTGGTTAGGATGCCGACATCCCATACTGGAATGCCTTAGTTTGATGCATGGCTCTGGCTCTTAACTCCAGCATTCTGCCAGTGCAAACCCTGGGAGGCGGCATGTGGTAGCTCAACTAGTGGTGTCCCTGCCACTCACGTGGGAGACCTAGATTGAGTTCCTAGCTTCCAGCTTTGGCCTTGATCCAGCCTTGGCCATTGTGGGCATTTATGGAGTAAACCAGCAGATGGAAGAGCTCTTCCCCCCTCCCTCTGCCCTGTCTCTCTCTCCATGCTTCTCAAATACATCTTTTTAAAAAGTTGAAGCAGTACCTAAGTGATAGAGGATGAAGACTCAGATGATTGAATGGTTGGGAAGCTTACTAAAGAGTACCCTTGAGATCAACCCCAGGGGAAGGAAGCAGGACTAGACAGATGCAGAAGTCGAGTTGTCCAAAAGACAACTTTTTCCAATCCCATCAAACTTACTCTGTCTTGGGCAAAGAGATTGGGCCTTTATGCTCTGCTTTGAGCAGTCAGCCCTAGAAAGTTCAGGGAGCTCTCTGCAGTGAGGTCATCCCTGAAGGGACAGACAGCTGTAAAGTGTCTGCCAGCAGACTTCCTAGTAACTGATTCCACCAGTCCTTCCTTGAAAAGGGTGGCCTTTGATTCAAGATGAATGCAGTGATCTAAAGGGCAGATCTCTATCCTTATGAGGTAATCACCTCTGATCTAGAGCTTAAGCTGTGCCTCTGAAAGTCTGTTTCCCATACTCCATCAGGTGGCAACTTCTGGGTGGTAGAGGATGTGAGGTGACCAGTGCATTCCATAGCCATGGTGCTGCTCCCTCACCTCTTTTCCTCTCAACTGTATCCATAATCTGATGATGTTTTGTATGGGTAGGGCAGGCATGCCATATGCCTTCAGAGAGTAGTGTTGTTTGAGGCTCTATGGGCTGAAAAGCCAAACATACACCTGTAATGAATGCATCTGTTCCTGCCTGAATTAACGACTGACCCTCCAAGTTGGAAGGAGCTCAACATTATCATCTTGCCACTCTGGCCAATGGGTCTACCTGAGGCAATATGCCATATCAGGGGCTCACCTCTGTTGAAAGCAGATTAGAAACAGATTGGCCTTGGCAGGTGGAAGTCCACATTTTATAGCTACCATGGCTGATCCACTCACTAAACAATGACAGAGCCAGGCTGAGGTTCACTGACTACAGTGAGATAAATGAGGTGCTAGGACACTAAAGTTAAGGAGGCATTCACTCGAGATCTGTGTTCATGCAAGGCTAACACCTAACAGTGAGCTCCTCCTTAAATATTTATGCCCTAGTTGCCTTGCTAGCCCTAATACTTGTTCAAAGTGGTTATTCAGTGTGTCATCCACGGTAGTTATATTATGTGAGAGAAACATCAATTCACTTTGTGTCCATTCCCAAATGCCCATCTACATGCATCTATTCTAGACCTCCTTATAGTCAGTCATCTAGTCTCTCTAACACTAAGCTCATGATCAAGAAATTCTATGCCATTCTCTACTGTTCATGATTCACTGTCTGTAGACCTCGTACTTGTCAATAAATTTCTCTGCTCAATAAAGTGGTTGAACTGTGAAATGCCCATTAGATGGGTAATCCTCTTGTACCTGTCTTTCAAGGTCACCCCTGACTAAACCTTTAGTACAATCATTGTCCATTTAGTTGCACCTAAATATTACCTGTGAGGAACTCAGGTCTTTTTTCTTCTATTAACCAGCATTACCTTCTATGTATTACCTTCTAAGCATTACCTTCTATGACTTTAAGTATGAGCTAAAAGAAGTGTGCTCATAAAACACTGTTGGATAACATGGAAGTCTGGGCTATCAGCTCATGTAGTTAGTTGGTGCCTGCTCAATCCTGATGTATCACTTCTATCTTACAGTAAATTATTACAAGGCTTCATCCACTTTGTGACTTTTCATGATTCCTTCTATGTATTTGATCAATGTGATGTCCAGGTGGTCTTTATGATAGCTGCCAGTTTTGAATGGCTCTCACACGAAACAATTCTGCAGCACGTCAAGGCTGATTTTAAGAAGTCTTGTAACTTGTTTCCTACAGACCTGAACACATTAAAACCATTATGTTTATTAGGTCAAGCATGAAGAAGTGGCGAGTTCACTGATGACTTGGCAAAACACATGTGATCCAGACTGTAGAGGGATAACTTTTATAGACATTTACAGATCTAACACATCAGTAAAACTTTTCAGTTCTTACTGATGAGAGGCTTTCTGAGACATCTATTCAATTTAATGGACAACTTACTACATTGTGTACTACCAGCCAAAAGAAAATGGAACTTATTAGGATTCCTCAGATTCTGATAGCAGAAAGTTCAGCACTTGAGATGTCCAAATGATCCAGATCTCTTTGATCTATATTTTCATAGGTAGCAGGAAAGTTAAGTTAGGTTGCGTTCAAAACCATAGATGTATAGTCTTTTCTGTTATAACTCTCACAGGATGGCTGCAAGTCCCTTAGGCTTTATTAATCTGCTCTAGTAAAATATTAAGTGCTACACAGCTGCTGTAAGCTAGGTTATAAAGCAATCAAATGTTCAGAAGTCTACAGTTATTCTAATTTGTGCATGGCTCAGACTAGGGAATTAAATAGAGATATAACAGGGGAGTACCATCCTAGAAGGCAGGACTAATTTTAGCCATCTTTTCTCCTGCTTCTGATGCAATATTTAATATTTTGGCTGTGTGAGATAATGTTCCAGAAGTTCCCATGTGGTCCTACCCACTAGGATATAATCCACAGGTCAAATACCCAATGTGGGCATTGTACCAACTATCAAGTATTTCTGTGCCAATTAATATTAAAGAAGTAAGGAAATATTCACAAGGTACATCTATGGTCTAAAAGGATTGATTGTGAGATCAGTTTATTATATAATTGTTATATGTTCAACCTATCCCCAGAGGGCTGGAAGGGAATATGGTAATACTTTCTATCTCTTGGTACTCATGTGTGTAACACTCTTCATCATGCCTTGTGTGGGTGGGTGTTTGACTTAGAAGTTAAGACATAGGTTACAGTAACTAAGTCCCATCTAAGAGTACCAGAGTCCCATTTCTGGCTCTGCTCCTGATTTGAGCTTTCTGACAATGCAGACCTTGCGAAGTGGCAAGGTTCCTGCCACCCTCATGGGAAACCTGAACTGAGCTCCTAACGCCTGTCCTTGCTCAGCCCACCCCACATCCTGCCATTTCAGATATTTGAGGAGTGAACCAGAACATGCAAGTTCCCTATTTCTATCTCTGCCTCTCAAAAAATGTATTTTTTAATGTTTAGTAGTTTCCTTATGTTTAGTATATAGTTATTCAAATAAAGGGCCAACATTTTCATTGGTACAAGAACTAATTTGATCATTATAATTATATTCACTATGGTTTCTTCTTTTCAGAGACAGCCTCTTTTCAATAAGTGAGATCAATGAGTTCCAAGACCAAAAATACCCTCAAATATATGGACATTGGATGAGAAATTATTACTCTTTATTGAGATAACTCCCCTAAGATTCCCAATTATCTAGCTTAATTTTTTTTTCCTAATGATAAAAATTCCAATTAAGAAAGCCAAAGGGATTTGTTTCAGTGGTTAAGTTGCTTCTTGCAATTCCCATATTCCATAGTGGAGTTCTGGTTCAAGTCCCGCCTATTCTAACTCTGATCCAACTGCCTGTTAATTGAGCAAGAAATGGCTTGAGTACATGGGTTCTATCAGCCATGTGGTACACCCATATACAGTGTCTCTGGCTTCTTCTTCCAAATGTTTGTGCAAAATGTGTATAATGAAAAATAGTGAATGGATTTCAAATTTTTTCTACCAAATTTTTCCATGAACTTTTTGATAAGTCCTCATATATGCTGTAGAATCCTTTCCTTACTGTCCTTAAGAAAACAGTAGTAATGGTATAGTTTTTGTTTCTTTTTTTTTTTTTACAGGTGTAAGGGTAAAAGACAGTAAGATTTGCATTTTTCTGCACATGGTATTATGCTTAGAAGGCTTAATTTATCTTAATTTTATTAAGTTTTATCTGTCATGCCCTTAGCATAATTGCTCATACAATACAATGTTCAAAAATTACTTGTAATCATTGTTGTTGTATTATATTAACCCATTTCTACTTAAAGATTGATTATCTTATCTCATCTCAGTTAAGCCTCATCATCCTCTCTATGATTCATATAGATGATCAATGTACAACCAAAACATGACAAGCAGAACTATAACTTGCTTAATTTGAAGAACTATTCAGACATAAGCATGGCAGACCATTTTAGACATTGCTGCAACCCACTAGTCTAGACAATATTTTTGGCGATAGTTTCCCTGGGCAGTGCTTTTATTAGAGGTGGGATTGTCTCTTCTTTAATTCAAAAAGTTTTACAGTATGTAAAAACAAAGGGGGGAATTTGGCTCCAAATAATCTATTTGCGAGCATTTAGTTAGTGTCTACCTATGTTTTCCAAACAGATTGTCAATTAAAAATATGATATAATTTATGCTAATTTGTCAGCTCACTCTGCCCTTTTTCTGCATAAATATGAGACTCCTTAAGGAGAGTGCAGACACCAATATAGAAAGAGGTGTTCCACCCTGTTTTGGAGTCACAATTTTTGGAGAGGCATGTTCTGCCTTTCTTGTCTCAAATTGTATCCTAGTCACAATCTATTTTTACCATCTGGTTTAATTTCATTATGAAATATATTACTGGAGTTACTTTCCTTATTTACTTGGGGGTTTTCTTTTCTTTTTTGCTTATTTGTTTTTGTTCAATGCCTATCTCCCATCTCTTCCTCAATTAGGGCTCCCCTCATCTTCTCAACTTACAAGCTAATTTAACTATTATATCCTGTTTTATTGTTTGTAGTTATTCTATGCATGTTATTTATGGTCATCCTCCTGACTGGACTATACGTTCCCTGATTCTCTTATATCCACCAAAGACATACCTAGTGCAGAGCTCATTATAGACAAAAACCTCACAGTTTGAAAGGGTCTCCGTGACTACATAGAGCCTTGTTTACAAAGAGCTTCAATCAAAGACAAACACTACATCCAGTATTAAGAAAAGAACATCAGTCAGCATTGACAATCCAAATGACATCAAGACATTAATTACTAGGGCTCTTTTCCACACAGGTTCTTTTTCAACTCTGGATTCCTACCAAGATTTGTGTGATGAACTTTGATGCAAGAGAATTTAAGGCAGAAGTTTCCAACAGGATCTCTTACATCCCTCTCGTCATTTATCCAAATCTGGCTGTCTAACTAGTTAAACCAAATGAAAGCCATCAGGAAAGAAATCATTATTAGCTGCCCTTGGGAGAATTTTGCATTTTATTTTTATTATTTTTTTGACAGGCAGAGTGGACAGTGAGAGAGAGAGTGACAGAGAGAAAGGTCTTCCCTTTTCCGCTGGTTCACCCTCCAATGGCCACTGTGGCTGGCGCACTGCAGCCAGCGCACCGCGCTGATCCAAAGCCAGGAGCCAGGTGCTTCTCCTGGTCTCCCATGCAGGTGCAGGGCCCAAGGACTTGGGCCATCCTCCACTGCACTCCTGGTTCACAGCAGAAAGCTGGACTGGAAGAGGAGCAACCGGGACAGAATCCGACGCTCTGACCTGGACTAGAACCCTGTGTGCTGGTGCCGCAGGCGGAGGATTAGCTTATTGAGCCATGGTGCTGGCCATGAATTTTGCATTTTAAACCATGCAGCATAAAGCTCACTTCCTTTATGGTGGCCAGCATTCATCCAGGTATCCTCAGCACCACCAGCACAGGCTCAGTTATCCATAAATACAAGGGTACTTCAAAAATTCAAGGAAAATAGAAACAAAGGTAAGTTTATATTGGTGTAATTTCTTAAAAATTCATGTCTAGTTTGTTTTACAATATGCATTCTCCACAGATTTTTTGAAATATCCTTTTAGGTTCTCATCAAATACCTGTTGGTTTATTAATAAATTCATTAACTGAAAAAAACATGGTCACATTTAAAATAAATTTTTATCCATATAAAGCTATAAAAGCTATAAAAAAAACTTTACAATACTAAGATCCTTCACAAACAGAGATTGATTTTTGCATCCCAAATATTGAGCTAGTTCTCTGTTGGCCCTCTTTTAAGAAAAGAGTGAACTTCTAATTTTGTTACATATATTCCAATTCACAAGACATGATTGTCTTTGTGTCTTTGAATTCTTTATTTTAATTTACTAAGTTCTTTAAAGTCTGAGATTATTAAAGACATAATAAGTGAATGACCAACATGCCAGTGGCAAAGCGCCTTCACTGAGAAACATGAAATTAATTGAAATCGCCTTTTGCCTCAAGATGGTACTACTATCAGAAACATACCAAAGAGTGTATATTTAACAGTGACTACAAATTGAGATATATCATTATAAATAAATATACTGACCTAGCAAATGCATGACCACTTGAAAGTTCAGGCAGCCGAAGTGTTCTGGTGTGACATTTGGGTATACAGCAGTACTTTTTGAAACAGGGAATAGTTCTAGCTACATTGGTCCTAGAATAACACGCTCCAGAGTTATATATAAGTCAATAGACTGGGAGCTCTGTGGGGATAGAAACCCCATCTATCTCATGTATAGTAGAACCTCTGGTGCTTAGCAGAGCAATGGCATGTAGTAGATGTTCAGTATGTACCAGTTGCACAGGTGAACAAAGAAAATGCATAAACCCTGGTTTAAAATTGTAATGTATATCCTCATTCACATTGAGGGCAGAGGTTCTAATTTTCTTTTATCTTGAAGATAAGTCAGACCATACTCAGATGGTCTGCTTTGCAGGGTGTTAGAATTGGCTCCAGAGGCAGACAGCCAATTCCAGTCTCATAGATGGAGACACCTAACATCATGACTATTTCCAACTAGTGAGTGGAGCAAGTTTCAAATTCCATTGTGGTAAAGTCTTGGTAAATACAAAGATTGGAGAGAAAAGCATTTTTGGGAAAAAGAATAATAAAGGTAATATCCTTTTAAAATATGAATCAGAGCACTTGTCTCCCTGCCTTGGATTCTCCAGTGGTTTAATAAATGGCAAAGTCCTTAACCCGATCTACAAGGCCCCGCTTTGGTCCCTCGCCTTATTCTGATCTTACCTCCCAGAACTCTTCCCTATATTAATATGCTCACCTTCATTGGCCTTCTTGCCAATTTTCAAGTACAATATACACATTTATATTCAGAGAACTTAACCTTGATGCCTTCTGTCTGTATAACATCACCAGGGCTCCCTCGTTCTGGCCCCTTTGCTCACTGTGGATCCCTTACCAAGAGATAGTTCCCTAGAACGAACTTCTCTTACTAAGAATAATACTTATGACTCCTGGGCATTGTATTGTGGATTGTGGATTTATTTACTTGCTTATTGTGTGAGTTCCCCAGAAGGGTGTACCTTTCTAAGGGCAGTGACTGGTTTCTGGCAATGCTGCTTCCTTTATCATTTGTTTCATTTATGCTTTTTCCTCAGCTCTTAAGCTAACGACTAGAATACAATGACACTCAAAAATACTCATCGAATAAATCAATCTTATTAAAGAAATACATGAGCAAATGCCTTAGTTGGCTAGGTAGACTCTCAAATAGATAACAGGAAATTTCCTTGATACCACATTAGGAGTGTGATCCTCAACTGTGACAGCAAATGTTAAGGATGATGGGGATAAAAAAGGAAGGCGTTTTTCAATAGCTTCCCTTTATTCATACATGCTTGACCTTCCCTTGTGCATGGGTGTTGTGTCCCTGGGATGAATACTAATACACAGTTCTTGCAGAATAGTTCAGACACCTGAGGCTAATTAACTATCTAGTAATGCTGATGGAGAACATTAGTTTTATGGGAAAAAACAGTTTAAGGTAGGATCTGCATATCTTTTCTTGACTGAGCATTGAAACATTAATAAGATAAAATATTATTTATTTTTCTAAAAAAGAAAACTATACCTGTGGGGAGCAATCCGGACTGGACTAAGTTACTGAAATTGGGACTTGTTCTATGCATCTGCTCTCCCACAACATGGCGTTGGGAGAGAAGTAAACAGCTTCTACACAGCTGCCTCCAGTTCAACCAATAAACTGTAGGACCTGCTCCTGATTGGAGGAGAGCAGCGTACTCGGCGTGTGGGTAGCAGAGTTGGGATTGGTGGAAGAGGACTATAAAGGAGGAGAGAGACAACATGCACAAAAAACATCTATCTGAAGGAACACCTGAGCAGCCCCTGAGAGAGCCGGCCGGCGGTGTGCCGCTCCCCTGCGGAAGTGGGGAATGTGGCCAGGGGGAACTGCCCTTCCATGGAGGTGGAAGGGATAGTAGCCAACCCGGGAAGAACCAGCAGCAAACCCGGGGAGGGCCGAGCAGACGAAAGAACAGCGCAGGGTCCTGTGTCGTTCCTCCACGAAGACGGGGAGCGACAATACCCTTAGTTGATTGACTGTTGTTGACTATTTTTCCTTGAGGGAATCATGAAAATTTCACTCAGTAAAAGGAACACATTTACATTGGACATTATCAGAACCACTAAGAAGCAATTTTAAGTACCAGGAGCAAATTATGAAAACCATCTCAAATTTATAAATCCCTTTTGGATATAATAATTTATTTTGGTAAACTGGAGGGTCTGTAGATGACTGCTGACATGAGCAAGAGTAGATAATGTAGTGTGATAGCATGGGCTCCAAAGTTAGCATTTCTTTGGAAGCAGAGAGTGGCATTGCTGGTGAAGTGTCAGTGAGTTGTGGGAGATAAAAGCAAAACCAGACACCTTTGAGACTGCTACAGATGCAGTTTCCTAAGGGAAGAATCAGGTAGAATTGGGTTTGAAATGGAGCTAGCAGATTGTTGTAGGCTGAATAATGGCCCCAAAACTTACAAGTTCTTGATCCCTGCAACTTGCAAATATTGCTATGTGGAAAAAGAACTTTGCAGATCTGATTAAGTTAATGGTCTTGAGAGGAGAAGAGTATTCTAGAGTGTCTGAGTGAGTTCTAAATGCCAGTATGCATTTCCTTATAAGAGAGAAGCAGAGGGAGATTCGGAATAGACAGAAGGCACACAAACAGGAAGAGATGAAAGTGCATTAGAGGAAGATGTATAGATACTCTTGAATTTTATAGAGGTGACTAAACACAAACCAAGGAATGCTTGTAGCCATCAGAGTCCTAAATGGAAAAGAATCAATTCTTCTCTAGAGGGACCATACTCAGCCAACTTCTTGATTTCCTACCAGTGACACATTGGGATTTGTGGACTTACTGTTTTAAGTCACCAGATGTGTAGTAATTTGTTATAGGAGCTATAGGAAACTAATCCATAGGTGAAGGAAAGTGTCAAAGAAGAGATTGATAGCAGAATGGACTTCTGTGGTGATGGACCTTAAGTTCCAGAGAGCAGAGGTGAAGTGGGAGACAGAATGGCAGAAGACTTAGGAAGTCCTGTGGAGCAAAGTCTAGCAGGGTAGGCATGGGGCTCATGACCCATTTGTGAGGGATAAAGGTAGTGGTAGCATCAGCCCTGATGACTTAAGATGAAAGCTTTGAAGGTGAGTGCTGAAGGGAGGAAACATGTTTTCACAGTGGACCAAATGTGTCCCTACCAAATTCATAAATCTCCTACCTCCAGCAGAGGTTTTATATTAAGAGTTGGGGCTTTGGAGAAGTGATTATTAGATCATGAAGGTGGAACTCTCATGAATGGGATTAGTGTCCTTATAAAAAAGATTCCCAGAGATCTCCTTGCTCTTTTCACTGTGTGAAGTTACAGCCACAGGACTGCCTTGTATGAATCAGAAACCCTCAGAAGACACTAAGTCTTGAACTTTGACTTCCAGCCTTCAGAACAGATGAATGTCTTTTGTTTATAAGCCACCAGTTTATGGTATCTCATTTTAGTAGCCCAAGCTAAGGGGTGTATTTTTCCAAATACAGAGTTTTTGAGTCTCCTCTTCCTTATAACTATTAGTACATGTGCAGGCATTTGACTATTCATGTTTATATATTTGTGTATGAGTTTTTGTGTACATCTATCTTCATGTAATATACAAATTTTCACATGCATGCTTATATATTTGCATTTTATTTTTGAACCATTAAGAAAAATGGAAACAGAAGAGTTTGATTAGCATAGGAGAAGGAGTGGGGATCACAATGTAAAGAAAAATGATAGCACTGAGAAAAGAAATAAAATAAAAATAATAATGCTGTATATGCAATGGTCATATTCAGACATTTGTGCAAAACTACATAGGTCTATATAGGAATTAGAAACAAAAATAAATTTTAAAATATAGTTTATAGAGCAAAAGAAGAGGCAAAATGTCTTGTTAGAAGTTAAATACAAACATGGCGTGATGCTAACAGTCTGATTTTAGTTTCCCCTACACTTGCTCTCTCTTGTTTGCACTTCACTGGATTTATGTTTCTAATGATCCATTGCTGCAGACAATTCAGCTTCCTATAGCCCATATATTCATTCATATTCTCCCGCCTGCCCACTTTCTCTCTTTGAATCACCTCTAGAATTTTCTTTTGTGTCTCTGAAAGCTGGAGGCTGCCAGTGCTCACTGACCTGTGTACTCTAGGAATTGCCTGAGTTGACCTTAAGGTAGGTCTACTTTGAGAACCTGGTCTATTATTTCAAAATGACTAAAATGTGGCTATAAATTATTTTTAAAAATTCAAAGTAAATGAATGTCTAATTTAGAAAAGAGCCTGAATATCCAGATTTTCCTCTTATTGATACCATCTGCTACCAAACAGGCTTATGATTTCAAGTCCAGGGTCTTTACACGAATGAGTACTAAGCAAGCTGTTCTACTCTTAAGCCAGTGGCTAGTAGCAGTTTAATTTTCACCATCTCCTGGCCTCAAAAATCTCACTCATGTCACAATTTTATACCAATCTTGGCACTATTCATTCTTCTGTATATTTTTTATTTAATGAACAGACCAGGAAAAAGAAAAATCATGCAGGTTTTCTAAAAGTTTCTATGAGGTTATAATCATCACACATCACTTCATTTTATGGCCACTGAACAATCTACCATGTATGTACTGGTCCTGTACTGAAGCCAGACTGTGAGACTTCAAATCCTGGCTGTGCGTTCTTGGCAAGTTACTTAACCGGTCTGTGTCTCAGAGCCTTTATCTTTAATGTGGGTTATAACAATCAATAGAAAAGACCTCATAGGGTTGTTGTGAACAATAAATGAATTATCCATGCCCTGCATGTAGTTTCTATCACATATTTCATACTAGGTGAATGTGAACTGTTAATTATTGTTATAATGACTTCTATTATTATTACTGGGGAAACTGGTGGGTATATGGATGAATAATCTCTCCCAAAAGTGGATGAATGGAGAAGAAAGAAAGGATGAGATGAAAAGCTGAACTGGGGCCGGTGCCGCAGCTCACTAGGCTAATCCTCCGCTTTGCGGCGCCGGCACACCGGGTTCTAGTCCCAGTCAGGGCACCGGATTCTGTCCCAGTTGCCCCTCTTCCAGGCCAGCTCTCTGCTGTGGCCAGGGAGGGCAGTGGAGGATGACCAAGTGCTTGGGCCCTGACCCCATGGGAGACCAGGAGAAGCACCTGGCTCCTGGCTCCTGCCATCGGATCAGCGCGGTGCGCTGGCCGCAGCATGCCAGCCGCGGCGGCCATTGGAGGGTGAACCACCGGCAAAGGAAGACCTTTCTCTCTGTCTCTCTCTCTGTCCACTCTGCCTGTCCAAAAAAAAAAAAAAAAAAAAAAAAGCTGAACTGAATATGGGAAAGAAATGCCTATGACCTTGGTTAGAGTTTGAGAGGCTAGAAGTGCTTTGGAAGTAATGAAGCACCCACAAAAAATTATGAAAGAGAGTAATATCAGGAGACTGGTGACTTGAATCTCATGGATACATGAGAAACAGTACTGTAAATAATGAGTTCAGAAATTTCAGGCAGGTATTACATACCTGTGGTCAAAGCTGTAGGATTTGGGGGTGTGGGGGGGGCGGGGCACGGAGGAATCTATTTATAAACCATTTGCAGTAAGTCTAAAAAAGTATTCCTAAGAGAAAGTTGGAATCTGGAAAACTCACACAGAAGAGTGGTAGAGAATGAGAATGGTAGAGGGGATTTAGGGAATTTGAATAATGGGAACCAAATCAGAGTGAGATGAAAGGAACAAGTCTAGTGATACACAGCATAGTTGAATGACTATAGTTCACAACAACCTAGTATGTATTTATGAATAGAAGAAACATGCCCTAAGCCTCCAATTATAAAGTAATATCAAAGAAGGGATTTTTAACATTATATACATTATATATATGTGTGTGTGTATACATTTATAAATTATATACATGCATTGAAATGTCATACTGTAGCTAACATGCACACAACTGTTAATAAGAAAAATGTTTAGTAATAAAAGACATATGATACATGCTTAGACTTTGTATAGTAAGTTTGAATTCAAATAGAAAAGTATTTAGATCCTTGCATGTGTTCTTCAAAGATCTATTTTAAGTGAAAAATTTCCATGCAGATAACCTAGTGAATATTAACTTATATCTTTGTGTACCAATGAAAAAAACTGGCTTTTACCTTCAGCTTGCTCAGACAACTTTATCCTTCTGAGAGGAATTTGTAGTTTCAATTCATAAATGTCTCTGCTTGTTCTTATAATTTTATTTTAGAAAACACCAAAGAATTCTAAATAGGCAGTGAATTATTAATGAGATAAATTGGTTCACAATCTTATCAATCTTTTAAATTAGTAGTCAAATGAATTATTCAAAGAATATGGCACACCTTACATAAGAGTATAACTTGTAATAATAAAATTACTCTCTATTTAGATTTTACATGTTTTTCAAATATAAGTTTGAATCTGATCTGAGATAATACCGTGGATTTTAGATAGACTTCTAGGAGGAACATTTTTGCTTAGCCTTACTTTTCACCTTGGGAAACACTTTCAAAGTGCTATTGAAGTTGTATTATCTAGGGTCTTTTAGAAGTTGATGTCTGTGTGCGCGCATCTGTGTGTTTGCATGTGTGTGAGTGTAGATACTAGCTTATTAAAGTGCCAAAATAGAGTAATCAAAAATTTCCATCTATATTAAATGTTGATATTTCTTTAATTAACCCCTGCAGTGGAAACAAATAATGTAACTATGCTAGTTCAAACACAATTATAGAATTTTTAAAAAGAGATAAATTGATTTGTACTTCAAGGTGATGTTTTAATATATTAGAGCAAGAGCTCAACTTGTGTATTTAATAGCTTTATCTTTCAAAACCTTAAACTCTCCTGAGTAGCTCCCTCTCCCTACTCCCAACCCCCAAATCCTCTTTATATTTTTAATTTACTGGTTTTACAATCACCAAATATTTTCCTACTACTCTTTTTAGTGTTGAGCGTAGGAAATGAGCAAGAAATGGGTACTTCAAGCACTTCATGGAAAGTATAAGTAAACGATAAGTTTATGTTGGTTCAAAAAATTTAAATTGATGCAGTTTTCTGATTGTATGTATTCCATTAACATTTAATTAATTGATTGAAATTTATATAAGACACAGAGAAAAATATACAAGAGAGAGATCTCCCATCCACTAGTTCACTTCTCAAATGCCACAAGATAGGGGCCAACCTAAAGCCAGAGCAGTGAACTGAATCTGGGTCTCCAACATGGGTGTCAGGAAACCAGTAACTTGAGTCATCACCTACTTTCTAACAGAGTGCACATTAGCAGGAAGACGGAATCAGGAGTGGAGCCAGGACTTGAATCCTGCCTCTCTGATATAGCATGCAGGAGACCCAAGTGGCATCTTCACCACTAAGTCAAATGCCCACCCACATGAACTTTCGAAAGACCCTTTATACACATGGATTTTTGAAAATTACACCAAAATAAACTTACCTTTTTATTCCAATTTCCATTAACATTTTGAAGTATCCTCATATGCACGTTATCCTTAAGAAATGCAGCTTTCAAAAAATGTTTGGAAAGAAAAAATTCTTCCAAGAAAAAAGTAGGAGAGACAGAAGCAATAAAAACAGAAACTTACAGCTGTGAGCCGAATTATGGCTGCCAAAAATGTGTATGCTGAAGCCCTAACTCCTAGTATCCCAGACTGTATTTGAGAAGAGCACCTTCAAAAGGGTGATTAAACTAAAAGAGGCCTTCAAGGTGAGTTCTAGTCTGATCTGATTGATGTCTTTGTAAAAGGAATTTATTGCTTACATACATAAATTGGGAAGATATCACATAAATGATCTAACAATGCATCCCAAGGACCCAGAAACACAAGAACAAACAAAACCAAAAAATAGTAAGAGAAAAGAATAAAAATTAGAAAAGCTTGTTAAGCTGTCACCTGTGACGCCAGCATCCCATGTGGGTATGCTCCATCTGGGGTGCTCCACTGCCAATCGAGCGCCTGCTAATGAACCTGAGTAAGCAGCAGAAGACGGCCTCAATCCCTGGACTCTTGCACCCATGTGGAAGACCCAGATGAAGCTTCTGCCTCCTGGCTTCCATGAGGAGATCCAATTTTCCAAATACAATTTGTAGAAGAGAGTGTCCTTGTTCCAGGATTGATTTTAGCTTTCTTGTCAAAGATTAGTTGACTGTGGATGTGTGGATTGATTTGTGGGGTTGCTATTCTGTTCCGTTGGTCTACAGGTATACTTTTCTGCCCATACCAGCCTGATTTGATTATAACTGCTCTGTGGTATGTCTAGAAATCTGGTATTGTTAAGTCTACAGCTTTGTTTTTGTTGTTTAAGATTGCTTTAGCCATTTTTCAAATGGTCAAAGGGAATTTTCAAAGGATGAAATACAAATGGCCAAAAGACAAAAGAAAAATGCTCAGGATCACTAGCATCAGAAAAATGCAAATCAAAAGCACAGTGAGGTTTTACTTCACCCTAGTTAGAATGGCTACTACCCAAAAATAAAAAAAATAACAAATGCTGGCTGGGATAAGGGTAAAAAAGCACTTTAATATACTGCTGGTAGGAATGTAAACTAATACAACCATGATGGAAGACAGTATGGGGATTCCTCAGAAATTGAAAATAAACCTACCATATTACCCAGAAATCCCCCTCCTGGGAATTTACCCAGAGGAAATGCATATGAAAGAGTTATTTGTACCCCCACGTTTATAGCAACTCAACACACAAAAGCTGAGATGTGAAAGCAACCCAGATGTCCAACAACTGATTACTGGCTAAAAAAAAAATGTGATATATGACACCATGGAATACTACTCAGCCATAAAGAAGAATGAAATCTTGTCTTTTGCAACAAAATGGATGGAACTGTAGGCCATTATGCATACTGAAATAAGCCATTCTCAAAAAGACAAATATCATGTTTTCTCTGATATGTAGTAGCTAATATTGGGTACAAAAAAAGTAATGTATTACAATGAAACTGATGTCTTATGATTTAATTGTCTATATTACTGTGGAACAGTGGTCTTTCTATTTTCTATTTGTTGAACATTATGTCTAGGGTTCATTAGACCTGTTATTATAAAGTAAATTAAATATGTTATTGCAAAAATTAATGGAAAAAAAGGGGGAGATTTGAGGAGGGAGGGAAGTATGGTTATCTTAGAGTTGTTATCTATGTAGTACATGAAATCTCTTCCCTTCATGTTAATAAAATTTTTTAAAAAAATTAGAAGAGGAACTTTAGTCACACAGAGAGAGCCCAGCCATGCACATAGAAGAAAGACAGTATGGGTATGTGCTACAAAGTTGCTTTCTGTTATCTGTGGAGAGAGGCTCAGAGAAATCAGATCTGCTACTGACTCTTTGTTCTTGACTTCCTGACCTGTCAGAAAATAAATTTTACTGTTTAAGCCACCCCACTGTGGTGTTTTATTATGATAGCTCCAGTATTCTAATGCACTTAGTCCATTAAATGACCTTCAGGATCCTTACTACCAATGTTTGCATTAGGCACTGTCAAAGTAAAATTGCGCCAGGTGAATTTAAACAACTAGGAGAAATTTTATTCAAGACTGTTACAACAGGGAGAGAGATGAAACTTAGCTCTCTTGAAACAAATGTTGGGAAGGTGTTTAAGCCCTGGGGGTGGCGGGTAGCTAGTGGAAAAGTACTGGAGGGTGTGAGAGGATAGGTTGATCGGTGGGCAGTGTCCAGCATTATGAATTATTCTTGAGTTTGTAAATGTGCTTCTCTGCGATTAGGCCATTTGTATTTACTAATTGACACCTATCAAAGATAGGCTCTTACCATCCCACTGTGGGAGACAGGGCTGCTTTCTCCTTCAGCCTTTTCATTTCAAGTTCTTTAGAAAGATAAACTTATGCGGTAAAACTGACAAGAGGATGGAGGATATGATATGCACAAATTTCAAATGCACAGAGAAGGAATTTATAATTACAAGTTTTCTGAAGTAAATGTTCTAAACAGGGAATTCTGGGGCTTATAGTCAGAAAGATAACTGCCTAAAGTTCAGTCAAGCTGAGGCGGGTATTAGAGCCATTTTCCTCAACCCCCTTTTTCTACAGAACTGGATTATCTTTAATTCTGGAAAAGCATCAGATTTCTAGTCATTGATTTGCCTGTGGACTTTGGCAAGTTGATATCACCGGCAATAATTTTTACCGAAGCCATTTACTACGGGCGTTGCATCCAGTAGTGCTCTATTAAGAGAATTCTGGTCATTGCAGAGGGCAAACAGGAGCAATAGGAAAGCATGAAAATAACCTCTACTATGGCCATTCTGAGCTTCTGCAAATGGTGTCTTAAGCTGGATCTCATTAAATCTGCATCCCATTTCCCACCTCAAATCACTCAGAGCCCAGCAATTACTCCGTAAGTGCTTCCCAATCAGCAAATGCAGCATTCATTTTCTTTAAATTCTCAGTCTGTTTCTTTGTTTTAAAATAGCTCCGCTTTTTAAAATTGTCATCACCATGGAAAACAGGTAATAGTCGTCTGTTTTCATTCTATTTCCTTTGCCAGGAGGAGCTTAAGCATTAGAGAAACTCCCTGTCTGCCTCTTCGCAGTGCAGCCCCAGGAAAGTGAGCACTCACATGAAAGCATCTATCGGTGGATGCAAAATTACCCTGTAACTCCCCTGGACAAAACACCAGTGAGCTGCAACCGCCTGAGATGCCTATAATCATGATCTGTGTTACAGACTGGGGTAATTGCTAGAATATCAACAAGCTGTCTTGTAGTGCCTAGCTAATTTCCATTCCTCTCCTAAATAACAGCTCCGGGGTTTCAGGCGAAAGCTCAATGTTTCCTGCTGAAACTTCCGGGAACATCAGTTGTTACAACACAAACTAGCTCTACAGAAATTTCCTGTCTTTTCAGGGTAATGAAACAATGAATGAAATGAAATAACAACTTTCCAGGATGTGTCAGTTATGGAATTATAAAGGCAAAACTTTTAATGCTGCTTTCCTTGCGTCTCTGGTGGAGAGAAGAATAGGGATTATAAGGCAGGCACATTAGACATCCAGATATATGCAAATTTTATAAATATCCTCAATGTAAGTGCTGCTGTCATGTTAGGACAGGTGCATTCTTTATTTTGAATGACACAAGCTGGCTTTCTGCCTTTGGGGTAGATGCAATTTTGCTATTTCCAAGTATGCTGGTAAGCAGAGGAGGGAAAAGAAGAGTGATACATAATTAAGAGCAGAGTCTTGGCAATAGCTCATTCCCAGGTGTTGCGCCTATACTGAAAACAACAGCATTGGGGCTGGCGCTATGGCACAGTGGGTTAAGCCAATGTCTGCAGTGCAGGCATCCCATATGGGCATTAGTTTGAGTCCTGGCTGTTCCACTTCTAATCCAGCTCCCTGCAAATGTGCCTGGGAAAGCAGCAGAGGATGACCCAAGTGCTTGGGTCCCTGCACCCATGTGGGAGACTTGGAAGAAGCTCCTGGCTTCTGGCTTCTGCCTGGCCCAGCCCCAGCCATTGCAGCCAATTGGGGAGTAAACTAGTGGATGAAAGATTTCTCTCTCTCCCTCTCTCTAATACTGACTTTCAAATTAGTAAATAAGTAAATCTGAAATAAAAAAGAAAGAAAACACCATCATCACAGGGGCACAACACCCCACCATTCACAATCACCATCCCAAAAATGCTTATCAGAAGACACACTTTTTCCTTTTACTGCCCAAGTTAAGGCTGCTTCCAATTTACCCTTTTTCTTCTTTTACTCTTTCACATATTTTTCATACTAAATGATTTCGGAGATACAGGACTTACTGGCTGAATTATTTGAGGATTGCAGAGTATGCGCTTTACTAAGGCAAAGAAACCAGAGTATCTTCTAGTCTTCACATGCTACACTGCCCACATCCAGATGGTGATCTTGTTCTTGTTCAGACCTGTAGATTTCCAGGTAAAATTTATATGCAAGAATATTCATCCACAAGTATTCTTCGAGCATCCCTCATGCACATGATGGTGGAGATACAGCCTTTAGTAAGACAGACAGGGTCCCTTAATCCCCAAAACTTCCAGTCTCAAGGAAAAGAAGTCATTACCTTGAAAAGTAAAAAAAGGTTCACGATTCTCTGGTAGCAGCAATTAACCCCATCTTGGCTGAGTGAAGATGAAAACAGATGAAGGGGGTGGACACAGTGGCATTTAATACAAGAACTAAGAAAGAGACAACCAGATGAAGAAACGTGAAAAAGGCATCTCAATAAAGACAGCTGGGTACAAATGTCTAAATTCCAGAGGTTAGAGGAGGTTTGGCTTTAAAGGGGACCTGAAAGAAGTTCACTATTGATGGAGAAGAGAGGACAAGAGCGGCAGAGACAGACAGGAAAGAGATGGACAAACTAGAGGAGATTGTAGCAGGGTAATTTTTAAATTATCATGTGTATCTCCTTAGAGTTTGGTAAATTTCCTCAGGCAACAGCAAGTAGCTTTCCAAGGCAATGGTGTCTTCCTCCACCCAAAAATGCCTCTGAGTGAGGGACTCTGATCCATGAGAGACGCACAGTCCTCAGCATTCAGCATGTTTCCTTTTACTGCTCTTTGGCTGAGAATCCATTCTTGGAGGGAAAATAAATTGGAACATTTAAAGATTTTGTAATTTCAGAAAGTAAAGACTAAAACTAGCTAGAGCAAGCAGAAATGGCAGAGACAGGCTATGCTCCCTGCTATAGAACTGGCTTTTTGTTGTCCCACCTCGCGTGTCTGCACCTGGAGCCTTTTGCATAAATTAAAAAAAAAAAAAAAAGGAATCCATTTCCTCATCTGAAGCACCTGACACCTGGTACAAGGAATGATGGGAGAACAAGCTGCACTTTACTCCCCACCCACATTTCCCTTGAGCCAGCGGTGCTTTAGGCAGCAGCCCATCTCACACACATAGTCTGTCTTTCGTGTTGACGTTATCTGTTACATGGTGTGAAATGCCACTAATGAGTTGTTAATTTGGGAGCACAATCATCATTTCCAGAATTCCTGTCTGACGAAATCACACGTCAGTTATTCTGTTCAAAATTAGTTCAGTACTCTTGTTTCTTCCTCGCTGAGAAGAATGGCACTGAGGGAACAAGAATTGCATCCGGAGATGAAGGGAAGGTGAGTCATTTTGAAGGTGATGTCTTAGTGGGAGAGACAGAGGGAGGAAAGAAGCTTAGTAATATTACATGGGATATTTCATTAAAAGGCAAAATGTGATGGCTAGGAAAAGACAGATTAAGCAATAATTGAGAGGATGCTGAGTGAAAAATGTAAAGGAATCGATTATAAAATTAACTGTTCTAATTTTTTTTCCTGGCGGATTCTGCCCCCAAGGTCCTTGGTACTTTCCAGAATGCAGACCTCAGGCTAGTACTATTGATCCTATAGCTCAGGGATTTTATGGGTTGTACTCATTTTTCATGTCTATTCTTGCTGACCCAAAGACCAAAGTGGCTAATGTTGTTTCTATGTGTAGATGTGCATGGAATTTCAAACCAAAGTACAAGTCCATGGGTCAACTTGGAGCTACTTTAAGTAGAAATCAAGGAACATTCTTTTTTTGAAAGTGACTTGTATCTGCTAGGTCTTACCATTCTATTTCAGTAGATTTAACAAAAACAAGAAAGCGAAAATACAAAATGAGAAAGTTGTCTGGGATTACATTCTGTGTAATTCAGGTTGCAAGGTAGCCATATAAACTCCATTTTGTAGATTTAATTGTGCACTGATTTTAAAAAAGTACTGATTGTTAGGGTGTCACAAGCAAAGACACAGAACTGATTGCTTTCAAAAAATCTTACTTTAATAGTATTATTGAAAGACATTTGAGTTTATATGAATTTTTTTAAAAAGACACAACCCAGTAAAATTCAAATGGCCTTAACTTCAATAGTATCATACCATGAAGTAGACAATATGTCAGGTGCTTTAAGCACCTCCTCTCATTGAATCATAAAAAAGCTTTATGATAAAGATTATAAATTTCATTAGTCAAATATGGAAACACCATGCAGCTTATACTTGATGGATATGGATCGTGGTTTATGTAGCTGTCTCTATTTGTCTCACATAACCAATTTGTTCTTTTATTCTTCAGTAATCCCTCAAATGCTAACACATGGTGTGGGCAATCACACATCTTGCCCTCACTTAATTCTTATACAGTTATACAATTGTGGTGAGCATTTGGTTGTTAACATTTCACATATTAGGAAACTGTGGTTCAGTAATGTGAAGTACAGTCCCAAGGTCAGGCAATGGGTATGTGGAAGATCACACCAAGAATTTAAAGCCAACTCTTCTAAATCCAACTTTAGTTCTTTTCTCCTTAATAGCTTCCTTTTAAGATATTCTATCCTGGTCTCATCACAATTATGCCTATTGAAATAAAATGGACACTCCGTTGCTCTCAAAACCTAACTATCTTTTGACCTCTTCCTCAAAATCATTTTTTTTTTTTTATTTCTACACTGGCAGACAGCCGATCAGCAACTTTATGCCTTACAGCTGGTGCTTGTAAGGAGCTAGAAAACAGAGTTCCAGTCACTGGGATGACTTTCTCTTGTTGGATCATTATCTACACATGCAAAGGTGCTAAAGAAGATACACATTTGGGCTGGCACCATGGCTCAATAGGCTATGCCTGCGGCGCTGGCACCCCGGGTTCTAGTCCTGGTCGGGGCGCCAGATTCTGTCCTAATTGCTCCTCTTCCAGGCCAGCTCTCTGCTATGGCCCTGGAGTGCAGTGGAGGATGGCCCAAGTACTTGGGCCCTGCACCCCATGGGAGACCAGGAGAAGCACCTGGCTCCTGGCTTCGGATCAGCGCGATGCACCAGCCATAGCGCACCAGCCGCGGCAGCAATTGGAGGGTGAACCAATGGCAAAGGAAGACCTTTCTCTCTCTCTCTCTCTCTCACTGTCCACTCTGCCTGTCAAAAAAAAAAAAAAAAAAAAAGAAGATACACATTTGAGCAACAGCCTTGCCACTCAAATCACACGATAAGTGAACAAGCCTACATATCTGTAGGTATTATGGGAGAGATTCCTGGAGTATATATTCACATGCTGTCATGAAAAATAAATATGTAACCATAGATGAAAACACCAACAGCAAAATCTCATGAGCCTTCAAAAAGTCTGGAACATGGTTGGGCTTTAAATTTCTTTCTCATTAGAGGATGGAGATGCTCCGTATTATGGTCAAAAAGATCTCCCCCACAGGTGAGAATCCAGGAGAAAAGATACAGCACCCCTGTTGAGCAGGGTGACAATCCTCACTTATGGTATTTTCCTGTTTGATATATTTAAAACCTAAAACAAAGGACAATATATAGAAGGAGCAGTGATTTACCTATTTGATAAAATAATTTGGATCAGTAGAAAAACTAAAGAAAAACAGTATTTCTTTAGCACAAACAATAGCTACTTAATTTGTTATATTACTTTTCTAAAAAAGCCTTGTCTAATGCTTATGAAAATGTTGGTCTACTTTTTTAGTATATTTATCCTTGAACCAATCACTGTGGTTAATGGAAATTTTATGCCCTAACAGGTCAAACCTAGGTCATTATTGACCTTAAATGCTGAGGATAGTGCCAATATGAGTATAAAGAATTCCAGGAACTGAAAAGGAAAAATAAATTAAGCTACCTAAAGATATTGTTAAAATAATGTATAAATTGACTTGTTAAAAATCCTAATACAAAAGGAAATACAAAACATAAAATGAATTAGAAAATATTAAAGGCACATAATTATTTTAATATTAATATAGCTGTTGCTGGAGATAAGATTAAGGTGATTTAATCATGTGCAAAAAATTATAGGTAGACCAAATAAAGCAAGAAAGACCTTTTTCTTTGAAGCAAATTTTCTAAGTGTCAGATTGTGTTGAACCAAAGATTGACAAAAGAGAGTGTTGACTGAGCAAGCTTTGACTTTGATCCAATGACAGTATAGCCAGAAAGTAACTAACTGGGCAACATGCCCAGGTTTGTGTGTCGCTTGTGGCTCTTACTCTAGGGCACACAATACAGAAGAGAGGTACAGGTACAGGGAGAATACGAAAATAGGAAAGGGGTAAGAATTTGATGCAGTGGGTTATAGCTCCCATCTCATTTCATAGTGCCAGGGTTCGAGTCCTGGCTCTTCTTTGACCCTGCTTCCTCCTAACATGCACCCTGGAAGGCAGAGTGATAACTCAAGTAGTTGGGTCCCTGCCACTCATGTGGGAGATCTGGATTGAGGTCCTGGCTCCCAGCTTTGCCCTCATTCAGTCCTGGATGTTACAAGCATTTGGGGGGTAAGCCAGCAGGTGGAAGACAGTGCTCTACTCTGTGTGTGTGTGTGTGTGTGTGTGTCCTCCTACTCCTCTTCTCAAAAATAAATAATTTTTAAAATATGATAAATATAATTTTGCATATGGAAATATTTCCAAAAAGAGGATCATTTCCAAGATGTAGAACATGGCCCCATGTAATCCTAAGTGGCCAGACTTCTCTGTGGAGCTTTTTTATTCCTTTTTAAAAATTATTTTTAAATTTTTGGAGGTAAAAATTTCATATTTCATATATATAGATTTAGGAGCATAGTAATACTCCTCACCCTGCCCTCTCTCCTCCTTCCTTTCTCATTCTTTAATTTTTACAGTGATCTACTCTCAGTCTCTTTTATACTAATAAGATTAACCCTACACTAAGTAAAGTATTCAACAAATAGGAAAAAAAAAAAACAAAAAAAAAACACTGTTCCTCAATAGTAGACAAGGGCTGTAAACAATCATCAAATCTCAAAATGTCAGTTTCACTCATTCACAATACATTTTTTTGGTAATCTGTTAGCACAGATCGCCTATTTTCCAAATTGAGACTTGGAGATGGTCTAGCTCAGCTGATGCATTGGCATTTAAAATTGACTTTTGACCATGGAGAAGAGAAAAAAAATGGGAGCTGCAGTTGTCTTTTGGACAAGAACAAACTACTTAAAAAGCAGAGTGTGAAGCATTCAATTCATGACTCCAGTGCAGTGACCAGATTTGAAGCAGAGGTTTCATTATAGGGCAGACAAGAGAAGCAGGACAGATTTGGAAGTATATTCTGACAAGGCAACCTGAGCCCATGCAGCCTGGGGAAACAAGACCTTGTATTGCAAACACATTGCTCTGTGCTCACTAGATTTTAGTTTTCAATTTTTAAAATTTATTTTATTTGAAAGGCAGACACAGAGAGAGATGGTCTGAGACTCTCAATCCATTGATTCTCTCCCTAAATGCCTGCAACTGGTATTGTCCCTAGGCATTCAAAACACAACCTGGGTTTCCCACATGGGTGGCAGGGACCCAAGTTCCCAAGTTACTTTATTCTATTACCTCCTGCCTTCCAGGGAGTGCATTAGCAGGAAGCTGGAATCAGAATCATATTTGAGACTTAAGCCAGGGACTGCAAAATTGGATGCAGTGCTCCCTGATGATATATTTTTCTTTTCTTTAATTTATTTGACAGAGTTATAGATAGAGAGAAAGGTCTTCCTTCTGTTGGCGCACTCCCCAAATGGCCACTATGGCTGGTGCTGAGCCGATCCAAAGCCAGGAGCCAGGTGCTTCTTCCTGGTCTCCCATGCGGGTATAGGGACCCAAACATTTGGGCATCCTCCACTGCCATCCCGGGCCATAGCAGATAGCTGGACTGGAAGAGGAGCGACTGGGACTAGAACCCGGCACCCATATGGGATGTTGGCACCTCAGGCAGAGGATTAACCAAGTGAACCACGTTGCTGGCCCCAATCCCTGGTGATATCTTAACCTCTGAACCAAACACCTGCCCCTTTCCAGTTTTGACGACCACTGAATGTTTTCTTCCTCAGGAAGCATTCCCAGCCTGTTGACCTTGTGTAGACACTGGAATTCTTAATTTCAATGTCATCCACACTATAGATGATACAGTAAAGGGAGATCCCCAAGGTAGAGAAAGGTCGTGTTACAACAATAAATAATTCATAATGGGAATTAATAAGTCAACAAATATAAATAGACACAACTCACCAAAAAAAGATGTCCTTGAGACTGTTTTTCTAAAAATGGGCTGAAAATTGCTTGCATTTTCAAAGAATGAATGGCATTTCTCATCTTCTAGATAGAGCTAAATATTTATAAAATCCCATTCAATGTGTAATGGGTAGGACTGTGTTACCTCACCCTTTGATGTAGAATCATTTCCAAAAGAAACTCAGAAGAAACCCCAAGTGCCATCAAGATATGTTCTACTTCTGGGGACACTGCCTCTGAATCCAAATGTTCCTGTCCAAATGAGAGGAATATAAATAGCTGTACCCATCAGGAACAAAGAAAACAAAGCCAAGAACAGGAAACAAATAATTGTGATAAAGACATCTCAAATAAAGGGGAATGAGGGGCGTGGCAGTTAAGGAGTAAGCAGTAACAACATGATTCTCAAAGAGACAGTTGTGAAAACATTAGGTTTATCAAGTATAACAAGCCCTGCCAGAAATAGCGAAAGATGGATTTTAAGATATTCAGAGAATCTATAAGCTTCTCTAAAATGTATTCGGGAAATGTTCAAAGAGCTGCTTGCCAGGTACAGGAGCAGCAACAACAAGGAAGTAATAATACACCTGCTGGGAGCACAGTAAATTACACTGTAAAGTATTTTAAGATGGCATGAGAAAAGAACTTAGTTCTTCCTCAATAGCCCTAAAAGATGGGTTCCAGAACTCTCAAGGGTGCTAAAATCTACAGCTGCTCAAGTCTCCTATTTAAAATGGTGTAGTATTTGCATATAACCTATATATATCATCCCTTATACTTTAATTCACCTCTAAGTTATTTAGAATACCTAATACAATGTAAATGATGCATAAATAGTTTTATGCTGTATTGTCTGTGTTATTCAGTGGATAAAGATAAGAAATATGTCTGTACATATTCAGTATAGAAGCAAAGTGTTTTCCCAACTATTTTCAATAGGTATCTGGTTGACTTTATCAATATGGAACCTATGGATACAGAAGGCCCAAGTGTAACTATCTAGTGAGAAAGGGTCAGTGAGTAAACTAATTTAAAATATACATTTTTTTAAAATTTGAGAGATATAAAAATTATGTGTCTATAGGGTACTATTTGATATTTTGTTACATGTATACATTGTATAATTTTCAATAAGGGCATTTTTTAAAGTTCTCTCTGAAACTGAATGTTTTTAATTCCACAATAAGCTTAAATTTCATGAGGATCTTATTTATTTTAGTTTTTAGCTGCTATTCTTAATTCTTTTCCTTAGAAGTTCCACATGGAGAACCCGAACTGCATTTTCTGAAGCAGAAATTCATAACTAAGGGATAAATACATGCTGGACCTGAGTGCAGATGGACTCTACTCTTTGGTTATTATCTGATCTCCAAGTAGGGATAAACTGTAGCTTCCATTTAGTTCATTCATTATTACCTAATATAGTTGGAGGGAAAGATAATCTATTGAATTATTGTGGTACTAGGATAATAGTACAGAGTAGGGTCAATATTTGATACTATGTAAATATGAGATTCCATGCAGACTGTTTCCTCCTTAGTGGAGAACACATGCTTAGAAACCACTAACAGATGGGTATAAAATCCCCTTCCAGATAGATTTTCTCTCCCTTCCAAAAGCACATGGTATAAGTGTGAAGAAAAGAGTAGGCAGACCAGGGAAGAAGAAGGGTAGGGAAGGAGCTCTGTGTCCTAGAAACTCTTCTATCACCTGATGACAGAACTTTTCTTGGCCATTTCTCAATCAGGAGGTGAGGTTGCCACTGTTTAGCTGGTATAAAAATTAGGTAGATTAATAAATGAGAACATAACTGCATTTGAAGTACACAGGAACACATGCACAGCACCCTGACATTCTGCTGTCACTCCCAACAGAACTTTGAAAACTCAAATACTCCACATTTCTCCATTTGCCAATTCTGCCATTTCTCAATTTGTCATTGACACCCAACCTGTGTTGTGAGAAACAACCCAACAAAAAATCTCCCATTTTTCCCTCTACAAGTTGCTTTGGTTTGAACAGGATGAACTCCCTGAACTCATACATGCAAGGTGTCCGGTGCGTAACAAATCTTCCCAGGCAGACAAATCAATTAATTCACAAGCTTTTATTGGGATTCTGCTCCCGGGTGAGGTTCCCCGATCCCAACAGAACAGGGGCTGGGGAAGTCCTGCGTCAGAGGTTGGGAGGGCTCCTTTTATAGATATAGGGCATGGGGGTTAAAGGTCGAGGCAGGTCTGATCCTCATTGGTTGACCTTTAGGCACCTGCAGGGGCCTTGACAAGGACTATTCTTCCCCAGAAGTACAGGTAGGGACTCTCCATTCCCGGAAGTATAGGCCTTTTCTCCTTGTGGATCCCAAAGCTACCATCCCAACCTTTTGATGATAGGAAAGAGTGTGATGATGAGTCTCTTTGACTACTTCCTGCTGATTTGGGTCGATGAGGTACTCTTCGCTGGCATGAGACGATGTCTCAAGCCACTGTCTCCGGGGTGGGGAGCCAAATATTTCCCGGTAGCAGCATTTGGTTGACCGCCTGGTTGCTGAAGGCCTTGGTTCATTCCATTATCACCTGCTATAAATACTTAAACAGGCACTGTAGTATACAAGTCAGGGTGAGAATAGCAACCAATGATCCTAAGAGTGGTATTAACCAGGTAATCAAAGGATTTCATAAAGGAGAGGAAATGGGGGGGAGGTCCTCTGGACCCTTGTGAAGACTGTTTGATGGATGTAGTTTAAAGCTGATCCCAGCCAGGACTGGGAGAAAGGCCACTAACCTTTTGCAGGTAGAGGGGTTCGTATGTAGAGGAATTCTGAATAATCATACAACATTAAGTGGAGGAGAGGACCATCAGTACACACAGGTTGGGATTAGAGTCATTGATGTTAGAGTAGAAGCTATGATTACAAAGGAATGAGGTCCAAGTGGGCTAGACAGGGTGTAGAACAAAGGACAGAGTCATTATTGGAGAACCTAAGAAAGATGCTATTTAAGCCATGAATAAGTTCTCTGATTGAGAGACAAATAGAAACTGACAGAAGGGGCTTGCTAATAATCTGGTGGGCTTTAGGCCTTGTAAGAGGCCCAGACCTATGTATTTCTTCACATAGGGTACATCCTAAGGGAGGTGTGAACCTCCTTGGGGAAGGCACCCTGTTGACTTCCATTACATACCTGGCCTGGGAGGAGAGCTGGCCAGGTAAAGGCAGGTGGCAACTCCAACAGGAAATTTACAGCTCTGCCTGCAATGTTGCTGATCCTATTTGGCCGTCTCCTCTCAGCAGCGGTGGTCACTTTGGAAGCGGGGCTGAGTGAAGGGCTTTTCAGCTTAGAGCTACTAAGATCTGTGGCTCTGACCTGAAGTCCTTTGACTCCAGGGCAGGTCCATTTCCAGTGATCCAACTCTAGGCTGGCAGAGCTGCCAGGGCTCTTCATAAACTGATTCTGCTGAAGCCCAGGCTTACCACATTGAAAGCCACTGCAGTGGATTGGCCTATTGAGTCTCCTTGAGGGCAGATCACTGTATAAAACAGCCATGAATAGGCTTGCCACCTATCTTTACATTGCTTCTGATGCCTAGCTTTCTTTTCCTCCTAGTTTTTGTTAAAGCAGACCAGAGGATACAAGTCAAGGGGGTGCTCAAGTACCATCTCTAATCTTTGGTGGCCTAAACTAGAAGTCTATAGCCACAGGTATGTTCTGATAGTGGTTTATGTTGAGGCAGATAATGCCTGTCAGGAAAGCTATGTCCTTACTTTAAAACTTTCTTTCCCTTTGTTTGGTCTGAAAAGGAGGTTTTCCTTATTTACTGTTTATTTCGCTGATGTCAAAGTAGATCCAGCTGTGAAATTATAATTTAAACTTTCACTTTGGCCATGCTATTACAGGAAATGTTAGCTATCCCTTTTATAAGATCTAAAAATCAAATTGTGCACCTTGGAGAGTCCTTCATAATAGAATTAGTTTCCTACTTTGAAGAGAGTAGAGAAATGAGAAAAAAAAGTCAGGCTTAGAATAGAGAAATGAGGAGCAAAACTGGAAGAAGAGAGGGAGGGACAAAAGACCAGTTGGGGCTGGCTCCATGGCTCAATAGGCTAATCCTCCACCTGTGGTGCCGGCACACCGGGTTCTAGTCCCGGTCAGGGTGCCAGATTCTGTACCAGTTGCCCCTCTTCCAGTCCAGCTCTCTGCTGTGGCCAGGGAGTGCAGTGGAGGATGGCCCAAGTGCTTGGGCCCTGCACCCCATGGGAGACCAGGAGGAAGCACCTGGCTTCTGGCTTCGGATCAGCGCAGTGTGCCAGCCGCACGCGCCAGCTGCAGTGGCCATTGGAGGGTGAACCAATGGTAAAAGGAAGACCTTTCTCTCTGTCTCTCTCTCTCACTGTCCACCACTCTACCTGTCAAAAAAAATAATAATAAATGAATAAAATAAAAAAAAAAAAACAGTTGAAGACAGGGGCTGGAGAGTGAAAGCATGGAGACAATCATTCCCAAACTGATAAGACAGAGAGAGTAGACTTTGGACCAGGCCTGGTTCTAAGATAAAGTCTGAATTCATAGGTGGGAGGGGAAGGTATAGTGAGCAGAGACAATGAAAAGTTGGGGCTGCAAATGTGGAAGGCAGAGGTTTTGGCTTAGGCATTTGACCTAAAACCCAGAAGACTGGGGGTGGGGGTGAAGAAGGGAAAAAAGAGAGGGAAGGAGAGTGTAAGAGAGAGACAAGAGAGGAGAGGAGCTAGTGAGGAGAGAAGAGAGAGCAAGCAGGAGAGAAGAGAGAAGAGAAAGGAGACCAGAGGAGGAGGCTAGAGAGCCACATGTTCAGGAACAGGTCCTTTTATAACTTTGCCAGAGGGTGGTCAGGGAAGCAGGAACGGCAAATCCCATTAGGATGGGGGTGGAGCTGGACACAGCGGGTTGGGCCACATGGTTACCTGGCTTTCAGCAATGGCAGCGGGGAGCCAGAGGGAGAGGCAGGACATGGCGGCGGGGCGGAAGAATGCACACGTGGGGGTGGGAGGTTTCTAGCTTGCTGTGGAGTCCCCAGGAACTCAGGAGGGTCTGAAAAGGTGGATGGTGGGGAGTTTGGCAGTAACACAGAAGAGGTGTCCTTAGGATGTGGGGGCTGGATCTTGGCCAGCAAGACCTGGGCCGTGGGGCAGGCAGAGAGGAAAGTAGGGGAGAAGGGAGTAGGATGGGAGCGGAGGTCCCAGAAAGCCTGGACATATGGGACCTCTGACCATTTTCTCTCCCTGCGGCAGAAATTCTCAAGGTAATTAAGCCATGCCTGGGTGGAGTAGAAGATTAGGCGCTTACGCCATAGGTCCTGGGCCAGTCCCAGTTGCTTCAAGTTCTTTAAGAGGCAGGCCAGGGGGCATTTTGAGTCCTACCCTGGGGATTGGCCAGATCCCATGGTCTCCCCAGCAGCCCAGGATCTACTGGAATTCGGGCAAGGCATCCCCTGTCCCGGACTTCAGCAGACAGATTAGATGTCATTCCTCTACAGGGCCAAGCCAGCGACATGACGTCTCCACAGCCACTGGGAGGCTAAACAGCGGAGAACAGAGCCCACGTAGACACGATTTGGAGGTCTCTGCCTGGATGGAGAGCTAGTCGGAGATCGCAGACTGGGCCAACCCAGAGGAGGGAGGGAGAGCAGGGGAGGAGTTACTTATAGTTGGTTGAGCGTGGTCCGTAGTCAGCCTGGGGCACCAGATAGGTTCAAGGAGCAAGGGGACCTTGAACCCAGAAAGAGGAGGTGCGCACCCTCAGCTCCCGGGTTTTGACACCATCTGCAAGGTGTCTGATGCATAACAAATCTTCCCAGGCAGACAAATCAATTAATTCATAAGCTTTTCTTGGGATTCTGCTCCTGGGTGAGGTTCCCCGATCCCAACAGAACAGGGGCTGGGGAAGTCCTGCGTCAGAGATTGGGAGGGCTCCTTTTATAGATTCAGTGCATGGGGGTTAAAGGTTGAGACATGTCTGATCCTCATTGGTTGACCTTTAGGCACCTGCAGGGGCCTTGACAAGGACTTTTCTTCCCTGGAAATACAGGTAGGGACTCTCCATTCCCGGAAGTATAGGCCTTTTCTCCTTGTGGATCCCAAAGCTACCAATACAGTTGTCTAAATTCCAAGGTCATAAGTAAATGATACAGAGAAGAGAGAAATATAGTCCAATGGTGGTTCCATGGGAGGTTCTTAGGCCACTTGTATGCCCAGAGAAGTTGATTCTCTAGAGGGGTTGGTTTATAAAATGAGGTGTCACTCAACATCTCTGTTTCCTGGCTCACCATGCGGCAACTTCCTCCACAGGTGTTCTACTTACCCATCTGCTGCCCTCATGAGAGACCGAGTCAGTATGGCCACCTAATCTTGGATTTGAACTTCCAGAAATGTAAGCACAACAAACCTTTTCTTCTTAAAAAACTAATTGCCTCATGTATTTGGTTGTCATGATGAAAAGCTATCTGAAATAGTGGTGAAATATAACACTTAATAAGACCAAAACTCAATTTCTCTTTCTTTGAAAAATGTTTCCTATGTTATTGAAAAATAAGATTATATTTAGTCCTAAATTTCAGGTAGTTATCAAAGCATAAGCAAGTTCACAGGGTAGGAGTTGGACCACAGCAGATGAAGTCACTGCTTGGGACACCAGCATCCTGTATCAAAGCGCTGGTTCAAATCTTGGCTCTTCCACTTCTGGTTCAGCTTCCAGCAAATGTACTTGGGAAAGCAGGGGATGGTGGCATAAGTAATTGGCTTCTTGTCACTCAAGTGGGAGATCCAGATGTAATTGCTGCTCCTGGCTTCTGCCTGGCTCAGTCCTGGCTGTTGTGGGCATTTGGGAAGTAAACCAGCAGATGGAAGATTCTCTCTGTCTCTCCCCTTCTCTGTGTCATCCTGCCTTTCAAATGAGGAAATATATGTCTTTTTTAAAAAAAAGTGTAAGCAAGTTTCCATCTCTGAATATATAAAATTTATCACCTTACATATTAAAACTAGACATCTAATTTGCTGTTTTACATGATAAAATATTTCACAATATCCTTGTGGGTTTTTTTTTAGCTTTCATTAATGTGGCTATAGAGACAAACTATAAGTAGCACACTGAAACTTATTTATTGGTTTATAATAATAACATTGCACAGTCATGCACAACATGTTCTCATTTCAGACAAAGTGAAAAATGAATGATGACGATCAAGATAAATTATGTTCTATGGTTAGCAGAAAAGAGGTCAGAAGGCTATAGGAGCAAAACACCCCCCCCCACACACACACACACGCGTGCACCATCTTTCTTTACATGCATTATATTGTATTTATGTTTCCTATCGTGAATTCAATGCTATCCATTAAAACTTTTTAAATTTAAAATATATGCAAGCACCTTATAAAGCATTTGTGGAAATTTAGCTTTTAGATAGCTGGAAAATATTTGCTATTTTTAACTCACATTTTCTACACAAAAATAATCTCATCAGTCTTCAAACATTAGATCTTATTTAGTCTGCCCATACAAAACTAAAATAGCTTCATTTTAGAAAAATCTTGATTTCAAAATGCAGTATTGAAATAAAAGGGAACATCAAGCATAAATTGTTAATGCTTAGTTTCCCTCAAGGCTTCCCATTTGTTCTCGTTCACTGTATCTGAAAATCAGTCTATACAATTAACACTGTGAAGGATGTTCCCCCCCAAACAAATTATACCCAGTTCATATCTGCAGTAATAAACTAATTTGTGTAAATAAAATAATTGCTGATCTTGGTGGGTTCCATTTTTAAGGGACAGTTTGGGATTCAATGGACAGCCAGTAGAGTCACATCTCAGATGTAATTCCTACAAAAGAGGAAGATGAAGGGTACTTGTTAATTTTTAATGCTGTTTTCTAAGTTCACATAGACAAAGACTTTTAAGTGAGGTGAAACTGCGATATGCATAGACACAGTTTAAATCAGTCCATGGGCTTGCTTCCCTGAGGTCTTCTGAAATAATGGAATTCTCTGTAATAATAATAGATATTTATATTTTCTACCATCTGGACAGAAATGAAAATGGCCAGATAACTATTGGCACTTTCATTTCACATAGTTTATCATTTGCAGTATATTCTGTTTTTATTTATTTTTATTTATTTATTTTTTATTTTTTGACAGGCAGAGTGGACAGTGAGAGAGAGCAACAGAGAGAAAGGTCTTCCTTTGCCATTGGTTCACCCTCCAATGGCCGCCGCGGCCATTGGAGCACCACGCTGATCCAAAGGCCGGAGCCAGGTGCTTCTCCTGGTCTCCCATGGGGTGCAGGGCTCAAGGACTTGGGCCATCCTCCACTGCACTCCCTGGCCACAGCAGAGAGCTGGCCTGGAAGAGGGGCAACCGGGACAGGATCTGGCGCCCCGACCGGGACTAGAACCCGGTGTGCCGGAGCCACAAGGCGGAGGATTAGCCTAGTGAGCCGCAGCGCCAGCCCTGTTTTGTGCAGTTGAACAAAGTATAGACTTTGAAATATGGAACTCTATTTTATGCTTCAGCTCTAACTTTGTACAAGGTCAAAATGGATTTATCATTGATGTGAGACAGTTCAAACTATATATAGTTAGGACAAGAAAAATCATTTTTTAAAAAACAATTTGACCCTCTATAATGTACTCATAAGCATCATCATGGGATTCTGAGTAATGCCTGGCAAAGTTCTAGTATGATTAATTTTAATTTTTAAAAGACTGGAGTTGAATTCAGCAATAATTCACTGATATCAAAACATAATTATTGTGACCCACAATACAAGTTCCAGCTGATTATCTCAAATCACATTATCAAATGTAAAAATAAAAAGTTCAGAAGCTTTTTTTTTTTTTTTGACAGGCAGAGTGGACAGTGAGAGAGAGAGAGAGAAAGAGACAGAGACAGAGAGAAAGGTCTTCCTTTTGCCGTTGGTTCACCCTCCAGTGGCTGCCATGGCCAGCGCGCTGCGGCCGGCGCATCGCGCTGATCCGAAGCCAGGAGCCAGGTGCTCAGAAGCTCTTTTTCATATCAGCGCTGGATGATTTAAAGTAAGAAAGGAATAGAGGTAGATAGATTGACAGTGACCATCAAAGCTACCACTTGGCAATGTGGATTTGATGCAGCAGCTAAGATGCTGTTTGCAATATCCACATTCCACATTGGGGTGCCTGGGTTCAAGTCCTGGTCCCACTCCAGATTCCAGCTTCCTGTTAATGAGCACAATTGGAAGCAGCAGGAGATGCCTCAAGTATTTAGATCCCTGCCACGTGTATGGGAGACCTAGAATGAGTTCTGAGCTCCTGGCTTTGTTCTGGTGCAGCCCTGGATGTTATGGGCATTTGGGGAGTCAAACAATCCTTGAAAACTCTTTGTGTCTCTTTTCAATGTCTTTCCACCTTTCGCAATAAAAATAAATAAATAAAAGCTGTTGCTCAAATTGCCCATTTGTTGTGGTAAGCCATATATCTAAGGTCTTATAAGAAGCAAGGAAAACCTCATGTCATGGGAACAATGAAGATTTTGACTTATGCTGGCCGTACTTTACCGCTAAACTAAGAACAGCAGGAAGCAACTACAGTCCAATGCAGAAAGCACTCAGACCATATGTTTTCTAGGATGCATACTACAAACCAGAGGCAAAAATCAGTCTTTTCCATACTACTATGAGCTACTTATTACTATGATGCTATTTTTCAATTTAAAAAACTTAGAGATGGTGGTATACAACCTCTTTCAAATAGCTATCTTAGTGGTTACAATGTCAGCCCAAAGACAGGCATTCCTGGAACTGAGGACACCATTTCTTGATGTGTCATAGGTCTTTTGTACTCAAGGCTTTTACTAAATTTAGGAATAATGTAAACAAATAATATATTTTCTCAACAGAAAACATTGCAGACAGCTATGTCCCTCTTGATGCTAAAACCAACACAGCCCCACCCAGAGGAAGCCTCCTTTCAAAGGCAATCACAGGCTGGTGCCGTGGCTCACTTGGCTAATCCTCTGCCTGCGGCACCGGCACCCCAGGTTTTAGTCCCGGTTGGGGTGCCGGATTCTGTCCTGGTTGCTCCTCTTCCAGTCCGGCTCTCTGCTGTGGCCCGGGAAGACAGTGGAGGATGGCCCAAGTGCTTGGGCCCCTGCACCTGCATGGGAGACCAGGAGGAAGCACTTGGCTCCTGGCTTCGGATCGGCACAGCACTCTGGCCATAGCAGCCATTTGGGGGTGAACCAATGGAAAAAGGAAGACCTTTCTCTCTGTCTCTCTCTCTCACTGTCTAACTCTGCCTGCCAAAAAAAGGCAATCACAGATTGAATAGTATCTTCACTTTCCAGCATCCATGAAATCTATTGCTCACAAGTGTACAAGATAGATGTCATTATAGTCTTCAAGGAAATACTTCATTATCAGTAAAGGAGAGTGCAGGCATTCCATCCAACAGCTGAAGAAGGAGGATCCTGTGAAGAGACAGCTGGCCGGCAAGTCAACCAAAGTCTTGATCTCCCTTCTTTCCATAGTGATGGAAGTGCTGAGCTCAGTTACCCAAATTCCCAACCTGACTTGTGGCAAGATAGATTCACTGGTATAAGTAAGAGAGATGGTGAAATTTCCTGGCCATTGCCTTTAATAATGGTGTACATCCTACATACTCTGTCCTTCCTATGTTATTAGTTTATATACATTAGACTTCCTTTTTATTGGTTTTCATTCTATTTCTGCACATTTTGAACAGGAACCATGCATGTCTTGTTTACTACCATACCATAAGAATCTAGAACAATTTGTACCATTTAGTAATTGCTCATTTAACTTTTTATTGATTTGTTGAATTCTATTTTCTAAATCATTGTTATTTCCTCTACAGTCACTCAACAAAGTCACCAATAGGCTACCCAACAAAGTCAAAAAGGTACCAATAATTTAGCAAGCCTCTCTGGCTTCATATACAATTACATCCCCTTATTTACTAATCAAACTCAGAATTGGTAGTGAAAACAATGTGTACCTCGCCATAGTCCATGATTTTCCAGCATTGCTTCTAGCTCGAAGTATCATTAAGTTCTGCTGTAAAGATAGAAGACATTCATTAAAAGGGTTCCTTCTCCAAAACTAACTTCCTGAAGAGAAGCCTTTTTTATCTAGCCCATTGAACATTTTCTCTCCTGGGCCAGATAAAAATGCAGTGTCTGGAAGTAAAGCTGCTGTCTTATCACAAGGAAAGCTACATAGTAATGATGATGGAACAGGAAGACTTGGAAGAGCCCAGTTCATTGCTAAATATTCTTAAACTGTCGTATCATTCCTGAACCATTGTCATTCAGACTTCCTTGTATTAGAGAATAAAATCCCTACTTGATTATATGCTCTGTAGAAGTGTATGTTATGTTCATCTGAAGATATTCCAAAATATCCAGGCAATTGCTTATATGTTGCTATTGAATTTTTTAGAAGGCAGCAAGCATTTTTCAACTTTTCAGTATTTGATCTCAGCTCTGCATCCTTTCAGTCACGTGGCCTCACTAGATTCGGTGTGCTCATCTGTTAAATGAAAATAGCATTATCCTCAGAGTATTCATTTATTAATATTAAAAGCCAAAGATTATACAGTTTTTAGCTTTGGCCTGATATAGTAGTTATTTAACAAAATAAGATGTTACACTACCTCTAGAGAAAAAATACTGTATCCAGGTTTCATTACCATAGAGCTTCTGCTATATATCCACTTTATAAGTTACTTAGGCTTTTTGAAGTCTTGGTTTCCTAACTATAAAAGGAAAAGAATAATATCTACCTTCGAGGGATCTATAAGGATTATAAATAAAAATTTTAAAGCATGGGCATTTAATGAAATGGAAGTTACTATTTCATAAAAGCAACAAATCACAATATTACACTTATTTTAGATAAGCTATAGAAACCACAATAAGATATTTGAGTACACATGGAATTTTGATTTATTTCAAAGGATCAAGTTGTATTTTTTCTATAACAAATGCTTAAAATTTTGACATATTCAGTTTTCTTTTATAGCATTAATTCTTACAAATCCCTTTAAAAGTGTCAGTTACAGGGCCGGGGCCGTGGCTCACTTGGTTAATCCCCCGTCTGCGGAACTGGCATCCCAAATGGGCGCCGGGTTCTAGTCCTGGTCGCTCCTCTTCCAGTTTAGCTCTCTGCTGTGGCCCGGTAGGGCAATGGAGGATGGCTCAAGTCCTTGGACCCTGCACCCGCATGGGAGACCAGGAGGAAGCACCTGGCTCCTGGCTTTAGATAGGTGCAGCGCTGGCCATGGTGGCCATTTGGGAAGTGAACCAAGGGAAGGAAGACCTTTCTCTCTTTCTCTCTCTCTTTCACTGTCTGTAACTCTACCTGTAAAATAAAAAAAAAAAAAAATGTCAGCTACTCTATAACCTTACCTCCCAAAGAAAGCATATATGCAAAAACTTTTCCAGGAAGTTATAGATTCTGTTCAACTCAATGATTCCCAAGATTGTATCACATTTATTGTTTAAAAGTTCATGAAATATCAAGGCAATATCCTGATATGGTAATTGTATATTGTAAAATTACACTATGGAATAAACTTAAGTCATGTGTCTTATATACCTGTAATAAGCCACCTCAGTACTTTTTGTGTTTATCTATTATAAAGTCAACCCAAGATTTGAAAAAGAACTCTTCAGACTTGCATTGAGAAGTCTGTTGTTGAATTTCATGCTCTAAAGTTTTAAGTGTTATTTAAACTTTAAAGAAAAGGAAAAAGAATAGAAGACAACCAGACAACAAAGAAAACTAACATCAATAAACTAGCTTGTAGCTATCTACAATGCAATCCAATGTTTCATCCAGAAAAAGGACAAATAAAACTGAGTGATAACTCTGCAAGGAAGAAGTACATTTCTGCCAAAATTCTGCTGTGATGACATACGGTACTGCCAGTTTTTGTAAAGAATGTGGTGTTACTTTGTGATTTGAGAACAAGATGCAGTTGGAGAAGGATTTTATTTGATTCTCCAAGTCATTGGATTCGTTACGATCCTAATGTTAGTCATCTAGCACTGCAATGGTGAAGTACAACAAATTAGTGCCTTAAACAACAGAAATCTAGTTTTCAGCTCTAGAGGCTGAAAAGGAGATGAATATGTTGGCAGGGCTGCTCTCCTTCACTTGTAGATGGCCAACGTCTTGTGTTTCCGCATTGCTTTTCTCTGCACCCGACAGAGTTTCTTAAAACATCAGTTGTATTGGATTATAATCTGCCCAAATAACCTCATATTAACAGTTCCTTCTTTAAAAGCTCTGTCTCCAAAATATAGTTACATTATGATGAAGTACTGGGGCAAGGTTTTCAACATATGGGGGGATAGTTTTTAGCTCATAACATTTTTCCAATAAAGGAAGAAAGATTTGCATCTCCATCTGAATGAGAACCTAATGGACAATAAATGTATGACAAGTTTGGTACACATGCTAAGCTCTACTAATACCAGTTATGATATCAACTCACTATAGTAAAGTCCCAGGCAGCAATCAGGGCTTCATTGAGTCATCTGGCTCAATTCAACAGGCCCCTCCTTAGAAGGTGTTCCATCTCACATTGGCATAGTGATGACAGTCTCCCTGGGCTAGTTTTTAAATCTTCTCTTTGTGTGTGTTACAAGGAATATCTAAGATAACATATGTTCATCAGAACTAATCAAAGAGACTTGTACTGCCCAGCCGTTGTTAAATAAGATAATGATAGGGAATCCGGGATCTTACAGTCTAAATGGAGAGTCCCTTAAAAAATAGGTAATGTATTTGCAAATCTTTCAGAGATCATTTCAACAATATTTTATAGGATAATATATTATTTTTACCTGTAGAGAAATAATTTAGTAAAATTTGTTCACCTTTATCACTATTTACAGACAGAGAGCACAAAAACTTTCTCTCATAAGTCTGTAAAATTATTTTCACCAGTGAAATATTATTTTGAGCACCTAATATGTTGCTAATGCTGTGCCAGACCTTGGTCTTACCTTCAAAGAGTTTAAATTCATGCAGGAGAAATGAGACAAATACACATGAAGTTGTCATGATACAAGGCATCCTAAGGCGGAATTGGGATGAGATAAGTTGGTTTCTGATGCCCCATGAGTTCTCTTCCTTTTTCCTACTCCTGCTTACCAACAATAATGAAACCCAGTGCCCATGGCTCTTCTGTTTATTTCCATTTCTTTCTTTTATAAATATATTCTCTAGAAGTCTATCAGTATAATCTACCTTAAATAAGTTATAACATCTGTTAGTATTTAGATGTTAAGTATATTTTCAGTATACTTTAATTTTTTATATATTTTGCTTGTTTAACTGGTTAGTTTTTGTGTAACTAAGGAAATTGAGAGCAGAAGGAAGTGATATTTGACTTTCATCAAAATTATATTCAGAGTCAAAATCTTATGGTTAAATTTTAAAAAGGAAAATATTGAAAGCTAATAATTTTCTGGCTTCTGTTAAAATTAATATTTATGAAGACAAAAATGTTTCACAATCATTAAAAGCTAGAAATATTTCATTAATAAAACCATGAAATAATAAAATAGCCATACAGGAAAAAAGCAAAAACAAAATAACTCTTTCACTGTGTATCCCAAAAGGAAAGAAGTGACTCAGGATTTCTAGAGGACCAAAAATACTTTATTCCATTCACTCCATTACTGCTATGTCTATACTTAGTCCAGGATTGCAATTCCTAGTTAGACTTTGTGGCTGGGGTCAGGGTGATAGGGAAACTGGCAGTTAACATCTGCAAATATGTCACTTAGTAAGAATGGGCTTGGAAGAACCACAGAAAAAATATACAAAAGACATCATAATTTTTCATTTATTTCATCTGAGAGAGGAAGAGTGCCCTGTTAAGCACTTCAGATTCTATAAGAACACAGTGTAGTCCTAGGAGAAGAAACTCAGCCAATGGATATACATGAAATAAAGAATATAAAAATCTTGGTTAAGGCCTGAATGTATCAACCTGTCAACCACCTTAAGATTTAAGGAAACAATTCTTAGAGTCAGGTAAACATTGAGAAGAGCTATAAAAATCTACTTTCTTTGTCTGTAGGTAAACCCAAGGCTGGGGTACACTTTTCTCATTCAAAGACAAATGAGAAGCCCGCATTGAAGCCCTTGCCTGCTACAGGGGCATCCCACACAGGTGCCTGTTTGAGACCCGGCTGTTCCACTTCTGCTCCACTCCCTACTGACGCTTTTGGGAAAGCACAAGAGGATGGTTGTAGATGCCTGGATCTATTTCTGGGGTTTCTATTCTGTTCCATTGGTCCACCTGTCTATTTTTCATCAATACTAAGCTGTTTTCATTATAACTACTCTATAGTATACTCTATAGTACGTATTGAAGTCTGGTATTGTGATACCTTCAGCTTTGTTTTTGTTAAGATTGCTTTAGATATTCAGAATTTCTTGTGTTTCCATATGAATTCTAGCATTGTTATTTCTTGTCTAAGAAGAATGTAGTTGATATTTTGATTGGGATCACATTGAACCAGTAAATTGCTTTGGACAGTATGGACATGTTGATGATATTCTAATCCATGAACATGGATAGTTCTTCCTTTTTTGTGTGTGTCTTCTATTTCTTTACTAATGTTTTGTAATTTTCATCGTAGAGATCATTCACCCCCTTGGTTAAATTTATTCCAATGTGTTTAATTTTTTGTAGTTATTGTGAATGGTACTGACCTTACAAGTTCATAGCTATAGCATTTTCTGTGTGTATAAAGGCTATTGATTTTTGTGTGTTGGTTTTACATCACGCAACTTTACCAAACTCTCTTACGGGTTTCAATAATCTTCTAGTGGAGTCTTTTGGTTTCCCAATACTTAGGATTGTGTCATCTACAAACAGGGATAATTTTACTTCCTCCTTTGCAATTTGTATCCATTTGATTTCTTTTTCTTGTTTAATGGCTCTAGCTAAAACATTCAGAAATGTATTGAATAGCAGTGATTAAGATGAACAAAATGGATATTCTTTTTGAGGGTTCTGTATCTTAGTGGAAATGCTTCCAACTTTTCCCCACTCCAATAAAATGCTTGCTGTGGGTTTGTTGTATATTACCTGATTGTGTTAAGGCATATTCCTTTTATGCCCAGTTTGCTTAAGGTTTATCATGGAAGGATGTTGTGTTTTATCAAATGCTTCATCTGCATCATTTGAGATAATGATTTGGTTTTTAATCTTCGATTTGCTTATGTGATGTTTCACACTTATTGATTTGCATGTATTTAACAATTGCTGGATTCCAGGGTTAAATCCTACTTGGTCTGGGTGGATGATCTTTCTGATGTGGCATTGGATTAACCAATATTTTGCTGAGGATTTTGCGTCTATCTTCATCAGGGATATTGGTCTCTGTTGTATCTTTTTCTGGTTTTGGAATTAAGGCAATGCTGTCCTCATAGAAGTTTGGGAGGTTCTCTCTTGTTTAAATTATTTTGAATTATTCCAAAATAATTAGAATTATTTCTTCTTTAGAACTATGTTAGAATTCAGCAGTGAAGCCATCCCATTCTGGACTTTTATTGGGAAGGTCTTTGTTATTGATTCAATCTCTGTCTTGGCCTATTTATGTTTATTATGTCTTCATGACTCAATTTTGGTAGATTGTATGTGTCTAGAAATCTATCCATTTCATCTAGATTTTCCAATGTGTTGTCATATACCTGTTCATAGTAATTCTTAGTGACTGCTTCCATTTCTATGGTATCCATTATTATGTCTTCTTTTTTACCTCTGATTTTATTAATTTGGGTCTTCTTCATTGTTTTGGTTATTTTGGCCAATATTGTATCAAGTTTGTTTATTTTTTCAAAATGTAGCTCTTCATTTCACTGATCTTTTGTATCTTTATTCTCTCAATTTTTATTTCATCTCTAATTTTAATTATTTCTTTCCTCCTACTAATTTGGGGTTTGGTTTGTTGTTGTTTTTCTAGGTCTTTGAGATATACTGTAGATTATTTATTTGATGCCTTTCCGATTTCTGGATGTAGGCAGTAATTGTTATAAACTTCCCTCTTAACACTGCTTTTGCTGTATCCCATGGGTTTTTGTATGTTGTTTTTTCATCCTCATTCATTTCCAGGGATTTTTTTTATTTTGCTTTTGATTTCTTTTCATTTTGGAGCATGTTGGTCAGTCTTCATGTGTTTCCATATGCTCTGAAATATCTTAATTTGTTAATGTCCTGCTTCATTCCATTGTGGTCGGGAAAGATACATGAAAATTTGTTTTCAATTTGTTGATCCTTGTTTTATGGCCTAGTGTATGTCCTATCCTAGTGAAAATTCCATGCACTGATGAAAAGAAACTGTACTCTGAGGCTGTGGGGAGATATTTTCTGTAGGTATCGCCTACATTCATTTGTTCCATACTGTGGTACAGCTCTTTTGTTTGTTGGTTTTCTGTCTAGTTGATCTGTCAGTTGATGAAAGTGGGGTATTTTTTGATCTCCCACTCTTATTGTATTGAGGACTGAATCTCCCTTTAGATCTGTTAACATTTTTTTAAATAGCTTGGCACCCTGATTGGGTGCATATACATTTACTATAGTCACATATTCCTGTTGAACTGCTCCCTAAATTATGGCATAATGCCCTTATTTGTCTCTTTTAACAGTTTTGTGTTAAAGTCTATTTTTGTGATATTAGGATGGGTAATCCTGCTCTTTTTTGGTTTCTGTTTGCATGGAATGTCTTTTTCATTCCTTTTAATTTCAGTGTGTGTATCTTTGTTGGTGATGAGTTTCTGGAAGGCAGCTAATGCATGGGTCTAGTTTTTTAATCCATTTAGCCAGCCTGTATCTTTTCAGCCAGTCTGTATCTTATAATTGAAGATTTTAAGCTATTTATATTCAAGATTATTTTTGATAACTAACAACTTAGCACTGTCATTTTTCCATAAATATTTCTATTGTTTGCTTTTGATTTTCTTTGCACTTTTATTCAGATTTTCTGCCTTCACGTTCTTTATTTTAGCTTTTATTAAATGAATATAAATTTCCAAAGCACGGCGTATGGATTACAATGGCTTCCCCCCCATAACGTCCCTCCCACCTGCAACCCTCCCCTTTCCAACTCCCTCTCCCCTTCCATTCACATCAAGATTCATTTTCGATTCTATTTATATACAGAAGATCAATTTAGCATACATTAAGTAAAGATTTCAACAGTTTGTTCCCACACAGAAACATAAAGTGAAAAATAATAGATGATTTTTTTTAAATGATGATGAAATCAGATCAGACCTATTGTCATGTTTAATCCCAGTGAGAGTCAAGTTGGGAATTGATAATTTCTTCTTCTTTTTTTTTTTTTTTTACAGAAGATCAGTTTAGTATACATTAAGTAAAGATTTCAACAGTTTGCACCCCCATAGAAACACAAAGTGAAATATACTGTCTGAGTACTCGTTATAGCATTAAGTCTCAATGTACAGCACATTAAGGACAGAGATCCTACATGAGGAGTAAGTGCACAGTGACTCCTGTTGTTGACTTTACAAATTGACACTCCTGTTTATGGCATCAGTAATCTCCCTATGCACCAGTCATGAGTTTCCCAGGCTATGGAAGCCCCTTGAGTTCTCCGATTCTTATCTTGTTTAGACAAGGTCATAGTCAAAGTGGAGGTTCTCTCCTCCCTTCAGAGAAAGGTACCTCCTTCTTTGAAGACCTGTTCTTTCCACTGGGATCTCACTCACAGAGATCTTTCATTTAGGTTTTGGTTTTTTTTTTTTTTTTTTTTTTTTTTTCCAGAGTGTCTTGGCTTTCCATGCCTGAAATACTCTCATGGGCTTTTCAGCCAGATCCGAATGCCTTTAGGGCTGATTCTGAGGACAGAGTGCTGTTTAGGACATCTGCCATTCTATGAGTCTGCTGAGTATCTCGCTTCCCATATTGGATCACTCTCCCCTTTATTTATTCTATCAGTTAGTATTAGCAGGTACTAGACTTGTTTATGTGCTCCCTTTGACTCTTAGTCCTTTCATTATGATCAATTGTGAACTGAAATTGATCACTTGGAATAGTGAGATGGCATTGGTACATGCCACCTTGATGGGATTAAATTGGAGTCCCCTGGTATGTTTCTAACTCTACCATTTGGGGCAAGTCAGCTTGAGCATGTCCCAAATTGTACATCTCTTCCCTCTTATTCCCACTCTTATGTTTAACAGGGATCACATTTCAGTTAAATTTCAACACTTAAGAATAACTGTGTATTAATTACAGAATTAAACCAGTCATATTAAGTAGAACAGACAAAAAAAACTACTAAGAGGGATAATGTATTAAGTTGTTCATTAACAGTCAGGGCTATGCTGATCAAGGCACCATTTCTCATAGTGTCCATTTCACTTCAACAGGTTACCTTTTTGGTGTTCAATTAGTTGTCACCAATCAGGGAGAAAATATGGTATTTGTCCCTTTGAGACTGGCTTATTTCACTCAGCATGATGTGTTCCAGATTCCTCCATTTTGTTGCAAATGACTGGATTTCGTTGTTTCTTACTGATGTATAGTATTCTAAAGAGTACATATCCCATAATTTCTTTATCCAGTCTACCGTTGATGGGCATTTAGGTTGGTTCCAGGTCTTGGCTATTGTGAATTGTGCTGCAATAAACATTAGGGTGCAGACCGCTTTTTTGTTTATCAATTTAAACTCCTTTGGGTAAATTCCAAGGAGTGGGATGGCTGGGTCGAACGGTAGGGCTATATTCAGGTTTCTGAGGAATCTCCAGACTGATTTCCATAGTGGCTTGACCAGTTTGCATTCCCACCAACAGTGGGTTAGTGTCCCTTTTTCCCCACATCCTCGCCAGCATCTGTTGTTGGTAGATTTCTGTATGTGAGCCATTCTAACCGGGGTGAGGTGAAACCTCATTGTGCTTTTGATTTGCATTTCCCTGATTGCTAGTGACCTTGAGCATTTTTTCATGTGCCTGTTGGCCATTTGGATTTCCTCTTGTGAAAAATGTCTATTGAGGTCCTTGGCCCATCTCTTAAGTGGGTTGTTGGTTTTGTTTTTGTGGAGTTTCTTGATCTCTTTGTAGATTCTGGTTTTTAACCCTTTATCTGTTGCATAGCTTGCAAATATTTTTTCAAATTCTGTCGGTTGTCTCTTCACTCTCCTGACTGTTTTTTTGCAGTACAGAAACTTCTCAATTTGATGCAATCCCAATAGTTGATTTTGGCTTTGACTGTCTGTGCCTCCAGAGTCTTTTCCAGAAATTCTTTGCCTGTGCCAATATCTTGAAGGGTTTCTCCAATGTTCTCTAATAACTTGATGGTGTCAGGTCGTAGATTTAGGTCTTTAATCCATGTTGAGTGGATTTTTGTGTAAGGTGTAAGGTAGGGGTCTTGCTTCATGCTTCTGCACGTGGAAATCCAGTTTTCCCAGCACCATTTATTGAATAGACTGTCCTTGCTCCAGGAATTGGTTTTAGATCCTTGATCAAATATAAGTTGGCTGTAGATGTTTGGGTTGATTTCTGGTGTTTCAATTCTGTTCCATTGGTCTATCCATCTGTTTCTGTACCAGTACCATGCTGTTTTGATTACAACTGCCCTGTAGTATGTCCTGAAATCTGGTATTGTGATGCCTCCGGCTTTCTTTTTGTTGTACAAGATTGCTTTAGCTATTCGAGGTCTCTTGTGCCTCCATATAAATTTCAGCACCATTTTTTCCAGATCTGAGAAGAAGGTCTTCGGTATCTTGATTGGGATTGCATTGAATCTATAAATTGCTTTTGGGAGAATGGACATTTTGATGATATTGATTCTTCCAATCCATGAGCATGGAAGATTTTTCCATTTCTTGGTATCCTCTTCTATTTCTTTCTTTAAGGTTTTGTAATTTTCATCATAGAGATCTTTAACGTCCTTGGTTAAGTTTATTCCAAGGTATTTGATTGTTTTGTAGCTATTGTGAATGGGATTGATCTTAGAAGTTCTTCCTCAGCCATGGGATTGTCTATGTATACAAAGGCTGTTGATTTTTGTGCATTGATTTTATACCCTGCTACTTTGCCAAAATCTTCTATGAGTTCCAATAGTCTCTTAGTAGAGTTCTTTGGGTCCCCTAAATACAGAATCATATCATCTGCAAAGAGGGATAGTTTGAGTTCTTCCTTCCCAATTTGTATCCCTTTAATTTCTTTTTCTTGCCTAATAGCTCTGGCTAGAACTTCCAGAACTATATTGAAGAGCAGTGGTGAGAGTGGGCATCCCTGTCTGGTACCAGATCTCAGTGGAAATGCTTCCAGCTTTTCCCCATTCAATAGGATGTTGGCTGTGGGTTTTTCATAGATTGCTTTGATTGTATTGAGGAATGTTCCTTCCAAACCTAGTTTGCTTAGAGTTTTCATCATGAATGAGTGTTGTATTTTATCAAATGCTTTCTCGGCGTCTATTGAGATAATCATATGGTTTTTCTTCTGCAGTCTGTTAATGTGGTGTATCACATTGATTGTTTTGCGCACATTGAATCATCCCTGCATACCAGGGATAAATCTCACTTGGTCTGGTGGATGATCTTGCTGATGTGTTGTTGCATTCTATTGGCCAGAATTTTATTGAGGATTTTTGCATCTATGTTCATCAGGGATATTGGTCTGTAATTCTCTTTCAATGCTGCATCTTTTTCCGGTTTAGGGATTAAGGTGATGCTGGCTTCATAGAAAGAATTTGGGAGGACTCCCTCTTTTTCGATTGTTCTGAATAGTTTGAGAAGAATTGGAGTCAGTTCTTCTTTAAATGTCTGGTAGAATTCAGCAGTGAATCCATCTGGTCCTGGGCTTTTCTTTGTTGGGAGGGCCTTTATTACTGTTTCAATTTCTGTCTCAGTTATGGGTCTGTTTAGGTTTTCGATGTCTTCCTGGTTCAATTTAGGTAGGTTGCATGTGTCCAGGAATCTATCCATTTCTGATAGGTTTTCCTGTTTGCTGGCATACAAGTCCTTGCAGTAATTTCTGATATTTCTTTTTATTTCTGTGGTGTCTGTTGTTACGTTTCCTTTTTCATCTCTGATTTTATTGATTTGGGTCTTTTCTTTTTTTAGTTAGTTGGGCCAATGGGGTGTCAATTTTGTTTATTTTTTCAGAAAACCAGCTCCTTGTTGGGCTGATTTTTTGTAATGTTTTTTTTTGGATTCAATCCTGTTGATTTCTTCTCTGATTTTAATTATTTCTCTTCTCCTACTAGATTTGGGTCTGGTTTGCTGTAGGTTTTCTAGATCCTTGAGGTGAATTGAAAGCTCATCTATTTGGTGCCTTTCCAATTTCTTGATGTAGGCACCTATTGATATAAACTTTCCTCTTAACACTGCTTTTGCTGCGTCCCATAAGTTTTGGTATGTTGTGCTGTTATCCTCATTTACTTCCAGAAAATTTTTGATTTCTCTTTTAATTTCTTCTATGACCCACTGTTCATCCAGGAGCATGCTGTTCAATCTCCATGTGTTTGCGTATGCTCTAGGGATTCCTGAGTTGCTAATTTCCAACTTCATTCCTTTATGGTCTGAGAAGCTGCATGGTATGATTCTAATTCTTTTGAATTTGCTGAGACTTGCTTTATGGCCTAGTATGTGGTCAATCCTAGAGAAGGTTCCATGTACTGCTGAGAAGAATGTAAAATCTTTAGCTGTAGGATTAAAAGTTCTGTATATATCTGTTAGATCCATTTGGGCTATAGTGTCATTTAAATCTACTGTATCCTTGTTGATCTTCTGTCCTATTGATCTGTCTATTTCTGAGAGTAGAGTATTGAGGTCCCCCAGTACTATTGTATTGGGGTCTAAGTCTCCCTTTAAGTCACTTAATAAATCTTTTAGATAAACCGGTGCCCTGTAGTTAGGTGCATATACATTGATAATTGTTATAACTTCTTGTTGTATTGATCCCTTAATCGTTATATAGTGTCCCTCTTTGTCTCTCTTAACAGTTTTTGTGGTAAAGTTTATGTTGTCCGATATTAAGATGGCTACGCCCGCTCTTTTTTCATTTCTGTTGGCATGGTATATCTTTTTCCAGCCTTTCACTTTCAGTCTGTATGGATCTTTGTTGGAAAGATGTGTTTCTTGTAAGCAGCAAATAGATGGGTTGTTTTCCTTAAGCCAATCAGCCAATCGGTGTCTTTTAACTGGACAGTTCAGGCCATTAACGTTCAATGTGACTAATGATAAGTGGTAACTTTGCCCTGCCATTTGCCAAAGATAAGTTCTAATATATGCTTTGAATTCCCTGTGATCTTTTGCTGTGAGGTTTCCTTCCTTTACCTTCTTTCATATTGATGACCGTGATTCTGTGTTTCTGTGTGTAACACATCTTTAAGCATCTTTTGCAGGGCTAGACGAGTGGCGACAAATTCTTTCAATTTCTGTTTGCTATGAAAAGTCTTTATTTCACCTTCATTCACAAATGATAGCTTTGCAGGATATAATATTCTGTGCTGGCAGTTTTTTCTCTCTTAGTACCTGGGCTATATCTCGCCATTCCCTCCTAGCTTGTAGGGTTTCTGATGAGAAGTCAGCTGTGAGTCTGATTGGAGATCCTCTGAGAGTAATCTGACGTTTCTCTCTTGCACATTTGAGGATCTTTTCTTTATGTTTCACTGTGGAGAGTTTAATTACAACGTGTCGTGGTGAGGATCTCTTTTGGTCGTGTTTATTAGGGGTTCTGTGAGCTTCCTGTACTAGGATTTCTCTGTCCTTCTCCAAACCTGGGAAATTTTCTGCTAATATCTCACTAAAAAGGCCTTCTAATCCTTTCTCCCTCTCCATGCCTTCAGGAACTCCTAGAACCCGAATGTTGGGGTTTTTAATAGTATCCTGAAGATTCCTGACAATATGTTTTAGATTTCTAATTTCCTCTTCTTTTCTTTGGTCTGACTGTATCCTTTCCTGTTCTCTGTCTTCTAAGTCCGATATTCTCTCTTCTGCTTCACCCATTCTGTTTGTAAGGCTCTCTATTGTGTTTTTCATTTGATCTATTGAATTCTTCACTTCATTATGAAACAACAGTTTCCTGTTGTACTAGTTGTTTCATTTCATTTTGATTCCTCCTTAATATTTCATTTTCACGAGAGAGATGTTCTATCTTGTCCATTAAGGATTTCTGTAGTTCAAGAATTTGTTTTTGAGAACTTCTTAATGTTCTTATCAATTTTTTGAGATCTGCTTCTTGCATTTCTTCTATCTCATCATCTTCATAATCTTGAATTGGGGTGTCTTTTTCATTTGGGGGCGTCATGGTGACTTCCTTGTTTTTATTACCTCGGTTTTTGCGTTTGTTATTTGGCATATTGGAGATATTTGGTTTCTTCACTGTGGTGCTTTTTCTTGTTATACTATGACTCTAGATTAAGTGGACTGTCTGTTTTTGATGGAGCCTTAGAGGCTTGAGATGGGTGTGACCTGAGAGCTCTGTTTGGTGTGCCAAAGGTGACACTCCCAGGTTAGGTGTGGTAGATCTCTCGCTCTCTCTCTTTCTTTTTTTGATTCAAAAGGGAAGTAATTCCGCACAGCTGAAGGAAGTTGGAGGTAGTTAGCAGGCAAATGATATACCCACAGGAGCCAGAGATCAGAAGCTCTTTCCCAAGGACCACACAGGGAATCTGTACTGCCCTCAGAGTGGGCTCAAATTCTCCTTCAGTCTCCCACTGGGTTGCCAAAGTTACGGAATTGTAGCGTCTCTGGAGAGTACTCACATGAATTCCATGAGTTCTCTCCCCCACCGTCTCTTTTTTCACAGTCTCAGTTCAGTAGCACCACCAATTTACTAGGTCCTAATCTCCTGTTAATTCGCCCTGCCCAGAGTCAGGTTTTTCTGCCTTCACGTTCTTTTATAATGATGAGAATCTTTCTGCATTTCTGTATGGAGCAAATCATTAAGCATGATTTATAAGACTGGACAAGTTGTGACAAAATCTTTCAATTTCTGTTTGTTGGGGAAGATCTTTATTTCATCTTCATTTATAAATGAGAGCTTTACAGGGTACAGTTTTCTGGGTTGACAGATTTTCTTTCTTTTAAGACTTGAACATTGTCCACTCTCTCCTAGCCTGTAAGGTTTCTGATCAGCAGTCAATCTCATTGGAGATCCTCTGAAAGTAATCTGTCACTTTTTTCCTGCACATTTTGGAATATTTTTGTATCCTTTTTAGAGCTTGAGTTTAATGTGTTGTGGGGAAGATCTTTTCTAGTCATGTCTATTAGGAGTTCTATGTGCTTCCTGTACTTGGATATACCTTTGTGTCTCCAAATTTGGGAAATTTTCAGGTATAATTTTACTGAATAAGCCTTTTAATCCATTCTCTCTCTCCACACCTTAAGGAACTTCTATGACCCATATGTTAAGTCATTTAGTAGTATTCCATAAATACTGTTTTAAGTGTTTCTGATTTTTTCTTCATCTGTTGGAGATATTTCCAAAGATCTGTATTCTAACTTGGATATAATTTCTTCTGCCTCACCAAATCTGTTGTTAAGGCTTTCCACTGTGTTTTTTATTTGACATTTTAAATTCTTTTAGTATTTCAGTTTGATTTCTCATCAAAATCTCTATTTCATGGGAAAATTTTTGTCCATGTCGTGTATGGATTTCTTTAAGTCTTGAATTTGCTTCTCATTGCTTTTGTGTAATCTTATGATCATTCTTTAGAATTCCTTTTCAGACATTTCATCAATATTCCACCCAGTTTTTCACTCCCCGATTGGCCATGATACCTGGAGCTGGGCTAGGTTGAAGCCAAGTGACTGGAACTCCATCTGGGTCTCTCATGTGGGTGGTAGGGGTCCAAGTATGTGGGTCATTCCCCTCTGCTTTTCCCAGGTTTATTAGTGGAAGAACTGGAACTTGAACCTCACATGCAGAACATTATGCTGAGTGGAATAAGCCAGTCCCAAGGAGACAAATATCATATGTTCTCCCTGATCGGTGACAACAACTAACTGAGCACCAAAAAGGAAACCTGTTAAAGTGAAATGGACACTATGAGAAATGGTGACTTGATCAGCCCTTGCCCTGACTGTTGATGAACAACTTAATACTTTATCCCTTTTAGTATTTTTTGTTTGTTCTACTTAATACTATTGGTTAAATTCTGTAATTAATACACAGTTATTCTTAAGTGTTGAAACTTAAATAAAAAGTGATCCCTGTTAAATATAAGAGTGGGAATAAGAGAGGGAAGAGATGTACCAAAACCTACAGATGCTCAAGTTCTTTATATAACATAGTGTAGTGTTTGCAAATATCCTATTGCGATCCTACCAAATACTTAAGTTGTCTCAGGGTTACTGGTAAGAAGGAATACAATGTAAATGCTATGTAAATAGTTGTTATATTCTATTGTGTAGGGAATAATGATAAGAAAAAGATCTACACATGATCAATACAGATGTATTGGCAGTTAGCTGAACCCACAGATATGGAATTAACAGCTATGGAAGGCCTATTATACTTGATTTTCTAACCTCCTCCAAGATTTACAAGTATGAATGCATGTTTTGGTGTATATCTAGAACCTGAAGATTTAAACATATTTGATGTTTTTAGTGCATTGCCTTATTTACCTTGTTAATATCAAAATATCTCTTATTTGACTCAGGGGAATCTCTCCAAGTTGGCTCTTGTGCCCTTTTGGCATGACCTTCTTTAGTGTTTGATGCTTTCATTGATATCTAGTATAACAAAATATTGCAGGTTTGTCATATTTTTTTTTCCTAAGATTTGGTATTTCTCATTTCTCCTAGGAATTTTGTCTGGTTTGTTTTCATGAGAAATGGCCATTTAAAGTTTGCAATTTATGTCTAGGATATCACTGTTGTCGAACTGGTTGTATGTCCTAAGCCTTTTTTCACCATTAAAGGAAACCAACCCTTTGAAATGCACAGTACTATGCTCACATGTAGCAGCAGTTGTTTGAAAACATGAGGAACTTTTTATGATACAACAATATTAAATTTTATATTCTATTTCAGGCCTTAGATTAAGTCTACAAATTACTATTGATCCATGAACCATAAAACTATGAATACTGTAATTGATATGATTGGTTTAATTTAATATTTAACTTTGGCCACAAAAACACTGTATTTTCTAACAAAAATGTGATATTTACAAAAATTACAACAGGTTGTACTTTTAATTTCAAAAGAAAAATGTATACATGGGCTATCACAAAACATAAAATTTGAGATATATCATAAATGGTTGAATAAAAAATATTAAAACATTTATAATACTATTTCAGAGACAGACTTTTGGTTTATTAAGATGCCTGTGCCTCACATCAGAATACCTAGCTTTGAGTTTCCAGCTTCCTGCTAATGCAGATCCTGTGAGGCAGCAAGCCGTGTTTCAAGCACTTGAAGCTCTGTCACACGTATGGGAGACCTTGATTGAATGCCTGGTCTTAAGTTCAGCCTGGCCCAGCCCCAGCCACTAGAAGCATTTGGAGAGTGAACCAGGATATGGAAACACATAATGTTCTCTCTTTCTGTCATTGTGCCTCTTAAATAATTTAAAAAAAAATAAAAATACTATCCATAGTATTTACCAAAGATCCTTTAGAATATCCTTCTAACACTTTATAAAAAATAGTATGAATTTTGGCCACAGCAATATTCGGTATAAAATCATGGCCTTAAATTCACAGAATATTTAAGAGATAAGACTAAATGAAATTAGTTGTTAATTTTCACCCATTTTGTGAATAATAGAAAATTTTTAATTTTAAAAATTTCTTTCCACCAGGCATTTTCATAAATGGATAAAATTAAATCAGGATCTGAAAATTGAAACACTCTAAAATTAAAACAGGACATTAGGTTGTTCCACTCCACAATTTAGTGAAAATAAGTAAAAATAAATTAATGTTGATTTACATTTAGAAAATTTATTAATGTAATAAATAAATTAATGAAAATCATGAAATCATTGATGTGATTTCAACAGTGGCTAAAATCTCATAAAATCGAGCATCTCAAAACTAGTTCAATAGTTTTAGAATCAAATGACACCCCCTGAAGATTTTAAAAAATGGCTCTTTCATACAAATAGACAAAACTACAAAACTGGATTTCAATAGTGAAGCATTTTAAAGTTCATGGAAAATGCTATTTTGAAAAAAACTATGCATGGATTACAAAAGTTTTCTGAATCAAAATAAACATCTTTTAATTCTATTTTTCTTTTCTTTTTTTTTTTTTTTTTGGAAGGATTTATGTCGCTCCCCCTCTTCGTGGAGGAACGACACAGGACCCTGCGCTGTTCTTTCGTCTGCTCGGCCCTCCCCGGGTTTGCTGCTGGTTCTTCCCGGGTTGGCTACTATCCCTTCCACCTCCGTGGAAGGGCGGTTCCCCCTGGCCGCTTTCCCCACTTCCGCAGGGGAGCGGCACTCCGCCGGCCGGCTCTCTCGGGGGCTGCACAGGTGTTCCCTCAGATGTTCCCCTTAGATGTTCCTGGTGCATGCCGTCTCTCTCCTCCTTTATAGTCCTCCTCTGCCAATCCCAACTCGGCTGCCCACACGCCGAGTACGCTGCTCTCCTCCAATCAGGAGCAAGTCCTACAGTATATTGGTTGAACTGGAGGCAGCTGTGTAGAAGTTGTTTTCTTCTCTCCCAGTGCCATATTGTGGGAGAGCAGGTGCATAGAATAAGTCTTAATTCCAGTAACAGTCTAGTCCGAGCTGCTCCCCACAGATTTATTTTATTTATTTGAAAGAGTTACAGGGAGAAATAGAGAGAGAAGTCTTCCATCCACTGGTTGACTCCCCAAATGACCATAAAGGCCAGAGCTGGCTGATCCAGTGCCGGGAGTCAAGAGTTTATTCCAGGTTTCTCACCTGGGTGCAGGAGCCCAAGGACTTGGGCCATCCTTTGCTGCTTTCCCAGGCCATACCAGAGAGCTAGATTGGAAGAGGAGCAGCCGGGACTAGAACTGGAACCCATAAGGGATGCTGGAGCTGCAGGTCGAGAGGCTTTAATCTGCTGTGCCACAGAGCTGGCCCCTTAATTCCATTTTTCAACAAATATTTTGAATATTCTTTGTGTGACTGTGTGTGTGTATGTGTGTGTATCTTGAGTTAGGTTTTTAAATTGTATCATTTGCAACAGTAATTATCTAAGTACTTTTCTTTTTATATAACATTTAATATATAATAGATTTCAGAAGTATTTTAAAGAAATATGACACTATTGTATATAAAGGTACAAAGGGTCATTTACACATGATTTTAATGTCTACTTAGAAAATCCAAAGGAAATAATTGTGACAAAAGCATAATTTCATATGGTAACTAAGTTTGGTCTTATTTTAAAAAATCAAATGTGTTTAATTTTGCATAGGTAAAATATGTACTAAAAGTTTAAAAAAATTAAAATGCCAAATGGGATGTATTAAAAGTACTCTCCTTTCCACAATTCCCTGTCCCCCACCATAGAGTTAACCCTGGTCATTATGTTTTTGTTTTTTTAGATAAAATTTTGACACATATAAGGATAGTTGATAGATACATAATACATGCAAACATACATAAATATCTTCCATAGTTAGCATATTATGGACTTTATTCTTCATCAGTTTTTCTTTACTAATTTATCTTGGAAATAGATAGGTTAAAATCAACTTATTTCATATGCATAATATGCATATGCATATGTTAAACGTATGCATAACATTCCATCTAATCAATCATAAAAGACAGTTATATGGTTTCTAAAATGTTTCCATTAAGGTACTTGAGCAATAAAATTCTATTAGACAATGCCAAATCTCTTTCCAATGAAGTCTATTAATTCATACTCTGAGTAACAACCCATAAATGTGTCTGCTTACCTATACCTTTGTTGAGTGTATTATTAATTTGTTCCTATTTAAAAGGAGAAAAATAGTTTCTCATTGAAGAAACAACATATTTTTATGATTAAATATATTGATCATCTTTTCTTATTTTATAAGCTTTTCCCATCCCCTTTTCTGTGAATGGCTTATTCATTTCTTTTCTTACTTATTGTTGGAGATGTTACTTTTCTTACTGAATTCTATTGATTTCTATGTTACATAAATTGGATTTTTGTCATGTGCACTACAAACATTTCTCTCAGTTTGGGATTTGTCTTTTTTAAGTAATTTATTTTGAATCAGAAGATATTCATTTATAAGTGAGAATAAAGTTGGGTCTGGAGAGCTGCACTCAATTTTCCGAGCTGGTACCAACAGTAGCTGCTCACTGTCTATACTTTTGTCCCTCAGTATCCACGGGAGATTGCCTCCAGTGGCCTCTCCTGATGGATATTTGAAAGCTTTAATCAATGTAGATGCGCAAGACCTTTACATGCAATAAAGCAGTATTTTATTGCTTTATTTCACCTTTTAAAAAATTCACTAGCAACAAATTATCCATAATTTGGGGCTGCACTGTGACATTTCAATACATATATACAATGTGTACTGATCAAAGCATGGTAATCAACATTTCCTCTTCTTTTTAATTTTATTTTATGATTGGAGACTTAGAGCATATTTCTTCTGTATGTTCACAAAATGTATACTAAGTTATTATAAACTACAATGGCCCTATTGTATTAATCTAGGAAATTATTCCTTCAACCTAATTCTGATTCCCCATTATCCAAACTTCCTCTGTTTCCCTACCCACACCACCACCACCATCATCACCTATCCCATGTTCTTGTAGTAGTCACCATTCTGTGTTCAGATTGAGTTTGTTTTTTTTTTCGTTGGTTTTTTGGTTTTGTTTTATTTTTGTCTTCCACATATAAAGAAGAATGCGTGGTATTTCCCTTTCCCTGACTGGTGTATTTCACTCAACATGATGTTTTCCAATAACATCCATTTTGCTGAAAATGACAGGATTCATACTATTTTATGGCCATGACTTGTCCTTGAATTTCTTTTATTCAATAGATAGTTATAGAAGTTAGACAGACATATACAATCAAAATAATCATTCTTCTCAATTACAGAGTTGATGTTTACTGTCATACTTTGAGATACATTACTCAAATATAATTATATAAATTTGACCTCATGTGTTTTCAACTACTTATACATTCATTTACATGTTTCAATTTTTGATCCAGCTAGAGCTTATTTTTGTTGTAAGGAGAAACTAAGGATGAAAACATTCTTTTACAAATAAACAGCCATTTGTCTCATTACCTTTGGGGGGTTAAAAAGGTTATTTTAAAATTTATTTATTAGTTGAAATAAGATGCTTGCATTTCTTTTTGTTTTTAAGATTTTATTTATTTATATGAGAGGTAGAGTTAAAGACAGAGCGAGAGACAGAAACATCTTCCATTTGCTGGTTTACTCCCCAAATGGCCAGAGCAGCTGGAGCTGGGCCCATCTGAAGCCAGGAACCAGGAGCTTCTTTTGGGTCTCTCACATGTATGTAGGGCCCACGCACTTGGGCCACTGCTTTCCCAGGCCATACCTGAGAGCTGGATCGGAAGAGGAACAGCCTGGACACAAACCAGAGGACACATGGGATTCAGGCACTGCAGGCAGAGGCTTAGCCTATTACACCACAGCGCCAGCCCCACTTATAGTTCTTAAAATATATAAAATCAGTACTTTAATATACTAAAAATTATGTTTAATGGAAAATATACAGCAGAAAAAGTAATTCACAATAAATATATGAAGTATCAAAACTCAAAAGTAATCTGAAATGTACAGACTACGTTTCAGAAATTTTCAGAGGCAGGCTTTGTGGCACTGTAGGTTAAGCCACCTTTTGTGATACCAGCATGCCATATTGGAGTACCAGTTTGAGACCCAAGTATTTTGCTTCCCACAAACTTCTTAGGAATGAACACCCTGTGACGATGAGTTGATGATTCCCCAAGTACTTACCCAGGTGGGAGACCTGGATGAAGTCCCTGGATTCTCCCAGCTGTAGCTATTGTGAGCATTTGGGGAGTCAAGCAGCAGATGGAAGATGTGTGTGTAGGTAATCAGCTTTTGATGCAATTACAGCCAAAATAACTAGTAGATTTATTTGCACTTAGAAATAATATATCTTAAAAATTCAGTAAGTTTAAAAGTAAATTATGAAAAGCTATAATCATTGCAAAACTTCTACATTATGACGTCAGATGTATTTCAGAGATATAAGAATATATCGTATTGCATCAAGAATAAGCTGCAAAACAAACTACATAATATAAAACCAAGAACCATATTATGGTATAAATTTTATAGAAGTTTAAGAGGATAATAATAATAATTTATAATAAGAGGATAGGTTTGAGAATCAGTATAGACATAAAATTGTTATATGAGTACTTTAAAAAGTTAGCAGATAAATGGATTTAAAAGATAAATTAATTTTTAATGCAAAACATTTTTAAATCCATGTGTAATTTTTTCACAATATACATTATCTGTGAACATTTTGAAGATATCTTGTACTAAAAATGAAGAAACAGGATTTTAAAAATTGCTTCAAGCCGGCACTGCAGCTCAATAGGCTAATCCTCCGCCTTCAGCACCGGCACACTGGGTTCTAGTCCTGGTCAGGGTGCCAGATTCTTTCCCGGTTGCTCCTCTTCCAGGTAAGCTCTCTGCTATGGCCCAGGAGTGCAGTGGAGGATGGCCCAAGTGCTTGGGCCCTGCACCCACGTGGGAGACCAGGAGAAGCACCTGGCTCCCAGCTTCGGATCAGCGCAGCGGCCATTGGAGGGTGAACCAGCGGTAAAAGGAAGACCTTTATCTCTGTCTCTCTCTCACTGTCCACTCTGCCTGTCAAAAAAAAAAAAAAAAAAACCTGCTTCAAAAATAAATTAACTGTGAAGATAGAATTCAGTCCCTTCATTACACAAAAATATTAATTCCAATAAATTAGAAATGTGACAATAAAACTGATGCTTGATTTTTTAAAAAGGAAACTGTATGTCTAATTTTTGTGGAAGAAAATCTTTTATAAATAAAAAGAAAACATTTAAAAAGAGCTTTGACAGATATTTCTACTAATACACACAAAATGTAAAACTTCAACATCCAAAGCAATGTAAAAAAGTGAAACAATAAATTGAGAAAAAAATCACAACATACATGACAAATAGTTATCCTAGCCTATACAGAGAATTCCAACATTAAGAGAAAATATAGGCTTAAGAAATGAACACAATTTTAAAAGAAATATAAATGAATTCTAAACAAACTCATTTTCAATTTTATTAATAATCATTATGTACTCATTTTAAAATGCAATCAAATAGCTTAAAAACATAATTGAGGCTGGTGATGTGGTATAGCTGCTTAAACCACCTCCAGCAGCTCTGGCATCCCATATGGGTGCCAATTCCAATCCTGCTCCTCCACTTTTGATCCAGCTCCATACTAATGTGCCTGGGAATTCAGTGGAAGATGGCTTAAGTACTTGTGCCCCTGCCCTCATGTGGGGCAGGCAGCTAAGCCTGAGAATCATTGGAGAGAGAATAATCATACAGCACCCTGACCACTACAAAATCTATGGCCCTAGCATATGACTCATATGAGAGATATGAGCATGTGAGATCATCCTAAGTCTTTTTCCATCCCACCTCAGCCAATCACTGCACAATCAAAATACCCTTGAGCCTCTCACCTCCTGTAATCTGCATTCTCTGAAATTTCAAACATTCTACACTCTGTGCCTTGGTGTCATAATCTAGCATCTCTGCTCAAAGATATACCAAAATGATCCTTCCAATGAATAAAGTTCTCCAACACACACACACACACACACACACACACAGAGAGAGAGAGAGAGAGAGAGAAATCTTTCATCCATTGGTTCACTCCCCAAAAGGTGGTAACAGCCAGGGCTGGAGTGGGCTGAAGCCAGGAGCTAAGAACGCCAATCTGGTACTCCAGGTGGGTGGCAGGAACCCAAGCACTTAGGCCATAATTAGCTGCCTCCCAGGTTCATTAGCAAAAAGCTGGATTGGAAGTAAAGAGGCTGGATAGAAATCCAGGTACTCCCATATGAGATGCAAGCCGTGGCTTAATCCATTGTACCACAGATGCTCCCCCTGATCTCATTCTCTTAAAATATCTTCAACATCTGACTTCTTGTTCCCTCTTTGGAGTTCATTGTCAAGAACATTGGAGTGTCTGTCTTCACTCTGCTTGTAAAGTTCCAAATTAGGCTGTAACAATTTCATGGATGTTGGCAGAAGACAGGTCTCCTGAATCTGCAGCAATTTGGTGTAACAATATTTTTCCTCTGGCTCCCTTACCTTTAGTGTGTCATGAAGGGAACCAGATGCCACCTGTGTACTGAATGGGCTGCATTCTAGGAGAGGAGCCTTAATCTTAATGGAACTGAAACTTGTGTATGGAACATTTTGCATGTCCATTATAATAAAGACATTATCCTTATGAAACTAAACACTAAGTATGCCAGACATCTACTCTAGGAGGAGACATTTTCTTTGTACCGTCTAAGTCTGTTCCCTATACAAACATCATTCAAAAAGATAATCTCGAACAAATGACAGTGCCTCTACTTAGAGTCTATGTAGAACACAATAGCCACATGGAGAATCCCCGCCCCCCATACTCATCCATGCCTGTACCAAGCAAACACCTGTGTCAAGATATCCAGCAGGGCTGGGAAGTTACAGGCTCTTGCACCATCACTCTTTCCCTATTCACTGAATTATAACCACCTCATCTAAAAATAAAAATCCAATTTTTCCTCCATCTACCAGATAAACTCTGTGTTCCTTTTCAGAACAAAATTTGTTTACCTTTTGCTCTTTCTGCTTCTGTAACCCTACTTTACTCTCTGACTCCCTGTCCAAATTTTTCTTAAACAGTTTGTCAAATAAGCATCTTGACAAATTCACAGATACTTCTCTAACTTCATCTGAACCTATCTAAACATATTCTTCTTGGAAGTTCTGCTAATCTGGCTTTTGTGAGATCAGCTGTCTTAGAGGCTTAACTGTTTGAATGTCCTTTCCAAACTGCGTTACTGGACCCTCCTGCTCTAACCACAGTACTGGGTTCTTGAGTGTGAAACCCAGGCAGTTACATAGGGCCCCCTCTTCTTGGCAGAGCCTCACTCTTGGATTAATGCTCTGCTGTTGCCATCTTGAAATTCTTAAAAGTTTTTGAACAAAGGGTCTTGAATTTGTATTTTTATTGTATTTATTTGTATTTTTATTTTATTTATTTATGGTCCTATCTGTCCATTCTGAAACGTTATAGTTCCTTAAGGTTCAGATTTTGTTGTCTTTCTTTGCATTTGTATTTAGGTAATTTCATTTGATTCTGTGGTTTTAGCTGTTATCTTTACTCTGACACAAACATAGGGGTTTTTCCAGCATAAATTTCTCTCCTGGGTTGATCATGTATGTCACATGTATCTGCCTGAATGACAAGTTCCCATCTTAAATTTAGTATGTCCAAATAAATTCCCATGATGTCCTCTTGTCTACAAATTTCCTTCTCCATGTCTCCCCCGTATCTGTAAACGATGCTTCCATCCATCAAGAGTCTGGTGCTGCACAAGTAGGCAGCCCACTGTAGCCTTCCCTTTTCCCATCCTTGTGCGTGATCCCCAGCCAAGTCAGTTCTGTCTCTGCCGAGTTCTGAATCTATTTACATCTGGACGCAGCGTAGTCATTTCTCCCTAGACCTGAGGCAGCTTCTATTCTTAGATTCTTTGCTCCACTTTTATGTTTCAACAACTTAGTCTTTGTAGAATAGCCAAGGTAATTCTTTGATTATTTTCTTAAACTTTGTATTTTAGAACAGTTCAGAATGATACAAAAATAACAAAAACTATATGAAGACTGTTCATATATGTTTATGCCAGACTTCCCAATTCTAACATTTTAACATGAGAGAGAAAATTTACATTTATATTATATTTAATATGAGGATACTTTCAAAAATTTATGAAATGAAACTAAAAATATTTATTTTGATACAAAAAATAATTTTTAACAATATGCATTGTCATGACCTTTTGGAAGTTCCCATATACATGGATTATAAAAATTTTTGTGCCAAAACAAATTTATTTATTGTTTAAAAATTTATTTATTTATTTGAAAAGCAGAGTTACAGACAGGCAGAGAGAGAGAGAGGACTTCTATTTGCTGGTTCACTCTCCAGATGGCCACAATGCTAGAGCTGTACCGATCCAAAGCCAGGAGCCAGGAGCTTCTTCCTAGATTCCCATGTGGGTACAGGGACCCAAGGACTTGGGCTATCTTCCATTGCTTTCCTAGGCCATAGCAGAGAGCTAGATTTGAAGTGAAGCAGCTGGGACTTGAACTGGTGTCAGTATGGGATGCCAGCACTACAGGTGGCAGCTTTACCCTCTATGCCATGGCGCCAGCCCCCAAATTTATTTTTAATTTCATTTTCCATAAGCTTGTTGGAGTACCCTCATAAATGTTATATGAATTCACAAATACACACACATGTATTTCTACATTGTTATTTTTCCTAAAATTAATTTAAGAAGTTATAGAGTTACTAAACATACCCATATATCCATAAGCATATCAGTGTGGGCTTCTCAAAATAAGAAAATGCTCTTAACAATCAGGAAATTAACATGGATACAATATTCTCGTCTAATCTATAGACCTTAGTCAACTTCAGCCAATTGTTCCAGTAATGTCTTTTATAGAAAAAATATTTGTTTCTTTTCCAGGAACTAGGTCAGGATCCATTTTGTATTCCATTGTTATGATTCTTTAGCTTTCTTAATCCAGAACATTTTGTTCTGCCAAATAGTGAGGAAGTCCTAAAAGAATGATGGAGACATGTCAAGGGACACAAGTGCCAGCTTGGAGAGGCTACTATTTGTCAGGTCTCAGACAACTCAAACATCCAAATAACTCATTTTAATTATAGGTTATAACTCATTGAATAACATAAGCATCTGTGAGCCCATACTTATAAAAATAAATCAATATGTTTTTTTAAAAATGAGAGAAAAGTGAAAAAATTTCCGTGAGCATAATCTCAGTCATGATTTGGTGATTGAGAGGAGTCATGAAGTTTGAAAATCATTAACGATTTGTGCTTGCTGCTGTGCTGGTCTCTGAGGATACAACATTGTCCCATAACGCACAGCGTGCCCTCTGTTGTAGAGGTGATAACTTCCACACCACTGCCGCTGCACACACAATGTCCTTGTGGCCTGGACCCCATCAAGTTTCTCTAGTTGACCTTCTGTAGCTCCATTTTGACTCTTCTCACACCAGCCATGGTGAATAATTTGTTTCCTTCCTGTGTCAAGCAGATTCACAACTCTCCCTTTGCACACAGCAATTATTCCCTCCCATTTACAGGTAACAACCCAAGTCTTGCTTCTACTAGAAATCCTTCTGTGTTCTTCCATAACCTCCCCCAGTCTGATTTAATCCCTCCCATGTCGCACCCCTCTTCGTGGAGGAACGACACAGGACCCTGTGCTGTTCTTTTGTCTGCTTGGCCCTTCCCGGGTTTGCTGCTGGTCCTTCCCGGGTTGGCTACCGACCCTTCCACCACCGTGGAAGGGCGGTTCCCCCCGCCACTTTCCCCACTTCCGCGGGGGAGTGGCACACCGCCAGCCGGCTCTCTTGGGGGCTGCTCAGATGTTCCTCAGGTGTTCCCTTTAGATGTTCCTGGTGCATGTTGTCTCTCTCCTCCTTTATAGTCCTCTTCCACCAATCCCAACCCTGCTACCCACACGCCGAGTACGCTGCTCTCCTCCAATCAGGAGCAGGATCAGCTCCTGGAGGTCATCACTCAAGTTGGCGAGAGGCAGCTGCGTAGAAGTTGTTACTCCTCTCCCAGCGCCATATTGTGGGAGAGCAGGTGCATAGAATAAGTCTTAATTTCAGTAACAGTCTATTCCGAGTTGCTCCCCACAATTCCCCCTTTCTTTTTATTTTTGGCATTGATACGCGCCTGTCTTCGGTGCCCCGCAGCACACACTCTGCTCTGCTTGCTAGAGTTACCCACAGGTGCTTACAAGCCCTACCAATCAGGCAAACCGAATCCGGGTCCTCTCTTCACCATGTTGTGAGGAGGTTTTTAGGCGCTGATGCGTGCCTGTGTTCGGTGCCCTGCAGCGCATGCTCTGCTCTGCTAGAACTGCCTGCAGGTGCTTACAAGCCCTATCAATCAGGCAAACCGAATCCAAGCCCTCTCATTGCTGTCTTGTGGGGAGACTTATTGGTGTTGATAACGTGCCTGTCTTCGGTGACCTGCAGCCGCCCACAGGTGCTTATCGTCTTACTAATCAGGCAGACCGAATCCAAGCTCTCTCATTGCTGTGTTGTGGGGAGGCCTTATTTTTCTCTATTTCTCTACCTCCGGGCATTCCTATCTCTCCTATTTTACTTCTATCTGCCAGCATTCCTATTTCTGTCATTTTACTTCTAAATTTCTGTTTCTCTTATCCCCGCGGCTTCCTGGCGCCTGCCCCGAGGCTGCTTCTCGACGCCTTGCCCCGAGGCAGCTTCCCGGCTCTGCGCGGCTTCCCGGCTTCGCGCGCTCCGTGGTCTCTGCGCCCTTCGCGCCCGCACCATGGCCTTTGCGCTAGCCCCACGTTCCCTATCTATTCGCGCCCCGTGCGCTCTCCCCACTTGTGCCCCGCGCACTCTCTCTGCGCGCGGCGGCTTCCGCGAATCACACAGCCTAGCTCACGTTTCCGCCACCGGTATTCAGTCTAAGTTCCCCGGGCTAACCTGGCGAATTCAACCTAGCTCACATCTCCGCTTTGGTTTGGCTTCCTGTCTTTTGCTCCCCGGGCTAATCTGATGGATTCCAACCTAGCTTACGTGTCTCCGCCTCTGGTTTTAGCTTTTCGCCTTTTGCTCCCCGGGCTGACTTGACGAATCCCAAGCTAGCTTACGTCTCCGCCTCAGCCTGCCCCCGCAGCTACATCCTCCCTAACATATTTTTCTCTACCCGATATGTTTCCTAACTTTTCTTCCAACAATATTCCCCTCTCATTTCTCCTGGCTTCTCCCCACAGTCCGTATCCGAGTCTAAGTTTCTTCTAGGTTTCACTTTCGCTTTCAATCTCCTAGCTTTCTCCTAACTTTTCTCCCACAGTCCGTATCCGAGTCTATGCCTAGGCTTTCGATAGCTTCTTCCGGGACCTTTTCCGTCCGGCTTTTCCCTAGGCTCTTTGCTAGTCTCTCTCCGGTACTTTCCCGCTTCTTCCCGCTTCTTCCCTCCTAGGTTTCCTATCCGAGTCACGGCACCATTATGTCGCTCCCCCTCTTCGTGGAGGAACAACATAGGACCCTACACTGTTCTTTTGTCTGCTTGGCCCTTCCCAGGTTTGCTGCTGGTCCTTCCCGGGTTGGCTACCGACCCTTCCACCTCCGTGGAAGGGCGGTTCCCCCTGCCACTTTCCCCACTTCTGCGGGGGAGCGGCACACCGCCGGCCGGCTCTCTCGGGGGCTGCTCAGATGTTCCTCAGGTGTTCCCTTTAGATGTTCCTGGTGCATGTTGTCTCTCTCCTCCTTTATAGTCCTCTTCCACCAATCCCAACTCTGCTACCCACATGCCGAGTATGCTGCTCTCCTCCAATCAGGAGCAGGATCAGCTCCTGGAGGTCATCACTCAAGTTGGCGAGAGGCAGCTGCGTAGAAGTTGTTACTCCTCTCCCAGCGCCATATTGTGGGAGAGCAGATGCATAGAATAAGTCTTAATTTCAGTAACAGTCTAGTCCGAGTTGCTCCCCACACTCCCATCCATCCTATAACTATTTTGTCTATAGTTTCATTATTACTTTACTCTTTTCTCCAATTATTTAACTCCATACTTCTTTTTTCATTAGTAGAATTTATTGCTTAGAGCAATTTTAGGTTCACAGAAAAGTTGAGCAGAAAAAATTCATACCCACAACCTATGTCTTTTTCTTTTGTTATTTACATCTTATATTTGTGTGCTATATTTGTCAGTATTGATGAACCAATTATGCATTGTTATGAAGTGCATAGTTTACATAGGGGTTCACTCTTTGTATTGTACACTTCTGTGTTTTATGATTACAAACCACTTGAGCATTACTTTCAGAGTCACCACAGTACGTGGTACACCATAACTCATAAGAAATACTTGTTGAATTAAGGAACAATAAATACAAATGAGTCCAAATCTAGAAGGAAGAAAAACCCAGATTTAATGGAAATCTGTCATTCTAGGATTACTGAAATCTTTAAATTGTGTCTTACATATTTTTGAAAGTTCTTTCACATTTTGAATCTTTTATAATGAAAGAAAAAACTAATTTCCACCTTCCCTTTCTTCTAATGCACAAATATGTGATTTATGTTCGGAAAATCAGATATACCTGAATAAAGCTTATTTTGTTATATAATATACTGGAAGTTATTTAAAGAAAGAAGTAAAGTTGAAGATAATCATTTTACAAGCAGAACATGTGAAAGAAGCAATAAAAATACGGGGGGGGGGGCGGGAGAAAGAGTGGCAGTGGTGCCCCTACCAAGCAAGTGCTATGGTATTTTGAGAATTGATCATTGGTCTAAATTGTACTGCTTCTTCCCTTAAATGTGAGATTTTGCATATAATTTATTAGATGTCTTTCATTTCAGTTTAAAGTGGATTCTGTTGTCTTTGATTGAGGAAGACGTATAACATGAAGGAAGAATATTATGTCTGGGAGGAAACAGAATACACCTGGGCTAGTCTTACAAGGTATATAATACCATTTTTTTTTAAATGCAGAAAGAGCAGCACAGGGGAAACAAGGAAACAGAAATAGGAAAGTGAAAACTGCACACAGGCAAAATGAGTGGTATCATTTGGCCAGAGTAGCATGGGCCAGGAAGAGCTGGAGAAAACAGTATAAAGGTAGTTTAGGAGCAGCTTTGTAGGATATTGAGTAGAGGAGTAAGAACTTGATTCTGAAATACATCCACCACTTCATTCACTATGACATCTCTCTCATCTGCTTGGGATCACCCTGTCTGCACCTCTCTTATAGAAGGATGCAGAGTTTAGCCCATTCCTGATTTTTGCTACAAACCTAATCTCCCCAGCAGCATAGCTTCTGTACTTCTAAAGACCTGGTGCAACATGAGAACAAGGAACATCACTTATCCATTAAGATTTCAGTTCTCTCTGCCCAACCACTTCTGAGCAAGTTTTTTCTACACTCACCTGCATTCCTTTCTCTTGAGAAGTTCAAATTCCTCAGGTCATTTTGGTTTTGTGAAGCAGTATAACAACCATTTTAAAAAAGTGAATGTTTGCGAATGTTGAACCATCCCTGCATACCAGGGATAAATCCCACTTGGTCTGGGTGGATGATCTTGCTGATGTGTTGTTGCATTCTATTGGCCAGAATTTTATTGAGGATTTTTGCATCTATGTTCATCAGGGATATTGGTCTGTAATTCTCTTTCAATGCTGCATCTTTTTCTGGCTTAGGAATTAAGGTGATGCTGGCTTCATAGAAAGAATTTGGGAGGACTCCCTCTTTTTCGATTGTTCTGAATAGTTTGAGAAGAATTGGAGTCAGTTCTTCTTTAAATGTCTGGTAGAATTCAGCAATGAATCCATCTGGTCCTGGGCTTTTCTTTGTTGGGAGGGCCTTTATTACTGTTTCAATTTCTGTCTCAGTTATGGGTCTGTTTAGGTTTTCGATGTCTTCCTGGTTCAATTTAGGTAGGTTGCATGTGTCCAGGAATCTATCCATTTCTGATAGGTTTCCCTGTTTGTTGGCATGCAAGTCCTTGTAGTAATTTCTGATGATTCTTTTTATTTCTGTGGTGTCTGTTGTTACGTTTCCTTTTTCATCTCTGATTTTATTGATTTGGGTCTTTTCTCTTTTTTTAGTTAGTTGGGCCAATGGGGTGTCAATTTTGTTTATTTTTTCAAAAAACCAGCTCCACGTTTGGCTGATTTTTTGTAATGTTTTTCTTGATTCAATCCTGTTGATTTCTTCTCTGATTTTAATTATTTCTCTTCTCCTACTAGATTTGGGTCTGGTTTGCTGTAGGGTTCCTAGATCCTTGAGGTGAATTGAAAGCTCATCAATTTGGTGCCTTTCCAATTTCTTTCTTTTTTTTTTTTTTTTTTTTGACAGGCAGAGTGGACAGTGAGAGAGAGAGACAGAGAGAAAGGTCTTCCTTTGCCGTTGGTTCACCCTCCAACGGCCGCTGCGGCCGGCGCGCTGCGGCCGGCGCACCGCGCTGATCCGATGGCAGGAGCCAGGAGCCAGGTGCTTTTCCTGGTCTCCCATGTGGTGCAGGGCCCAAGCACCTGGGCCATCCTCCTCTGCACTCCCTGGCCACAGCAGAGGGCTGGCCTGGAAGAGGGGCAACCGGGACAGAATCCGGCGCCCCGACCGGGACTAGAACCCGGTGTGCTGGTGCCGCTAGGCGGAGGATTAGCCTAGTGAGCCGCGGCGCCGGCGCCTTTCCAATTTCTTGATGTAGGCACCTATTGATATAAACTTTCCTCTTAACACTGCTTTTGCTGCGTCCCATAAGTTTTGGTATGTTGTGCTGTTATCCTCATTTACTTCCAGAAAATTTTTGATTTCTCGTTTAATTTCTTCTATGACCCATTGTTCATTCAGGAGCATGTTGTTCAGTCTCCATGTGTTTGCGTATGCTCTAGGGATTCCTGAGTTGCTAATTTCCAACTTCATTCCTTTATGGTCTGAGAAGCTGCATGGTATGATTCTAATTCTTTTGAATTTGCTGAGACTTGCTTTATGGCCTAGTATGTGGTCAATCCTAGAGAAGGTTCCATGTACTGCTGAGAAGAATGTAAAATCTTTAGCTGTAGGATTGAAAGTTCTGTATATATCTGTTAGATCCATTTGGGCTATCACAGACTGCAGAAGAAAAACCATATGATTATCTCAATAGATGCCGAGAAAGCATTTGATAAAATACAACACCCGTTCATGACAAAAACTCTAAGCAAATTGGGTATAGAAGGAACATTCCTCAATACAATCAAAGCAATCTATGAAAAACCCACAGCCAACATCCTATTGAATGGGGAAAAGTTGGAAGCATTTAAACTGAGATCTGGTACCAAACAGGGATGCCCACTCTCACCACTGCTATTCAATATAGTTCTGGAAGTTCTAGCCAGAGCTATTAGGCAAGAAAAAGAAATTAAAGGGATACAAATTGGTAAGGAAGAACTCAAACTATCCCTCTTTGCAGATGATATGATTCTTTATTTAGGGGACCCAAAGAACTCTACTAAGAGACTATTGGAACTCATAGAAGAGTTTGGCAAAGTAGCACGGTATAAAATCAATGCACAAAAATCAACAGCCTTTGTATACACAGACAATGCCATGGCTGAGGAAGAACTTCTAAGATCAATCCCATTCACAATAGCTACAAAAACAATCAAATACCTTGGAATAAACTTAACCAAGGACGTTAAAGATCTCTACGATGAAAATTACAAAACCTTAAAGAAAGAAATAGAAGAGGATACCAAGAAATGGAAAAATCTTCCATGCTCATGGATTGGAAGAATCAATATCATCAAAATGTCCATTCTCCCAAAAGCAATTTATAGATTCAATGCAATCCCAATCAAGATACCGAAGACCTTCTTCTCAGATCTGGAAAAAATGGTGCTGAAATTTATATGGAGGCACAAGAGACCTTGAATAGCTAAAGCAAACTTGTACTACAAAAACAAAGCCAGAGGCATCACAATACCAGACTTCAGGACATACTACAGGGCAGTTGTAATCAAAACAGCATGGTACTGGTACAGAAACAGATGGATAGACCAATGGAACAGAATTGAAACACCAGAAATCAACCCAAACATCTACAGCCAACTTATATTTGATCAAGGATCTAAAACCAATTCCTGGAGCAAGGACAGTCTCTTCAATAAATGATGCTGGGAAAACTGGATTTCCACGTGCAGAATCATGAAGCAAGACCCCTACCTTACACCTTACACAAAAATCCACTCAACATGGATTAAAGACCTAAATCTATGACCTGACACCATCAAGTTATTAGAGAGCACTGGAGAAACCCTTCAAGATATTGGCACAGGCAAAGAATTTCTGGAAAAGACCCGGGAGGCACAGACAGTCAAAGCCAAAATCAACTATTGGGATTGCATCAAATTGAGAAGTTTCTGTACTGCAAAAGAAACAGTCAGGAGAGTGAAGAGACAACCAACAGAATGGGAAAAAATATTTGCAAACTATGCAACAGATAAAGGGTTAATAACCAGAATCTACAAAGAGATCAAGAAACTCCACAAAAACAAAACCAACAACCCACTTAAGAGATGGGCCAAGGACCTCAATAGACATTTTTCACAAGAGGAAATCCAAATGGCCAACAGGCACATGAAAAAATGCTCAAGGTCACTAGCAATCAGGGAAATGCAAATCAAAAGCACAATGAGGTTTCACCTCACCCCGGTTAGAATGGCTCACATACAGAAATCTACCAACAACAGATGCTGGCGAGGATGTGGGGAAAAAGGGACACTAACCCACTGTTGGTGGGAATGCAAACTGGTCAAGCCACTATGGAAATCAGTCTGGAGATTCCTCAGAAACCTGAATATAGCCCTACCATTCGACCCAGCCATCCCACTCCTTGGAATTTACCCAAAGGAGTTTAAATTGATAAACAAAAAAGCGGTCTGCACCCTAATGTTTATTGCAGCACAATTCACAATAGCCAAGACCTGGAACCAACCTAAATGCCCATCAATGGTAGACTGGATAAAGAAATTATGTGATATGTATTCTTTAGAGTACTATACCGCAGTAAGAAACAACGAAATCCAGTCATTTGCAACAAAATGGAGGAATCTGGAACACATCATGCTGAGTGAAGTAAGCCAGTCCCAAAGGGACAAATACCATATGTTCTCCCTGATCGGTGACAACTGACTGAACACCAAAAAGGAAACCTGTTGAAGTGAAATCGACACTATGTGAAACGGTGACTTGATCAGCATAGCCCTGACTGTTAATGAACAACTTATACATTATCCCTCTTAGTAGTTTTTTTTGTCCGTTCTACTTAATATGACTGGTTTAATTCTGTAATTAATACACAGTTATTCTTAAGTGTTGAAATTAAAAAAAAAAGTGAATGTTACCTTGGAGTCTGAGTCCACACACAATATGCCCATGTAGGCATTTCTTTAGAGTGATAAAATAGAATCTCACAGGAGCTATGCTCTCCATCCTTCCATAGGTGTCTTGAGTTCCTACTACGAATCTGGAAAAGAAGAGATGAAGTGCATGCATCAATAATGACCACACAACTTGGTGGTCTTTGTTGTTGTTAATGATAAGCACTTCAGAAGAAAGACTGCTTTTCTGTGAGACCTGCCCAACGTATTTAATTCTTAAAACATTGAAATCATTCTGATCATCGTGTGGTTGAATCTGCCAGCAATGTTTTGTAAGATATTCCATTTTAATATAGAATTTGAAATTCTAGAAATGTTAGAGGTCTTTTCCTTCCTCATCCTTCAAAGAGTTAAAAGCATCTCTTTGCCCTGTTTTGAAAATGAGAAAGATCTCAATGTTACTGCAGAAACTAAAATGCTCATCAGTTTCGACTGAACATTGTTACCTCTCAACATTGCAGAAGGCAGGTGGTGAACCTCTCATTTTTCAAGATGGCCAGGCCGACTCTTGGTTCCCAGTTCTCCCAAGAACAAGGAGTGGGGCCGGCACTGCCTTCACCATGTGTCCAGAGAGGATCACTGCTAAACCCAGAGCTGAGATGTGGATGCTACATACTGCTCTGGTCAGCTAAAACTAAGGAACCTAGCAAAGGGTAATTCTTCAAAGGAAAAAAATATTAAGATTTCATCCTAATTTGAAGCTTTCAAAGGTTTTCATGTATGTCTTTTTAAATCAATTTTTTCTATATATTTTAGGTAATTCAAATATATATCTTATATTTTCCATTTATATTTTTCATATTGTAGCTATTTAAAAAAAAATTTTTTTTTTGACAGGCAGAATGGACAGTGAGAGAGACAGACAGAGAGAAAGGTCTTCCTTTTGCTGTTGGTTCACCCTCCAATGGCTGCCGCGGCCGGCGCACTACGGCCGGTGCACCGCACTGATCCGAAGGCAGGAACCAGGTGCTTCTCCTGGTCTCCCATGGGGTGCAGGGCCCAAGCACTTGGGCCATCCTCCACTGCACTCCCTGGCCACAGCAGAGAGCTGGCCTGGACGAGGGGCGACTGGGACAGAATCCGGTGCCCCAACCAGGACTAGAACCCTGTGTGCCAGCGCCACAAGGTACAGGATTAGCCTATTGAGCCACGGCGCCGGCCTCACATTGTAGCTATTTTGACCCTTCAGTTTAAGTAGGAGGATTTATGAATAATCTATTCAAATTACAGTATCATTATAAGCTAACCACTTTTAAAGAGAATGATATTCCCTCTACTGGAACTACCCGTTCTCTTTCTTTTGAGAGAAACTGAAGAGAGTTGTTAACACTCCACAGAAGAATTCCCAGAACTCTCACAAGTGCAATGACACTTTTAAGAACAAAAGAAGGAGGGAGAAGTAGATAGAGAAGAAAAAGAAGAGAAAAAAATTCTCAAGTCAGAATTGAAGCCCAAAATCTTTTCTAGGAAATTCTTATGTATTCCGAAGAAGTGGCCACAGCCAAAAATTAAGTTTGGTAAAAAATGCAAAATTGTATATTTTTAAGAGAAGGGTATGTCTAATGGACAAGTATTTGTCAGGCATTTCAGACAGGAAACAAAAGTGGAAGTACAGGAATGTATTTGGAGTTATCAGAAAGAAGATGCTGAGAAAGAAGGCATATTAAAAGTCGTTGAGTAGGGAAAGTCACAAGAGCTGGACTGTCCCAGGAAACAAATGGCATTTTTATGTTGGAATATAAATTGCAGGTGTATATGGCAGGGAGTGGAGGGGCTTTAAATTTAGAGGTTTTTGAAACAGAACCTAAGAAACACTCATATCCTGTCGTAATATAGTAGCAACCTCCCCACATGATCACACGATTTCATGACTTAAATTAGCTTTCAACTGATACTCTTCCTTTTGAGAATTTTTTGTTCTATCTCTTCCAAAGGTAATAGGTATCCCTCGGATATACTGAAAATCATTGGTCCAAATCCTAAAGATATTTAATGCATTTTTCCCAATCTATTGACTTGTTTAAGGGAGCTAACATTTTGAATATTCCCATAAGTAGTGTAACTCAGTGAACTGAGGTGAAAAGGACAAGTAGTAAAAGCCGTTTGGCATTGGACCCATCACTCAATGTCATTTTTCTTAACAAATACTAAATAAAAGGCCATTGATTGCTTTTTTAAACAGAATTTGGATTTCATTAGTTATCCTGCAGATTTTTCTTCATATTAGAGGATAGATCCTTTACTCAGCTCTGGAGTTAAATTAGAATTGCAAATTATCTCATTCTCTTGGTCCATTGAGGGTCCTGAGGGTGGGCAAGATACCCAAATCCAGCTAATGTAATATGATAGAAAATCTGCTGGAGAGAGTAGCTTTTAAAAAGGTTCCTAGGAAACTTTCTGCTCCCAATCTCTCTTCTGCCTAGTATTCTGAAAAGATTTCTGGAACTATGTTAGCAAGCCTGTGACCATGAGAGAATAAGCATCAGAATGAGAGGAAAAAAAAAAGAGGACCAAGGAGAAATATTATGTGACCAAGAGCAATTTTTTAAAGGAGAATCTATGATAATAATCACATTGCTGAATTTTTTTACAATGTAACAAAAATTTGCTGCCACCTATTTTATTTTTCTTAACTTTTATTTAGTAAATATAAATTTCCAAAGTACAGTTTATGAATTACAATGACTTCCCCCCCAAAATTTCCCTCCCACTCGCACCCCTCCCATCTCCCACTCCCTCTCCCATTCCATTCACATCAAGATTCATTTTCAATTCTCTTTATATACAGAAGATCGATTTAGTATATATTAAGTAAAGATTTCATCAGTTTGCACCTGTGGGGAGCAACTCGGACTAGACTAAGTTACTGGAATTAAGACTTATTCTATGCATCTGCTCTCCCACAATATGGCGCTGGGAGAGGAGGAAACAGCTTCTACGCAGCTGCCTCTTGCCAACTTGAGTGATGACCTCCAGGAGCTGATCCTGCTCCTGATTGGAGGAGAGCAGCGTACTCGGCGTGTGGGTAGCAGAGTTGGGATTGGTGGAAGAGGACTATAAAGGAGGAGAGAGACAACATGCACCAGGAACATCTAAGGGGAACATCTATCTGAAGGAACACCTGTGCAGCCCCCGAGAGAGCCGGCCGGCGGTGTGCTGCTCCCCCGCGGAAGTGGGGAATGTGGCAGGGGGAACCGCCCTTCCATGGAGGTGGAAGGGACGGTAGCCAACCCGGGAAGAACCAGCAGCAAACCCGGGGAGGGCCGAGCAGACGAAAGAACAACGCAGGGTCGTGTGTTGTTCCTCCACGAAAGAGGGGGAGCGACATAATGGTACCGTGACTCGGATATGAAACCTAGGCAGGGTCCTGTGTCATTCCTCCATGAAGAGGGGGAGCGACATGCACCCACACAGAAACACAAAGTGTAAAATACTGTTTCAATACTAGTTATAGCATTATTTCACATTGGACAACACATTAAGGACAGATCCCACATGAGAAGTAAGTACACAGTGATTCCTGTTGTTGACTTAACAATTTGACACTCTTGTTTATGGCGTCAGTAATCTCCCTAGGCTCTAGTCATGAGTTGCCAAGGCTATGGAAGACTTTTGAGTTCTCTGACTTCAATCTTATTCTGACAGGGTCATAGTCAATGTGGAAATTCGCTCCTCCCTTCAGAGAAAGGTACCTCCTTCCTTCTTTGATGGCCCCGTTCTTTCCACTGGGATCTCATTCACAGAGATCTTTCATTTAGGTCTTCTTCTTCTTCTTTCTTTTTTTTTTTTTTTTTTGCCAGAGTGTCTTGGCTTTCCATGCCTAAAATACTCTCATGAGCTCTTCAGCCAGATCTGAATGCCTTAAGGGCTGATTCTGAGGCCAGAGTGCTATTTAGGATATCTGCCATTCTATGAGTCTGCTGTGTATCCCGCTTCCCTGACATGGGGGAACAAAGTGTGTTGTTATAATTAATGCTCAAGTGGTCTTTCATGTGAACCAGAAAAGAAGTTTCTGGATCTTTTCTATTGTTTAGTTAGGGTCCTTCTGTTGGTCTTGTCCCAGGTATGATTATGAATTGGTCTTATTTTTGTCTTTTGGTGTTCTGTGAAATGTAATGTGTCCAAAGGAGAACACCACATTGCCACAAGCACCCAGATCACTGCCACTGACAGTAAGACCAAACTGAACACGCTAGGCATAGCCCTGGCCCTCAGAGACTGCTTTTCTCTTAATGTGTGTGATGGATAGCAACAAGCCTCAACTATTCATACAGAAGCTTTATAGCCTGCTGTAAATATATACTTAAGAATTTTAAAAGACTCTCCAAAAGCCAGATGTGAAATGATAGGAATCTAAACTAAGAAAGTGGTAAAAGAGGTAAATAACATAATTGGAACTCATAACACATTTCTGATGATTGATGATCATGACAATGAAATAAGTAATTATGACCAATTATATCCATGTAAAAAGGGGGAAAACTGGAGGAGAACTTAAGGTTTGTATCTAGGAATACCAGATGGATAGAAATACCGCTAATGAGAATAGGAAAAGGGGGAGATAAGAAGATTGGGGGCCAATATGTTTTAGAATGTTAAGATCATAATATCAGCAAGAATTCCCAAAAGGCCTTGAGAACTTGAGCTCTGACTCACAGCAGGAGGTTAGCATAGGAGGAACTTTGGGAGGAGTACATGAGATTGTGATGAAAGGGGTTGTAGGTTACAATATATGTTGGTTCAGATATGTGACATAAATCACATGCATTTCAGTTGTATTGAAAAAGTAGAATTTTTCTTGGAATCTAAAAATTATTCTTATATGCTATCATTCCTGCTGCTTATAGGAAACTTTACTGGAAAAAATGTTAACTGTTTTCAGCTCATTAAATGCATTTATCCACTGAATTGCATGCAATTCATACACATACATAGGCATACACACACAGGCACATCTTTACTAGTTCAGTCTGTGCCACTGTCATCTAACACAAAACTTAGTCTCCTACAGGAAATGAAATTATGCTTGTATTCTTTAAAGAAATGATTCCAAATGGATGTTTTGTCCACCTAGGTGCTTGACATGCTTTTCACGGTATCCAGTACAGCCTATAAGCATGTCAGTTCTCAGTAACAGCTGGGCTGTTCTGTGTTGCTGCTATTTGGGCCAGAAATAGCCTTATCATTTGTATTTTTATATCACTGCCAAGAGGCCCCAATGTTGTGGCTGAGAGCAGGTGTCCTACTGTGATTCTGATGAGTTTTATCAAAAAGAGTATGATTCTTCTATTTGCCGGCCTCAATTAGAGACAGACTTTGTTCATTTCTTCTCTCCTCTCCGACTTGAAGTAGAGCTTGAAAAGAGGTGACTCACATAGTTTTTGCCCTCCACTATATCTGCTTTTGATCAATGTTGGTGAGAATAATGTTGAAAAACTGAAATCTCTAGATTGTTAGGATTTACAAATTATTTTCTTGTATAAACAGAATCTGTAACTGTCCCCATAAAAAAGAACCTTAAACTTGGGATCACCAAGCCAAATTCAGCCTGCAGCCCTCTTTTATTTTTACTTTCCTTGAACTGTTTTTGAAAATTTCAAGTTGCATTTGAGCTCCCCGGTGTGCCATGGTCTCCTTTACTTCCTGTTGTTTTATACCTGGCTGCATCCTGCCTTCCCTTTATGGGAAGATGAAGCTGGAAGTGCAATCGTAGATCAAATTCTGAAGCTGCCTTTCATAATTGATATCATTTAAGCATTTGTGAGAGAATAAATCTTGTGTGTCAGCTTATCTTAGTGAAGGAAAAAATCATATGCACAGAGCTTAGCATTGTATCTAGCACAGAATAGGCATCCAAGAGTATATTTTTGATGGAATTGATTTATTTCACTACTGACAAGCATTTAGGTCTGGATGAACCACTTTTGGTGCAGCCAGATATGTAGAGGACACCAAAGCCTGGATTTGCTGATGGATGAGATGCTCTTGATAGGTTTATTAGTTGAATTTAGAGATCCTTATCTTTGAGCTTTTCATTGTATAGTTGATTGACGAGATCACCATGTGAAGTGATCAAAATAACATGTACTCTATTCAAATGTTTACCCTTAAAATTGCACTATATATTATCTCATAAAATTCCAACAAAAACCCTACTTGGTATGCATCAATGTACCTATTTTATATTGAATGAAATTGGAGTTCAGAGACACTGAATGATTTTCTAAATTTACACAGATTTCTATCCCAAACAAGTCTTCTGTTTTTCTCCACAGGGGCAGTTTTTCTCCTCTTGTTTCTTTGAAGATTTAGGACAGTGGTGTTCAGGCTTTTTGATAAGAGAATACATGTGTTACCTCATCTTTGGAGCAGACCTGAGAGTGTGGGAAAGGACAGATCTCTGCATCTACCCACCTCCCTTCCACTTCACCTTTCATCTATCCATCACACAACAAGGCAGATGAAAATACCCCTCCTGAATTCTACTCCTCTCAATCTTCCTTTATTTTACTTCTTCCCTATTTTTCAGTTTCTAAATACATTTTTAAGTGCTTGACTTCATGCTAGACAAGCTTATGTACCAAATATTAGGCGAAGGAGTATGAGAAAGCACACAGAGCTGGTTCATTCCAGGCCCTGTACCTTCTAGGACTCTCACTAGATGCCTCATAAAAGAGAACTAATGTTGGGAAAAAATCAATAAATACAGAGACATTTGAATTACTTGGCTTTAAGTAACTCAAAAAATTAACATTCAGTTTTATTATAGGAAATACTAATGTTGCAATATTTACTTGAAAGCTTGAATCACATACACATGTAAATGCAAATTCAGTCCCACAATTGTTCCTCTCCTTTGGATTTCCTTTTAGAACACTAGTGTTGCCCATTATGAAAGAACTTTCCATTAAGAAGAAAGTAGATTCAAAATAGGCCTATTCAAAAAAATATTTTGCAGCAATTTTGCTATGTTAATTCTTTCTTCCTGATTATAATAACATGTGTTAAATAGAACTCAGGACTCCGTGTTTTCACAGTCAGCCTTGTTCCAGCCTTTCAGCTGTACCATTTCTCCTAAATTGAGTCATAGGCGAGTGCTTAAATATTCTTCCAGGTCTAACATTATTTTAGACCATTCTTAAATACAGCTGATTTCTACCTGTTTACACTAGGATCTTAAAACTCAGTGAAAATTTTGAATGCTAGCAATCCTAAGAAAGAATTTGAAAATGTATTCTAGATTATTTAATTACATCTACTACAAGATCAGAGTGTACAGAACTCTCTTGGGCCTGTGACTTTCCAAAACTAGAGCTATTAAACCGTATTTATGATCATTAAAGTTAGGGTGATAGAGTTTATAGGTGATTGCCTCTTTATAAAATATTGGATATAAAACTTAGCATAATATTTAGGAAAATTTCATGCTATATTCTTGAAAATGAGATGGAGACTGAATCTGAAGAATGAGTTCATACCTGCGGAGCAGCTTTGCCTCCCATTCTTTCTACTCACATGCATTTCACCACAGACCTTCCTTCCCCAGGACCTAAAGAGATCACCTTGCAGTATTTAGTTATCATGCCTCAAACACTTCATCATGTGGAGGTAAAAAGTATCTCTGGGTTATTTGACTTTTTCTTCAATTCAAACTATCTGTGGTGCACATATATCAATGTGACTCTGCTTCTGTTCTGCTACAGAAAGGTACCCTTGGGCCAACATCTCCAGCACACAAAATGTACTCTGTTTTCACTTCTCCCTAGAGCCTCACCAAAAGATCCTTCCTTCAAACAGCCTCATCCAAACCACAAAGTTAATGTTTTCCAGCGCCCTGTGTTGAGTCCTGTGGTCAACACTGTCCACGCAGTGTGTCATTTAATCATCACAGTAACACAGTGAGTTAGGTATTATGTCCATTTCTTAGATGTTGAAAGCGTCACACAGGGAGACTTAAATAGTCAGTACTGGAGAACTTCCAAAGTAAAGAGAGAACTTATTAGCTGGACATGGTAAAAGATAAACCATGCACTTTTTTTTTATCTTTTATTTAATGAATATAAATTTCCAAAGTACAACTCATGTGTTACAATGGCTTCCCCCCCCATACCGTCCCTCCTACCCACAACCCTCCCCTTTCCCACTCCCTCTCCCCTTCCATTCCCATCAAGATTCATTTTCGATTATCTTAATATACAGAAGATCAGCTTAGTATACCTTAAGTAAGTATTTCAACAGTTTGCTCCCACACAGAAACATAAAGTGAAAAATAATAGATGATTTTTTTTAAATGATGATGAAATCAGATCAGACCTATTGTCATGTTTAATCCCAGTGAGAGTCAAGTTGGGAATTGATAATTTCTTTCTTTTTTTTTTTTTTTACAGAAGATCAGTTTAGTGTACATTAAGTAAAGATTTCAATCGTTTGCACCCCCATAGAAACACAAAGTGAAATATACTGTTTGAGTACTCGTTATAGCATTAAGCCTCAGTGTACAGCACGTTAAGGACAGAGATCCTACATGAGGAGTAAGTGCACAGTGACTCCTGTTGTTGACTTTACAAATTGACACTCCTGTTTATGGCATCAGTAATCTCCCTGTGCACCAGTTATGAGTTTCCAAGGCTGTGGAAGCCCCTTGAGTTCTCCGACTCTTATCTTGTTTAGACACGGTCATAGTCAAAGTGGAGGTTCTCTCCTCCCTTCAGAGAAAGGCACCTCCCTCTTTGAAGACCTGTTCTTTCCACTGGGATCTCACTCACAGAGATCTTTTTGCCAGAGTGTCTTGGCTTCCATGCCTGAAATACTCTCATGGGCTTTTCAGCCAGATCCGAGTGCCTTTAGGGCTGATTCTGAGGCCAGAGTGCTATTTAGGACATCCGCCATTCTATGAGTCTGCTGGGTATCTCACTTCCCATGTTGGATCACTCTCCCCTTTATTTATTCTATCGGTTGGTATTAGCAGATACTAGACTTGTTTATGTGCTCCCTTTGACTCTTAGTCCTTTCATTATGATCAATTGTGAACTGAAATTGATCACTTGGAATAGTGAGATGGCATTGGCACATGCCACCTTGATGGGATTGAATTGGAATCCCCTGGTATGTTTCCAACTCTACCAATTGGGGCAAGTCAGCCCGAGCATGCCCCAAATTATACATCTCTTCCCTCTCTTATTCCCACTCTTATGTTTAACAGGGATCACATTTCAGTTAATTTTCAACACTTAAGAATAACTGTGTATTAATTACAGAATTAAACCAGTCATATTAAGTAGAACAGACAAAAAAAAATACTATGAGGGATAATGTATTAAGTTGTCCATTAGCAGTCAGGGCTATGCTGATCAAGTCACCATTTCTCATAGTGTCCATTTCACTTCAGGAGGTTTCCTTTTTGGTGTTCAGTCAGTTGTCACCGATCAGGGAGAACATATGGTATTTGTCCCTTTGGGACTGGCTTACTTCACTCAGCATGATGTGTTCCAGATTCCTCCATTTTGTTGCAAATGACTGGATTTCGTTGTTTCTTACTGCGGTATAGTACTCTAAAGAATACATATCACATAATTTCTTTATCCAGTCTACCATTGATGGGCATTTAGGTTGGTTCCAGGTCTTGGCTATTGTGAATTGTGCTGCAATAAACATTAGGGTGCAGACCGCTTTTTTGTTTATCAATTTAAACTCCTTTGGGTAAATTCCAAGGAGTGGGATGGCTGGGTCGAACGGTAGGGTTATATTCAGGTTTCTGAGGAATCTCCAGACTGATTTCCATAGTGGCTTGACCAGTTTGCATTCCCAACAACAGTGGGTTAGTGTCCCTTTTTCCCCACATCCTCGCCAGCATCTGTTGTTGGTAGATTTCTGTACGTGAGCCATTCTAACCGGGGTGAGGTGACACCTCATTGTGCTTTTGATTTGCATTTCCCTGATTGCTAGTGACCTTGAGCATTTTTTCATGTGCCTGTTGGCCATTTGGATTTCCTCTTGTGAAAAATGTCTATTGAGGTCCTTGGCCCATCTCTTAAGTGGGTTGTTGGTTTTGTTTTTGTGGAGTTTCTTGATCTCTTTGTAGATTCTGGTTATTAACCCTTTATCTGTTGCATAGTTTGCAAATATTTTTTCCCATTCTGTTGGTTGTCTCTTCACTCTCCTGACTGTTTCTTTTGCAGTACAGAAACTTCTCAATTTGATGCAATCCCAATAGTTGATTTTGGCTTTGACTGTCTGTGCCTCCCGGGTCTTTTCCAGAAATTCTTTGCCTGTGCCAATATCTTGAAGGGTTTCTCCAGTGCTCTCTAATAACTTGATGGTGTCAGGTCGTAGATTTAGGTCTTTAATCCATGTTGAGTGGATTTTTGTGTAAGGTGTAAGGTAGGGGTCTTGCTTCATGCTTCTGCACGTGGAAATCCAGTTTTCCCAGCACCATTTATTGAATAGACTGTCCTTGCTCCAGGAATTAGTTTTAGATCCTTGATCAAATATAAGTTGGCTGTAGATGTTTGGGTTGATTTCTGGTGTTTCAATTCTGTTCCATTGGTATATCCATCTGTTTCTGTACCAGTACCATGCTGTTTTGATTACAACTGCCCTGTAGTATGTCCTGAAGTCTGGTATTGTAATGCCTCCGGCTTTGTTTTTGTTGTACAAGATTGCTTTAGCTATTCGAGGTCTCTTGTGCCTCCATATGAATTTCAGCATCATTTTTTCTAGATCTGCGAAGAAGGTCTTTGGTATCTTGATTGGGATTGCATTGAATCTATAAATTGCTTTTGGGAGAATGGACATTTTGATGATGTTGATTCTTCCAATCCATGAGCATGGAAGATTTTTCCATTTCTTGGTATCCTCTTCTATTTCTTTCTTTAAGGTTTTGTCATTTTCATCGTAGAGATCTTTAACGTCCTTGGTTAAGTTTATTCCAAGGTATTTGATTGTTTTTGTAGCTATTGTGAATGGGATTGATCTTAGCAGTTCTTTCTCAGTCATGGCATTGCTTGTGTATACAAAGGCTGTTGATTTTTGTGCATTGATTTTATATCCTGCCACTTTGCCAAACTCCTCTATGAGTTCCAATAGTCTTTTAGTAGAGTTCTTTGGATCCTCTAAGTACAGAATCATATCGTCTGCAAAGAGGGATAGTTTGACTTCTTCCTTCTTGATTTGTACTCCTTTGATTTCTTTTTCTTGTCTGATGGCTCTGGCTAAAACTTCCAGAACTATGTTAAATAGCAGTGGTGAGAGTGGGCATCCCTGCCTGGTGCCAGATTTCAGTGGAAATGCTTCCAACTTTTCCCCATTCAATAGGATGCTGGCTGTGGGTTTTTTATAAATTGCTTTGATTATATTGAGGAATGTTCCTTCTATACCCAATTTGCTTAGAGTTTTCATCATGAAAGGGTGTTGAATTTTATCAAATGCTTTCTCTGCATCAATTGAGATAATCATATGGTTTTTCTTCTGCAGTCTGTTAATGTGGTGAATCACATTGATTGATTTGCGAATGTTGAACCATCCCTGCATACCAGGGATGAATCCCACTTGGTCTGGGTGGATGATTTTCCTGATGTGTTGTTGTATTCTATTGGCCAGAATTTTATTGAGGATTTTTGCGTCTATGTTCATCAGGGATATTGGCCTGTAATTTTCTTTCAGTGCTGCATCTTTCTCTGGCTTAGGGATTAAGGTGATGCTGGCTTCATAGAAAGAATTTGGGAGGATTCCCTCTTTTTCGATTGTTCTGAATAGTTTGAGAAGAAATGGGATTAGTTCTTCTTTAAATGTCTGGTAGAATTCAGCAGTGAATCCATCTGGTCCTGGGCTTTTCTTTGTTGGGAGGGCCTTTATTACTGTTTCAATTTCTGTTTCAGTTATGGGTCTATTTAGGTTTTCGATGTCTTCATGGTTCAATTTTGGTAGATTGCATGTGTCCAGGAATCTATCCATTTCTGATAGGTTTTCCTGTTTGCTGGCATACAGGTCCTTGTAGTAATTTCTGATGATTCTTTTTATTTCTGTGGTGTCTGTTGTTACGTTTCCTTTTTCATCTCTGATTTTATTGGTTTGGGTCTTTTCTCTTCTTTTTTTAGTTAGTTGGGCCAATGGGGTGTCAATTTTGTTTATTTTTTCAAAAAACCAGCTTCTCGCTTGGCTGATTTTTTGTAATGTTTTTTTGGATTCAATCCTGTTAATTTCTTCTCTGATTTTAATTATTTCTCTTCTCCTACTAGATTTGAGTTTGGTTTGCTGCAGTTTTTCTAGGTCCTTGAGGTGCGCTGAAAGCTCATTTATTTGGTACCTTTCCAATTTCTTGGTATAGGCACCTATTGCTATAAATTTGTCTCTCAATACTGCTTTTGCTGTATCCCATAAGTTTTGATATGTTGTGTTGTTGTCTTCATTTACTTCCAGAAAGTTTTTGATTTCTCTTTTGATTTCTTGAATGACCCAGTGTTCATTCAGGAGCATGTTGTTCAGTCTCCATGTGCTTGCATACTTTCTGGGGTTTCCTGAGTTGCTAATTTCCAGCTTCATTCCACTGTGGTCTGAGAAGCTGCATGGTATGATTCTAATTCTTTTAAATTTGCTGAGACTTGCTTTATGGCCTAGTATGTGATCAATCCTAGAGAAGGTTCCATGCGCTGCTGAGAAGAATGTGAAGTCTGTAGATGTAGGGTTGAAAGTTCTGTAGATATCTGTTAGATCCATTTGGGCAATAGTGTCAATTAAATCTGCTGTTTCCTTGTTGATCTTCTGTCCGGATGATCTGTCTATTTCTGAGAGTGGAGTATTGACGTCCCCCAGTACTATTGTATTGGAATCTAAATCTCCCTTTAAGTCCCTTAACATATCTTTTAAATAGACCGGTGCCCTGTAATTAGGTGCATATACATTTATAATAGTTACATCTTCCTGTTGAATTGAACCCTTAATCATTATATAGTGTCCCTCTTTGTCTCTCTTAACAGTTTTTGTATTAAAAGTTTATTTTGTCTGATATTAATATGGCTACACCTGCTTTTTTTTGGTTTCTGTTGGCATGGAATATCTTTTTCCAACCTTTCACTTTCAGTCTGCATGCCTCTTTGTTAGAGAGATGTGTTTCTTGTAGGCAACAAATAGTTGGGTTGTGTTCTGTTTGCCAGTCAGCCAAACGGTGTCTTTTAACTGAAGAATTCAGACCATTAATGTTCAATGTGACTATTGATACGTAGTGACTTTGCCCTGCCATTTTCCCGGAAATATTTTCTAGTATATGCTTTGAGCTTCCCATGCTCTTTTACTGGTAGGTGTTCTTCCTTTCCCTTCTTTCATATTGATGGCCGTGTTTCTGTGTTTCTGAGTGTAGCACATCTTTAAGTATCTTTTGCAGGGCCGGACGAGTGGCCACAAAGTCTTTCAATTTCTGTTTGCTATGAAAGGTCTTTATTTCACCTTCATTCACAAATGAGAGCTTGGCAGGATATAATATTCTGGGCTGGCAATTTTTCTCTCTTAGCACCTGTGCTATGTCTCGCCATTCCCTCCTAGCTTGTAGGGTTTCTGATGAGAAGTCAGCTGTGAGTCTGATTGGAGATCCTCTGAGAGTAATCTGACGTTTCTCTCTTGCACATTTTAGGATCTTTTCTTTATGTTTCACTGTGGTAAGTTTAATTACCACGTGTCGTGGTGAGGATCTCTTTTGGTCATGTTTATTGGGTGTTCTATGAGCTTCCTGTACTAGGATATCTCTGTCCTTCTCCAAACCTGGAAAGTTCTCTGCTAGTATCTCACTAAAAAGGCCTTCCAATCCTTTCTCTCTCTCCATGCCTTCAGGAACTCCTAGAACTCAAATGTTGGTTTTTTTAATAGTATCCTGTAGATTCCCAACAATATTTTTTAGGTTTCTAATTTCCTCTTCTTTTCTTTGGTTTGACTGTATGTTTTCCTGTGCTCTATCTTCTAAGTCCGATATTCTCTCTTCTGCTTCACCCATTCTGTTTTTAAGGCTTTCTAATGTGTTTGTCATTTGATCTATTGAGCTCTTCATTTCATTTTGATTTCTCTTCACTATAACACTTTCCTGTTCTACTAGTTTCTGAGTTTCATTTTGACTCTTCCTTAAAATTTCGTTTTCACGAGAGAGATTTTCAATCTTGTCCATTAAGGATCTGTAGTTCAAGGATTTGCTTTTGAAAACTTCTAAATGTTCTTATCATAAATTTTTTGAAATCCGTATCTTGCATTTCTTCTATCTCATCATCTTCATACTCTTGGCTTGGGGTGTTTTGCTTATTTGGAGGCATCATAGTGTCATCGTTGATCTTGCTCCCTCTATTTCTGTGTTTGTTACTCGGCATAGTTAATTCTTCTTGCATCACTGTGCGTTTTTTTTTTCTTTTTTCTTTTTTTTTTTAATACTGTGTCCGTGTTAAGTGGACTGCCTGCTGTTGGAGGAGCCTTGGAGGCTTGAGATGGGTGCGGCCTGAGAGCTCTGCCTGGTTCTTCCTGGTTAAGGGTGTGCAAAGGTGACACCCTCAGGTTATGCGTGGTAAATCTCTCTCTTTTTATTTATTTATTTATTTTATTTATTCAGGGGGTAAGTAACACCGCAGGGCACGGCTGTGCAGAATTGATGGTATTTAGCTTCCAGTCTTTGGCTCCTCTGGACTCCCACTGGGTTGCCTAGGCTACTGAATTGTAGTGACTCAGTTCCTTAGCTCTCCCCCATTGATATGTAAATCCAGAGAGGAGGCCTGCTCTTTGTCTCTTGGGAATTCTTCAAGCCTTGCAGCCTTGTAACCTTTGCAAGGTTAGGGGGAAGAGAAACCCCGAAGCTTTTTTTTTTCCTTCTTTCCGGTAGTGAGTTTGCTGCACTTTCCGGCCCCCCTCTAGATTCTGACCCCCGTTTCCCCACCAATGTCTCGGGTTATTGAGCTCACCTCCCCTTCCAGCGCCGATGTGTGGACTCGGAGCCCTGAGCGTCCCAAGTCTCCCCGCTGTTGTCTGTGTGGCATGCATTCCCCTTGGAGCACTGGCGTGCAGACCCTGGGGCTTCTGCGGCTCGGTCCCGCGACTTGGCTTCCGCACGGTGGGCGACCTTGTTCTCCCAGTAGGTCCTCCGATTCACGATTCCCGTGCAATTTTTTCCTGGTTTTTTTTTCTGCGGCTACCGTAACTCCCCTTTTATTAAACTAAATTTTCCCGGACTATCGGTGCGCGCCCTCACTATTCCGCCATCTTGGCTCCGCCCCAACCATGCACTTTTAACCACAAAGTTGTTATAGGTCCGGCGCCGTGACTCACTAGGCTAATCCTCCGCCTTGCGGCGCCGACACACCGGGTTCTTGTCCCGGTCGGGGCACCGGATTCTGTCCCGGTTGCCCCTCTTCCAGGCCAGCTCTCTGCTGTGGCCAGGGAGTGCAGTGGAGGATGGCCCAAGTGCTTGGGCCCTGCACCCCATGGGAGACCAGGAGAAGTACCTGGCTCCTGCCACCGGATCAGCGTGGTGCGCCGGCCGCAGCGCGCTGGCTGCGGCGGCCACTTTGGGGATGAACCAACGGCAAAGGAAGACCTTTCTCTCTGTCTCTCTCTCTCACTGTCCACTCTGCCTGTCAAAAAAAAAAAAAAGTTGTTATAACTTCTCTGAAGAAGAAATTTAAGACTGTGCATTAGAAACCATGAAACACCTTGAAGATCCTCATAGGGAAATGCAAGAACAGCCACTGAAACTGTTGCACCGCAGGAGAATTCTTTAGAAAGGCATCTTGCTGGGGAACCAGATATTCGATGTGACTTGTCCTGTGTTCTTCAGATATTGGTCATGCTCCAAGGACCAAAAACAATAAGCATCAGGTCAGTCACATGTGCCTGGCCAAAGGACTCTGACGCCAACTTTGTGAGACTGAGTTTGTGGCCCATCTCCATGCTGTATAGAGGATATGTATGTAACGGGGCTGGTTTAATGATCTAGAAAGCTAATTTCTTTAAGGAAAAGTTATGATGTTGCCACTGATCTCAGTACAAGTGAGGGTGATTCGTAAGAGTCACTGCCAAAGACTGCCATGGATCTCTGGAAAAATCAAAGCCTAACGGGAGGAAACTGGCCAGGGATATCCCAACTCCAGAATGAGTTTACCCGTGAGCCATCTGTACTTCCTTGACGATAACACTGGTGTGGATCCTTAGAGAGGACTGGACTCGAATGCCATAGGAACTGTCTGAAGGGTGGGATCATTCCAACTGGCTGTGCAGGGCAGCCAGTCTGTGATAGAATCACTTCCATTGAGGGAACTTCCAGGGGACCCTCAGAAAAGAGGAATACCAACTCCAAATACCCAAACAAGTACCAGCCTGATAAAGAATGACCAGGCATCTACACCCTGGAAGGTATAAGTGATGGATGAACACTGAACCCATCAAATTTTCCCTCCCTCCTATTCTCCTCCACTCTGCTGCTCTTCCTCATCACCTTCAACTTTTGATGCAGAATTATAATTGGGTCAGGAAATGCAGCCTGGCAGCTTTGCCCTCTCTTCCACTACAGGTTCCTAACCCACCAGATCCAATAAGTCAGTTGGGGCAGGATTGGGTAAAGATGCAGATGGTTAAGACTGAAAGAGAGCTTGAGGTCCAAAAGTTGGACAGTTTATTAGCTTAAAAATTGAGACTGAAAATTCTTTGAACTGACCTGAGAAGCTATGGGAAAAACTTCATGCTGGAACGGGGAACAACATGTCAATGAAGTGGGTTTTCAGAGGCAGTACTGTGGAAAAGGAAACCGTAATAAAATTTCCCTCTTTAAAACTACAGATTTTTCTAGAATTGGAACAGATCTTTAGTCAGTCCTATACCAAGACTCCAGATCTGACCAATTCCCATATCCACATGATTTGGTTCTTGCTTTGTCTTGATCTTTCCCTTATCATTTATATTTCTTTATATTTTCTTGACATTCAGATTTTATTTTCTGGCCCCTTTTCTGTCCCCACATAGACCCTCTGGCTGCCTCTGCCATCTGCTTTCATTCATTTCAGGGTTTAAGGTGAAAGCCCAAACCAAAATTCTTAATCCCATTATTGAATCATAGATGGGGGTGAACTCTTTCTCTCAACTCCTTCAATTTTTTTCCTTGTTCCAATGAATGTATTTATTGAGCCATTCTAAGCCACGATCAAAGATATGGGGTCTAAGTGATAAATATGAGTTGGCCACATCAGCACAGCCATATGCTCAACCAGTGGAGTATGGCCCAAGTGGTTGGGCGCCTGCACCCGCATGGGAGACCAGGAGGAAGCACCTGGCTCCTGGCTTCGGATCAACGCAGTGCTGGCCATGGCGGCCATTTGGGGAGTGAACCATCAGATGGAAGACCTTTCTCTCTCTCTCTCTCTCACTGTATGTAACTCTACCTGTCAAATAAAAAAAAAAGAAGAAGTAATTTGTAACAGATGTTGGGAGGAACACAGTTGTTATAAGTCAAATTCCAAAAAGTATATTCAGACATTCATGAAGAAAAGACATCAAATATTAACTTAGAAATGAGATAAAGACAGAGGGTGAGCTTGGCTTTGGCTAAGATCCCAGCGTAGAAATGGCCAGACACTATCAATTTAATGTTTGGACTTGTCCCTGGTTGTAGACAAATACATTTTATGAAGCATTACTAGAGATGTGAACTCCACTTACCTTAATACCTGTGTTGCTGTGACTGGTACCAGAACTTCAAGACTCATTCTTTAACTGGAAATGACAGGGTACATAGTTAAAGTCTCCCATTCCAAACTTATTGATTGTATGCTTGTAACTCATAGATGAAGGAAGCTTTGAAAAAGCCAAAAAGACGTAGGATTTTTGCATTTTTCTCATAGGCCGCTTGCTCCTTCAGCTATGTGATTGTGCTGCACTTCAGAACCTGGCTGGGGAGAAACTGCTGGTCATTTTATGTTAACAGAATTTTATAGACTACAAGAGTCTTCTCGACATTGACCATGGTATTTCTTTGTCGTCCTTAAAGTAGAGTTCACAGAAAAGCAGCATTTTATGCTGCAGCTAGGATTATTATTCTAATGCTGGAGTGGAGTGTAAGGGGTGCTATTTATTTAGGAGTCCAAAGATAAATTTGCTGGTTGCTTCTACAGCTACTAAACACGTATAATCTTGTATACAAATTCTGCAACAGCAGTATATTTACTGATGATTTTTAAAGATTAGTGGTACTTATAATTCAATAGCATATCTCAGACTCTTAGATATTCAGAAAATACTCATTGGACACATTATAAGCCAAGCACTAAGTTCTGAGTGTACAGAGGTGGTAAAAACAGATGAAAATCTTGGACCACACAATTGCTTTTCTAACTACTCTGTGCAAAAAACTCTGCTAAGCCACTTTAGATTTTGCATAGTGATAATATTCATAGCAAAAATTAATAATTATACTTGAATAACAGAATAGTATTGGATCATAACCCAGATTATAAGATATATATATCCAAAACCGGCGCCGCAGCTCAATAGGCTAATCTTCCACCTTGCGGCGCCGGCACACCAGGTTCTAGTCCCAGTCGGGGTGCCGGATTCTGTCCCGGTTGCCCCTCTTCCAGGCCAGCTCTCTGCTGTGACCCGGGAGTGCAGTGGAGGATGGCCCAAGTGCTTGGGCCCTGCACCCCATGGGAGACCAGGAGAAGCACCTGGCTCCTGCCTTCAGATCAGCGTGGTGAGCCGGCCGCGGTGGCCATTGGAGGGTGAACCAACGGCAAAAGGAAGACCTTTCTCTCTGTCATAAATAATGATTAAGCATAGACAAAAGTCCTCTGAAGAATTCCAAAAAAATTATATAAATCTTAATATTGGCTCATTAATTATCACAAATTTACCATAATAACAAGGTATGCATAGGCAAAACTGGGTGTGTATATTTGAGAATTGTCTACTATCATAAAAAGTGCTATTTTGCTTGAAACTCTAAATCCTTCCTGTAATAAAAAAGCTTAAAGAAAATAATTACCTTCAATGTTCAAATGTTCAATGTTCAAATGTGTTAACATTTTATTTCACTATTACAATGAAGAATGAATCCCTCCCTTGTGTCAAGCATTCTTCTAGGCACACAGAATAATCTGTCACTGAACTGGGATAGGAGAGTTGGCCAGGAAAGCATAATGCCTATTTTATAGATGACTGAGCAGTAGTTTAGATAGACTGAATCAAAGCTATAATGCCTTTAAGCAAAAGAACAAGAACTCAATAATAGGTTTTATGACTACACAATTCTTTCTTTTCCATTAAAATAAATTTATAACTGGGAGTAATTCTGTTTTGCTTGAGACGCTCCATCATAACACAGATTTCCAGGCCCATACTAATATGAGTGCTGGTTTACAAAGATAAGAAAATGGTCATTAATGTGATCCATTTGCCCAATAGGGAATTGAGCATATTCTATAAGATTCTGACTTCCCGAATTTCTGAACTTCTTAATTAATTTGAAAAAAATCCTTCAGTTAGATACAACAGTACTCTTAAGGACTGTGTGTCTAGTCTTTTAGTCCAATGACACTTGTCAGGTTGGATTCAGAGAGCATTTGCTAGAGTATAGAACTTATTTGCTTCAAAAAATCCATGTTTTTAAAGTCCAATTTGCTAGTGTGGGCGTATGGTACAGTGACTGAGTCACTGTGTGAGATTCCCACATCCACTTAGGAGTGCTGGGTTTGAATCTTGGCTCCTTCACTTCTGATCCATCTTCTGCTGATGCACATCCTGGGAGGCAGCAGAAGGTGGCTTACGTAGGTGGATCCCTGCCACCTACATGGGAGAACTACATTGATTTCCAGCCTCCTTCTATCATTCCTGGCTCAGCACTAGCTATTATTATTTATGGAATGAACTAGCAGATGGAAGATCTCTATCTGTCTCTGTCTTTCTGTGTGTATGATTCGAAATAAAATGAAAATCAATAAGCAAAAATTAAAGTCCAAGTGCTTACAATGATAGCAGAACAGCATAACATTACAGGAATACCATTAGATTGAAATCAGAAAACATAGATTCAAATTCCTGCTCTGACATGGGCTAGATGTTTAACTTATACATCCTTACTGAATAATAATTACTTCATCCATAAAAAGAGAATAATACCATTTGATTGGAAGTGCTAAATAGATTAAATAAATGAATGTGTGTGAATCACCAACCACAAGAACTAACACAAAACAAAGGTTCAGTAAACATAAAACATGGAAACTTTCTAGAGTGTGGGGTGATTGATTCCAGATAAGGAAGAGCAGAAAAAAGAAATAGGATGAAAGCCAAGAAAGTCTACATTACAAAATTATCCAGAAGAATTGATCATCAGGAGTGAAAAATGTTTCATCTTTTCAGTTTTGGGATTCCCTAAATACTGGAAACTCACAAGATAATTCAAAGTGCTTGAATACATTTATGTTACAACATGAGAAAACAACTTCTTATCTGAATCTGACATTTTGACAAATTTCATAATCCAGTGATCTGATATGAAGGATAAGTCCATTTAATAATAATAACTCTTGTTTGTATGTAAGTTCAATACTCTCACCACTACATGGAAAAGAATGCCAGAAAGTTATATAATCTCTTTAAGTTAAATTGAATTAAATCCCAGACTTTTTACATGACAAATGGTGCCTCTTGATGTTCCCTAAAACTAAAATGTACAAGGAGAATAAAATCCCACGTATCTGTTCTTCAGTTCAGAGAAACATTAGATTTGTAGCCTCCAATTCCTCCTCCTGTTATTTCCTTAATGAGGGAAATTGTTAGTAATGGTAGATGACTGGTAGAACATCCATCTCCTCACAGAGGAATGGGAGATAAGGCCTACAAAGGTCACTTCCTTGCCTCTGATTCTCTGTCCCTCACCATTTATCCCTTTAATAAATTCTTCTGACCACTAGCATTTGCACCATAATGTTTGGACTCTGAAATTCTACCATCCATTTTTTTCCTCTTTGAAGGTTGCTTTTAGTTAAAATATTGAATTAATTTTCTTTATGTAAGTTCTGTAACTCTAAGCCATGAACATTTTCAAAATAACTCAGCTCAATAATAAAGATACATAATTCCTGTTGTAGGTAATGGGCTGTGTGGCTTGGGCCTGCCAAATTGGGCCTCAAATCAACCTCTGGAACTATTTGGAAGGCTTAATATGTACAGTAGAATTACTGGTGCTGCTCCTAGTCATATGAGGTCAGTGTTTCAATTTCCCTGACAGCAACTTCATTGGCAGGACAAAATATACAAAGGCTGCCAAAGCCAACATATCAGGTAGCTGAACCTCCAAACAGATGTGTTCTCATTTCCTGTTATTCTCCATTTCTGTTTCACTGGCAATTTCTATATGTGTATTAAGCCAAATGATAATGGTGTTGGATTTGTTCAATGCCTATTGTTGTCCTTGGCCATATATGACTGAACTTGACACCGATCTGATTCAAGGTTTGAAGTCATTGGAAGCCCTTGAGGCTGCTTATCCAGCGACTAAATAATCAGTGTAATCTTTTCTACTGTTATTAGGAAAATTGAAAGTTGGAAAATAATTAATGTGAAAGAAATGGCATTACCTGACATTTTGCCATTCTATAACTATCTGGAGTTTGTCTACTCCTAGATTATTGATATCCAACCCTTTAACCTATATAACAGCTAAATGGCTGCACCAAAATCACAATACTGATTTCCTTACAGTATAGCAAATTTACTAAGCCAGACCTACCACTAGTGGGACCATGGGATCGATATAATTTTTAACCCAGGAATTGCTATTACAATTGAGATTCACTAAGAAGATTCTCTTTGGCTCAAAATATTCCTAAGGTGTCTTAACCTGATGTAAATGATCACTTATTTGAATTTTTCCCAAGGCTTAGTCTTGATCATCAGCAAAGTTTCTGTACCACAGGTGAATTAGATCTTTAAATGCTCTCAGTTTGTCTCAGGTCTGACATCAACTCTTGGAGACAAGGCCAGGCTCCAGGGGAAATGGAAGGAAAAGTAATCATTGAGCATGTTTTACAGACCTGTGTATGTAGAGTTTTGCAATGTGTGACCTGGGACTAATATCATTGGGAATTCAAAATTTTCTAAATAAGTTACTGGAGAGCTCCTTATAGGTTGAGAAGAATAATGGATGGAAGGATAACTGTTTGAAGAGAAGGAGGTAAAAACATTCAACTGGGCTGTTGGAGAAATGGAGCAAGTTGGCGGCATTATATCCAAGAAAGCCAGTCCCTAGAGGACATGGAGAGAAAAGATTTGTGACTGCAGAAGAACTGATTTGAGTATAGAATACAGATTAACCTGATTTTCAAAAGATCCCAAACTTTAGTGACTTAGGTATTTTATTTTGTAGCATTTAATAGTTCAAAGACGAATAGTTGGGACTTGTGGTTTCCAAGTTTCTTTCAGCTTTCACTATTTTCCTGTCTTAGGAAATAATACAGGAAGTCTAAGACAAGCAATTTTGAATTTGAAATAGTAACCAGGCAAAACACCAGGGGTCTGACTTGGTTCCATGGTCCTAACTGGATGCAAGGGAAGTGAAACTCCCTCACCTGTCTCTGGACAGCCATGTTCTCAGCAAAAACATAAGGCTTCCACTTCCAGACGGGAGAAGCATTCTTTGAGTATAGTATTACAATTAGCAGTCTCTCCCCACCCAACAAAAGATATTTCAGTTTGAGTTTTACAGTAAAACACTAGATCTGGTGCCATGTGAATGTCCATTTCTAACTGTCCTCCAAAACATTTAGTAAAATAAACATTGCTCACTAATGTTTCTGAGTGGCTTCTTTCCAGTCAATGTAAGTAGCCAAGTTCTGTTGCAAAGTTGGTACACTGGCAAAAATAAAACTTCCATCCAGGATAGGAACGAATAAGTTACACAGAAATTGTTCTGTATTCATAGTAGTTCCATTAATAAGCCACCACCACTTCATTAGAAGACAAAACAGAGGTTCTGAATGGAAATAAGAGCCAGTAGGCACATGTCTACAATTGATGAAGCTGAGATTCAAGTCAAAGAGCCTCATCTGAAGCCCTTATACCATCATGGTGCCCACTCTGTTTGCTTCATGTTTTGCCTTTCCAAAGGAAAGTCAGGAACCCTCATTGGACCCAAGGATACAATTTATTTATCCCCTGTTTGCATATCTATTCTCCTTTTAAGTTTTACAAATGAACAACTTCCTACAAAGCAAATCCAAATAAACCTAAGCAAATATTTTAAGTGAGATAAAGACATTTTTACTTAATGAGGAAACTTAGCCTTTAGAAACCATTTTTGTTCCCAAAGATTTGACAATTAACCTTTAAAACATTTTAATTTAGCAAAGTTAGAGGGAGAAATTGGTAAAAAAAAAAAAAATTAGTGTTTGTTCACGGACATTCAAATGTGATGAATAATGGCACAGTTACATGTTAAGTTTGCTTCCATAGATAATTAGGAAGCATACATATCATGTCACAGGCGTGAAAAAAGCCCAAGGTTTCCATGACTATACTGTATCCATTAGCGAAATAACTATCTTTAAAATAATGAGCACATTTCCCAGCATGGCATTCTACTCAAAGGGCATAACATTTCTCCTGATAGGTCTGTGGTTATCTGTCCATTAAAAACTACCCATTCCATAAGAATACTGTCTTGTCCTCACAGCAATGTACAAGACTTTTTTACAAACCTATTTCCCTGGTTACTAAACAGATGTGGATATTTAATCAAAAGCTGAGCACAATAGGCATTGACTATGTGAGGGTTTAGAATTATACTCAGTAGGCCAGCGCCGCAGCTCAATAGGCTAATTCTCCACCTTGCGGCGCCGGCACACCAGGTTCTAGTCTTGGTCAGATTCTGTCCCGGTTGCCCCTCTTCCAGGCCAGCTCTCTGCTATGGCCCGGGAGTGCAGTGAAGGATGGCCCAAGTGCTTGGGCCCTGCACCTGCATGGGAAACCAGGAGAAGCACCTGGCTCCCAGCTTCGGATCAGCGCGATGCGCTGGCCGCAGCGCACCGGCTGCGGAGGCCATTGGAGGGTAAACCAACGGCAAAAAGGAAGACCTTTCTCTCCATCTCTATCTCTCTCACTATCCACTCTGCCTGTAAAAAAAAAAAAAAAAAAAAAAAAAGAATTATACTCAGTGCCCTGATTCTTGTACAGAAAACAATTATACTGTAAGTGAGGCTCATGGAACACTAATCTGTTAAGATGTTCCCAGAAAAGATTTCCATGGAAAAAGCTAGGAATGTTGCATATTCTATAGCAGAATTTGATAAATACAAGATCTGTGAACAGATTGACTCTGAAAATCTCATTTCTATTTACCATTGTTTAATGTAGTGTTTCTAAGACTTGACTACAGAACCCTGAAGGAAGAAATACTGTTGATAACCTACTCCTTCCCCAATGTGCCATGTACCATTTAGTTTCCACAGGAATTGTTTGTTAAAAGCAGGAATCAGATAATGTTACCCTCTTGCCCAAAAAATTGCACCAATGACTTCACAATAACTCAACATGAAAATCACAGTCCTGACCAAAGGTGCACACACTTCTAAGATAGCTATTCTCTCACTTCCATCAATATCTGTCTGTGTTTGTCTTCTTGGTTGACTCTGACTTCTCTGCAGATTCCATAACATGTCAAGTACTCTTTTACCTTAGGGACCATTACTGCCGCTGTTCTTTTACCTAGATCACTCATTTTTCTATGCTTTTCTCATTCTCCCTATTCTGAGCTCTAATCAGATATAAATTTTCTCAAAAATTGTTATCTGTCTAGATAAAATATCCTTTCTAAAACAAGTTCCTTGTTGGACATTTAGCTCACACTCCATATTGCAGTGCTTGGATTCAAATCCCAGCTCTGCTTGTGATTCTACTTCCACTAATGGACAGCATGGGAAGCAGTAAGTTATAGCTCAACTGAATGAGTCCCTTCCACCCACATGGGAGACCTGGATTGAGTTCCCAACTCCCAGCTTCGGCTTGACCCAATCCTGGCTACTGAAGGCATTTGGGGAATGAACCAGGATAGAAGATTGCTATTCATTAATTCATTCATTCATTCTCTCTCTCTGCCTTTCAAATAAAAATAGACTGCTTTTAAAAGAAACAAGTCCTCTACTTTTTAGCCTCTCTATATTTTATTTTATTCTTAGTACTATTATATTTAATATAATTATTCATTAGATTTCTTCCATCTCTCTTACTAGAATATGAACTGAATGGAGTTTTTTTTCTGTTTTGATCAATTCTTTACCCTTCAATGTGTTTCCCTGATACCTAGCAAGTGTTCACTAAATAAGCATTGGATGAATGTGATCATCCCACAGAACCAGCAAACATCCCATAAAATACATCCACAAATTGTTGATTTTATAATGCCAAAGCAACTGATTTGATTAATCCAAACAATCAACTAAATTCAAACAAGCAAAAAAATGTACAAAACAAGTTATTTGGTATATTAAAACCAACTCAGAAAAATGATTTGGCTAAAATTTTTACTACCTGAAGTGGTATAACCATTCCACAAAATAGTTTTAGTGTCTCTTTTGCTGCAATAAATGAGTCTCTGACTCCTTAGAGTTGTTTTTCCACTTTTTTATAGCTGAGAATTTTAATGCTACCTAAGGTCTTATAAATTACATCCTGGCTTGATCTGCACTGGAGAATATTCACAGATCCCATGACCTTCAGTGAGGAAAACTAGGGAATACTTTTCTGGCAACCCAAATCTACTAAGTAGGCAAAAAGCTGAATTTTGTTACTTTAAAATTCAAGAAGTCTAATGTCATAAAATCAGCTGTATATTTGAATTATGCTTCTATTTTTTGTGTGAACTGAGTTCAGCTATTACCATCTGAGAAATCAGAGAACAGCAATTAAATAAAGATGCGTTTCCTTGAATATGTCACAAATTAAGAAGGGAGGTTTGTATACAATCATGAGCATACAGAAAGTTACTGCCTTCACTTCAAAAAAGTCCCTCACCATCACTGAAGAATTTAATGCTTAGAAGAAAATATAAAGAAATAATAATTGAAAGTTACTAAATACTTTTCCTAGAAAGTTCTTATGTCTAGTTGTCACTAAAAAAAGAAAAATTGTTATCAATTGTTCCTTGCTTGGTAATCATTTAGAAGTTACTTTTGAAAAGGCAAGCTTGGGAAAATTTGATGAAGAGGCTCATTTTTCACAATTATGTAAACTGTCCATGGTGTGTAGGAAAGAGGAAGAGCTTTTGTGTGGGCGAATGTCATCAGCAGTAGAAGCCTAGGTGTGGGTTGGATGGACTCAAGTCCAAGTCTGTTGAATGACAGGAGAATTGAAGAGGTTAAGAAGAAATAAGATAAAGCAGCAAAATGCTAATTTGGAAGTTTCAACTGAGGCAAGAGAAACTCTATAAAATACCAGTGGCTTACCAGGCCCTGTACTAAGAACTTTTCATGCTTTAATATTCATGATAAGGATACAAGGCAGAAATTTTTATAAATGCCATCCCATAGGTGAGAAAACTGAGGCACAGATAGACTAATTTATCTAATGTCTCGTAACTATTGTCATGAGACTATGATTCCAATATCAACCCAAGCATTCTGGTTTACAGTGCAGTTTACTATTTGAATATTTTAATACCATTGAAGATATTGAGATAGCTCAAGGGAATATACACAGGAGAAATTTATAGGAATCAGACAACTGCACTCTGGGTTGGTAACACTAAAACACAAGAACTTATCCACAAAGGGATGATGAGAGGAAGAGGATTTTCTGAGGTTTCTTTAATAAAGCTATGTTTTGAGCTTCAACTCCTCTTCCCGAGAGTGGGAATGGTTCAGTGTGGATTCAGCACTCTCTGGACAAGTCTAGTGATTGAAGGAGAGTTGGGGAGAGGAATCAACAAGCACACTCAGAGTCTTAGATGTTAGAAACACATCGGACTGAGCCATGGTCCCTGTTATTGGGTATCTGAAAGGCAGCAGAGATAGGTTCAAGAGCTGCTTTTGGTAAAGAGGCCAAAGCAAGTTTCTACAGCTTGCTGGAGAGTGACTGCTCTACTCTCTTAAGTTGTGAATTACAGAACACTTGATTTTTTACTGTGAAATAAGATGGAAAGAGAACTGATGTGGAAAATACAGAAATTTGTGGTTTTTTTTTGTTTTTGCTATTTTCCTAGCACCTAAAATGGGTCTTGTGTTAGTATCCGAAACAGATATTCAGTAAATATTTATTAAATGAATGAATGAATGAAAACAGTACTAAGAAATGTGTGGCCAGACAAGGGAAAGCCACTGCTACATTATGAGAGCTCCAGCCAGAGGTGCAGTGAAGAAGACTCCAAACAGCCCCTAAATTTCCTGTGTGAAAGACTCAGTATACATTATTCCTTATAAATGAAGACAGTTATGGGTATAATGTGATCTTTTCCACTAATTCGCCTCATTTTATCCTACCTCCAATCCTCTCTAGTACAGTTTAGAGATATGAGGAGGAAGGCAAAGAGTAGATGGTCTTTTTACTCAATGTACTTACAGACTTGGAAGGGGGCACAGGGAGCAAAAATGTAATATCAAATCAATGTTTAGCTTTTAACTGCTTTAGGAGCCTCTAACTCCAATTTCTGAATCAAGAATCTTTTTACCTAAAGAAATTATGGGTTACACATATCTCTTATACATTTTAGAATCTATTCTTTATGTTTCACTTTGGTGAGTTTGATTACAATGTGTCATAGAGGATCTCTTGTCAAGTTTATTGGGAGTTCTATGTGCTTCCTGTACTTGGATGTCTCTTTCTTTCTCCAAACCCAGGAAGTTTTATGCTAATACCTCACTCAAAAGGCCTTCTAATCCTTACTCTCTCTTTCATGCCTTCAGGAACTCCTAGAACCCAAATGTTGGGTTTTTTAAAGTATCCTGTAGATTCCCAACAATATTTTTTAGATTTCTAATTTCCTCTTTTTTTCTTTGGTTTGACTGTATACTTTCCTGTGCTCTGTCTTCTAAGTCTGATATTCTCTCTTCTGCCTCACTGATCTGTTTTTAAGGCTTTCAAATGTGTTTTTATTTGTTCAATTGAATTCTTCATTTCATTTTGATTACAATATTTCAATTTCATGTTCTAAATTCTTCATTTCATTTTGATTCCTCCTTAAGATTTCATTTTCACGAGATAGATTTTCTATCATATCCTGCATGGATTTCAATAGTTCATGCATTTGTTTTTGATAACTTCTAAATATTCTTATCATAATTTTTTTGAGTTCCATTTCTTGCATTTCTTCTATCTCATCATCTTCATAATCTTGTATTGGAGTGTCATGTTCTTTTGGTAGCGTCATGATGTCTTCCTTGTTCTTGTTTCCTTGGTTTTTGCATTTGTTGTTTGGCATTGTAGAGATATTCTTTAGTTTTGCCTTTTTTTTTCCCCTGCTGTGGCGGCTTTTCTCATACTATGACTCTAGATTAAGTGGTCTATCTGCTTTTGGTGAATCTCTCAAGGCTTGTGGTAGGTGTGGCCAAAGAGCTCTGTTCAGTTCTTCAGGGTTAAGGGTGTGCCAAAGGTGACACACCCAGGTTTTGTGTGGTAAATCTCTCTCTCTCTTTTATTCAGAAGGGAAGTAATTCTACTCAGCTGAGCTCTTCTCCTCAATGGCGATCAGTGCCTGAGTGCTATTCCCATTGGATATAATATTTGTCTGCTCTGTTCCAAGGACCACACAAAGGATCTGTTCAGTCCTCAGTGTAAGCTCAGATTCCCCTGCAGTGTCTCTCACTGCGTAGCCAAGGCCGCCTGAGCTTGTGACATCTCCCACCGAGACTAGAGACTAGTCACGTCTTAGCCACACTGTGAATTCTCCCACACACCCTCAGTTTTGTTTTTTTTTTTTCTTCACAGCCCCGGTTCATAAGCTCCATGCATTCACTAGGTCTTAGTCTCCTTTTATTACTCCCCACCAGAATCAGGTTTTTCTGCCTGGCGGAGGGCGGGCACAGCCCTGAGCTGGCACAGCTGTTACACACGTCCAAAATGGTGCCTGCTCTATTGTTTGGCATGCCTTTGTAAGGTGAGTGGAGAGAGAGAATCGTGTCCGTACCATCCCTTTTATTTTTTTCTCTCCTCTAGTTAGGCTGGTGTACTCTTCCCCGCGGGGCTTCAAGCCTCGTTCCCTCTAGGCTCTTCCTGTTGCTTTTCCGCCAGTGTCTCAGGCTACTGCGGTTTCTCTTCACCTCTCTTTCCAGCACTGGTGTGGAAGAGACTGTTGGTAGCTGGAGTCCCGAGCCATGGGCGCCTGTGCCCTCCACATAGATCCACCGTGTCCCTCTATTTCCAGAAGAGTGTCCTCTGCCGTTTTTTCCCTAACTCTTCTCTGAGACTACACTATCTCCACTTTTATTAAACTATCTTTTCCTGGACTATCAGTGAGTTCCCTCCCTACTCCACCATCTTGGACCCTCCCCAAGTGTTTTTCACACAAATCCTGTGGTAGAGCCCTTCAAGAGCTAGCTAGGCATATTGCCTCCCAGTTCCCCTCACATACAGCGATGTCACACTGGAAGCTTGCTGTCGTCTGTGATAGGGTGTTTAGTTCATGGAAACCATCAGCACTACAGATTAACCACCTTACCCTACCCCAACCAAGAGCCAAATTTTCACAGCATTTCATTGGAAAGAAAATGATCTCGTAATTAGAACTCTCTCTGGAAGGCAAAGATGGATAAGTTCTTATGTAAATTACTTATTTGTTACTTAGAAATATATTGTTGAGATTCCAGGAATAACATCTAGCCTATCAGTGGAAACATCTGCATTTTACATTGGAGTACCTGGGTACAGTACTCAGCTCCAGCTCTTCATTGCAGATTCTTGCTAATGTATATTCTGGAAGGCAGTAGGCGATAGAACAAGTAATCAGATTCCTGTCACTTTTGTAGGAATCCTACATTGAGTTCCAGCTTCATGGCTTCAGCCCCAGCCCAGCCCTATCTGTTGTGGGCATTTGGGAAGTAAACAAATATATATGAATGTTCTTTCATTCTAATTGTGTGTGTGTGTGTGTGTGTGCGCGCGCATATCTGTTCTTCAAAGTAAACATTTTAAAAATGTCATGTAGATGTAGATTTTGATGCATTTTGCTAGAGAATTAGAGCTTAATTTGCTTTGTCAAAGAATGTAATCCAAACTATGCATCTACTTTGACATTTGTTGACATCAGAATCAATTTTTATAAATATCCTACATGTACTTAAGAAAATATATATGTATTTAATAATTATTATTTACAAGATACCATTTACACCTAGGTAAAATATGTTCATTTCACAGTTTAATCTTCAGTATCTTCATGATTATTTTAATCATTCTGACTTTTTAATAATTTAGAGAAATATTTAATATCTTACTAAGGTGTTATATTTGTGTAACCTACTTGTAATTCCTTCAAATATTTACTTTTTATATGAGTGTGTAAATTTAGAATTGTTATATATTCTTGGTGAATGCAAAGTTTTATTGATGTATACAGATTATGTAGATACTATTGCTAGTAATGTTTTTTATCTTAAACTCCATTCTGTCTGGTAACAATATGATAAGAAACACCTTAAAAAAGCATTTGACAATTGTGTATCTTTGTATTCCATTATTGTTCATTTTTTGTGCTCTTATAATTTAAGTATGTCAATAACTGAATGATTTTAAAATTTCAAATAATACAACAATAGTGGTGCTTTATTAGAAAATTTTAGTTATAAATATAGAAGGATTGAAAATAAATTACATAAGTATATAGAAAAAGTTGGTAAAAGAAAAACAGATGTACCCAAAGCCTTTTAGATGAAAAGATAATAAATGGTTAACCAAATCAGTAACATAGAAGATAACTCAACAAAGCCTTTGTTTTCTTTGAAAAGGCTAACAAAATAGACACACTTATAGCAAGGTATCTAAAAAGGTGAAGGAGCAAAGAAGAGACAAAGAAAGGTAGAAATGGGAAGAACACATAAATTTCTAACAAGAGATCTCAGCCAAGGATGATTATGTCCTCCAGGGGATGATTGACAGTGTCGGAAGACAGCTTCTGGAGATCTATGCCTCACTGAGTTTTGAAGGACGAGGAGAAAAGAATTTCTGCAGTAAGTAGGTTCAACAAAGGGAACAAGGCATGAAGCAAAAGGTAGAATACAAATAAGTAAAAGTTTTACTTAGTTTCCTGGATAGTTTAAATAATTATTTTTACTCTTAGGCACAGAAATTTCTGTTGTAAACACTGGTAATCTCCCTCTTAGGCATAGAAATTTCTGTTGTAAACAGTGGTAATCTCTACCTCTTGTTGCCTAGACTTTAGCCCTGAACTCTTTTTTTTTCCTAAAGTTTTATGTATTTATTTGAAAGTTGGAATCACAGAGAAAGGGAGAGGCAGATAGAGAAAAGTCCTCCATATGCTGTTTCACTCCCTAAGTGGCCACAATGGCTAGAGCAGAGCCAGTTCAAAGCCAGGAGCCTTATTTGGGTCTCCCATGTGGGTGGCATCCTCCATTGTCTTTCCCAGGCCATTAACAGTGACCTGGATCAGAAGTGGAGCAGCCAGGGCACAAACTTGGGATGCCGGCATCACAGATGGCAGCTTCCCCTGCTGCACCACGATGCAGGCCCCTGAGCTAGTCTTTACCACTTGCTTGCAGGCCTAGTCCAGGATGCCAAGATTGGTTCTACCAATCTTCATTTGCCATGTGTTTCTCAAGTTACCTACTACCGAAGTGTGAGTCTCCCACTTTAAGAAAAATATGATGCTACTTCTAGTCCAATGGCTTTACAGGAAACCAAAGCCAATAAAGAATTCAAATGTCACTAGGACTGAGCTCTCACCTTCTCTTTGAGCTATCTGCCTCTGTTCCTTCAAAATCAGGAGAGAGTATATGATTTGCTTCCGGGTAGGCAATACATTTCTTTAAGAACACCATACATTTGCAGCATCAAACTTTATAATCAATAAGACAATAATAGTAGGACTCTGTACTATCTGTTTCTCAACTCTTACATTCACTTACTGTGATGCATATCTTCTTCAAAGTTTCACAAGGAAGGAGCTTTGTTTTGTTCATTGCTGTATCCACACTTCTAAGGAGAGTTTTTGACACATAGCCAGTGCTTAACCAACTATATAGTTTAATAAATGATATAGCTTTTTTTACAAACAAGAAAAAATGCTTTTTATACTTTCACTTGCATAACTGCTTAAAATGCAACTAACTATAAACATATTACAAAGAAAATAAAATTATTGTGACCAGGGCTGGCATTGTGGCATAGTAAAGCCAATGCTTGGGACACTGCCAGCCCACGTTGGAGTACCATTTTGCATCTCAGCTACTACACTTTTGATTCAGCTACCTGCTTGTACACCTGGAAAGTACTTGTTCCTCTGCCATATATGTGGGAAACCAGGATGCAGTTCCTGGCTCATAGCTTTGTCTGGCCTACACCTGGTTATTGTGACCACTTGGGACATGAACCAGCAGGTGGAAGATCTCTCACTACATGTGTGTGTGTGTATGTTGCACTCTGCCTTTCAAGTAAATAAATCTTTAAAAAACCAAAATTATTGTGATTAAACATCTTACATATAGACCATAGATTAAATCACAGGGTTACTTTAAAAGACAGTAGAACAATTGCAGGAAAAATTGTTTCAGTTTTTCTGTATGAAATAGGAGTACCCTAAGTCCTTTTATTTAAATTGCAGATTTATCAAATAGAAAACTAGAAGTTGTTGCATTGTTTATAAGTTATTTCAAGGAAGAACCAATTAGATATATTAGCACTTTCCTGGAAATTATCTGCCACTTACTTCGTTATTACCAATCACTATTTATACGCAAAGTTGTTCCAGAAAGGATTTACTATGGCTTGCAAGGTTCCATAGAATGTGCTTAGCATAAGAAAAAGCCAAGCAAAAAAGACAAAGGACATAAAATGCAAGCAGGTTTGTTGCTGACATACATATCATTAGGCCCATGTGAACGTTAAAACTGAGTCAGAAATTAGCCCAGAGCATTTTACTGGGCTCACCAGAAGATGGAGATGGAGATCTGGTCAGTTACTCGAAGCACAGCTTCCATAACGTATGATTTGTCAGCACAAGTACAATTATTGCACCAAGATGAGATGGGATTTGTTCAATCATGTTCTTGTGTCTTACCTCAGTATAGGCTGATGATCACACCATAGCACAATTTAATCAAAGTGATTCAACAAAGAAGACATATCTTTTGGTGACTTGCTGCTGCTGCTTTACCTTCTTGCCATAATTGATTCGAGTAGCTGAGAAATACAGCATTCAGTAGCTGGGACAGCCCCTTATGGAGAATATGCCCACTTTTTTTGTCTCTGCGTTATCTTTTCATTTTTTTTGTTTGTTTGTTTCTTGCATTTCTAATTATCAAGTGCAGAAATAAGAAAAAATGGCATATCATTAACAGTGTCAATCAAGAAGAACCGCCAGTTATCTTGACTTTTATTAGGAGCTTTTTAGTTTACTACTCTCTGCAGAAAATGATGATGTTTACCATTTAAAAAAACCAGATATGTTCCACTAGTTCCTTTCTGTTTGTACAGTCTGTAGAGAACAGTACTATGCTCACTATAGCATTGGTAAACTCCCTTTGTTATGTAATTATTTATAAGATGAATAGAGGTTACTTTCTTTGACAAAGTCATGATGACTAAGCATACTAATATTTCCAAAGGAGGAAAATGTGAAATTTTCCTTTTTTGACACATAATTATTTTACCCTGCAAAAATAAAGTTAAAAATAAGCTTCATTTCTGAACCAGCCATGAAAGGAGGGCAGAATGGGTAGACTGGTTTCACCAGCATTTGTAGCAGAATGCTTGTATACCACTAAGCCAGGTAATAAAGCTGGTAATAGAGCCAAGTAAGAAAGGTAAGAAAGCGTACATGTGCACCACAGTAAGCATCCTGATACCAGCCCTGTGTGGTGGGCATTATTAATTCTATTTTACAAATAAAGGAACCGAGGCTCTAATGGCTGAGGCCTGTAAAGAGCCTTTGAATACATGTGTTAAGGTTTATGAGTCATTCAGACTCTATCACGGTTAATCAGCTCTTCTGCTGTAATGCCAAAGCAACGGGGACCACACAAAAAACTGCTGGGTATGGCCGTGTTCCAATGAAACTGTATTCACAAAGCGCATGGTAAGTCCTGGGCCATAATTGAAATATTTCTAAATGTTAATGACTTTCTCCTTTCCATAGCCTCTTCACTACCTAGAAAACCACTTAAAATGACTACTAATTTGTGAATAACTTTAAATCAGTTATTCTCAAATATAACCAAAATTATATGCCAGAAAAATTTTCAGAAAAGTATTTTAACATATCCAATCAATAGTCCACTAGTTGTTTCATTGACATGTTGACAAATAAAAACATTTTTGTTTAAGGATAGTTTATTTTCCTTTAAACATCAACAAATTAATCTGTTTTCCCAGCCAAAAAGTATTTGTAGAGAAGTTTCCAAATATGAGAACTGCACCCAAATTTGGAGAAGCTAAAATGAACGTACACTAATCAAAAAGAAAAGAACTGTGCCTTATTGCAGTGTACATGCAAGCCCTCTGAAGCAGATGCCTTCAAATGAATGCTTCTCTTGGTCTATAATGCAAGTCCTGAAGATACAAAAGTGAAACCAAGTAAATATGTACTGGCGCAAACTCCAGTGTTATTTAAAAACATAGCAAAACAGGTTATGAAAATGCAAAACTCAAAAATTCTGAGGGTTAGAAAATATTTTTAACATTCATTCAACAGTCTACTAGTAAGTACATTGACATTTTGACAAATAAACTTGAAAACTATTGTTTAATTAAAAGATAGTTTTCTTTCCTTCAAGTGAACACATCTACAATTTATCTGTCAAGCAATTGTGATAGAGCCAATACTGAATACAGATATAAATGATACATTATCATTTTTAAAGGTTTTATTTTATTTGAAAGGCAGAGTTACAGAGAGAGAAGATCTTCCACCTGCTGGTTCACTCCCCAGATGGCTGCAACAGATAGAACTGGCCAATCTGAGGCCAGTAGCCAAGAGCCTCTTCCGGGTCTCCTACATGGGTGGCAGGGATCCGAGGTCTTGCCCATCTTCCACTGCTTTCCCATGCACATTAGCAGGGAGCTGGATGGGAAGTGGAGCAGCGAGGACTCCAACCAGTGCCTATATGGGATGCCAGTGTCAAAGCAGTATCTTAATCCACTACTCCACAACACCGTCCCCAAAAAATGATACATTAACAGAAGAGAACTGATCAGTAGAGATGAAGAAAGAGAATTCTCAATATATGTCTGTCTCCCTGTCTCTGTCGCTGTATCTCTTTCTTCATTTCTCTTCCTTTCAAATAAGAGGAAGGTTAAACTGAAACAAAAGATGGTGTGAATAGAGTGTAAAGAAAGAAGCGGAACATAGTAAGAGGCTTTACAAATTAAAAATAAATGCAATATTGTACTTGAAATTTCAACCACAGCAATAATTAAACTCTATAAATGATCTAAACATCTCTGTTAGAAAGCATAAACTGTCAGGCTGAGTTTATTATTTTTAAGATTTATTTATTTGAAAGTCAAGATGGACAGAGAGAGAGAGATCCTCTATCTGCTGGTTCACTCCCTAATTGGTCTCAATAGCTGTTGATGGGTGAAGCTGAAGCGGGAAGCCTGGAACGCCATCTGAGTCTCCCACATGGGAGCAGCCAGGGTGTTTGGGCCATCCACCACTGCTTTCCCAGGTGCATTATCAGCGAGCTGGGTAGGTAGCAGAACAGCCAGTACATGAACAAGTGCTCTGATGTGGGATGCCGGCTGTGCAGGTGATGGCTTAACACACTGTACCACAATGCCAGGCCGCAGACTGAACTTAAAATGCAAGACTGAACCATAGCTGCCTATAAGAAGTTGCCTTTAAATATAAAGACACCATAGGTTAAAAATAAAATAATGGAAGTACATGAAATTTGTTCCCTTTATATAAATAAAACATTTTTCATACCAAAAATGAATGAATAAATAATAAAATGGAGAAAATTGTCATACTAGAAAAAATAAATACTATAAAAGCCATACCATATAAAATAAATAGCTGGAATGGATATATTATTCTCAATTCTTTTCAAAGTAGATTAAAAAATAAGGAATGCTATTATATATACATAGGCACATTTTCTTAATGACAAATAACCAACATACAACAACCCTAAATACTTATTAATAATAATTCTTAAAAAGATAAAGCAAAAAATTGAGAAAACTTAAAAAAGATATAGATACACTATAAATTACAGTTAGAATTTTTAACAGTCTTCTCCCAGTAATTAACAGGACAAATCAGTAAGAATATAGGCTTGAATAGTATTAACCACTTCACAATTACAAAACATTCCACCAAACAATTGCACAGCACACAATGTTTTAAGTGTACAAAAAGCATTCAGCAAAATAAAACATAATTTATTTATATGTTTAATAGTTATTAAAGTACAGTTGAAATTGTTATAATAAAGTTGAAATTGTTAAACATTGAAATTGTCTAAAGACAGTGGAATTCAGTCAGATATTAGTCACAGAAAAATATCTGGATTTTCAGCTCACTGGAAATTCAGCAATACAACACCAAACAGTATACATGTAAAATTTGAAATTGGAAGTAAAATTCATGTTTTGAGCTCAATGAAAATGAAAAAACAACATAAGATTTTAGGAGAGGTAAACTAAAGCAGTGCCAGTGAAAAATTTAGATGATTAAATGCTTATTAGGGGCCAGCACTGTGGTGCAGCGGGTTAACGCCCTGGCCTGGAGCACTAGCATCCCATATGGGCGTGAGTTCTAGTCCCGGCTGCTCCACTTCTGATCCAGCTCTCTGCTGTGGCCTGGGAAAGCGGTAGAAGATAGCCCAGGACCTTGGGCCCCTGCACCTGCTTGGGAGACCAAGAAGAAGCTCCTGGCTCCTGCCTTCGGATCAGTGCAGCTCCGGCTGTTGCGGCCAGTTGGGGAGTGAACCAGCAGATGGAAGACCTCTCTCTCTTTCTCTCTGCCTCTCCTCTCTCTGTGTAGCTCTTTCAAATAAATAACTCTTAAAAAATATAAAAATAAATGCTTATTAAATAAGAATGGTCTAAGTCAATCTAAGCTTCCATATTAAGAAATAAAAAAATTTTAAATCCTATTTAAATATAAGGAAGGAGGGAAGTTATAAAGATAAGAATAGAAATCAATGAAATAAAACAAAATTAAGAGAATATCAATAGAAGAAAAGTTAAGTGTTCATATAGTATAATAAAGTAAATAAACCTCCACATAGAATGATCATGAAAAAGGAAGGAGATACTAAAATCTTACCTTGATCTTTTCACAAAAAATAAATATGTCATACTATTAAAGTTTAAAAGTAAAACTACAAAACTTCTGGGGCCGGCGCCATGGCTCACTTGATAAATCCTCCGCCTGTGGCGCCAGCATCCCATCTGGGTGCCAGGTTCTAGTCCCAGTTGCTCCTCTTCCAGTCCAGCTCTCTGCTGTGGCCTGGGAAAGCAGTGGAAGATGGCCCAAGTCCTTGGGCCCCTGCACCCGCATGGGAGACCAGGAAGAAGCACCTGGCTCCTGGCTTCAGATCGGCACAGTGCCAGCCGCAGCGGCCATTTGAGGGGTGAACCAATGGAAGGAAGACCCTTCTCTCTGATTCTCTCTCTCACTGTCTGTAACTCTACCTGTCAAATTAAAAAAAAAAAAAAAACTACAAAACTTCTAGAAGAAAACATAGAAGATTTGTTATGGGTTATACAATTTTTCTCAGGTGGAATACAAAGATCCACAGAACAACAAAAGTCAATAAACTGTACTTTATCCAGAAAATATCATTTAAAGTTCAAAACACATTATCAAGAAAGTGAAATTGTACATTTGGTGTATATATTGACACAAAGAAGTTGGATCTAAGATACAAAGTTCTCTCTTTCAACTGAAACGTAAGACAAAGTTCAATTTTAAAAAAATGACCGCATGATTTTAATAAACAATGCACAAAAGAAGATACAGGAATTGCAAATTATCCCATGGAAAAGCTAGAAACTTCATTAGTTATTAGGGAAGTATAAGTTAAAAGCATAAATGAAATACCACTATATACTAAGATGACTGCAATTCCAAAAACTGACACTACTGAGTGCTAAGAATGTAGAGCCATGAAAACTCTTTAAACTGATGAAAGGAATTGGAAAAGGGCACAGTCACTTAGAAAAGTCTTACAGTTTCTTACAAAGTGAAGGACACACCTGTCCTAATACCAAGCAATTCCACGCCTACGCATATGACAAGCAAAATGGAAGACATATGTCCACACCACGACTTATTTTTTTGAATTAAAAGATAAGTTTATTTTGTTGCAATGAATTTAAAATTTATTGCTACAGGAGGTCTTCAGAAAAATGATCTCTTTTCTGTTCCACTGGTCCAAGATTTTTATGCAAAACCACAGTTTTAATTACTATGGCTTTATAATGTATTTTGAAGTCAGGTTTTTTTTTTAATTTATATTTGTATAATACCTCTTACTATGTTCTTTTTCCTCAAGATTCTTTTGATTATTCAGGGGTTTTGTGGTTAGATGCAAATTTTGGTATTTTTTTTCTTAGTTCTGTGAAATATATCAGTGGTGTTTTGAGAGATTGCATTTAACCAGTATTATGGTTTGGGTATTATAGACAATTTAACAATATTTTTATAATTAACAAGCATAGAATATTTTCATTTCCTTGTTTCTACTACATTTTGGGGGTCAATGCTTATAGTTTTGATTATAGAGGCTGTTTACCTCTTTGATTATATCTATGAGTTATTTTTAGTAGCTATTGAAAATTAGATAGCTTTCTTGATTTCTTTCTCAAATAATTTGTTGGTGTATAAAATATTATTTATTTTGGCCAGCGCCATGGCTCACTAGGCTAATCCTCCACCTGTGGCACCGGCACCCCATGTTCTAGTCCTGGTTGGGGCGCTGGATTCTGTCCTGTTTGCTCCTCTTCTAGTCCATCTCTCTGCGGTGGCCCAGGAAGGTAGTGGAGGATAGCCCAAGTGCTTGGGCCCTGCACCCATGTGGGAGACCAGGAGGAAGTACCTGGTTCTTGCTTCGGATCTGCACAGCACAATGGCCATAGCAGCCATTTGGGGGGTGAACCAACGGAAGGAAGACCTTTCTCTGTCTCTCTCTCTTACACTGTCTACCTCTGCCTGTCAAAAAAAATATTATTTATACTTTCACATTGACTTTATAGACTGCAAATTTCTAAATTTATTTATTAGGTCTAATAGTTTTTTGGTGGACTCTTTGGGGTGTTCTATATTTAACATCATGTCATCTGCAAAGTGACAAATTGACTTGCCCCTTTCCAATTTGGATGACCTTCATTTCTTTCTCTTGCCCAGTTCCTCTGGCTAGTACTTGGAATGCTAACTTGAATAAAAGTGGTGAAAGTGGATATGCTTGTCTTGCTCTAGATCTTAGAAAGCCTTCAGCTTTTTCCAATTTGGTATATACTTGGTATATACACCCTTTATTATGTTGTGGCATGTTCCTTCTATATATACTTTGTTCAGAGTTTTTATCATGAAGGGATGATGGATTTTATCAGTGCCCTTTCTGTATCTGTTGCAGTGATCTTGTGTTTTTTAAAAATATTTATTTTTAATTTGTATGTGTTTCATAAATACATATGGACATAGTAATTCTTCCCATCATGCCCACCCTCCCATTCATTCTGCTCCCCCTTCCTGGCCTCTCTCTTGTCTTATCTGAGAAAGAGAAATAGAAAGGAAGAAAAAGAAAAAAAAAAACAAATGGAGTAAAAAAAAAAAACTCTAAATGTTCCTCAACTGTCTATACGAGGGCTGATCTATGTTATTGCTTCTCGAAGATGATTTCGCTTTTTTTTTCCCCTTCCTCTTTTCCTTTCCTTCCTCCCCCTTCTTTCCTTTTAGAAACTTAATTGTCTTTAAAGAAGAACCCAAGGATGTTACTTCTTTTGCGAGCTCTTGGACAAAAGTATATCTTATGAGACATAGTAATATCCTCCTTTTAATATACTAAAAGGAAGTGATTCCTAAGAACAAGTTTTACAATTAAGTTTCACAGTACAACTCTTTGGGGACAGAAATCCTGCATAGGAAGTTAGTCCACATTGATTCTTACTGTTTATTTAACAAACAATATTCTTATGTATGGCATTAGTAATTGCCCAAGGCTCTTCACATGATCTATCTCAGTTATGGAAGTCTTTTGGATTCACTATCTCAACACAGCCATAAGCAAAGTGGAAGTTCTCTCCTCCCTTCAGAGAAAAGTACATCCTTTTTTGGTGGCCCCTTTTTTCCTCTGGGGTCTTGCCCATAGGGGTCCTTTGTGTAGGATAGATTTTGCCAGAGTGTCTTGGCTTTCCATGCCTGATATGCTCTTCCTGGGCTTTCCAGCCTGGCAAGAGTACCTTAAGTGCTGATTCTGAGGTCCAAGTGCTACCTAAAGCAGCTGTCCTTACATGAAGCTTATGGATTGCTTCTCGTGTTGGAGCCTTCTCTCCTTTTTAGTTCTGTTTATTATTATTTCCATGCACTTAGTTGTATTTATATGATCATGTGCTCACTTGATCCTATTTATATGGTCACTTTAGTACTGAATCCTATCTATTTGGTCTTTATAACACTTAAACTGCTATTTTTATCAGCCAGCTTGAGGGATTTTGGGGTCCTATGGCATTTTGTTTAGCTTTACTCATATAAGTGAGTCTGTAGGGGAGTATGTAGGACTATACTGCTTTGTAGTTATGCCCTGCATGCTTTTCAGAATTATAGCTTTAGGGTCTTGGCAATTCTTCTCACCATGCCCACCTTCCCACCCACTCTCCCACCCCCATTCCTCTTCCCTTTCTTATTCTCACTGTTATTCTTTACTAAGGTCTATTTTCAATTAGCTTTATACATATATGATTAACTATATGTTAAGTATAGTGTTCAATTATTCATATGAAAGAGGAAAAGGTGAGGAAAATACTCTAGAGGAAAAGGAAGGAAAGGATAACCAAAAATATAGAATAAAAAGCTACTCCTCAATAATCAAGAGAAGGGCTGTTCAGATCATTGCTTATTCTTATAGTGTCAATTTCACTTCTCCATGTTGCCTTTTAGGTGCTCTTTTAGTTTTTGGGTGTCAAAGAGAAGATATAGAATTTGTCTTTTGGGATTGGCTTATTTTGCTAAGTATGATGTTTTCCAATTTTGTCCAGTTTGTTGCAAATTCCAGGACAATTTTTTTTAGTGCTGTGTAGTATTCCATGGTGTACATATCATAATTTTTTTAACCCAGTCTTCAGTTGACAGGCATTTGGGTTAATTCCATGTCTTTGCTATTGTGAATTGAACTGTGATAAACATGGAGGTACAGATAGCTCTTTCATATGCTTTCATTTCCCTTCCGTAGATTCCCTGAGTGGGATGCTAGGTCTGTATTCAGACCTCTGAGATATCTCCACACTGTCTTCCATATTGGCTTTACCAGTTTACCTTCCCACCAACAATGGATTAGGGTACCTTTTTCCCTACATCCTCTCCAACATTTATTGTTTATTGAGTTCTGTATGAGAGCCATTCTAACTGGGGTGAGGTGAAACCTCATTGTGGTTTTGATTTGCATTTCTCTGGTGGCTAGTGATCCTCAGCATTTTTTCATGTGTCTGTTGACCATTTGGGTTTCCTCTTTGGAAAAATGTCTGAAGAAGACTTCTTTAACATGATAGTAGTTTTATTCCAAAAACCCCAACCTTGACTTTTTGGAAACCATTAGGATGGACAAACTAAATGTCCATTAGCTGGTAAATAGGTATCAACAAATTGAGATATAGTCATACAGTGGAATATGCTTAAGAATATAGAGGAACAAATTACCAACATACACACAGCATAAATGAATCTCAGAAGCTTACTAAGAGAAAGAAGGCAAATAGAAAAGGTATATATCGTATGACTCCATTTATATGAAAAAGTAAAAGGGCAAACTTGTAATGGTAGGAAGCAGATCAGTGACATCCAGAGGCTAAGAATAAGTGGGTGTTCAGGTGGTAGAGTCCCAAGGAAGGGGGAATTACTACAACCAAAAGGATACCCAAAGGGATTTCAGGAGTAATGGAATTGTTCTTTGTAATGATTGCCATGGTGGTCACAAGTCTACATGATAGAGTGAAAATTCACTGAGTTACACATTTCAAGTGGATTAGTGTTATGTATAAATTATATCTCCATAAAACTGACTTAACATTTGCCCACACATGTTCACACTCACACTGCCAGTCCACCATCTTTGTCATTGCTGGGGTGTTCATCATGAACCTATAAGTAATTCACCAGCTAAAATTTCTCCATGACTCTTCACTGTTTTTTCAAATTATTTATTTTCATTTTATTTCAAAGAGAGATGAAACAGAGACATAAAGGAAGTTGGGGAGAGAGATCCTTTCACTGGTTCACTCCCCAAATATCCAGGAATGGGCCAGGCCAAAGCCAAGAGCCTGAATTCAACCCAAGTCTCCCACACTGGTAACAAGGACCCAAGTACTTGAGCCATCATCTGCTGTCTCCCTAGGGTGTGCATTAACAGGAAACTGGATCAGAAGCAGAGGAGCCAGACTCAAGCCAGACGCTTCGTTAAAAGATGTGGGCTTCCCAAGTAATGACTTAACCTCAGCACCAAACACCTGCCCCCTTCATTTTCTTTAGAATTAAATACAATTCCATTTCAATCTTATTTATATGAGATCCTTCATGATCCATTTTCTGACTTTCTAAATAGTCTTACTTCCAATTCATTTGATTTTTCCTGTGCCCCAACTAGATTACAATATTTGCAGTTCTCAGGACATGCATCAATGTTTTAAGACTGCATTCTTGGGCCCACGTTGTGGCCTTATGGGCTAAGCTTCAACCTGCAACAGCAGCATCCCGTATGGGCACCAGTTTGTGTTCCAGCTGTTCTTTTTCTGATCCAGTTCTCTGCTTAGGGCCTGGAAAAACAGTGAAAGATGGCCCAAGTGCTTGGGCTCCTGAACTCAAGTGGGAGACCTGGAAAAAGCTCCTGGATTCAGAGCATCTCAGCTCTGGCCTTTGCGGCCATCTGGGGAGTGATCTAATGGATGGGAGATCCTTCCTTCTGTTTCTCCCTCTCTTTGTCTGTAACTTTACCTCTCAAGTAAATAAATAAAATATTTTTTTAAAAAAAGGCTGCACGTTTTAGGATATGAATTTATCTTTTTTATAATGTCCTTCAAAATTCTGTTTAAATATCAACTTTTATAAAGTCTGTTGAGCCCAGCCCCAACACAGTTAATCTCTTTCCTGTAGTATTTTGTACATTTTTTCCTACTTCACTTGATCATAATTCTTACATGTATCTGAATGTTATCATTTTTGCTTCTGACTGCCACTATTAATACAGGAAAGTAAATCTTTTACTCCAGACTGCTAAAAATAATGTGGAGAGAGAGAGAGAGAGAATGAGAATGAGAATGAGTGTGTGTGTGTGTGTGTGTGTGTGTAGGGGGTGATTAGAAGGACAGGTGACACATTTGAATGCCTCTGTGTGACAGGAAATGTAAATCACAAAGATGAGAGCTAAATATTTTCAGTCTCCTTTCACAAAAGCTGAGACTTGTTGTGGAAAACTAATATTCCCGTCATCATCCATTCATTGAGTGACAGGATCTTAGTTGGAACCTGTTTTACTGTGTTAAAATTCTATTTCATTTTCAACATGTTGGAAATAAGGAAATAAATGGTCTGTGTACTGTTAATGTGGTGTAGATAGGAAGTTTTTTCATTCTGTTTTCCTTCACTCATAAATATATGACCAACTTCTAAAAACAAGAACTAGAACACTCTTAGGATCTTAAGTTAGACAGACTACTGTGGCTTGCCATTTATCAGTGTCACAGCCTCAGGTTGGGCAATGCAGACCCATCCACCACTGGCTACGCTGTAACCTCTCTCAATGATACCTCTGGAGTTGTGCAGTATGTTACTTTCCCAGCTGTACCTGGAAGCTGCTCTGGTTCATTTATTCACTAAATAAATTTTTATTGAATATCTGTCGTGTGCTAAGCTTTGCATCAAACTCTAAGGACACAGAGATTAATATGGAACTTAGATCTTAGTGAGGAACTGAACAGAGACAGGTGATTGCAATATATTATAGCAAGAGCAAAATGGAATGGTAAACCGTAGAAAAGGCTTTGGACTCAGAGACTGGAGGGATGTCTGGGATCTCTCTTCCCCATACCAGTATTTTATTGCTCTGCCACTAATGCAGAGTTCCTGCTCCACAGAGTGTGGTGGACAAGGAATGGTCTCATTCTTGACTCCTTTGAGATAGATTATGGGGGACTTTTAGATTTGTTGGCTTATTATAATCTCTTATATAAATTGACCTACAAGGTAAACAAACTTTTTTCTGTGACTGTTGAAGCTTTTCTACATTGAATGTCAATGTTATCAGGCTAACAGTCTCCCCCAGGGGAGGCAAAGTTGGGAAGGAACCTAGGAAGGTAACTGCATACAGAAACTTTGTTCTTCCAGGGTTGTGAATTCCCTCAAGGGGAGCCATGAGTGACTTTTTCCTGACTATAGCCCACACCCTGCACACATATGAGTGCCAGATTGCACTGGAATAAAAAAATTAAAAGAATGAAGGAATGATTGAAGGCTGGATTGAAAAAAAGTATTAGCCAGGGAATGTGGACATTTCAGTTAATGTGAAAGAATGCACCAAGGAGAGAAGAGCATATACAAAAGCATACAGGGGTAGTGGGTTGGAGGCCTAAAGGCAGTATGAGAGGCTCCAAGAACTGCAAATATACTAACTAGTCTGCTAAGAGTTGAGAATGAGGGGTCAATAAAAGATGGAAGCTAGAGATGGAATTCTGAATCAGATCTGTTCATCTCAGTCATTTGACATCTCACACTTGATGAAAAATTGCTTCCTTTTCCATAGACTGTGTTGGTATTCTCTAGCATGCTGTACTATCTAGTCAACAAAGGATTAAACCACCTTCTACACATTAGTGTAGATAGTAGGGTATCACAAGTATATTGAGCTAAAACGCATAACATATTTTACATTTTCCCCAATATTAATTATTTTATTCTACTTGTCATGGCTGGGAAACTCATGAAATCATTCTATAACGTTAAAATACTGTTAATCAGTCTCAAAAATTAACATTTTCTTTCTTATGCCTGCAGCAATGGCTTCTGAGAGCTTCATTTTAATTAAAAATGTCCAATTATAGTAAATGCCTCTAATGAAGATGTAAAAGGATAGTAATAAAATCAGAAGGAATGGGGACATAGTAAAGAAAGGTTCTAAGGGGCAACTATTATTCAATTTCTTGTAATAACCCTCAGAATTCACCATCTCCCTTAAAAGAAGGAAACTGAATTATAGATAATGTATTAGTAACAATTACACTTTTGTAGGCCTATATAAGGTCATGTATCTTCCCAGTCTGAATATTTAAAGGTAATAACATTAATTTTAAAGCATACTAGAGAGAAAAAGGTTAATCCTTCTCTATTCTTCCGAGACATCTATTGATTTGTTCAGGTGTACTTGCAAAAAAGTTATAAGCAAAGAAATTGTCAAGTGCTAGCATTTACTCATTTTAACCAATGAGCTCATATTTTAGCTGTCATAATGTTGAAATTCTCAGCCTTAATTCTTAATTATTATAACATTAACTCTGCCAACTCTTGGTTTATGTGGTGCACAGGGGGGAATATTTCCTGATCAGTTCTTAGAAGGTGATTGAAATTCTGGACTTCTGGTTAGACTTTTAATTCCATCAGTAGCATTAGAATCATTTGAATCTATTTGAATGAAATCTATGTGCACAACTTTCTTTCAATATGTTAACATCTGTCCAAAGATGGAATTCATTCAAGTTGATGGTCAGTGAAGTACACACATTTAAATTCAGAGATAAGGGCTACTTTAACAAGCTTTTCTCTACAACAAGTAATCAGTTTTTGTTCTGCTTTTGCCCATGAGGAAATCTAGAAATTTTAGGAATCACCAGAGCAAGTCCATGAAATAAATGCATGCCTATTATTTGTCTGCTGTGTAACGGGATTTTTAGTTCTATGATTTAATTTAATTCTCATATTTCTACAAGTTAGATAGGTTGATTTTATACCTAATTGATAAATAAGGAAAATGAGGTTCATACACTTGACAATGACTCAGATTAGAAGATTCCATGTCAGTTTAGCTCTAAAGCCTCTGCTTTTCCATTCTACCCAGAAGCCTATCTTACATAAGTTTTTTAAAACATGAAATCAGTGCTTTGGAATATGTGGCAACTTTACCTCCTTAGTACTCATATTTTAGTACTTTTCGTCCCTCTGGAATAAAAGAAAAGATTGTATCCCTGTAGAATAGCAGATGGGAAGTACTCTGAACAGAAGATACCCAGAGTGAATATAGTGCTTTTGAAATTTGTGGCTCTATTATCTAGGCCCTCTGTTTTCTATGACTCACATTTAAATACCATTCTATGGGAAAGAGCCAGCACGTGTAGCTCTTTTTTTTTTTTTATTCAGAGATTTACTTACTTATTTGAAAGAGTCACACACAGAGAAGGAGAGGCAGAGAGAGAGAGAGAGATCGAGATCTTCTATCCACTGGTTCACTCACCATTCTGCCGCAACAGACGAAGCTGCACCAATCTGAAGCCAGGAGCCAGGAGCTTCCTCTGAGTCTTCCCACACAGGTGAAGGGACCCAAGGACCTGGGTCATGCTCCACTGCTTTTCTGGGTCACAGCAGAGAGCTGGATTGGAAGTGGAACAGCTGGGTCTCGAACCAGTGCCCATATGGGATACCAACACTGCAGGCAGCAGCTTTATCCACTACACCACAGTGCTGGCCCCACAGCTGTAGTTTTTAATAACATAATCAAAGCAGACAACATTTCCTCACCTCCATTTTAATTTCTAAAATTATAAATCATCTTTCTAAAGAAACCTTAGTATAACTGGCTAACCATAAACTCCCTACCATATTCTGATTATGGAAAATCTACCCCATAGGAAATTCCTTTTCAAAAGAAATATGGTAGATACTGAGCCTCAGGAAAGCTGCATGTGGAGGAATGGGAATTGTTCTGTGGGTTTGACATTTCCCTTTCTTCAAATCGCATTTAAGCATCTTAGCAATAGCAGAGCTGAGGAAGCTTGGAGGCATCAACTGAAGGGAAGACTCCGCTTGATGACAACATGGTGAGAGAGGGAGAATAATGCCTCTTGGCTTCTCGTTAAACATGCATCAGTTGACGTTTCTTCCCAAACCCCACCCCCAACCTTCCACTGGCTCTTCCTCGTGGACTGTTCCATCAGCCTACTTCCCAAGTGATCTGAAATTATTATAAACAAAACACTCTACTTCCTTTTGAGCTCTTGACTGGATGCAGACTAGAAACTAAGCACAAAGACTTTAGCATCATTTGGCTTGAAGTTGTATTCTGGACTTGAACAGACTGACTATGCCTGTTACCCCATGTATTAAATGGGATTAGTAACAGTATCCCCTTCACATAGTGGTGAGAAGGGTTAAATGTGAAATGTTTACAACAATGCCTGGAACAGAGTTAGTTTGCAATCATAAGCTATTACTAATAATTTGAAAAGTTTTCAGTTTAATTCTCCAACTCCTTACTGATATAATTATAGAGATTCCATTTATACTTGCAATTTAATTGTGTAAAACAATGTGTTTTTTTTCCTCAGCTTCATCAGATTCTCATTAAGTACTCAGAGAAACATATTCCACCTTTGCCTAAACAATAGTTGAAATCTCACTGGTCACTGAATTCCCTCTATTCAATGCTTCTCTGCACTCCTAGATTTTATGATCATGTGTTTTTAATGAGACAAAAGAGGAGCGTTCACATTTTGACATTTTATTTCCCCTAGCTTCTAATGAGAACAATAAATATTCTCACTTGTTTATTAATTCACTGTCAGTCACAGCTCACAGAATACTTTGCAATCTTTCCATGTTGCATATATGAGATTATTTTCAAAATTTCATGGAAAGAAAACATGTTTATTTTGGTGCAAAAATCGGTGAAATCCACTTATACAAAGTATGCTTCAAAAGTTCATAATGAAAAAAATCATGCATGGATTTAAAAACATTTATGCATATATATAGGTGTGCCCTCTCATTTCTATGTAAGTATGCACACAGAGCTATTTAAACCAACAATTGTTCTGTTCTGTCTTTTAACTCATGTGAACAATCAGGCTTACAGAGAATGACTCACCAATCCCGGTTTTCTGGGGATTTTTTGGGTTTTCAAATTCCTAATTCCCTGTCCCATATATTTATAGTAGAAATATCTTTTTAGTTCAAAGTAGAAAGAATAACTCATTAAATTGCATCCATGAGTGAGCATTTTTCCATATTCTATACTGTCTTCCACAGTGGCTGTATAAGTGTACATCTCCAATAACAGTGGATTACGGTACCATTTTCCCTACATCCTCACCAGCATCTGTTGTTTGTTGGTAAAGGTGAAATATCATCGCAGTTTTGATTTGCACTGCCCTGATGGCTAGTTATCCTGACCATTTTTTCATGTGTCTGTTGGCCATTTGGATTTCCTCTTTTGAAAAATGTCTATTTAAGTCCTTTGCTCATCTCTCAGCTGGGTTGTTTGTTTTGTTGTTGAGTTTCTTGAACTCTTTAAATATTCTGAATATTAATCCTTTATCAGTTGCATAGTTTGCAAATTACTTCTAAATTACGTCACTTGCATCTTCACTTTGCTGAGTGTTTCTTTTGCAGTGCAGAGCTTTCTCAATTTGATGTAATTTCATTTGTCAATTTTGTTTTTTCCCTTTTTTATTATTTTTTAAATTTATTTTAAGGAATACAAATTTTATAAGTACAACATTAGTAATATGGTTGTTCTCCCCACCATAACCACCTCCTACACACACTCCCACTGCTCCTCTTCCTCCCTCTTCCCTTGCCAGTCACATTATCCATTAAGATTCATTTTCAATTAACTTTTTACATAGAAGACCAACTCTAAGTAAATATTTATACAATTTGTACACACACACACACACACACATGCACACAGAGTGTTTGAGAACTAGTTTTACAATGAACTTTCATAATACAACTCATTGAGTACCTGTGCCTGTAGGGTCTGTTCCAAAAACTGTTTCTCTATGTCAATGTCTTGAAAGGTTTCCCCAATGTTCTCTAATAATTTGATAGTATTAGTTCATAAATTTAGATCTTTGATTCATTACTTATTTATTTGAAAGTCAGAGTTACACAGAGAGAGGAGGAGAGGCAGAGAGAGAGAGAGAGAGGGAGGGAGGGAGGGGGAGACGGGGAGACTCTCTCTCTCTCCCCCCCTCCCTCCCTCCCTCTCTCTCTCTCTCTCTGTTCCTCTCCTCCTCTCTCTGTGTAACTCTGACTTTCAAATAAATAAGTAAATCTTTTTTTTTAAAAAGAAAAGTTCTTTTTCAATAGTGGCATTTTCTTTGTATACAAAGGCTATTGATTTTTTTGTGTTAATTTTATATCCTGATACTTTATCAAACTCTTTTCTGAGTTCCAATAGCCTCTTAGTGGAGTCTTTTGGATCTCTTATATATAGAATCATGTGATCTGCAAATAAGGGTAATCTGACTTCTTCATTTCCATTTTGTATCCCTTTGATTTTTTTTTTTCTTACCTAATGGCTCTGGCTAAAACTTCTAGGACTATATTAAATAGCAATGGTGAGAGTGAGTATCCTTGTCTGGTTCTGGATCTTAGTGGGAATGCTTGCAACTTTTCTCCATTCAATAAGATGCTCGCTATGGGTTTGTCTTGAATATCTTGTGGAATGTTCCATTTATACCCAGTTTGCTTAAGTGTTTTATCATGAAAGGATGTTGTGTTTTTTCAAATGCTTTCTATGCATCTATAAAGATAATCATGTGGTTTTTGTCTTTCAGTTAGTTAATGCAGTGTATCACATTGATTGATTTGCAAATGTTGAACTATTCCTGAATACCAGGGATAAATCCCACTTGGTTTGGGTGAATGATCTTTCCGATGTGTTGTTGGATTCAATTGGCTAGTATTTTGTTGAGAACTTTTGTGTCTATGTTCATCAGGGAAACTGATCTATAGTTCTCTTTCTTTGTTGTAGCTTTTTCAGGTTTAGGAAATAAGGCGATATGGCTTCCTGGAAGGAGTTTTAGAGGATTCCCTACATTTCAGTTGCTCTGAATGGCTTGAGAATAATTGGAATTAGTTCTTTAAATGTCTGGTAGAATTCAGCAGTGAAGCCAGTCCTGGGCTTTTGTTTATTTTGATATTCTTCATTACTGATTTAATTTCTGTCTTGGTTGTTGGTCTGTTTAGGTTTTATATGTCTTCATGGCTCAATTTAGGTAGGTTGCATGTGTCCAGGAATCTATCCATTTCTCCTAGGTTTCCCAGAATACAGCTATTTGTAGTAACTTTTGATGATTCTTTTTATGTCTATGGTGTCTGTTGTTATATTTCCTTTTTCATATCCAATTTTATTGATTTGGGTCTTCTCTCCCTCCCTTTTTTTTGGTTAGTTGGGTCAATGGTGTGTCAATTTTGTTTGTTTTCTCAAAAACCAGCTCTTCATTTTGCTGATGTTTTGTAATTTTTTGTTTCAATTTTATTTCTTCCCTAATTTAATTATTTCTTTTCTCCTACTGGTTTTGGGTTTGGTTTGCTACTGTTTTTCTAGATCCTTGAGTTGCACTGATAGCTCATTTATTTGGTGCCTTACAATTTCTTGATGTAGGCACCAATTGCTATAAACTTTCCTTTTAACACTGCTTTTGCTGTATCACATCAATTTTGATATGTTGTGTTGTTGTCTTCATTTGTTTCCAGAAATTTTTAGAATTCTCTTTTGATTTCTTCTATGATCCACTGTTCATTCAGGAGCATGCTATTCAGTCTCCATGTGTTTGCATATGTTCTAGAGATTCTTGAGTTGTTGATTTCGAGCTTTATTCCATGGTGGTCAGAGAAGATGCATGATATGATTTCTAATTTTTTTGAATTTGCTGAGACTTGTTTTATGGTTACCATGAGGTCTATCTTGGAGAATATTCCACATACTGGTGAGAAAAGTGTGTATTCTGAAACTGTAGGATAAAAAATTCTATGGATATCCACTTGATCCATTTGTTCTATAGTGTTGATTAACTCTGATGTTTCTTTGCTGATTTTTTTGTCTGGTTGATTGTCCATTGTTGAAAGTAAGGTATCAAAGTCCCCCATTACTATTGTTTTGGAGTCTATGTCTCCCTTTAGATCCATTAACTTTTCTTTTAAATAGCCAGGTGCCCTGCAATTAGGTACATACACATTTGTTATAGTCACATCTCCCTGTTGAATTGATTCCCTAATCATTACCTAGTGTTCTTCTTTGTCACTTTTAACAGTTTTTGTGTTAAAGCCTATTTTGTTGGATATTACGATGGCTACACTAGCTCTTTTTTGGTTTCTGTTAGCATGGAATATCTTTTTCTATCCTTTTACTTTCAGTCTGCAGGTATCTTTGTTGGTGAGATGTGTTTCTTGTAGGAAACAAATAGATGGGTCTTGTTTTTTAATCCATTCAGCTAGTCTGTGTCTTTTAACCAGAGAGCTAAGGCCATTTACATCCAAGGTGACTACATATGACTTGTATCTGCCATTTTTCCATAAATACTCTTATTGTTTACTTCTGAATTTCTTTGTACTTTTACTAGGAGATTTTCTGCCTTCACTTTCTTTCATGGTGATGACTATGTTTCTGTGTTTCTGTGTGTAGCACATCCTTAAACATATTTTGTAAGGCTGGATGAGTGGTAACAAATTCTTTCAATTTCTTTCTGTTATGGGAAGTCTTTATTTCATCTTCATTATCGAGAGCTTTGCAGGGTACAATATTCTGGGTTGACAGTTTTTTCTCTGAAGACTTAGTCTCGGCATTCCCTTCTAGCCTGTATGGTTTCTGATGAGAAGTCAGCTATGAGTCTAAGTCCAAGTTGGGCATGGTAAATCTACTTTTTTATTTTTTATCAGAGAGGAGTGTTTCATCAGAGAGGAGTGTATTATGCTCACCTCCTCTCCTCCAAGGAGACCAAGGCTAGGTGCTAGCCCCAGTGGGTGCAATATTCATCTGTACTGCCAAAAGAACTACACAAAGGACCCATGCAGTCCTCAGTGTGAGCATGGAAGCTGCAGCAATGACCCTTACCAGGCAATCAGGGAGCCCTGAGTGTGTGGAGCCACCCACAGTGACTGCTTAGAGACCTAGGCACACCCTGCACCCTCCCATGCAGCCGGAGCATTTTCACACTTTCCCATCACACAAAGCTACCACAGTCATGAGCAACCAGCCCGCTGTCAGTTCTTCCAGCCAGACTCAGGTGTCTCCTCTTGGTTGCTCAGTGTGCAGACACAAGCTGGCTCTGCCGTTACATATGTCCAAAATGGCTCCTGACTTTTCTCAGCTAGTTACAGAGTGCCAGTGCCAGGTTGTTGGGGAGAGAGAAATGTGCCCATGTTTTTTTTTCCTCTAGGTTGACAGAAACAGACTCCTCCACAGGTCTCTAAGCTGGACTCATGCCAGGCTCTTCCTGGAGCTTTATCACCAGTGGCTTGAGCTGCTGCTGTCTGATCTCACCTCACTCTCCAAAGCTGGTGCTGAGGTTCTCATGGTGTGTGTCTGCTCCCTCCATGTAGATCCACAGTGTCCCTCTAATTTGCATAGAGTTTCCTCTGCCATTTTCTCCCTAACTCTTCCCTGAGATTGCACTCTCTCCACTTTTTTTTTTTTAAATATCTTCCCCTAGACTAGAGCAGTAAACTCCCTCTCTATTCTGCCATCTTGGAATCCACACTGAAAAATGTAATCCCAAATCATTTCCAGCTTTCAACTGTATTAGTTCAATAACTTCTCTTCCAAAATGAGATATCAGAATCTTTTACATTTAAGGTATATACCAGGGTTAAAAAAAAAGTTTTTGCCTATATCTCAACGCCTTCTATTCTGAATAGTTGTGTAAATTATGTACTTTCTCAGTGCACCAAGCGAAAGATTTCTTTGGCTTATCTTAATATTTTCATAATTTTTCTTCTGAAAGGAAATGCTGCCAGAACATCTGTACTACACCAACAGAAAGCTAAAGAATTGGTCTCCACCAAATCTAAGCAAAATGTCATTTTAACTGATGATGTCTCACTCAGGCAGTTGAACCAAAAACACCTTCTGTAGTTATTTGAGATCATTGTGATCATTTTTGGTTTGGTACAGTATTTACCATCTCTACCCAGTACTATGCCAGCCTTCCTACTCCTTCTAGTGATCACTGATTCTGCAGCCCGCATCACTTCTCTTCATACAAGAAAGATCCAGGACTTGCTTGTTGTACAATTATTTAAAGTACAATTATTATTTATAGACAATCCTGCTGAAATGAAGCACATCATATCTCACTTGGCCTTGTTAATTGCTGAATTTTCTCTTTAACACTCTTAACAACATGGCGCCTCCTGTTCAATTATTTCTTTGGAACTTGTTTCTTCCTATATTGTATACTTAATAATTAAGGGGAATTGGGGATGGCAATATTAGGGGTGTGCAGTTACTTCAGGGAACTTTCCACAGCAGACAAATTTTGGTGCCCATCTCCTACCCTACATAAATGTGCCATTAGCCAAAATGGTCCTTGATCCAGCTGAGCCTAAACATGCTCCCAGGCAGCCTAGTTTATTTCCTTCATAGTCCTACCAGAAACCAGCAGAGGTACCATCTGAGAATCAGAGGATCATGGGATCACATAGACTGGCAATAGTCCTTCTCAACAAAAGTGACTACAAATTTTCATCTACTAATTTTGCTTGGTTCTTCTCACCAATGAAGTTTTTCATCCATTTTCTTATCATTATGGAGATCTATTCCTTTTTGTTTAAGTTCTTCATATTCTAGAGGCCAGAATTCAAATTCCATTATCCTGTCCTCCCCTAAATATCAATAATCAGTTCTCAAATTCTAACAATTCCTTTCCCATGAATCTTATTTTGTTTTTTAAAGATTTATTTATTTATTTGAAAGGCAGAGTTAGAGGAAGAGATGGAGGCAGAAAGAGAGAGAGAGAGAGAGAGAGAGAGAGAGGTCTTCTATCCACTGGTTTACTCCCTAGATGGCCACAATGGCTGGAGATGCACAGATCCGAAGCCAGGAGCCAGGAGCTTCTTCTGGGTCTCCCACTTGGGTGCAGGTGCCCAAGGACTTGGGCCATCTTCTACTGCCTTCCCAGGCCACAACACAGAGCTGGATTGGAAGTGGAGTGGCCAGGTCTCAAATTGGAGCCCACATGGGATGCCAGAACTGCAGGCAGCGGCTTTGCCCACTATGCCATAGCACTGGCCACTTGCATGAATTTTAAAATCACATTTTCTTCCCTCACTTTATCCCTTGCCACAATCCTAATAAAAACAATAACTACATTTTGGGCGGGGTCTTCCTTAGGTTAGGTACTTTTCATAAACTGTCTCTAAATTACCATGCAATATAAAAGTTATTGCATGGGCTTGGTCTTTATTTTCTTACATAAAATATACATATAAAATATACATAAGTACATATGTATATTTATGTGTATGTGTGTTTATTGATTGCCTCAACCAACCAGAAAATAAACTCCATGAGGACAGGAATATTTTTTTTGTTCTTACATTACTGTATCCCTAGCTCCCAGAACAAGTTTCATGTTGGCAAGGGCTAAACCCATTGCTCATCACTTCTTTTTTTAAATTTTATTTAATGAATATAAATTTCCAAAGTATGGCTTATGGATTACAATGGCTTCCCCCCCATAACGTCCCTCCCACCCGCAACCCTCCCCTTTCCCACTCCCTCTCCCCTTCCATTCACATCAAGATTCATTTTCGATTCTCTTTATATACAGAAGATCAGTTTAGCATACATTAAGTAAAGATTTCAACAGTTTGCTCCCACACAGAAACATAAAGTGAAAAATAATAGATGATTTTTTAAATGATGATGAAATCACATCAGACCTATTGTCATGTTTAATCCCAGTGAGAGTCAAGTTGGGAATTGATAATTTCTTTTTTTTTTTTTTACAGAAGATCAGTTTAGTATACATTAAGTAAAGATTTCAACAGTTTGCACCAACACAGAAACACAAAGTGAAATATACTGTTTGAGTACTTGTTATAGCATTAAATCTCAATGTACACCACATTAAGGACAGAGATCCTACATGAGGAGTAAGTGTACAGTGACTCCTGTTGTTGACTTTACAAATTGACACTCCTGTTTATGACATCAGTAATCTCCCTATGCTCCAGTCGTGAGTTTCCAAGGCTATGGAAGCCTTTTGAGTTCTCCAACTCTTATCTTGTTTAGACAAGGTCATAGTCAAAGTGGAGGTTCTCTCCTCCCTTCAAAGAAAGGTACCTCCTTCTTTGAAGACCTGTTCTTTCCACTGGGATCTCACTCACAGAGATCTTTCATTTAGGTTTTTTTTTTTTTTTTTTTTTTTTTTTCCAGAATGTCTTGGCTTTCCATGCTTGAAATACTCTCATGGGCTTTTCAGCCAGATCGGAATGCCTTTAGGGCTGATTCTGAGGCCAGACTGCTATTTAGGACATCTTCCATTCTATGAGTCTGCTGCATTGCTCATCACTTTAATATATACAACACTGTCTTGAATTTGTTTAATATTAATATATTTACTATATGTTATTAAATAATTATAAAGCAGTTAATCATAGGAAGATTATGAACACATAAGAAACCTCTTCTAATTTTGTCTATATATATATATTTTATTTTTGGCATTCCACCCTTAATTAGTTCACCTCTTTGATTTAAAACTACTGGAAGGGTACTTTTCATCAGGAAGGGTGCAATCAGAAAAAGTAGAGCTAAAAGGGGAATCCATTGATTAAAAAAAATTCCTGAGATATCCAAATCTGCTTATAAGCATTAGATAATGGAAAGGGGAAGAGATAAGGGAAATTAATCAGGTACAGCTGCAGGTGAAACCAACCAGACTATTTCTAAACTTTCCAGACTACTAGCTGCAACCAATTCAGAAGCAAAAGAAATTTCTCATTATTGACCATCCTCTTATCTTAAAGCTTTCACCACACTTCATATAATCCACCCCTCTAATCTATAGCTAGTGAAGGTACATTTTCCTTCCCCAAATTTTATAAAAATACTCTTACCTCCAGGTCTGACAGACAGGTTTCCAACTGGTATCCAGCCTAGCTGCTGGTTGTTTGTGGAAACCTGTTTCAGAAACTAGCTCTTTCCCTGGACAGCATCCATAATGACTCAGTAAACCTTTTACTACAGAGACCCTTGGGACTTAAGAGTTTTGGTTTGACATCATAATATGAGATTTGTCACAGGATTTGACCTTCCACAATTGTGGTAACTGATTAAGTTGTCTGTGCAAGTTCTTTGTTTCTGATGTTGGATCTTGAAATCCATTCATGGGCGTGGGGGGATGGAGGTAAAAATGGAGGATATTAAGAAAAGCTGAAATCTGTAAACATAAGCCTACAAGGAAAGACTGAAACCAGTGGTGGTTCCTGTCACCTCTGATCTTGACAGTGTGGGTGTCAGCAGAAATTTGAGCCTTTGTCATAAAGAGTTAAACATAACACAGCTTTCCCAGAATTCCAAGAAGCTAAAGGGTAATCCAGAGGGAGAAGGATCCAGTTGTGGGCCTGGCTGCTGCCTATACTAATAGGTGACCCAGCCACATGACACAGTGTTGTGCACACTGCGCTCTACCTGAGGCTTTCTTTGTGTATTTCAAACATCCTGCAAGGATCCCTCTTGTTCTCCACTATCTGAAAACAGAGCAAAAGGAATTCTGAAAAATGTAGTTCAGCCTAGCCACGTTGACAGATTATAAATGTTTCCCCCACATCTTCTAATTAGCTCATGACAACAACTTTGAGTCACATTCTACCTCTTTGTCACCCTAAATTAGATTAAAATCTTGAAGAACAATATTTAGTTATTTTAGAAAGGTTTTGGTAAGATTACTGAATTCCTGTATTCCTATTAGGATTTTTATTTTGCTGTGCCATTTAACATTTGATAGAAGGTTAGTTTAAGTGAATATTCTATCAGTTAGAAATGAAATTGTCTACAGACAAAATTAAGACAAAAAAGAAAGATAATATAAAAATGTACTTTAAAAAGATAATATAAAATGTATTTAAAAAAGATTATATAAAAATGTATTTCATTATCATATTAAATAAATACAAGCATAGAAAGTCTAGGAGCAAGTCTGTCCATGTTTATCAATGACCCAGGCATCTTTTATCAAGTCTTTGTATCTTCAAAGTTATTTCATACTTCATGATAGCTTCCAGAGCTGCAGTTATCACACCTACTTCCCAAAAAGGGGGGAAATCCGAAGAGCTCACTTACCAGCTTATTGCTTCCTGTGGGCCTTTTTGGAAGTCCTGAAGGGCAATTTCCTCTTATAACTCAACAGCTGCAGGAGAAGCTGGGGATTATAGCCCAGAGGTGTGCCTATTTCTCAGCAGAAAATAAATATCAGGAGGCGAATAGCAATGTCTGCCAAAATATCTAGGAAGAAATACTCCCTGAATAAATCAGAATTATTAAGATGAAACATTGCTTTCTTCCCTAGAGTTAAAAATATCAAATATAATGGGGGGCTTTGCGCTGGTTAATTTTGTGGCAGGCATCTTCATTTAACATTGCCAATAAATACTTCAGCTCTGCCCTTACAATGTGAGTTACAAAGTCAGTTCTCAAACTCAGGGTGAAGCAGTGCAGATAATAGAGAAACCCAACTTTTGCATTCAAAGGCATGAAATCACTTATATAAAAGCTGTGCAGAATGTCATGAGAGCTCTGTGGGACCCTGAATGTCCATTCAATGGGAGTAAGAACCACAGGAAGTACAGACTGATTAGAAGAGGGGTATGGATGGGGCACAGGCTGACTCATTGCAATCAACAAGAAACAATGGTGTCTTGAACCAGGTGGTAGAGAGTGCAGGGCTCAATTAAACAGGGTCTCATTGGTTTACCACAGAGCATTTCTCCTGTTGAGAGAAGATAAGAGGTCTAGGATGAGAAGCTTGATGAAAATTCTGGGAACCAACAGAAAGGGAAGGAGTGAAGCAGAACTCACTTTGGCCAGAGTTTGGCTGTTGTATATGCAGGCATGTAAGCTGAAACTGCATTCTTTGTGGAATTACTTTAATTAATCAGCCACACGATTGTGCATACCATCACAGTATTTCCTGTCTTCATTATTGAGAATAGTATGCCAGAAAAACTTAACCTTACTGAAATCAAGGTAGTGCTCCATGTTTTCTTCTACTGCCTCTGCCTTCTAGCATTAACAAAAAAGCTACTTTGTCAACATTTGTCAATTTATCATGTTGATTATGACATAGGAAGTAGGACCACAGTATAATGAAAGTGATATCTTACAAATTCAGTGGCATCTACATATCCTAATGAATCCTACCCCTTTCAAAATAGCCTTGGGCTAAGAAAGCACTTAAATGGTCACTACAGTTCAAAATATTTGGAAGTTCATCTTTTAAAATTCAGCCAAGACTATGGCATCTGGAGGAGGGGAGCAATCAAGTGTGTGGCTTGGTTATATTAATTCTGAAATCTGATTCCTTAGGATTTCAGAATGAATCTTTACTGTATGCATTAGAGAGGCCCATAGCGTGATGATCAAGACCACAGGCTCCAGGGACAAAGCACCCAAATTCAAATCCCAACTCTGCTTCACCCAGGCTAGACAACCCTGAATGAATTTCTTACAACCTGTTGATCTCAACTGTCTCACCTGCAAAATGAGAATACTAAGAATAACTCTACATCATAAGATCTGGGGTAGGGCATAGGACTCAGATAAAGTTCACTTTTTAGCTGTTTCAAGAAGGTAGCTTGGGGGCCGGTGCCATGGCTCACTAGGCTAATCCTCCGCCTTGCGGCGCTGGCACACCGGGTTCTAGTCCCGGTTGGGGCACCGGAGTCTGTCCCGGTTGCCCCTCTTCCAGGCCAGCTCTCTGCTGTGGCCAGGGAGTGCAGTGGAGGATGGCCCAAGTGCTTGGGCCCTGCACCCCATGGGAGACCAGGAAAAAAGCACCTGGCTCCTGCCATCGGATCAGCGCGGTGCGCCGGCCTTGGCAGCCATTGGAGGGTGAACCAATGGCAAAGGAAGACCTTTCTCTCTGTCTCTCTCTCACTGTCCACTCTGCCTGTCAAAAAAAAAAAAAAAAAAAAAAAAAAAAAAGGTAGCTGGGAACAACTAGAAAAGGAGTATGGTATTGGTGAACAAATAAGTATGAAATTATACTTCTGACTATTTTTTCTCATAAAAAAATACTTTTAAGCGATTAAGTGAAATATGAACAACCAGTTACCTGCTCTTAAAAAAGGGGGAGTGCCTTTGTAATTAGAGTATTAAGTCTTTTAAAAATCATAGATTCTCAATAATGTAAAGAAAGAGCAGAACACGGTTTTCCAAATTAATACTGCCGTTTTGAAGGCAAATTAAAAGTAACTGAGAAATTAAAGGGCAGTCTCTAGATCCTCTTTTAATTCCCACCAAGACTGCATTCTAAGGTCTGCACTCTTGGATGACTTCACCTCCTCTTTTCCGTAATTCAGCATACCTGAAACTGTGTCAGCTTGACAGGTCAACCTTAGTCTGAAGGAGCAAATGAGAAAAATACAATCAGAGACTGTATAGTTTTAAACATCTTTAAATTGCATAATTGCAGGTTCTATTGATTTTATTAAATCTATTTTTACTCTCCATTAAAAACTGAATGGGTATCCCCAAACCACCATGTAAAAACGGACTGCCATCTGCTTTAGTTACAAAGCCCTAGGATAGATGGATCCTTCAGGCCCCATGACTCCCTCACAGCCCAGGACAGCGGATCAGACACACTGCTTTCCAGAATCGAGTCAGTCTTGCCACGAAACAGTTCACATGCTTTAGAAATGTTAATTTGTATTTGTAATTTGGGTTTTGCATGGATACACAAATTCACATTCATGGGTATCTATGCAAAGTGTTTCCTTATTCCCAAGTAGACCAAGAGTGAAAAAAAAAAAATTCCCATGTGGGCTTTTGATTGGCACTTTAAACCCATGAATTCATATGAATGTTCTGGAAGCTAGTCTTAGCCTTTGCTTTTTCCTTCATTCTTTTTCAAAAGAATGCATTTCAAGCAGCAAATCCTTGCCTTTGTGGCATGGGTAGCCCCTGTTTTTGGCTGTGAACCTTGTACAAGCAGTACCTGAAAGTAATTTATACAATGAATTTGAATCAGCTTAGAGTGAGCCTTTATTAATTCACAAAGAAGAATTCTTTCAAATCTGAGATGAAAGACTGTTTAGGGGTAAATATTTGTAATCGATTTCAACTCATTTTTCCTGTTTTTAGTATTATTTGCTTTTATTCTTATTTCAAAGTGTTAATCTGATGCTTTGAGAAAGTTTCCTTTAAAATATTTTTAAGATGCTTATTATGAATTCGCTGTAGGCAGTTCAAAGGGAAAATCCCTAGAACTCCTTTAAGTTCCATGAGTTGTGAAGAACACACTTGTGTCTGGCATGATATTACATTTTTGAACTTCAGAGAATCCACAGGATGCCTGTAAAAGGCAATGCAGCAGACTTATTTAAGTATTATACAGTGTTTAAAAAGCTAAAACATTGTTTTTCAAAATGAGTTCTACAGTTGGGTATAAGGTAAAGGCATACACAAACACAAATACACACGGGGCAGGTGGTGGCCACATACAATGGGGAAATGTTACACACCCTGCCCCTCCATAGAGACATTTATTATCTTAGGAAGGTATAAAATCTAACCAAGAATTTTTCAAAGTTGTTTGAACAAAAAAATCCTCATTACTTGAGGTTATCAGGACTTGTATTTTTAGTAAAACACTTTGGGAAATAGTCTTTCAATAGTCACCCTTTTATATCTATATCAAGGATTGGCAAATACATTAATCACATATTTTTCAGATTTTTATTTTTATAGACTTTTTTCAGAGAAGTTTTGTGTTCACAACAAAAGAAAGAACAGAGATAGAGTGTACAAAACTTGCATGGTCACATGCACAGCCTCTCCCATCATCTCCACCCTCCTCTCCTCAAAGTAATATGTTTGCTACAACTGATGAAACCATATTGATACATAATTATCACCCAGGGGCCATAATGTACATTAAGGATTCACTCTTGGTGTTGTATATTATTGAGTTTGGGTAATGTATAATGATACCTGTCTACCATTAGGGTATCATAGTTTCATTGCCCTGAAAATCCGCTGTACAGCTCCTATTTATCTCTCCTTGCTTTCAACCCATGGCAGCTACCAATCTTTTAATTTATTCCAAAGTTTTTCTCTTTCAAGAATGTCAGATAGTTGGAATCATACAGTCTGCATGAATTCAAACTGGATTCCTTCACTTCGTAATATGCATTTTTTAAGTTTCCTCTGTGTTTTTCCATGGCTTGATGGCTCATTTTAACAATGAAGAAAATTCCATAATCTGAATATATGATTTTATCCAGTTATCTACTGAGGAAAGTAAGTGTTGCTTCCAAGTTTTCACAATTATGAATAAAATTATTACCAACATCCATGTACAGGTTTTTGTGTGAACATATGCTTTTGATTCTTTTGGGTAAATAACCAGGAGCATGATTGCTGGATTATATTGCAAGAGTACAGTTAGTTTTGTATCACTAACAAACTGGCTTCAAGGTGGTTGTAACACATTTCATTCCCACCAGCAATGAATGAGAATCTCTGCTGCTCCACATTCGCATCAGCATTTGGTATTACCAGTGTTTTAGATTTTGACTATTCTAACAGGTAGTTAATACATTTTTGTTTTAATTGTCATTTCCCTGATTACATGTGAAGTATATTATCTTTACATATGTTTATTTGCCGGTTGTGTAGCTTCTTTGATGAGATGTCTATTCAGATCACTGGCCCATTTCTAATTGGGTTCTCATTGAGTGTTTTTTTTAAGATTTATTTATTTACTTATTGAAAGGCAGAGTTACAGAGAGGCAGAGGTAGAGAGAGAGAGAGAGAAACAGAGTGAGGACTTCCATTCTCTGGTTCACTACTCAGATGGCTGCAATGGCCAGAGCTGAGTTGATTGGAAGCAAGGAGATTCTTCCGGGTCTCCCACGAGGGTGCAGGAGCCCAAGGACTTGGACCATCTTTTACTGGTTTCCCAAGCCAGAGAACCAGATCGGAAGTGGAGCAGATGGGACTCGAACCAGCATCCATATGGGATGTCAGCACTGCAGGTGGCAGCTTTACCTGCTATGCCACAGTGCAGGCCCCTTCATTGAGTTTTAAGAGTTCTTCGTGTATTTTGGATAACAGCACTTTATCTGATAGGCCTCCAATATCTGCAAATATTTTTCCCCTGTCTGTGCCATATCTTTTCATTCTCTTGAATGAAGTATTTTTTGTCGAGCAGAAAATGTAAATGTTAGTTACCTTCCACGTATCAACCCCTTCTTTCATCGATTATAACTTTGCTGTTGCAAGTCAAAAGTCATCACCAAACCTAAAGTCATCCACATTTTTTCATATGTTTTCTTGTAGATTTTGTAATTTTATATTTTACATGTAGGTCTGTGATCCACTTTGAAATAAGTTTTGTGAAGGGTGTTAAGTTTAGATTTAGGTTCATTTTTTGCATGTGGCTATCAAATTGTTCCAGCACTATTTGTTGCAATAATTAAACTTTTAAAAATAATTATTTTGTCAATTTTAATGATTTTTTTCTGTTAACTATTTTATTTCTTCAATAGTCATTTGTGTGATTTGAACCTCCATTAAGTAAGGATACTAAAATATTGAAGTTAGTCTTTAGAGGTCAAGAGATGAGGCCTTATTTAAATTAAGAAATAATTACTTCTCTCTGCTGATAGTTTCTTTGCTTTTTTTCACTCTTAGATGATAATCACAGTAGTTTCCACACAAATACCATGGCCAGGTATAGAATGAATATCTCCCAACAATCCAACAGGTAAACTTACGTACATTTTGCAAATAAAATGAAGCTCAATCAGATTTGCCTCAAACGGTAGAGTTAGAAGCGTGCCAGGGGATTCCAATTCAATCCCATTAAGGTGGCATGTACCAATGCCATCTCACTAGTCCAAGTGATCAATCTCAGTTCATAACTGATCATAATGAAAGAATTAAGAGTCAAAGGGATCACATAAACAAGACTAGTGTCTGTTAATACTAACGGGTAGAATCAAAAAGGAGAGAACGATCCAACATGGGAAGCAGGATACACAGCAGACTCATAGAATGGCAGATGTCCTAAACAGCACTCTGGCCTCAGAATCAGCCCATAAGGCATTTGGATCTGGCTGAAGAGCCCAAACCCACGAGAGTATTGTAGGTATGGAAAGCCAAGACACTCTGGCAAAAAAAAAAAAAAAAAAAAAAAAAACCACAACTGAAAGATCTCTGCGAATGAGATCCTAGTGGAAAGAACGGGCCATCAAAGAAGGAGGTACCTTTCTCTGAAGGGAGGAGAGAACTTCCACTTTGACTATGACCTTGTCTAAATAAGATCGGAGTCGGCAAACTCAAAAGGCTTCCATAGCCTTGGCAACTCATGACAAGAGCCTAGGGAGATTACTGATAATGAAGCTTCCAAGATGCTGAAGTGTTTAATTAATGAAAAGCAGAGAGAAGGACTGAATACAGACTTGCTTCACTCCATCTGCTGGGCCACACAGCTCCATTTACTCAGAAGCATATCTGTTTTTGTTTCTCAGGCAGAATATTAGAGATCTGTGTCCTAAATGAGAGCACACTGTTCCTATTGGTTTTGAAGAAAATTGACTGTGAATTGTTACCTTCAACCAAACACCATCTACACACACTTCTGTCATCACAATTGTCACACTCTGTTACAATTATTGACTTAGGATCTCATTTGCCAGGTTGTGAGCAGACAATGGCTGTGTTTTTTGTCCCTAGATACTCAGAACATACAATAGAGATTTGGCAGATTACAGGTATAATGACAACTAATGCTTACTGAGCAGTAACTTTGTGTCAGGTCTTGATTTGAATGTTTTCGGTGTACTAAGACCACACCGAGACCACTAGGTGAGTACTCTTTCAGATGAGAAGTCTGAGCTGTAATAACGTTAAGCAATTTGCCCAAGATCACACAGCAGGTAAATAAAAGGGGCCAAGCTGAGCATGACAGGGACACAAGAACTCATGTCTGAGTGACTAAATGAATAGCGTGAATATTGATTGAGTTCCTGCTGTGCACTAGGTGCCATTCTAAGAGTCTGACATTTGTTGTCTTGTTATCTGTTATTCTTCACAATAATTCTGTGAGGTGGGTATATTTACCTTTTCCCTTCCTCTCACTTCTTACCGAGAAGGAAACTGAAAAAAGACAGCCTAAATAACTTACCGAAAGTCTCGAAGCTACTAAATGATGGGTCCAAGATTAGATCTGACTCAGAACTTGTACTTTTGTGCTCTAAGTGAATGAATAATTGTATTAAATTTTTAATGAACCCATCACAACACAACTCAATGGAGGATAACACATCTTAAATTACATAGGAAGTATATACTTGTGAAAGTGATAATCTCAGAATTATTATTAAAAAGCAATGAAGTGTTTCCAGTGGTCTCCATTATGAAATTCTCTGATTTAATGTCTGGATTCCCTAAATTAGACGAAACATTTTGGCACAGCCTTCCTTCCTATGACTTGTCCTTTAAAAGGTATTTAATTAAGATTTTGATTTGTCTCCTATTGGAAAGATTTTAAATCAATCATGTACAAAAAGTAAATTCATTCCAAATAAAATATTCCTATCCTTTATCCTCCACACTTCCCTTCAAAAACAAAAATTCTCAGCTTCAAGCTTTCCTAAAGGGACAGAGGCCAGAAATAAATGGGAACAGATAAATGAGGAGAGGAAACAACCAATAACATTTAAAAAATTTAAAAACCCTCTAATTCACCAACAGCTCTGAGAGGGCCATTCTCTGCTGCCCAACAGCTGTATAACATTCAAGGGAGAATATTTGCCTCTCTGGATTTATGAGGTGTAAAAAAGTGCCCGTTATAAGATCTCAAAATGATGAGACTGGTCCTGGAATCACCATGTCAACACTTAGAAACTGCTGTGAAAGGCAAATAAAAATGATTAAGTTTTGTGAGACAGAAGGTGCCGGCACACAGAACACAAACATCTGTTTCCACAGGGAGTCATTTATCTTCAGCGGGATAGAGATGGTGGTCGGGAGCTGTTGGCCAGCGGCAGGTGGGCGAAAGGAAACTGGCGTTGTTTTGGTGACTGCCAAACAAAGGAAGCGTGTTTGTATCTTCACTCTGAGTTGTATTTGTTCTTTCCAAGCGGGTAAAGTCTTGCTATTTCAGTTAGTCCCATGATGATCCGGCATCTTCCATAGTGTGCGGAGGTTCCTGTAGTTACTAATTACGCCTGTTAGTGAACAATTCTGATCAGTTTACAGATTCCCTCTACTTTCACCCTCAAAAACCTCCATGCACAGGTAGTAACGCCAACTTCCTTGTACACATCAGGGGAACCAAGTCATGAATCAATCAACTGCCCAAGTGAAAACAGCTAGAAAGGAAAGTTCCAGGAGTTAAGCATAGACAGTCTGACCCCTGATTCTCTTCATAGTATATGCCAGAGGTCTGTGAACAGCAGCCTGTTGGCCTCTGTTGCCTATTATTTTAGTGGCCTATGAGCTAAAAATATGTTTTTACACTATTGAGTGGGAGAAAAAAATTAAAAGAACAGTATAATATATTGTGATACAAAATCATATGAGAGTCTAATTTCCTGTTTCATAGATAGATTTTTATTGGAACACAACTGTGATTCACTTACATATAGTCTGACTGCTTTTTGTTGTGGAGTGGCCCTTGCCTATGCTTGGTCCTAGTTCTCTGCACATAAGAAGGAATTCAAGGAAGAGACATAAGCACAGCTGAACAGAGAAGCAAGATTTGTTTAGAGCAAAATTGCGTACTTAAGAATGAGTATAGGCAAGGTCAGGAGAGCATGAGCTGCAGTCAACAAGGTTTGGGGCTGCCCTTTTCTATGACTTGAAAGACTAGGGGTGGTATCTGGGCCAGGGCTTAACTGAAAATTTAAAGAGGTCAGAGTTTGGGGTGAGGCTTGAGTACCTCCCATTTCTGTGCCCTTTTATGGAAATTTCCGAAGCATCATGGAGTCATGTGCATGATAGTATGGGAGTGTTGGCCGTGGGATTTTATTATAATTACCTAAAGGCCATCCTGGGGACATGGCCTGCAGCCTTATTGAGTATTTCTCGTTGGCACTGGTTCTAAGTTGCAAAATCAGGGATGCTACAGTTTCCATGACAAAGAACTGGGGGAAATTGGCAGTGCACAGAAAGGGAGGTGTAGGCCGTTGGCAGAGGCTGGGGTTAGACAATGCAGATGCTGGGGACGGGCGCTGTTTTGAGCAGTGCTGACTGGGCTGTCCCAACGGCCAGGGCTGGCAGGTGGGGCAGCCAGGGCTGGTAAACTTCAGCTTTTCCCTGCTTTTGCTAGCTCCCTGCCTACATCACTTTTGTGCTCAAGTGGCAGAACTTAATAGTTACAATGAATGGTTTGTGCTGCAGAACCAAAAATATGCCTTCTCTGTAGCATTATAGAAAACATTTTTCGGAGCCTGGTCTATGCAATCCTGAGCTGAGGAGAATCTGCCAAGTTTGCCCTTCCCACGTGATAATCTGTCTTTCCACTACTATCCAGCCAAACCTTCCATTCTGCTTATCTCCATCTACTTCATTTCCGTATCTTTGTTCTTTCATGGTAATTTGGCATAACACCAAATTCCTGATTCATCACCCACAGGTTAGTTTAGTTTGTGTTGAAACGTAGGGATGGAAATATACTCATGGTGCATCGGCAAAGTTGGATGAAGACATCCCTTATAAAATTGAATTAGAAGCAAAGCCAAGCTTCCAAAGTAGAGTTATTATGGTTAAAAAATATTTGGCCAGTGTTCCAAGTAGGAAAGGAGAAATAAACATTTGAAATATCCCTTTAATTAGGTCAATCTCATCAAAGAATAGAAGGTTAAGCTCAGCCCCCCCAAAAAAAGCAGTCTCTTCAGCTGTTCTGTGCCTGCACCATGGCTCAGCAATTCTCACCTGGGAATTAAAAAAAAAGCAAGTGAGTCACCCTTGCTGAAGACACCTGTGTGCATACACCTGTGAAGACAAAAAGGCAAAGGTAATTGGGAAAGTAGTGCTTTAGCCTCCCAGATTTCAGATATCTTAATAAATAAATTAAAAATCATAAATAATTTAAACATTAGTATGATAAAAATTTCACCTGAATCCATGCCTGGCTTTTATCTCTCAGGAATCACTATAGCAACAGCACAGGGGCAGGATTCAGCATTTCCTTAACCTCAGTTAAGTGAGTAACCAATAGAAGATGTGAGCTTACAATGAAAAAATCATAAAATACACATCATTAGGCCAGTAGAGCTCTGCTTTTCCCTTGAATTAAAATATACTCTATAAGAACAGGAAGCCCATGGGTAACTATAATAGTTATCTCTGAAGATGTGGCTTTATCCTGTACTCTCAAGGGGACTCATCTACATGTGTACAGTGAATTTAAAGATCTGCAGGAGCTTAAGTCTTTGCCAGCATGTGGGTTTTTCTGCTCTGTTCCTTTATGCAGCTTTAAGTCGCCACAAATAGTGCACTAGCTAATGGCATTAAGCCTTTGACACCCAAGAGTTTGGGTACTTTTCCACAATGTAACAAAGGCAGCACAGAGAAGTCAAATACAATGGCCTTCTAAGCTGCCAGTCAAGGTAGGCAGTGTAGTGTTAACGGCTGTGATGAAATCCCTGGGTACAACCAGAGGGTCAAACTTCCTAGTCCAGCTCCTGAATACCAGCTGTGTCCATCAAGAGAAGAGACTGGCTTCCATTTTAGTTCCCCAAAATGATGAGTGGAGGAAGGTGCTATGCTATGACTGAGCTACCTGAATCTTAAACATCTTTTCTCTTTGGTTCTCAAGATGATTGTGGTTCTCTAAAATAAACCTAAAGTCAAATGTGTAAAACCAGAACAAGTCAATTATTCTAATTCTCTCATGGATAAGGAAACTGAGGCACAGAAAATTAAATTGTCACCCAGGCAATTTATGAGATGCTCAAGTTTTTTTTTTTTTTTTTTTATGAGACACTCCAAGACTTTTGTTTACATTATATAAATGACCCTACCTCCCTGCTCTTCCAAGCAAGGAATCAATTGTGTTTTTTTAGAATGAGCAAGCAAACAAAACAACTCTGAATTGCTATGAATTATACTAAACTTTGGTTGCCAGAAACTAATGTTGCATGTTGAAACATGTTTCTAAAAGTCTATGTCCATGACCGGCACCACGACTCAATAGGCTAATCCTCCACCTGTGGCGCTGGCACACCAGGTTCTAGTCCCGGTGGGGCACCGGATTCTGTCCCAGTTGCCCCTCTTCCAGGCCAGCTCTCTGCTGTGGCCCAGGAGTGCAGTGGAGGATGGCCCAAGTCCTTGGGCCCTGCACCCACATGGGAGACCAGAAGAAGCACCTGGCTCCTGCCTTTGGATCAGCACCATGGGCCGGCCGCAGTGCGCTGGCCTTGGCAGCCATTGGAGGGTGAACCAAAGGCAAAAAAGGAAGACCTTTCTCTCTGTCTCTCTCTCTCTCACTATCCACTCTGCCTGTTAAAAAAAAAAAAAAAAAAAAAAAAAAAAAGTCTATGTCTAGAAGGAGGAGAAGATCTGCTTGTTCTGCCCTGGAGAGCTGGTGAACACTTGACATAATTTAATTGATACGAGAGAGGAAGGTTTCAGGTTGCAGCCTATAGCACCTCTCTTGAAAGGCAGTAAGTCAATCAATACAAACTGCTTCAGTCTTTGAAGTATGCTAACCCCTTAGGTAAGCCAATTCAGCCAGAATTTTTTAGAAACAGGCATGATATTGTAGACATTTTCTTTTTCCAGCTGCAACACTATTCAATTACAGACACTCAATAGAGTATCCAGGAAAGCAGCTATTTTGGCAAGGTTCAGCATATCTTCAGTTATTAGAATGCTGTAGAAAAATATACAACATTTATTTCCAAAGACTCCCTTATTACTAGGAAATATGGCAGTGAGTAAGTTAGAACAAATCATACTTCAATTAATATGCTCTACCCTCTCATTCCTTTAATCTGTTGTACACATTCTTCCCTCAGCTTGAATTACCCCCTTCCTCTTTCTCCTCTCAAGATTTAGGTCAAAAATCAGTTTGTCCACGTGCTTTTTTGATCCTTCAGACCAAATTGGTGGCCACTGAACAGCTCACTGCATTTCTTCATATTTCTATCACTGAAATTATAAGGTGATATGGAAATTCATATTTTGTGTTAGCTTCCCTTTCTAATTGGACTATAAATTCATTAAAAACTAGGCATTCTTTGATTTTTTTTTTTTTTTGACAGGCAGAGTAGATAGTGAGAGAAAGAGAGAGAGACAGAGAGAAAGGTCTTCCTTTGCCGTTGGTTCACCCTCCAATGGCTGCCGCGGCTGGCGCACCGCGCTGATCCGAAGGCAGGAGCCAGGTGCTTCTCCTGGTCTCCCATGAGGGTGCAGGGCCCAAGCACTTGGGCCATCCTCCACTGCCTTCCAGGGCCACAGCAGAGAGCTGGCCTGGAAGAGGGGCAAGCGGGACAGAATCCGGCGCCCCGACCGGGATTAGAACCCAGTGTGCCGGCGCCGCTAGGGGGAGGATTAGCCTATTGAGCCACGGCGCCGGCCTGGGATTCTTTGATTTCTCTTTTCTCCCTACAAAACATAGGTGTATGGTAAATGTTTATTGTCTAAAACAATGATTTACAAATGACACTAATTGAATCTTTAAGTTCTGCATATCCCTGCCATTTTCCCTAAAAGCATGCCCTTGAAGACTGGTATTTTTTTCTTTTGCATATATTTCCCTCCTTTTTTCAGTCTTAAATTGATTAAATCATTTGGCTACAACTCAGGAGTGGTCTGAACATTGACACTGGCTTTGATTGCCAAGGTGACTGAAATTCTAACAAGAAAGTCCACTTGCCCAGGCAGCTGGAGTAGGGGCTGCTTATCTTCTCTTTATCATAGTGATTTTCAAACTCTTTCCATTCAGACCCACAGTTAGACATGATTTTACATGATAACCAAGTTCTTCATAACTTGTAGATTCAGGTTTCCAGGTTTGGATCCTAGGTCTTGAATTTTTCAAATTCAGTCCTCAGAGAAGTAATTTAATACCATGATTTCCTCATTTGCAAATTGAGTAGTAAGAAGATTTACCTGTTGGAATCATTTTGACAATTAACTGAGATTTCATATATAAAACTCTTAGAACAATATAGGGCACTATTTTCAATGTCCATAATTATATTATTACTTATATGTATAAATGAAACTAAAGGTAAGAAATAGGTGGTGGTCATTTGGCCATGTGGTTAACATGCTAGTTGGGACACCCACCTCCCAAGTTGAAAGGCCTGACTTGATTCCAGCTTTCTGCTTGTGCAGAATCTTGGATCCAGCAGCCATAAGTAGAGTGACTGAGTTCTTGTCACCCACATGGAAGACCTGGGTTGAGTTTCTAGCTCTCCATTTGGACCCCGACCCAGCCTTAGCTGTTGTGGCATTTGGAAAGTTAGCCAAAAGATGGGAGTTCTCTCTTCTCTGTCTCCCTGCTTCTCAAGTAAACTTTTTTAAATAATGAAAATAAAAGTTAAGAAACAATTCTCACTATTACATGCTATCTAAGAAAAGCATTTCTCATGAAAATTTAAATTGATTTCAGAACCCAGCATTGGCTCCAAACCACCAGTTTGAAAATGACAGTGCTTGGATGGTTGTTGGGCATAGCAGTTAAAAGGCTGTTTAGGATGTCTTCATCCCATATCAAAGTGCCTGGGTTTGAGTCCTGGGCTCTGTTTCTGATTCTGGTTTCTTGCTAATATGTACCCTGGGAGGCATCATGTGATTTCTGGAAGACTTGGATTCATTCCCCAGATCCTAGCTTCAGCCTGGCCTAATCCTGTCTGCGGCCATTTGGAGAGATGAACTAATCAATGGTAAATTTCTCTCTCTCTCTTTCTCCTTATCTATATCTCTCTCTCTCAAATAAATGTTTAACATTTATTTGATGTATTTAATATTTAATAAAAATAACTATTTTCTTTAAAAAAGAAAATGATCTTTATCAATTTCATTCTTTTTATATATTTTACTTGAGTTCGGAGAAAATCAATTGCTTTGCTTTAGGATAAGCAGGAAAAATATAAAATGTAATCATAATGACTCAGTAAATATGGGCACTCTGATTCAGTTCAAGGATTGTTAAGCAAAAGAACAAGAGCTACCTTATACATTCTCTTCATCATTAAACAGACTTAAATCTTCTCAGGAAGTTCTCTGCAACAGCAATGATCATCTAGCTTTCTGTAGATGGTCCTGCCACTTCATGATACCAGTAGAATACTACCTAGGTACAACATGAGAAGCCCAAGCATGAAGAATCAGCAGAATTAGAAATTAATCTTTTTTCTACTATAATTGCAATAAGTTTTAATTATTATACTCATGAAGGCATAATTCCAATATTTTTAATTATTTCACTTATTCTTTTGTTTAAAAAAAGTTATTTATTTGAAAGTCAGAGTTACAGAGAGATGGAGAGACAGAAAGAGAGATCTTACATTCACTCCTCAGATGGTCACAACAGCAAGCAATGGGCCAGGTCAAAGCCAGGAGCTTCACCCAGGTCTCCCATATAAGTGGCAAGGGCCCAAACATTTGGGGAATCTTCCACTGCTTTTCCCAGGCCATCAGCAGGGAGCTGCATGCAAAGTGGAGCAGCTGAGACACAAACCAGTGCCCATATGGGATGCTGATCAGCAGATTGTGGCTTTACCCACTATGCCACAATGCTAGCCCCTCATTTCATTAACTCTTAAAAAGAAAAAAAAAAAAAAAAACGCAGAATCCTAGGAGACAGCTACTATTACTATCCCAACTTTGCAAATGAAGACATTGAGACACAGAAAATTTAAGTGATTTCCCAACATCACAAAGACTCTTGATTGCTTGTTTTTTCATCCTGAGCTTGAATCCTGTTGACCTTCACCATACCACTCACATGGATTTCACACTTCTAATCCTGTACACCCGTAAACCCTCAGTGGCAGCCGCTGACACACTTACATTATAATTGGCAGTTCCTGGAGGCCACCGATGCCAGGTTAGCAGTTCCTCTGTGCTTTCCATATTCACTTTTCATGATCCTATCGTCCTCAGCGTCTGGTGTAGAACCTGTCAAATAACTGTAAGTAAGCACTTAAAAAGCGTGAATGGATGAACAGATGAACTTTTACGCTAAAGGTGAGAAATCATTCTGTAATGCTGTCTCGTAATTCATTTGCCATACCTCTTCCCTACCATTCTTTTCACAGAGACTTTCCCAGAAGGCTGGAAAGTTGAAGAGGAAATAAGATATTTCCAAAGCTTTCTACTTTAGAAGAAATCAATATCATCTCATAAACTGAAACTTTGTTCCATATGAATGTTTTATTTTTTTAATCATTCCCAATGCAAAGTGACCTTTGATTCCCTAAATTACTATGCTTTTGATTCTGGGAGAGTTCGCTCATTACCTTCTTCAGAAAACCACCATTTCCTTTCAACATCCTTCCCCACAAGCCTCCACTCCACTCACCTTCTCCAAGGATTTGGGTCACCTGTGGCACCAACAGAAATCATTTATCTGGAAGTGTGGTCCCTTCTGCACATCAATGCTAGGGTGATCTCATCAGTAGCTCCAAATATCCAGCTGCTGTATACAACCTAAAAATTAAGGTACTGAATTTTATTTATAACCACTCTCTTTCTTCTCTTTTTTTTCTTTCAAAATTTGGCTTCAATAATCTGTACTGTCCTTTCTATCTTTAGATATGACCTAAGCCAACACACTGAACACAATGAAGGTGCTTTGTGACAATACTGATTTGTTGTATAAGTAAATAGATTTCTCAAATCATTGACTTAAACAATACTTCATAGAACAGCTGTGATGGGTAAACAATGTACACATATCAGGGATAAACTCTGTAAAGCTTAATGTATTTACTGTTCTATAAACATAAAGACATAGTGAAAAACGAAAACTGCTGTTATTGAACTTGCTAAAAATCATTTAGCACCATTAAAGTGATATCTAAGTTATAAGATATATCCTGTGGAGATTTTTGTGGTTTGGTTAAGACATGTCTCTATGGAGACTAATGCCACATCACCAAGGAGCTATAAAATAACAGAGCTTTGAACTACATGATTCAAAAAGTGACAGAAATGGAAAAGGAAATAGAAAATCCTCAATTTTTGTTGAATATTTATACTCCATGGCTCAGTAATTGATAGAAAAGTAAACTGAAAAATCAATGGAAATATATAATTCTTAGCACTACCAATCATCTTGAATTAATCAATTTTTATAGAACACTCTACCCAACCAAAGCAGAACACATCAAATAGTCACCAAGTTAGATAAAATGACAAACCATGAAATAAGTCACAATAATTTTTTAAGATTTATTTATTTACATGAAAGGCACAGTCACAGAGAGGCAGATACAAAAAGAGAGGTCTTCCATCTGCTTGTTCACACCCCAAATGGCCACAAAGGCTGGAGCTGGGCCTGTATGAAGCCAGGAGCTAGGAGCTTCTTGTGGGTTTCCAATGTGGGTACATGGGCCCAAGGACGTGGGCCATCTTCCACTGGCTGTAGCAGAGAGCTGGATTGGAAATAGAGCAGCCTGGACTTGAACTGGTGCCTATATGGGATGCCGGCACTGCAGGTGGCAGCTTTACCTGCTATGCCACAGTGCCAGCCCCACAATAAATTTAAAAGAATTGAAATCACATGATGTTTTCAATCCAAAGTAGAATTAAAATAATAGTAAATACCAAATATATATCTGGAAAGCCTATAAATATATAAACATTAAACAATATTTATAAAGTCTAAAAGATTATATAAAACGAAAATCAGAAAATATATTGAACTGAATGGAGATAAAAATATAGCATATGAAAATTAATGAAATTCAATTAAGACAGTGTTGACAGGGGAATTTATGATTTTAAATACTTACATTAAAAAGAAGGTTCAGTGGGAAAAATTTGTCCTAGAAGCTAGGACACTCATGTACCATATCAGCATACTTTAGTTTGATACTCAATTTCATCTTCTAGGTCCTGCTTCCTGCTGTATGAGTGCTGGGAGACAGCAGTGTTGGCTCTGTGTGGTGTGCTTGAACTGAGTTTTCAGATCCTGAATTTGTCCTGGCCCAGCCCCAGTTTTGGTGGCCATTAAGAGAGTGGCCTGTCTGTCTCTGTCTCTAACTTTTTCATTGTGCTTTCAAATAAAAAATAAATTTTTAAAGTTTTTTTAAAAAATGCAATCTTAATAAACTGTATAAATTCACTTGAAGACAAATAATTAAAAGTACTTATGAAGTAGAAGACAACAATAGCTCCATATCTGGTAAAGAAATTACATTTTAATTAAAGACCTTGTAACAAATAAACTCCATGCTCAGAAACCTAGTGAGTACTCTCAAATACTAAAAGAGGAAATACTACAAATTCAATAAAAATATTTCAAAATATAGAGAAAGTAGGAAGCCCAATAACTTATTTTATCAGGCCAGTATTGTCCATTAGAAAAACCAGACAATCATCTTACCAGAAAAGAAAACTAGATCAACACCATTGAACATCAATGTAAAAGTCCTTAACAAAATATCATAGGCAAATCAAATCTACTAATATATCTATTAACTCATTCGAAATTCAAGCAATGCAATTTAATATATTAACAGAACAAAAGAAAAAATAAGCATACCCATAGACAAAAAACATAAATTGGCAAAATTCAATATCCATTCTTAATTAAAGATACCAAACAAGAAAAGAATAGAGAACCTTCTTAGCTTAAAGAGAGTTTCTGAGTAAAACCTACACATTAACTTTCACGTTAACAGTGAAAGATTAAATTGTCATATCTACACACATATATCATCTATAGGAACGTCAAAAGCATGATGAATTTAACATAATATGTTTAAGACCTATGCACTAAAAACTGCAAAACCTTCTTTGGAGAATTTAAAGGACACCTAAATAAATAAATATATAATTGTCTTGGATCAGAAGAGTCTACACTATAAAAATGATAAAATATTTCTATAAATTCTGTGTATGTGTACCTATTAATAGAAATGCCATAGAAACAAACACTTGGAAACAATCCAAATGTCCACTAAAAGTAAATGAATAAACAAAAAATGATTTATCTACATATATTCATACAACAGAATATCCTACAGCTATAAAAGGGAGCAAGCTACTAATACATGCAACAAATAATGTATACATGTTTTTAACTATGCCAATTGAAAGAGATCAGACACATAAGAGTACATGCTGTTGAATTCCACTTACATGAAAGTCTTCAAGCATTAGTAAAATTTAAAGGTACAAAGATGAACAAGAGTTACCTGAACGCAGAAGTGGTCAAGACGTAAAGAATTGGGGCTGGCGCCATGGCTCACTTGGTTAATCCTCCACCATCAGTGCTGGCATCCCATATGGGCACTGGGTTCTAGTCCTGCTTGCTGCTCTTCTAGTCCAGCTAGAAGTCCAGCTTAGGCACCTGCACCCACGTGGGAGACCAGGAAGAAGTACCTGGCTCCTAGCTTCAGATTGGTGTAGCTCTGGCTGTAGCAGCCATTTGCGGGGTGAACCAACGGAAGGAAGACCTTTCTCTGTCTCTCTCCCTCACTGTCTAACTCTGTCAAGTAAAAAAAAGAGAGAGATAAAGAACTGACTAAGAAAGCACGCTAGGAATATTGCAGTTTAAGGATAATGGAAATTACACATATATTTGGTTATTGGCCTTTCTGTAGGGTTTTGGGAATCAGTGTTTATGTATGCAAGTGTGTGTGTGTACATGCACATATATATGACTTAATAAGAAAATAAGAACAGTAGAGCAACTGAAGATTTAAATACCATGCAGATTAATTTAATGGGCAAAAGGCATTTTATTGGTTTGACCCAACAATTCATGTAAATACATAAAATTTGGACTTCAGAGTCCCTGGCAGCCAAAATGAAGAATTAGCCATTATCACCTAAAATATAAAATGTTATGAAAACTTCAGATTAGTTATTTTTAAGAATTTATAAAACTTTGGAAATAAGTTTTTACAGTGTTCCATAAAATGTGCAATAAATTATAGTAGATATGAACACAGTTGTTAGACATTTTGATTAAAGTTCTATTCTTCAGTGGGCTGACGCCGTGGCTCACTTGGTTAATCCTCCACCTGCAGCGCCAGCATCCCATATGGGCTCTGGGTTCTAGTCCCAGTTGCTCCCCTTCCAGTCCAGCTCTCTACTGTGGCCCAGGAGGGCAGTGGAGGATGGCCCAAGTGCTTGGGGCTCTACACCCACATGAGAGACCAGGAGGAAGCACCTGGCTCCTGGCTTCAGATCGGTGTAGCTCTGGCCGTAGTGGCCATTTGGGGAGTGAACCAATGGAAGGAAGACCTTTCTCTCTGCCTCTCACTGTCTGTTAACTCTGTCAAATAAATAAATAAAAAGTTTTATTCTTTAATATTTTTTGTAGGTTTCCCCAAGGTACACTTTGGGGAAATGTAAAAACAATGTTAACCCTTCCTGAAAATACTGTTCACCTGTCCACATCATGAATGTGCACACCATGAAGGGAAAGGAGCTATATAGACTCGTTTGTACTTCTTCATTTCCAAACATTCTTAGGTCAAGTTCCACTGTACTTTGTTTTAAAATGAAGATCCTATTTTCTCCCCAAACATTGACACTATGAACTATGAAAGTATATACGGAAAAGACATAGAAAGGGAAGGCAGATTGTGCTCAAAATACACATTATTACCATACAGCCTTTCAGAGTCGGCAAGACTTCATGCCTTTTCCAATAATCCAAAATCCAACTTTATAATCCCATTACATATTTTCATTTGTTGATCTAAAGCCAACATATTCTCTGGCTAATATTTAAATTTCAGCCAAAATTGACTTGGACATTTTTTTCTATAGTTTGCCAAAGCTTTCTTCTATGCAAGGGCCTATGATGAAGCCCACACCTGAACAAAGGAAATATAAGGACATTTCATTTAGTATCTAAGCGACTTAGCATCACAACCTGTGTTGACTTTCTTTTCTACCTCCAGGGCCCAGAAAGCCCATACCAATTCCAGTGACCAACTCCTCATACTGTCAGTGTCTGAATTTTAAGATTGCTTCACATGCAGTATTTTTAATTTTTTTTCTTATTTGTTTTAGAGGCAGAGAAACAGAAAGAAATTGAGACAAAGAGACAGATATTCCATCCCCAAGTATGTGCAACAGACAGGGTTTGGGCTAGGCTTCAAAGCCAGGAGTCAGGATCTTAATCTAGGTCTCCCATATGGGTGGCAGAAACCAAAGTCCTTGAGCCCATCACCTGCTGCCTCCCAAGGTGTACATTATCAGGAAGATGAAATCAGAACCAGAGTCAGCAGTTGAATCCAAGCTCTCAAAATGGGATGGGGGCATCCCAAGTGACATCTTAACCACTGGGCTGAGTGCCCACTCTTCAGCATTTCTAACACTGAGAAGCCTTACAGATTATACTATTTCTTTCAAGAACCAGTATTGTGTGCCAGTGTTCTCTGCTATCTCAGCTTTCTGATGCTGTCATTTTTCCTAACATTTGTAGGTTACTTGGACCTAGTTTATTTTACCTCCCTGGCCCTCCTGAAGACTGGGCTGCCATGTACCACCAAACTCTCACCTCCTCAGACCAAATTCTGTTGGCATAGCTCAATGGTTCTCAACCATCATTGAACATACCAAAGTTTGACCTTCATTTTCTGATTAATTAAATATGAATATATGAGAGAGGTACCTAGGAATCTATAATTTTACCAACTTTCAATTTGAAATTCAGCCAGAGATGAGAAGACTGAAAACAGGTAAATAATGACATAAAACTTAATGGGGTCCAAATAGACACATTAATAAAGATGATATTTGAATGCAATATTTTCTGAACTCAATGCTAAGCAATCCATTATAAACAAAATATCAAAATTTTAATAAAGGATCAGTCCTTGGTGCCTATGGAAAAAGACAAAAATCATTATACTGATCCTATCTTTTCTTAAAATTTTGGCATTTTATACATTATAGATGCTTACACATTAATTTTTATTTATTTTAAAATATATCACATTAAAACTTATATGATTGCTTAGGTTTTTGGTTTTTTTTTGTTTGTTTGTTTGTTTGTTTTTACAGGCAGAGTGGACAGTGAGAGAGAGAGAGACAGAGAGAAAGGTCTTCCTTTGCCGTTGGTTCACCCTCCAGTGGCCGCCGCGGCCGGCTCGCTGCGGCCGGCGCACCGCGTTGATCTGAAGCCAGGAGCCAGGTGCTTCTCCTGGTCTCCCATGGGGTGCAGGGCCCAAGCACTTGGGCCATCCTCCACTGCACTCCCAGACCACAGCAGAGAGCTGGCCTGGAAGAGGGGCAACCGGGACAGAATCTGGCACCCCGACCAGGACTAGAACCAGGTGTGCCGGTGCCGCTAGGTGGAGGATTAGCCTATTGAGCCATGGCGCTGGCCTAATTGCTTAGGTTTTTAGCATCCATTTAAATTTTACCTTCTTCTTACCTGGATCTAATCATACAAATCATTGATTTAGCTGGATCTTTATACCATCAGCAACTTTCTGTGGACCTGGTGTCACTTGACTACAGCAAGCACAGATAGTCTCTTTTGTGACAATCCCCCATCAACCAAGCTAAGCTCCCACTAAGAAAGTACAAGAAAAGAACACAGGCTAGGACAAGAAGATCACGTTGCTTGCTTCTGTCCAATGTCCTCATCTCTCTCTTAGATTCTACAGTGATCCTAGGAAGCACACTTATGCCCCAAAACATGTAAGAGGATTAGACTAGATACATACATGTTAAAACCCTGTCTAAATGACTCTTATTCATCATTTCTCTCCATTACAACCATTGAGTGGAGCAGGTGTTTAGTACAGCAGTTGGGATGCCTGTAACCCATATTGAAGTGCCTGAGTTCGAGTCCTAGCTCTGCTTCTTATTTCAACCTGCTAATGTGCACCCTGGGAGGCTGCTGGGATGATTCAAGTAGTTGAGTCCCTGCCACACATATGGGTGACCTGGATTGAGTTCTGCCCAGACCTAGTTTTTGCAGGTATTTGGGGAGTGACTAGCATATGAGAGATCCCCTACCCCAGCCTTTCATATAAATAAAAACGTTTTTCAAAAAATCATTGAAGTAGATCATATAGTACAATATTACTCAAAGTATAAATCAGCAGCATCGGTATCACCTGGAAGTTATAAGAAACCCATACACTTAGTCTCCATCCTACATATACAGAAATAATAACTGAGGAGCAGAGGCAGCAATTTGGGTCTTACTAAGTTCTGTAGGTGATTTGGATAGATGCATGCTAAAGTTTAAGAAGGGTGATACCATAAATAATCATCTAATGGATTTGTGATGATCAGCAGAAAGCTAGCCCCTCCCTAGATATCTAAGACCATCTCCAGAGATAAGTGTAGGGATTGTCTGAATTCTTCCTGTGTGGAAACAGGATGACCCCGCAGGTATGATATCATGTCCCATGGACAGAGATTTGGGCAAACTGCATCCCATGGACAGAAGTTTGGCCAAACATACAGTTCCCTGGAGTAACTAAGAAAAGACTTGCCAAGAGCAAGTCCTATCATTGGGAACTCCAAGGGGGCAAAGCAGAAGTGCTGTCTGCCCTTGCTCAGGAGGCAAGTCAAAGCCAAACAAGGAAATGAAACTCCTAGCGAGAAAGCCAAGGGCATTCATAGAAGGGAGCTTGTGAAGCCTGATGCTCATTTATCTTGATGGTAAGCCAAGCAGACACAAATGAGAAAGCCTGGCTAAAGGTGTATGGTCAGAGAAAATAGGACTGAGAAGTGGACACAGGAAAAAGTGTGTGCAGTGTTTGGGGTTTGCCACCTATACTTTTGCAGCTTTGACTTGTCCTTTTCGTTTAACACGGATGCCCTAGGACTGTTTTTAAAGTAAACAACTCTCTCCAGTCAGAAGTACTCATAAAGACCACACTTTGTTAGAATTTAAGATAAAGTTGCCAGAAGAAAAAAAAAGATCTTAACCCAAATGTCCATTTTATTCTAATTTTACTCTATCTTAGAGCAGTTCTTTGTACAAAGTGAACATGTATTAGATTTATCTAATTGAAGTAAACAAGTGAAAAACTCACATTATGAGACCACAGTTGTTTTGAAAACACAGTCTTGTAAAGAACATGAAGTAAATTGAAAGCACACAGAGCCATAAAGAGCAGGCAGGTCTGGGATGAGGAAGTCAGAGTGTGGCCTCCATGGAGTTGAAAGAACAACCAGTGAAGGTGGAGAGTGGAGGATGGGTGAGTCAGAGCCCACGGGAGAGCTCCTTATCAGAAAACCGCCTGGCAGTCATCATCACCAGCTCAAACTCCCCATGGCCAAGGCAGACTCATCAAATCCTTCCCCAGCCACCAAAACCTTTGCAGTTTTACACAGCTGAGTCCTGACTCCCTTATCCTCACTGGTTAGAATTTCTTCATGCTTCCTATCAAAAGAAAGCTCTAGTTTTCTTCCAGACTCTTCTCAAATGTTTCCTCCCTTTGAAAATCTTTCCTGGTCCTTCAGTTCACTGTCCCCACCACCCACAAATGTTGTCCGTTCGGAACCCAATCCCACTGAATGTATGCTTTTAGTGTACATCTCATAGTAACTGTTTTCAGTCTCCTCTCTCAACAGACCTACTTGAAGGTAAACTCCAACTTTTATGTATTAGCTATAGATGGTTTAGACTAGGGGCTTAGCAATGGGAGAGTGAAAAGAAATTCAGAACAGTAACCTTGCCTAGAAATACTGGAGACTGTCAATGGGAAGATTTAAAGCAGAGGGCAAGTGGAGAGCAAATAGCATTGCAGAAGGCTGCTCCCTTGTCTTGAACACCCAACTCTAAGATTTGAAGGAAGCTTTTTTTCAGGGAGCCTAAAGCCTGACTAAAATCCTTGGGAGAGCGAGAGGGGAAGGTGTGCTCAGGTTGGAGGTGGTAGGGTTGGGATGGAGTAAGAAGATGAACCCTTCACCTTAGAAAGCATTTTTCATTCCGAAATGCAGAAAGCTAGGCAAGACATAAGCTACTGGGGGTAATCTCTGTCTTCTAGATCAGGCGTAGAGGTGAAGGAGACATCTGTTGTCCTGTATGCTAAATCGACTACAGGAGACAACCTCAATTCAGGCAAAATTCCTGCTCAAGGAAAACGAATTGACATTTGTGTGATTCTCCTGTACTATCTTCCTCGGGAACGTCAAGGTGATGCAGGGATCAAAGCTGATGGCAGCGGGAGTCCGGCTTGCATGCTTACTGAGTGCAGCTGTGTGTGATGCCAAGCAGGGAGTGTGGAGTGAGGAAAACAGAAAAGGGCCGAACTGCCCCAAACTTCTCCCCACCACCACTTCTGAGCCTTGGAGGGTGATTTCTATGTGGAAATCTGAGTCTGCGGTTGCCAGAGCTTTTGGATTTCAGTGAGATAAATCTGATTTAAAATTTTATTTCTCAATTTTGAAGGGTAAAAGGTAATCAAATTAGTTTAGAGCACTCTTGAGTCTACCTTGTGCAAACCAAACAATGTGGGCAGAAGGCTGAGTCGGGTCCCTGGGTTGCTAATTTGCAGCCATGGGGGATTTGGAAGGAGAAATGTGCATCCAAGGTTCACTCTGACCCCAACCTCCACCCTTATCTCATCATTACCTAGCCTTAGACACGTTTTTGATACCCCAATGATCCTATCTACCCAAAACCAGTTTCTTCCGTCAACATCTTCCAGAAAGAAGAGCCTCTAAAACTCTCAAGCTAGTCAGCCAGTTCACCATGTTGGAAATTAACCTAAAGCTCTTTCTTGTTGTCGCTTAAGAAGATAAAAGCAGACAAACAATAGCATTTCCTGTGTTCACTTAGTGTCTGGAAAAGACAGACATATTTTCTGTGTCTTCATAAAAAGTATAGATTTGCTTATGGGCTACTGTAGAGAAATAAAAAATCAAGCTGAAGTGTACTTCTCTAAAAAAGATGGGTTTATGAAATTTCATTTCACAATTGTGGTACCAGAGCAGCACTGGGCTAAAATTCCACTAGATGATCCTTCCACCTAGAAATAAACAGAGACAAAACATTGCTTGGTGATAAATGCAATTGGCAGTGCAGAAGATAAGTGACAGGGCAGGCACCTAGATTGGTTAGAGAGACTCTGGTACAAGGGGCAGAGGCAGAGTGCAAAACCACTTACCAGGTCATATGCAGGTTTAAATAGACACTCTTGAATCAGTTTTTTAAATAATAATTTTATAAGCCTCAGAAGATTACAGTTCCAATGATTTAAAATCAATTTTAACATATTTTCCTTTCATATACCATGAGAGGAGGGAGCCAGTTTTACTGGTTCATTGGCTAAAGAGGCTAATAGTTTCCACAGTAGGGGAGGAAGTAGACTTCAGCTCAGATGGATTATTTCAAGCTTCAAGGGCCTTGTCTAGACTGAGAGGGCTTTGCTACCCCCGTAGCCTTGTCAAGCAAAACGGGTAGAGGTATTTCAGGGCAGCTCAGGTAGTTCCTGCAGAACTTAAAGTCTCAGCAACCGCAAAACAGCTGCCTCTGGTTCCCTGGCTTGTGACTCCTGCTTTCCAGGCAGAGGGCTGTATCCTGAGCACATATAAAAGTGAATTCTTCAAGGAAGGGCAGATGATTCTGCATCAGCGAGGCCTGACTGGCATGTGTGAGTGTGAGCATGTGTGGATGTGTGTGAGTCTGTGCGTGTGTGAGAGAGCGAGCTGGGGTGTTCTCATTAGGGAACGATCTATGATTTGACAGCCTCGCGCAGCTCCTGCTGCTGCTCAAGCCGCTGCGGCGGCTGACTGTTCTGTCATGAGTTGAAAAGGGCTGCGAGTGCTTAGGGGAACAGCAGTTCTGGAGACTGAGCCCTGCTAAGTGGTCTCTCTGTCAGAGGGGACAGAATTTTCTGCAGGATTGCAAACTTGGACCTATTACCACTTCATCTACCCAGAAAAAGAGGCAGTGCTACAGAGGATACGGTAGGAGAGAAAATTGTTCTCTTTGGGGTTGTGGGGCAGGGGGCAAGGGGAAATGCTTGCTGTTTTATGTCACAGAGCTCTCATCCTCACCCTCAGAGCAAGTGGCACCAGCTGAATTCTTACAGAGCCTGACCATTGAGTCTTGGCTTCCCCGACCCCGTTCCCTTTTTCCTTTTTATTATACTTTCCCCCAAGCATCTGAAAGGTTTCTTTGTGTTTATTTTTCAGTTTTCAGCTATTGTTTAGTTTTCTTCCGTTGAGCAGGCTTTCAAAACAAATGACTTTTTCTTTCTTTAGTATTTTACTCCGTGAAAAGGGAATGAGTTCCTTTTCAAGTGAGCTGATCAAAAGAGTTACTCCATCCGACACTAGAGTTGCAATAAAAGAAGTTTTCTAAGCACCTCTGAGCTCTGTTATCGTAGACAAATGAGGGTGAAAGGAGAGGAAGTGAGAGTTGTAGACAAACGAGGGTGAAAGGAGAAGAAGTGAGAGTTGTCTGTGACTGTGAGTTGATCAGAAATGGTGACATTGTGAATCAATGTGTACTGTGACCCTTACAGGGGGATAGAACCGCTGCAATTAAGGTGGGCACTGGAAAGAAGATGTTTTGAGGAGTCAGTGTTTCAGAGACTGGAAGCCACTAACGATGGAAAACGAGACAGTCAGTGAACTGAACCAAACACAGCTTCAGCCACGAGCAATGGTGACCCTAGAATACCAGGTGGTCACCATCTTACTTGTGCTCATTATTTGTGGTCTGGGCATCGTGGGCAACATCATGGTAGTCCTGGTGGTCATGAGAACCAAGCATATGAGGACCCCCACAAACTGCTACCTGGTGAGTCTGGCAGTTGCTGATCTCATGGTCCTGGTGGCTGCGGGCCTCCCCAACATCACAGACAGTATCTATGGCTCCTGGGTCTATGGCTATGTCGGATGCCTCTGTATTACTTACCTCCAGTATTTGGGAATTAATGCATCCTCTTGTTCAATAACAGCCTTTACCATTGAGAGATACATAGCAATCTGTCACCCGATCAAAGCCCAGTTTCTCTGCACATTTTCCAGAGCCAAAAAGATCATCATCTTCGTCTGGGCTTTCACATCCCTTTACTGTATGCTGTGGTTCTTCTTGCTGGATCTCAATATTAGCACCTACAAAGATGCTACTGTGGTATCCTGTGGCTACAAGATCTCCAGGAATTACTACTCCCCTATTTATCTGATGGACTTTGGTGTCTTTTACGTTGTGCCAATGATCCTGGCCACCGTTCTCTATGGATTCATAGCTAGAATCCTCTTCTTAAATCCCATTCCTTCAGATCCTAAAGAAAACTCTAAGGCATGGAAAAATGACTCAACCCATCAGAACAAGAATTTGAACTTAAATACCTCTAACAGATGTTTCAACAGCACAGTATCCTCAAGAAAGCAGGTAAGCAAAACTGAACCTCCAAGTCAATAGAGGAAATGTGAGATAGAGTTCCTGGCAACATGAGTTTCACGTGACCCTACCTAGCTGATGGTGAAATCAAAATACAATCATGCAAATGTTTCTCAGGGCAAGCTTCTGCTTTACATATTAAACCCATCTCTAAAGCAACTGAAGATCTAAAAATAGGTGAGAAAGTTGTGTTAGCATATCAGCAGGTATCAACTCAAGTGCTAGAAAATATAAGGAAAACATGTAGACACTCTAGAAATCTACCTTCAAAATGTGCCTCTCTAGAAATGCTATTAGAGTACTTATATCATTTCTGGCTTCCATAGGGAATTTGGTTGTACAATAAAGGTTTGAAGAGATAGTTCAAGAATAAGTGAGACAAAATAGTGAAATTTTCCTTGCCATTTTACAGTTAGACACATAATTGAGAGAGGTTCTGGGACTTATTTTTGTTGGTCTTAGTTGGAGAAGATTCTATCATCTTTTTCTTCAGCTCCACATAAGAGTCCTGGGATACAGAAGCTGAAAATGCACTTTGCTCGGGAAATGTCCCAACACAGGGAAAATATCAACTTCAGTTTATTACAAGAAACCTGTCAATGTCTTTTGTTTCTTGATAAACAAAACTAAAAATTCCTTACACTTTCAGATAACTAGAATGTCCATGTATTTACAGTTGAATAGTGGTTTAACCAGTGAATAAAATGCAACTGTATTATAATAGACATAATTTATCTCATAATATAAGAATAAAGTGTTTTACATCATATAAACATTCATCTGTATTTACACAATTGTTCTAAGCTATTCACCTATTTAGCTTTCAGTTACTTTTCCTCCTTTGTCAAACATAATCAGCAAATGATAAATATTATTCTCCAAGCTGAAAAAGAAAACTTGAAATCAATAATACTGTTTCTTTCAGTTGGGTTGAATTTACTCATTTTTTCCCAAAGGGGATAACAGTTCTTTGTATGTACATATATAGAAACTGAATATACTTTTCAAAGTATGCATTTAGATCATCCCTGCTATTACTTCCTGAACTAAGTTAGCTGAGTGCATGAATAATTGTCATTCGATATATGATCACATGGTGAAATAAACAAAAATCTTTAGGCAGTTTAGATATGCATGAAATGAATAGTGAACTGTGAACTTAATGGAAATATATACAGCATTTGAAATGATACTGTAATTCTTGATTTATATAAAATTTATTATTAAAGATACTTAGATAAATGATAGAAGGGAAGATCTGATCAACTATTGCCAGCTCTTAGATTTCTATTGCTTTGAACCCAGCAGTGCTGCCTCATACAATGCATATTTAGCCATCTATTATCCAAAACTTGATTGATGGAAATTTGGAGAGATCTGTTGACCATCTGCCAAGACAAACATTAACAAATAAAATAAGGGAGTAAAGAATATGTACATCTCAATTACAGACTAAACATAGGTAAATGTCTATGGCAAGGAAGTTCAGCAAATAAATTCATTCATTAGATTCCAATTTATATTCTTGTTTTAACTTCTAAAAAATTGTTTGCCTGGTCTAATGTCCTTTCTTTCAATTATAGTCATTAGTACCTATCAACATTAATAATGGACTTGAAATTGGTAATTAAGTTACATGTTCACACTCTTATTGCAAAGCTGTTATAGATAAGTTGTATTTATAGAGGCTGTGTGAAAGAAGAAAAAGGCAAAGATTTGGTTCTAAATGCCCTGGGCTTAATTGTCAGGGCTACAATCAAACTATGTGACTGTGGATAAGCAGAACTCTGAGAGCCTTGGTGTCCTAATCCATAAATTGATACAGCATCCCCAGGATCAGGGTGTGTGTCCAATGAGATAACTTATAAACGACTTCTGAAGTGGATTGGCGATTATTGCCTGTTAGGCACCTTCCTAGTGTTTTAATGTTACACCTCTAAGATTTTGTTCTTAAAAATACACATTTACCATTTGAAGATGTATTCAGAGTATTTGGGGTCATCACATTAACATCCAGGAGTGAGGGGTGTCGAACGTCCTGCAAGATATAAGACGGTCCTGCCCAAAAAGGTGTCCTCTTACAAATATCAGCAAGACCTCACTGATAATCATGAAATGGCATCTTTCAACACGAATTTATTTAAGTACTGAGTCATGTAATTCAGCCCTGATTATAGATAGCAGAGGAGTTTGGTGAAAAGATGGAGAGTGTATGAGGCTGATGCAATCAGAGAAGTCATCATAGAAGAGGTAACATTTGAAAAGGCTCTGGAAGAATAAGTATAATTCAAAAAATTAAAGTCAATAGGAACAACATACCATGCTACCATGCATAAAAGATGAAAGATTATGGCTGGGGTAAGAGTGTATGGGCTTGCAGAGGGACAAGGAGGGTTTCATAGCATGGGGCTTTTATGAATGGAAAAACTTCATTAAGTAAAATGAATGAAGCATTTGGGAGAGTGGGAAAAACTAATTTTTAATCAATAGAAGTGTGTGAGAGAGGGAGAGCTGGGAATGGGGGGGTGGGCAGAGAGAGAGAGAGGGAGAGGTGAGAACCAGCAAGCCTGAGACTGTGGAAGCTCCCAATTATCAGCCAGAGAAAGGAGTTTAAACTTAATGAAGAGACAACAAAGAATTTGGGTGGTGAGCAGGGTGCAGTAATGATGACTGGTGTTTGGGAATGAGAAATCTGACAGCTGTGGGTGAGGCAGATTTGACGAGGGAAAGACTGATGCCAGAAAGGCCACTTTGAAAGTTGTTGGTAGAGATACAAACATAAGGTAGTAAGCTTCTCCAACAGGAAAACTTAAAAGTAAGGTATAAACAAGAGATCCTTCAAAGAAAGGCTGAAGTGTGAACATGTCAGTCACAAAAGATGAAGAGAGGGCAATTCACTCTGGGGCAAGGCTCCTGAGCCTAGTGGAACCAGAGGCCCTGATGAGTGGGACTGAGAGCTATGCAGTCTGTTCTCTCCAAAGTTAGTGCTCCTTGATCTGGACTTTTCCTTTTTGGAAATGGCTCTTGCCTTAAATGTTACAAAAGTTCAAACCGTCACCTTCTATAACATAAATACTTTTATTTTAATATTTCTCTGCATTTTTTCTTTTAGCAAGTTTAATTTACATTCTAATAAATACCAGTCTAGGTCAGGTCTTTCTCACCAAGTTTTTAAAGTCAAATGTGCATCGCCTAAAGGAACCACATTTACAAAAGAATTAAAAGAGCATTTACATGTAAGGGGCAGATGTGAATTTTTTTTGTTTGCAGAAAATCCAGGCCAGAATCCTCTACTCCTATTATTCACAGTCTCAATTATCTTTAGGAAACACTTGAATATTGGATAAATTCAATGAAATAAGTTACTCAAACTTACAGCTTGGACAAAAAATTATCTAATAGACTAAATATTTTGCTTTGGAGCTGTTTGTTTTGATTTTGAGGAGAAATTGTTTAAATGATCGGATTTGTTGCACTGCAGTTCTATCCCCACAATGCCAAAAGATTCTCCAGTTCAGACAGTTGAGGTGTTCAGCATTATGGAGACACAATTTCTTGAATTAGATATTTTGTTATTTTGGAAGCATGGAAGCACCTATACATCTTGGTATACATTAAATGTACTCATCCTAAATACTGATTTACAAAAGGTGCAGTGATATGCAGAATACTTTATAGATCAGACTTTGTTTCATTTTTAGTGGAGTCACTCTAACTTTTTTTTTTCTTGCAACAAAACTGGTAGGGGAAACTGTGTTACACAGCCTTAATAGAATCCCCAGGAATTTATGGGAAAATTTTTGTTCTGAGTTTTATTTGACAAATCAAATCTGGAAAGTATCAATCTTTGTTTCCAAAAAAAAAAAAGTCCTTGTTTTTTAAAGATTCATTTATTTATTTGAAAATTGGAGTAATACAGAGAGAGAGAATCTTCTACCCTCTGGTTCACTCCCCAAGTGGCCACAACCGCCAGGGCTAAGCCAGGATGAAACCAGGAGACAGGAGTTTCATCTGGGTCCCCTGTGTGAGTAGCAGGGGCCCAAGCACTTGCTATTCCTAGGCCATTAGCAGAGAGCTGAATTGGAAGTGGGGCAGCCAGGACATTAACTAGCACCCATATGGAATGCTGGCATCACAAGAGGCGGCTTTACCAGCTACACCACAATGTTGACTCCTTCCAAAAATTTCTTAAAAGCCTTCCACCTTACTAGAAAGGTGTCGGCAGCTCAATAAACAAAAGTGACTTTCTTTTTAAAAGCAATACAATCCTGGCTGGTGCCGCGGCTCACTTGGCTAATCCTCCACCAGCGGCACCGGCACCCCGGGTTCTAGTCCCACCCGGTTGGGGCTCTGGATTCTGTCCCAGTTGCTCCTCTTCCAGTCCAGCTCTCTGCTGTGGCCTGGGAGTGCAGTGGAGGATGGCCCAGGTCCTTGGGCCCTGCACCTGCATGGGAGACCAGAAGGAAGCACCCGGCTCCTGGCTTCGGATCGGTGCAGCACTCTGGCCGCAACGCGCCAGCCATAGTGGCCACTTGGGGGGTGAACCAATGGAGAAGGAAGACCTCTCTCTCTCTCTCTCTCTCTCTCTAACTCTGCCTGTCAAAAAAATAAAAAAATAAATAAAAGCAATACCATCCTTTTGTTGTTAGTGACAATGATGGTTATCACAGTGATATAAGAGCAATCATGCATATTATAGGTTATACAGAAAACTAGAAATAACACTTTACCACACTCCACTAAACCAGTATCATTATAATTTGGTTATATTTTTTCTTATGTTTTCACTGGATCTTTTTTATATTTGTAGTAAAAATGTAGACATAATTTTATATCACACAAAATGCTGAAATTAATATTCTCAAAATGAAAAAAGCAGAGTAAAAGAAAGTGATTCGGATTGGGTTGCTTTGCAGCCTCAGTTATCTCATGACCGAAATGGGGAGAACAATTACCTCACAGCTTTGTTGCTGACATCAAGTGGCATCAGACTAAGTCCATTTTTGTTCTCCCACATGTCCAGCCACTTCTTAGGGACCTACATCTCCCTGGGTACCCTCCTGACTCTCTCTTCAGGAATCTGCAGTCATACAATGTGCGCATGGACAATTAAGACAGAGAAACGGTCTCCATGTGTCTTCTGTATGCTCCTCCTTCTTCCCTCCAATGCTATTGACTTTTTAAACAAGACATCTGAAAGAAGAATATGTCTTTTAAGACACAAAGGGAAGGAAGCATTGTTGCAGACAGACAGGAGGACTGGCACTCAGAAACTTAGAGCCCTTTGGGTTTTCTGACTTAAGTAACGGATAATTGCACCACCTCTAATAGAACCCTTGCTCAATTCAGTCCCCACCTTCCCAGTTAGCTTAATCAATGATTAACCTTACAAGGCAAATTAATGACACTAAACTCAGCAGCATTAAAACTAAATTAGAAATTTCCCAAGTTTACTGGGGCTATTTTACAGCTTTATTTTAATTTTTAATTGTTTTATTTATTCCAGTTGACTGGGTTCAACTAACTATATGCAAAGGTCCCTAAATTGGAAATAAAAAAGTGCAATTTTTGTCACTTAGCACCCAGGTAGCTAAATGTGCCATTTTACTTTTATTACTAAAGAATAATTTTCCATTTTGCTTCACAATCATGTATACAAGAACATGTTTAATGTATAGCTCATAAATTGACACAGGGGTGCTCCCCTGCAGTTTCATGCTTTTGTTCTTTGTTTCAGGTGAGCATACACTGTTCATGCCCAATTTTATATCTACAAGTTTGAGCCATAATTCCACCAGTAGAGAAAAATGAATTATCTCAAATACCTAGAGACAGGAAAAACTGCAGTCGTACAGAATTCTCAATTTGGCCATGCAAAAAACATCTTAAAATCAGTCAAACTTGAAAATGACAAACTGCTTTACTTTGTACTTCTTAATACAGCGTCTTGTGAATTCTTCAAAATGCAGGTATCCCAAGTTCCAAACGGACAAAAGGTTAATCTGTAACTCTGTTCTTGTTGTTCTTTACTATTTGTTATTAACTGCGGGAAAGGAACTATATGAAGCTAGAACTAGGTCAGTATTAAACACATTTTACAGTAGGCCAGTTAGATTCAATATCCCCCCAATTTGGTTAAATATTCATTCAGATCTCTGAAAGCACCTTGCAACAGCCTAGGTGTGGAGGTCACAAGGATCCATCAAAACAAACTCATCTTCGAAGAGTCCAAGGCTAATGAACACAACCAACCCAGAGCAGACCGTTATATTCCAACAGAGAGGACATAGCATCCATGAGGGGAGAAGTGAAAATGGAAGGGAATGGAGGTAAACTTTATGAAATACGTGATATGTGAGGGGGACCTGAAAGACAGACAGAATATCACAAAGCAGCGATGAGGAGATGGCAGAAAAGGAAGAAATGTCACCAGAAAGGAGAGAGGAGGTGGCAGAGGACTGGGCGTATCCAGAGATGGAATTATTCAGTATTGTTGAAGGGGTCTGTGGAAGGGAAATGTCTGGAGAGGGAAGGGAAGTCTGAACCAGACTGTAGTGTGGCCATGCACAATTCCCATCCCTCCTCCCCAGCCCGGCCCCTTTGTCATTTCATATACTTTCCTCCATATCTGTGCTTATAGCTGCTGCCTATGAGTCTACAGTATATACGGCTCCAGAAATGACATCTCCTGTCCCATACATGCAATTGCTTCTTGGATGTAATGTAATTATATCAAACTCACTGGTTTCTTTCATAAATGTCTCTTTTTCTTCTTTTCTGTTCTTTTTATTTCTCTTTATTTTTCTTCCTTTCTTTCTCCCTTCCTTCCTGTTGTTCTTTCCTGTTTTAGGTTCACAAACTATAGACCTGGGAATCCTTTTCTATTTTTTTTTTTAATCCAAATATTTCCCAACCAGATCTAAGCAATAACCAAGCCCTAGTGATTCTGGCTGGTAACTCCCCCAGCTGGCCTACTTCTCCACTTGCACTGCCATTGCCTGCAGTTGCCACCTCTCACTGCCCTACTTCACTAACACCTCACCAGCCTCTCTGGCTCCCGGTCCTCTCTCCTCCAAATCATCCTTTGTGTTACCAACCAAGGGATCTCTCTAACAGAGATATATTACCAAAATAAATTTTAAAGTCCACTGAAGCCTGGAGTTTCAACTGCTTAGCATAACAAATAAGATCTTGGCTCCTTCCAACATTTTCAGCTTCATCTCTTGTGCTCTCCCAACTTTATGCTCCAGGAATACTGAATTATTTGCAGTTCTTTGAACATGCTGTGTTCTCTCAGCCTGAATGCTCTTTATCTGGCAAACTCCCAACTGTTTTTCAAGCCTCCAATCAAATAATGCCCCATGCAAACATCAAATCTTTCCTGAGTTTCTCAAATTTATGTACCTGGACCTCGCAGCATAACTATTTAGATGTTCTTCCTATGTTTCTATAGTCCTTTGCATATAATTCAAGTTTAGTATTTCTTCTGGACCATAATTATTAACCTGCCTGTCTCTCTACTGCCACTAATATCCTTAAGAGCAAACTTTGGTATATAGTAGGCTCCCAAAATGTTTATAAATGTATTGGTGTGCTGCAGCCAAAGAGTATGGGCTTTCAAGATCAAGTTGTTGGACTGTCATCCCCATGCCACTTTCAAGGCCATTACATTTTATTACTTAAAATTAGCCATGACTGGCAGACTTATAAAAGAGAGATCAGTAAATAGGATAACCCACGCCCCCCTACTTTTGTGGAGAGATGATTGTTAAATATGTACCAGAACCTTTCTATTTATGTGTGTATAAATACAAATACATGTATGTTGTCATATGTATCAAACATATATAATTTCACATATATAATAAATTAAAGTGTGAAAGTTCAGTCAAAGCCAACACTCAGTTTTGCTCCCTGAAAAATTATTTATGTCATATCCTCCAATTTTAATTAAAATGTATTTTCTTTTATCAAATGCATTTTGAATTCCTAAATATCCAAAGTCAACTAGCCAGAATGGTGGTGATTTTGTTAGTAGATAAGACATTTTAGGAAGATTCTTTCCCTTTCAAAGGGGGAAATATTTACTTACAAACACAGCAGACAGAAAATAATTCACCTTGTTATACAAAATCACGTTGATTTTCTTGTTATCCTTTAAAATCTTCTCCATCAGAGAGCTCTCTGAGGCAGAAGGGGCAGAGAGACAGAGGGATGGCAACCCGGGGGAGGAAAACAATCCAAGCAGAGATTTAAAGAAGAGAATAAATCTACTTGAGTGCCCTTGTGTGACTGCTTTCCTGAAACAATTTGCACGCATTCTCTTCCTTCGGAAGGAACTATCTCCACTCTGCTCTGACAAGCTTTCAACACCCTCTAAAATGTGACATTTCATCATATTCCTGGCACTGTTCATCCACTGTCTCGTTAATTCAATGAAGATTCATTGAATGCCAGTTTCATACCTGATATTCTTCTAAAGAACCAGTGATAGTCACCAGCTTATCAAATTTTCAATAAAATACAAGAGATTTGATATTTAAATATTTAGAAAACACAAGATTAGGCTGTCCAGCATGCAGAAGGAGCAGCAGCAAAGGGCGAATACTGTACTTAAGACTGGAGAGCAAACCCCCAATGGAGTAAGTCACTCTCACTCATGAAGAATGAGTTGACATTCACCAGGCCAACATGAGAAGACGACTTTCATGTCAACAGAACTAGTCATTTAAGTCACCAAACTCGGCCCAGACAAGACCATGGAAAACCTAGTGTGTCATTTGAAGATTGGTTCTAAGGTGCTAGGGAACCATAGGTGGTCTTTCAAAAAGGCAGTGGTAAATGATATTTGACTTTGAGAAATTTGCTATTAAAATTGTCTGATGGGGCCAACCAGGAACCTGGGAAACAGGAATGAAGTTGCTGCAATCAATCAAGGAACGCATGAATTCAGGGACAGCATTAGGGATTGTTAGGATAGAATGTATGTAGATGAAAAATATTCAGAAGGCAAAATCAGAATGATTTCAGAACTAATTAGGTAGATAAAGAACAGAAAAAATTCCTAAAGGGAGTTTAGGTTCTTAGCTGGGGCAGTCTATGGTTTATTAAACACAGCACAGAATACAAAGGGACGAGCAGTACTATTTATATTTCTCTCTTCTCCACAGATTCAGACACATTGAACAAGAATTTCCCGCACATGCCAAGTTCATTAGTACTTTATGACTTTGCTCATGCAAATTCTCCCCGCTTGTAAAGTCCTTGCTCTTGGCACTTCCACACATTTCTACAATGTGCAGGTTCCCAGCACAGGCTGCAATTAGGTCAACAGATTAGGGTAGACTGGGAGGCAGGTTGAGCATGAGCTCTAGAATCAGAAAAGCATAAACTCCAATCCCAGCTCTTTTAATGCTTGTGTCTATGGCTTTGGGTAAGTCATTTTATTTCTTGATACTTTAGTTTGTTCATATATAGGGTGAGATACTAATAATTCTCACTCATAGAGTGTGAGGAAATGACTAGTTCATCATAAACATTCAAAAATATTACTGTGGTTAAATTATAGATTTCAAATATCATGTACTCTTTCCTTATTCATAAAGCAATAAAAATATAAAATGGTCGTACGTTCCTGAAGAAGACAACAAAATTTATAGGTTATAACAGAGGCAGATCTTGCAGGGCTCTAACAGCATATTAATAAGATCAAATCAGTAAATGCTTCCTGCACTCAAACTGTGTGCCCAGAGAGAAGTACAACACCTAATGACACACAGAACAGAAGCTAGACATTATTCACTTTTTATTATGTGTTCTGTACTATTCAAAGTGTTTTACATAAACTCAGTAAATCTTAACAACAATCCTGGAAAGTACAGACTTATAGATGATAATTTGGTGGCATTGAGATGCTGCAAAACATGCCCTGAATCACTCACACAACTAGTTGTGGCAAAGCCGGGACTTGAACTCAGCACCTCCGCTCCAGAGTTTACATAATGTCAACCACTAGGACAAAGAACATTAAAAAAAAAAAAAAAAGATGAGATTGGTGGAGGTTACAGTAAATTTTCTTGGAACTGATAGGATACAGTATAGAGGTTAGGTTAGTAATTGAATAGAATGAGAGAAGAGAAGTTGTTATAAGAGAAGTAAAGGGAGGATTGAGAAGATATGATGGCATTGTCAATGGAAAAAATGGAATTAAAATAAACATGTTCTGCCAGAGGAATGGTGGTGAGATTATCCAAATATGTTACAGAGACATGAAAAATAAATTTGGAGAATGGATAGGCTGAGATTGGATCAATGATGTCAGGACACGAAGCCCAAAATCACCTCCAAGAGCTGCCTCGGTTTCTTCATCATGCTGTTGAGCAATGCCCATGACAATCACATTCCTTAGATGGTGACTACGTTATCCTTGGAGTTCCCATTCCAAATGTGCTCCCAGTGATCTCTGCCTATCCATTTGCAGGACATTAATCACGTCCCTCCTTTGATTCTTGAAATGCCTATTTCAAAACTCACTCTCAGGTAGTTGTTATCTGCCACCCCTCCCGCAACACACACAGAAGACACCCAACATCTTTTCTATTGTTTTTGCCTCTGTTCCAGTCTCATCATTTCCCTTTTGTACTGTAGGTGAAAAGGCTGGTTTTCTGCCTCCCCAAAGTTTCAGTGAATTCATAACCAATATCTGTGACTCTTAAATGTTATCTTCTAATTCATTTCCTAGAGTGCTGATACAATCATCAAAATCGCAGACTTGATACCATCGCTGTGCTGCCTGAAATCCTTCACTATTCTCATTTCTTATCTGTTGAAATCTCAGGTTGCTACCATGCCCTACATTTATGATCTGTTCCCTAATGATTGCCCAGGATGTCGCCTTCCTTCCCCCAATATAATCCTTATCTGTTATACTCTAGCATACCTCCAAGCCAGTGGGCATATTCCCCCAAGTTTTAAGCCATCTAATTGACCTAATACTTCCAATTCAGCCTCTAATGGGTCACTTCTCAGAGCAGGCTCCCCTGATCTCCACTGCCAAGGTCTGGTGTTTCTTCCTCTCTGTTGTAGCACTGTGTGCTCTCATCTGTCCTACTAATCATGGTTTTGTTAATGACCTGTTCCAATGGCTGTTTTCACCACAAGATTGTCCACATCACCACTGCAGAAACATCAGCCCATTAATCTTTGTGTCCATGGTGCCCCACTCCATATGCTTAGGAACATATTGATAAATGACTAGAACAGCATGGAAGTGAAGAAAAAAGTGAAAGAATCAAATATGACTTGAAAGAGATTTTTCAGAAGTTACTGAAAGACATGTTCAGGGAAAGGTATTTAAAACACTGCTAGGGGAATGAGTGTTTAGCTCTGTGTTAAGGTGTCTGCATCCTGTACAGGGGTATCTGGGTTCAGGTCCTGGCTTTCTTCTTGACTCCAGATTCCTGATAATGCAAACCCTACAAGGTAACAGTAATGGATCAGGTAATTGTGTTCCTAGCACCCATGTGGGAGACTTGAACTGTGATCTTACCTTCTGGTTTTAGCCCTGGCCTATTGCCTACATTTGGGCAGTGAAACAGCAGATGGAAGCACTGTCTTTCTCTCTACCCCTGTGACTCTCTGCTTCTAAAATAAATACATTTTAAATTTAAAAAAAAATCAGAAATGTTCAATTTGAGATGAGAAGTAGCTGTATGGAGGAGTTGGAGATATTAGATAGTGAATGATCAGAATCAGATATGTAGATTTGAGAATCACCAAAATAATGGAAAGGAACTATGACAAGGATTCTAAGTTTTTTTCTATTTATTTGAAAGGTAAGGCAGGGAAGTGGTGAGAGCAAGAGTGCTGCCATCTGCTGGTTCATTCTCCAGATGGCCACAATGGCCTGGGCTGGGCCAGGCTGAAGCCAGGACCCTGAAACTGCTTTCAGGTCTACCATGATGGTGGCAGGGGCCCATGAACTTGAGCCATCTTCTGCTGTATTCCCAGCCACATCAGCAGGAAGCTGGATTGGAAGTGGAGCAGCTGGGACTCCAATCAGCACTTAGACAGGATGCCAGTGTTGCAAATGGTGGCTTAACCTGCTGTGCCACAACACTAGCCCCATGAGGATTCCGTTTTTAAAAATGGGAGGACAGATTAATAAAAATTGAGATCTAGAAGAATGCTTTTATTTCAGAGGCTAAAACAGAGTTGGGTACTTTGCTAGAAATAAAAAGACCCATTTTCTCCTCTTGGAATATGGCCAGGTGAACAAAGATAGATTTTAGTGGGTACTCCCACTTGGGAAGGAATGTGAGGACAGAAGTATTAGTCAAAGTATGAGGAAAGTTGCTGTTAAAAGAATAAGTGGATTTATCTAAAACAAAAGTCATGGCCTGGCCACCAGAGTCAGGCACAACGCTTGAGAGCTATGTGGAGACACAGGAGAAAAACTTGAAAAAAATGTAAATTAAATTAGACCTAAAAATTAAACAAGGCTATGCATATGCACATGAAATAAAGTGAATAAGACACTTGATAATCATATTTAGTAGACATAAAAATAATATCCTAGAAAAAGAACTAAACTGGGGCCGGTGCCGTGGCTCAATAGGCTAATCCTCCACCTAGTGGCGCCGGCACACCGGGTTCTAGTCCCGGTCAGGGCGCCGGATTCTGTCCCGGTTGCCCCTCTTCCAGGCCAGCTCTCTGCTGTGGCCCAGGAAGGCAGTGCAGGATGGCCCAAGTCCTTGGGCCCTGCATCCCATGGGAGACCAGGAGAAGCACCTGGCTCCTGCCTTTGGATCAGTGCGGTGCGCCGGCCACAAGGCGCTGGCTGTAGCGGCCATTGGAGGGTGAACCAACGGCAAAAGGAAGACCTTTCTCTCTGTCTCTCTCTCTCACTATCCACTCTGCCTGTCAAAAAAAAAAAAAGAAAGAAAGAAAGAAAGAAAAAGAACTAAACTTCCATAAACAACACTGGTGACTCCACTGTACCCTTGAATAGTTTGCCCAGAAAAAAAATCATATAGTAACTTTAAAGCCTCCTATGCTCCCCCATTTGGGACCTTAGTTGTTTGAGCGTGATGGAGGTTTATGGCTATGGGAGAACTCAGTGTATTTTCTGCAGGCAGAGGTAACTTAGTTTTGAAAATAAGAAAGTGACTCAGGGAGAAATGTGGCAGCGTTGTGAGAGTGAGAGAGGACATAGGCAAGGCAAAGGCGGAGCAACCCATGCATTTTTCAAGATCATTTGTAAAGTCAAGTGGCTCAAGCCCCCACAGATATGCGGCACTGAACCTTCTGCCACACTTTCTTGGATGGGAGTTCAGCTTTGTGGTTGATTCCTCTTGGTAAACATTTGAAAGATTATACAGACTTAAAATTTTGGTTGGTGGACGGTAGAGGGGAAGAATGCACTAATCCATTTTCTATTTTACCAGGAAAGATAGGAATAGGCTCAGATCCAGGGTAAATTTACAAGAGAAATATTTAACTAGAGATTATAAAGTACTAGGATGAACCTCCAGGGATTTCTGTAGGAATCCATTAGACAGCTCTCTGAAAAAGTTAAAAGCAATCAAATCAATTCTTATGTATAAACCAACTACAGTGCACAGTGGAGGTGCTTTCCTGGAATTAAGTATGGTCTGGTTAAATTATTACAATCCCTTCCAGCACTTAATTACATGGGTTGGGAAAACAGGCAAAGTAAAGAGCAGATACACATATTCAGGACAGATTTTCACTTCCTCACCAATGCTTTAAAACCTCTTCTCTGCCAGGCACTGTGTTCATCCCTAGGATATGAAAATAAATGAAGAGTTTTTCTCAGAGGAAGTTCAAAGTCTAATAGGAAAAGCAAAGTAAACTGATAAGCTATAAAGGAATGTACTAGCGTGGTGAAAAACACAGATTAGTGGCTCTTGATCTGGAAGGTTGGGTAGAGGTGGTCATCAGAAAGGCTTTCTGGAACCAAGGACTCCTAAATTAAGCCTTGTGAATTAGCAGACATCTTATAGATGAAGAAGGAAAGCGGTGTCTGCAGTGGGAACATTACAGGTGAAGGCTAGAAATACAGACTTATCCAAAGAACCTCAAGTATCTCATTAATGCTGAGTAACCAAAGATGAAACTAATGAGGTAAGTAGAGACCAGGAAAGAAGGTGGTTAGTATACTGAGGGATTCAGACAAGATTCTAAAGGCTGTGGAAAGCCACTGGGAGATTGCCAGGCAGGGAGTGTTATAACCAGATTTATGCTTGAAGAATATCACTGCTTTCCATATAGGAAAATAGTTGGTCCAAAGTCAGGGATTTTAGTTAGGAGAGGACTGCAATAACATGAGCACAATGATAATCACCCTGTGTATGCCTAACATGACAAGGTAAATAGCTATTAGTAGAGAAAGAAATATGTACAATCAGAATAGAATCAGTAAAGTTGGTGTGAGTAGATGTGAGAGAGGAAGGCAAAGGTGGCTCTCTTGAATCTTTGAGAGCAAAAGTGGTGTGACAGCCAAGAGATTAAATTCTGGATCTAACCCCCTGGGATAACATCCTGGATTGCCAATGATTATGTGATGTGAACCAGTTAATTTGCAACCTTGAGCCTTAGTTGATACACTGTGAAAATGGTGATGATAACAGCACCTATCTCTCAAGGTAGTTATTAGGACTTGCTGCAAACAAACAAACTCTTTATAAAGTACATATCACAGTTCCTGGAATATAGAAATAATAAATTTTATTTACTGCTATTATTAAGTGGATAATGTCATTTACCTGAATGGGGACAGTAAGTGGAGGACAAACATTTCCTTGAGGTGAAAAAGTTTAGCTTACTGTATTTGAAGTATCTACAGAAGACAAAGACAGAATCAGAAATACAGATTTAGAGCTCAAAAGAAATAAGTAGCCTGCAGACATAGATTTGGAAGCAATTAGCATACAGATCATTTATTAAAGAAACCAGAGTAATACCATCCCGGGAGGCAATTTTGTGGACTAGGAAAGAAACACTGAGTAGCTAGAATTCTAGGGAGAATAAGAGCCTGTGAGATAAACAGAGAAGGAATAGGCAGAGACAGAGGAAGGAAACAAGAGAAAAGTCACAAAGACCAAAGAAGGAGTCTATTTTAAAGGCAGTCAATGGAAAACATCAACGATAGGGTCTAAAAATGCATTGGAAAATTTTGCAAGTGGTTTCCTTAAAGCATCAAGGAAATTAGACTGCGTGGATTTGATGGAGGAGGATGTATGATGGGTGGAGGAAACTACAAAGAGGTCAGGAATCGATCTCTGTTATAACAGCCTTGATTGTGATAGAGAAAGTAACAACTGGAGAAATAAATATAGGGTGTTTTTGTATCACTTTGCTTTACTTCTTAAGTTGGAAGAAACCTGAGCCTGTTTAAGTCTTGATAGGAAAGAGCTAGTGGATTAGAAAGAATTATTTGGAGAAACATGAGTAAGACTCAATATCGATAGAAAATAGTTTCTGAGGAGGCAAGAAGTGATATGATAGGGGCCATCATTCTTTTCTTTTTCAGTGAGGTTTGGGTCAAGTTTACTGAGGCATGTGCTGCACACAGCAGGGTCTGGTACATAGAAGTACCTAATAAATGTTTTTTTCAGTAAATAAGTAGATAAATGAATGTGTTCTAAATGAATGGATTAAAAAGGGAGTGAATAAGATACAAGGAAAAGAGATAAGGATGATCATGGTTGCTGATGAATTTTAGATTAGAAGGCAGAATGTTCTCATTAGATGGTCTCTATTTTCTCCATGAGATAGAACAGGAAGTCATGGGCTGAGAATGATGAGATTAATGCCAGGGAAAGGGGACAAGAGTAGAAGCATGGATGTTCATTGTGGGAAATGGGAGAGGTAGGTGATTGGTGAAATGATAATGATTAGATTCCAATAGTGTTTTTTTAAATGAACTAGTGTGATAGTAAATTACATTTGATATGAATTTCTTAATAATATCTGAACATGTTCCAGTTGTCTTTTCTGGGACTCATTCTCAATAGTCCACATTTAAATGAGCCATTTCATTGACCAGAAAGCTACCTGGCATGGTCCTCAAGGTTGTTACTGTTCTGCCGCAGCAAGTGACACATCCACAGCCAGGATAATTTCTCATTTAGCATCCTATTCCCCTTCATTGAGGCAAAGATCTTATGATAAAGGGCCAGACTGGATTAGATTGGAAGTATTACCACAGGGCAGAGACTTCTTCATCTGCTAAAAGTTTGCATCGGAAGCCCTGACTCCAAATCAATAAAACCAGATGCTTCAATAAATCCCTTACTCAAAGCCATTGTGAACAAGACCAGCTCATAGGAAACAACTCCTTCTTCACAATCTTGAGCCAGCTCTCTCCTTTATCAACATCCCCAGATGAACATCTGAGCTACACAGTCTGTTTTTCATTTCCACTTTATCTTTGAAAAATTCTGGAAACACATTTAGAAGCAATTCGCCTTGGGACAAAAGCAGCACATTCCGTTTCGCACCTGGTTGTTGACTTCACATTGCTGCTGACTTTACCTCAATGGAATATGGTGTCATGAGGCTTGAACACTTAATAAACAGGGATCGACACAATCAAGGGTGCTTGACTCTTCTGGTTCATAGGCAAGTGTCTGGCTTTTTGTTCCTCACTGAGACCCTTGAGAGTACTATAGGCAAAAACTAAAGTACTAAAGGCTTCCGCTATCAATGTCCTGCCCTCACACTTCAGCATCATACAGGATGTTTGTTTATTCCTGGGGGAGCTCTCTGAACTCAAGGAGTCTGTGTCAGTCACTCAAAATCCAATGCAGACCAAAATTCAGACAGGAGGGAAACTGCCGTTATTGACCATGGCTTTTAAGCTAATGAATAGCGGTTTCTGTTGCTGGCTCCTCCTCAACTCTAGCTATTTCATCAGAATAATTAATCAAGAGAGGTTATTAAATCATCCAGGCTATTGTCCCCATAGTAAATATGCTTTAAAATAGACAAATACCTATGCATATACTCCAAGTAGAGAAAGCAATTTTTATTTTTTAAAAAATGTAATGATAAACACTTAGGCACCAGAAAAAGAAACTCCTGTCCTTATCATGCCCTGGTAGTCAAGACATAAACTTCAGGACTGCAACAGAATGAATTATCTCACATAATTTCAGTGGTCATTAAGAAGATCTTGGCAGCATTTTTGGAAGGAGCATTAATTTTTGCAAACTGATTCCTAAATGTAAACCCACTGTCAGATAATGCTGCCTTCTTTTAGAGAATTACAGCGTGAAGCTCTTATAATTAGAATCCTATTCATTCAATAGAGTCACCTTTTTGCCTGAGCTAAACTGACCCAACATGATCCTGAAAGCTATTTTTTTTCTTTTGTAGCAGTGAGAAATATAAAGCATTCTTTCAAAAGCACTGATAATTTATCATAAAGGCAACTTGAAGAATGTTGATTAGCAAGCATAAAATTCAGAAAGCCATTTTCCCTAAAGAGTAGTAGAAATGCCTGCATTCAGAGGTAAAACATCTTGGTAAACTGTTATATAGTGGCACCAGGGGAAATGCTGTGTGCAAAAGCCTTTGTAATGAGTAGCTATTTCCTCATAAACTGATGAGTTAATATTTCATATATTTGCTGTGTTCACCATCATCATAAAGATTCAAACATATTATATCTTAACAAGGTGTTATAAATTTGTTGTTCACATTTATTTCACTCCAAAATTCCTGAAGAATAGGACATTTTCCCTTCACTTTTAAAGGCATATCCCAATACAAATTCTAACGAGAGGGCGAGATTTCAGACTCCCCAGACACCATGGAGACTTTTGAACATTTCTCCAACTGATTCTTAAAACCCTCCTCAAAGCCTCTCCATCCACTTGTATTCCAGCTTAGATTCTTCAGTTAGTATCATGCAACAGACTACGTGTTTGGTCTTCCTCCAAAACAACACAGCCTGGAAAATAGTCTATCCCACCTGCGTAAGTGTCAAATCATTAACCAACTTTTATGATAGATGATACTACTGAGCTCTTATTATGTGCCCAGCATGGTGCTAAGACATTTTTACCCATCATCTCACTTGCACCCAGGGTGTAGTCATAATGTATGCTATCAACTTCAAAATGGGGGCTGACATTTAGTGACATTAAGCTTAAAGTCATTTAAAAAAAATGGAGGAGCAAGGAGTTTAAACCTAGTGTCTAATTCAAAGTCTCTGGCAGCAACATTATACTCCATATCTTCACATACCTGCCCATGGTGCTAGTATCTCAGTGATGAGATACAGAGTGAGCCATATCTTCACAAGATAAATGGGATTTATTACATGTGTGACAATTAAATTCATGCATTCATTCCATAATAATGCATTGAATACCTGTTTGAATGTTCCAGGCACTATTTTAGACCTTGGGAACACAGCAATGAACAAATCAGACAAAAATCTATTCTAAAGAATTTACCCTCTAAGACAAAGGTAGGAAACAGGGAGTAAAGAGACAAATACATATATCATATGAAATTGTGGCATATCCTATTGTGGATAAAAATCAAAAAGAAAAGGGGGATAATGAAATGCTGAAATGGAATACAATTTTAAATAGGATAGTCAGATATATTAAATAATAGCCTCTTTTCAGAGTATGATATTTTGATTCTCTATACAGACACTAGCAAATGGCATTTATAAATCAATGCTCAAAACTCAACACAGTTTTTCCCACTGGTGCAATATTAAAATCCCAAGTGGACTTATAGAAGTCATTTGATTTTTATGTGCAGGAAGTATAGCATTAGTGATACTATTCAATTATATTTCATAAACTTTTATAACACCCATTCTAAATGAAAATGTATTCTGATTCATAACTGAAGTGTTTCTTGGTGTTGGAATAGGAACCTTTTGGTGGATCTGTGATTAAGAGAAGTTACTGATAATTGTTCCTACATCCAGGTACAGTGTTAATTCTCTCCATTTTTGTGAGAAAGTATGACAGTCTTGCTCAAGTCCTCACCTGGGACTAAGAAACAGTGACCTTTTCAGAGACAAATCAGAGAAGACTCTTCTACCCAGTTCAAATCTTCATTTTACCCTTAGTATGTGGTGTATGAATTTCTTCAAGTGTGAAATGGAGATAATAATAGTACCTTGTGCATAATGATCTTGTCTAAATATGATAGTACGTAAGTGAAGCACTTAGAACACAGCTTGATTCACAATAAGAACTGAATATTTACTACTAATAGGTTTCAAAAATAGCTTTAACTTTTCAAGAATTGACTATGTTTTGAGAACTGGCAGGAAGAACTTAACATTCTTACATTTATCTATACGGCAACCATGCAAGATAGGTCAAGTTACTGCTTCCATTTTACTAAAGAGAAAGCTAAGAATCAGAAATAGTAATGGGTCCAAATGGTAACAACTGTCAAGTGCTGGAGACAGGCTACTAGCCCAGCCTGGCTGCCATAGAAGAAGAGAGTCTTTTGTATTGCAGTATTAGGAAAGTCTGAGTGACAAACCCAGGGACTGGTTTATTTGGGACCAAGACAGCCAGCTACCACCAATCTGTAAATATGCCTTCTTCAAGTGCCTCTTGACATGGTTTCTATATGTCTTCCAATCTAATAATTCTTAATAGTTCTCATCTTCTGGAAAAGTGGGTCTCAGGGTGATTAAAATACAGTGAAATGATTTCATGAATTTTTTTTTGTTGCTAGAGAGAAAAAGCTAACCATGAATCTGATATAAGATAAATCAAATTTTGAATAAAAACTTTAGTCCACAAGATAAGAGCCAGGATTATTTAATCTTTATTTCTCATAGGCTTTGATAATTATGTGACAGAATTGACATTTTAAGCCTAAATCATAATAGTGGTTTGAAATAGGTTGTACGTCATTTGTTTTATTAAAAATATTCAACTCTTCTGTGGTTAGCAAACTAATTATGGACCGAATTCTGACCTCCTGCTTATTTTTCTAAATTGAGTTTAAATCAATCTTAAAAGGCTATACACATCCATTTATGCATTGCCTATGGCAGATTCTTCCCTATAATGAAAGACTTTTGAGTAGTTGCAACGGAAACTGTAAGGTGCACAAAGGTTAAAATATATACCATCTGGCTCTTTTACAGTAAAAGCTTGATGACTCCTGGACTCTTCCTAATTAAGAATTTGTTTGTGAAAATATTAGATACTTAGTACAGCTACTAGTGCATGACAGGTGTTCACTAAATACGTAATAAAATCATGCTAAATAAAAATGTTTAGATTGCACAAAATCTTAGAACTAGAAAATCCAAGCTTACCACGAGCAGCCCAAGTTAGCAGCTAATGGATCCCAGGCTTTTATCTTTACTTTATATCCCCCAGAGCAAATGCTCTGTCCATTACATTGCAGAATGTTGATTCTGATGAACCCTAAGAATACAAATTTGTATTTAGATGCAGAGTGATATCAGGAAAAATAGCTTTCTATAACTTTATAAGTGACAGAGAAGTCCCAAATGATTGACTGTGACAGCAGGCAGATAAGACAGAACAGTGCCTGTCATTTGGAGGCAAATCCCATTCTACTTTGGTGTATATTAACATAGTGTCAGTCAACACCCACTAATGGGAAGTGAACTCAGCATAAATCATATTGAGTTAGTATGCCCTTAGGTCTTTAATTTCCCTACATTCTTCCTACCAATACAGTCACCAATTCTTCAATTTTGCAGAATAGCAAACTGTTCTCCAGAATATTTTATTCACCATAATTTGATCTATCATATCTCTTTTGGAGAAAGAATATTTACACACTGATTTTCATTTTTAACTTTTAACTTACAGTATTTTTTGATGCCAGACTCTGTTTCAGGAAATAAAGATACTAATATGCAATAAGTTATTCCTAACCATTGAAATCTCACACACCAGAAAAGAAACGAGACACAAAATAATATTTGGGACTAGACCAGAAATATAAAATGGCCACACAGAATTCTGTCAAAGCTGTACATCTTAGAATAGTCAATTTGTTTCTTCATTCCATCGTGTGTTCATTCATTTTCTGAATATTTATTTCATTGACTAGATGGCAGATCCTCACACAGCTTCTTGCAGATAGAGTAGAGTAAGGCTCCTCAAGGAGTGGTTATTCTCGCGAGGATAGACAATAAGTAGGTAAGTAAGTAAAACAAGATCCTTTCAGGTTGTAACCATGAATGCAAGCAAAATAAACAGAGAGAAATAGGAGCAACTAACTTGGAGGAGGACTCCTACTTACCACTCTAAAAATAGTAACTCCTCTGGATCTCTTTTTTTGTTCACCTAGAAAATGAAGTGAATACCTATGTCATAACTGCTGTAAAGATGTAATAATTCAATAAAGTCTTTAGTACTATGTTTAACATACTGAGTGTTCAATAAGGTATTACTATAGTGGTTGTCAAAGGCTTCTCTACCTTTGGTTAAATCCTCCACATTTTCCCAGTGATGGGAACTTTTACCATTCCAAATTATGTAAAATTAGCTGTCATTTGTTGAGGCCCATAATCCATGCCAGTGCTTTATATACATTTCTTTCTTCATTTTTCTTACCTGCTTTTGTTTCACAGATGAGTATACAGGAACTTAGAAGGATGAAATGTCTTGTGCTATGCCATACACATAATAAGTAGTAGAATGAGAATTAGAATGCAGCCATGTCTGTATTCTATGTATGTGTTCTCTGTATGTATGCATTCAACAGCCCATTTTCCTTTTTTTAAGATTTATTTATTTTATTTGAAAAGCAGAGTTAGAGAAAGAGAGGAAGAGACAAAGAGAGAAAGAGGGGGCTGGTGCTGTGGCACAGTGGGTTAACACCCTGGCCTGAAGCTTCAGTATCCCATGTGGGTGCCAGTTCAAGACCCAGCTGCTCCATTTCCAATCCAGCTCTCTGAAGTGGCCTTGGAGAGTAGTGGAAGATGGCCCAAGTCCTGAGACCCTGCACCCATATGGGAGACCAGGAGGGGCTCCTGGCTCCTGGCTTCGGATCCGCACAGTTCTGTGTTGTGGCCAATCGGGGAATGAACCATCAGATGGAGGACCTCTCTCTCTCTCTCTCTCTCTGCCAATCCTCTCTCTGTGTAACTCTGACTTTCAAATAAATAAATAAATCTTTAAAATATATATATATATATATATATATATAGAGAGAGAGAGAGAGAGAGAGAGAACTTCCATCCACAGGTTCATTCCCCAAATGGCCACAAGAGCCAAAGACGGGAGCTTCATCCAGCTCTACCATGTGGATGCAGCGGCCTAGGGCCTTTGGCCATCTTCCAGTGCCTGAGTAGAGAGCTGGATCATAATTGGATCAACTGGTACTCAAACTGGTTACCATATGGAATTCTGGCATTACAGGTGACAGCTTAACCCACTATGCCACAATGCTGGCCCCTACTAACCCATTTTCTTAACCACTGCACTACAAAGCCACCTAGACCATCCAAAAGACGCTGATGTGTTCATCTGTGTTGAAAGTTTGGACCTCATAGCCAGAGCCAGCATACCCTGTGCCTCAAGTACATTGTAGACTCAAATGATGTTCTGACCAAACAGGTGAGAAGCAAATACAGAAAAACTTCATTCAGTTTGCAAGGTGAACACAGGGAGAAAGTTGGCACCCATTGCAAAGAATGTAGATTTCAAGACAGGATAAAGAATATGGCACCCCCCTCCCTTTCCAAGGTGGGCATTTGATATATAAGTTCAGACACCACTTGGGATAACCTGCATCCCATATAGAAGTACCAAGATTTGAGTCCCTGCTTCAATCTTGATTCCAGCTTCCTGCTAATTTGAAACCTAGGACATAGCAGGTGATGGCTCTAGTCATTGGATCACTGTCACTCATGTGGGGGACCTGTATTGAGTTCCTGGTTCCTTACTTTGGTCTGGACTGTTTCCAGCTATTGCAGGCATTTGGGGAGTGAACCAGTGGATGGGAGATCCCTGTCTCTATCTCTCTCTTTCTCTCTCTCTCTGCCTTTCAAGTAGTTTTTAATATAAAAAGATGACTACAATAGCCCTTTGTATTAATATAGTACCTGTTACAATGGATTTCATGTCTTCTTTTTTAAAAAACTTTTATTTAGTAAATATAAATTTCCAAAGTACAGTTTATAGATTACAATGGCTTTTTCCCCCCTATAACTTCCCTCCCACCCGCACCCCTCCCATCTCCCATTCCCTCTCCCATTCCATTCACATCAAGATTCATTTTCAATTATCTTTATATAAAGAAGATCGATTTAGTATATATTAAGTAAACATTTCAACAGTTTGCACCCACACAGAACATAAAGTGTAAAATACTGTTTCTGTACTAGTTACAGCATTAATTCACATTGAACAACACATTAAAGACAGAGATCCTACATGAGAAGTAAGTACACAGTGACTCCTGTTGTTGACTTAACAAATTGACACTCTTGTTTATGGCGTCAGTAATCTCCCTAGGCTCTAGTCATGAGTTGCCAAGGCTATGGAAGCCTTTTGAGTTTGCCAACTTCGATCTTATTCTGACAGGGTCATAGTCAAAGTGGAAATTCTTTCCTCCCTTCAGAGAAAGGTACCTCCTTCTTAGATGGCCCATTCTTTCCACTGTGATCTCACTCACAGAGATCTTTCATTTAGGTCCTCTTTTTTTTTTTTGGCCAGAGTGTCTTGGCTTTCCATGCCTGAAATACTCTCATGGGCTCTTCAGCCAGATCCGACTGCCTTAAGGGCTGATTCTGAGGCCAGAGTGCTATTCAGGACATCTGCCATTCTAGGAGTCTGCTATGTATCCTGCTTCCCATGTTGGATTGTTCTCTCCCTTTTTGATTCTATCAGTTAGTATTCGCAGACACTAGTCTTGTTTGTGTGATCCCTTTGACTCTTAGACCTATCAGTGTGATCAATTGTGAACTGAAACTGATCATTTGGACTAGTGATATGGCATTGGTACATGCTACCTTGATGGGATTGTATTGGAATTCCCTTGGCACGTTTCTAACTCCACCATTTGGGGCAATTCCGATTGAGCCTGTCCCAAATTGTACATCTCCTCCCTCTCTTATTCCCACTCATATTTAACAGGGATCACTTTTCAGTTAAATTTAAACACCTAAGAATAATTGTGTGTTAATTACAGAGTTCAACCAATAATATTAAGTAGAACAAAAAATACTAAAAGGGATAAAGTATTAAATTGTACATCAACAGTCAGGACAAGGGCTGATCAAGTCATTGTTTTTCAGTCAGTTTTCTTGCACATATTTACACATTTTAAATGTAGTCATCAGAAAGCTTTGAGCGGTAAAGCTGAGATATAAAAATAACATCTTTTGAGATCCATGTTTAGTTAAAACATCAAAAAGCTAAGCAGAATTTATGGCTTGCTAAAGGAAAGAAACATGTCTCCTCCACTTGTGTTGTCTCTGTGAATTGTCTAAGGATGGCTGGAAAATTAACTTTGTTAACTCTGTGGGGAGCAACCCGGACTAGACTAAGTTACTGGAATTAAGACTTATTCTATGCATCTGCTCTCCCACAATATGGCGCTGGGAGAGGAGAAAACAGCTTCTACACAGCTGCCTCCAGTTCAACCAATAAACTGTAGGACCTGCTCCTGATTGGAGGAGAGCAGTGTACTCGGCGTGTGGGCAGCCGAGTTGGGATTGGTGGAGGAGGACTATAAAGGAGGAGAGAGACGGCATGCACCAGGAACATCTAAGGGGAACACCTGTGCAGCCCCCGAGAGAGCTGGCCGGCGGTGTGCCGCTCCCCCGCAGAAGTGGGGAATGTGGCAGGGGGAACCGCCCTTCCACGGAGGTGGAAGGGTCGGCAGCCAACCCGGGAAGAACCAGCAGCAAACCCGGGAAGGGCCGAGCAGACAAAAGAACAGCGCAGGGTCCTGTGTCGTTCCCCCACGAAGACGGGGAGCGACATAATGGTGCCGTGACTCGGATATGAAGCCTAGGCAGGATTTAGTGTCGTTCCTCCATGAAGAGGGGGAGCGACAAACTCCAGACAGGTTCAAGCAGGATCTACTCTAGAAAAGACACATGTACTGTGGGAGTTGGATGCCTCCCAAATGCTCTCGGCCTGTTGATGAGGGACTTTGTTCAAGACTTTTAGAAGTGAGACAACTCAATGCCCACTAAAAAGTTGGCAGCTCAGAGAGTACCATCACCTTTTTTCTCTCCATAATTCATATTTCACATGTTAAAGTATCCTCTTTGATTTCCCAGTAGTCTTTGGGTAAGCAGCTGAGGTATCACTTTTTTTTTTTTTTTTAGAGATTTATGTTCTTTATTTGAGAGGCAGAGTTATAGACAGGAGAGGTAAAGATAAAGAGAGAGGTTTTCAATTCACTGGCTCAAATTGCCACAATGGTGAGAACTGGCCTGATCCAAAGCCAGGAGCCAGGAACTTCTGGGTCTCCCATGTGGGTTCACGGGACCAAGGACTTGGACCATCTTCCCCTGCCTTTTCCAGTTCATTAGCAGGGAGCTGTATTGGAAGTAGAGCAGCCAGGATGCAAACTGGTGTCCAAATGGGATACCAACGCTCAGGCAGAGGCTTAACCTACTACACCACAATGCCGACACAGAGGTATCGCTCTTCTGTACCTGGGTCTACAATTGTCACTCTTTCCAGGCTGGATATCCAGAGAATCATAGGGGAGAGAGGAGGTTAGGAAATACCTTCCTGAGAAAGAATCGATATTGTCAGAGGAGTGTTACAGCTTACTGCTGGATCTCCACTGCAGAGCCAGCCAATGTACATCATTTAAGAATTTCTAAAACTTGGTTCCAAACAGGAAATTGATCAGGAGCAGTAACCATACTAGAGAGCAAAGGTAGGAAAACTGAAGAAATAGGGCAGAGTTACCCTATGCTTAGCTATGGACTAGTAATTTACCTTGAAGAGAAAACACTTAGAAAAGTCTGCATGGCAAACTTAAACCACAGCAGAGGAACAGTAACATTGTTCCAGCATGGCTCATGAAAGAATTCAAAATCACATTTTTATCTTCTAAATTCAGATGTTATTATAATTTGAATCCCAATCCTACCAGCTGAGATTTTCCTTTCTCAGTGTGTTTCCAAATATCTGCCTCCTGTGAACAAGAAACCATCGACTCAACAGGAGAGATGCCAGTCTTTCATCCTGCACGATTAAAGAACTCCATAATCAATACTGAAATGCCACACTACAATAGGTGCTAGTTTTATGGAAAGTTTTACATATAATATTCAAGTGTTGCTACAAATCTTTTTTATAAGATTTATTTATTTATTTGAAAGAGTTACCCAGAGAGAGAAGGAGAGGCAGAGAGAAAGATCTTCCATCCAATGGTTCACGCGCCAGTTGGCTGTAACGGCTGGAGCTGCACCCATCTGAAACCAGGAGCCAGGAGCTTCCTCCAGGTCTTCCCATGGGGGTTCAGGGGCCCAAGAATTTGAGCCATCTTCCACTGCTTTCCCAAGCCATAGCAGAGAGCTGGATTAGAAGTGGAGCAGCCGGGTATCGACCGGTGCCCATGTGGGATGCCAGCACTGCAAGCTGCAGCTTTACCTGCTATGCCACAGTGCCAGCCCCCTGCTGCAAATCTTATCTAGCACACAGCTGTTTTCCACTCTCAGTAGAACCCTGAAATCAAAAACATTTAAAAATATATCCCATCAAGACGCGGTGTCACAATGCACATAGCAATACCTTTGTTAGATGCTGTAGGTAAAAAACCCGAGTACAAACAAGAATTGGTTTTTCATTTTCCCTTCTCTTCTCCAACATACAGCCTCCACCAATTCCAACTTTTAAGTCTACAGTTTGTTTAGTTTTGGTTTTTACAAATTTGGAAAAATATTTCTTCCCCAAATTCATGATATTATAGTAAGGAGAAAAGATGACTTTGGCGTGCCTTTCAGTAATTGACTTGTGACTTTGCCAACATGAATCGTAAATGCAGATGAAAGTAGGACTGTTGTGAAGATAATACCCAGCACACTGCCTGGTACATAGTAGGTACTTCATATGTCTCCATTCTCTTCCTCCCATTTATCTGCTAATTCCTATCACTAGATTAGCCTACCTTCAATTTGCATTCCATTTTCCCCCTTCTACATTGAAACACATTAAGAAAATACTGCACAGTCCTCATCTAACATAGACTTAAAGTCACTCATGGCCTCTCCAACACTAAGAAATTTTGGTATAACTTAGCGTTGAACTCCAGTTCCACTAATCAGGACAGCTCAAAATCCAATCACTTTTCTTCTTTTCTCACTCTTGATGCATTCATGTCTTTCTCTGTTTACTTTTTTTTTTTTTTTTAGATTCATTTATTTATTTGAGAGGTAGAGTTACAGAGAGGGAGAGACAATGAGAAAGGTCTTCTATCTGCTGGTTTACTCCCCAGATGGCCACAATGGCTGGAGCTGGGTCAATCTGAAACCAGGAGCCAGGAGCTTCTTCCAGGTCTTCCACATGGGGGATAGGGGCCAAGTACCTGGACCATCCATTACTGCTTTCCCAGGTCATAGCAGAGAGCTGGATCAGAAGAGGAGCAGCCAGGACACGAACTGGCACCCATATGGGATACTGGCACTGCAGGTGGAGGCTTAGGCCACTACACTGTAGTGCAGACCCCTCTAACTTTGCTTTTGAAAGAAAGTACATGGCTTCCAGGGTCCATCCCATGTCGACTGCAGTAATTGCCACCACACTCTCATTTGACAAGGCTCAGGTATTTTCCTAGAGAACTAAAGGACTCACAGAGGAAGGCTCACATCGTATTCCGCATAGCAGCGCCAACCTGTAATGCCAGCACTCATCTGTGCTCTGGTGTCCTCCCGGTACCCAATGATGACCTTATTACATAGAGGCCACTGTCCTGTTCCCCAAATGTCTCTCTCACTCTTCCTGAGTTCCACCTAGCTTCCTTAGCACTCCCTAGAATTGGGGAAAAAAAATAATTTCACTTCACATGTACCAGACCTATAAATGTGCACTTTAAAAAAATCCTATGTCACTATTTCCCCCCACCATAAGCCTCACTTTTCCTTCCCCAAGCACTACCAGATGCAACCAAAGTTACTCTTGTGGATTTCTACTAATTTTTTCATGGATGTTTTTAATTATAGTCCAGCACAGAAAATACTTCATAATTTTTGCCAGAAAGGTTATTCTGAATGAAATACTGACAAGATCAAGATCCCATTCATTAGCATCCTTGGATATCTTGTCATCAAACCTATAAGGAGGGCAGGCTTTTAGCCTAGAGGTTTAATCACCAGGTGGGATGCTTGCATCTTTTATCATCAGAGTGCCTTGTTTTGAGTCCTGGCTCCATTCCTGATTCCAGCTTCCAGCTAATGCTCACTCTGGTAGGCAGCAGATGATGGTTCAAGTTGTTAAGTCCCTGCCATCCATATGGAAGACCCCGACTGAATTTCCAGCTCTGAGCTTTGTCTTCAGCCCAGCCCTAGCTGCCACAGGCACTTGGGGAGAAAAATTTGGTGGGAGTGTGTGCTCTTTTCCTCTCTCTCTTCTCTGCCTCTCAAACAAAGTAAAATAAAAAATAATATTTGATAAAATAGCTATCCATAAGTAATGTACAATGCAGAGTGCATTGGTTTGTGCACTCTGTACCACAAATCACCGCTTAGGTTTTATTCACTTGTATTATACTTTAACTGACTTTGAGTTGATTCCAAGCCCTTTTCTAGGTATACCCATCATTCAACTTTTAAATCCCACTAGTGATCTCACTCCATGATAGGAAGCATCGTATATTGATTATAACTGTATTTTAAAACTAACTGTTCATACATAAGTCGAAACAAAGCAGAACAATCTGTAAGAAATTCCCAGAGCCCCCAGTTAGTGCAAAAGCTTGGCTAAATTTGATTTATTTAATTATCAAGTCAAATTTATCCTTAAACTGGCTCAATTAATGGAACAAAATGCAAAAGGTCATTGATCACTTTGCTGAGAGCCATCTGAGAGCAAAATATTCTCATTTAAAGAACACTGTGTTAATATGCAGAAATGCAGAACAGGGACAGAGTCCAAACACAGAATGTATTGTTACCTTACAAAGAATGGCGTTAGAATATTAAAGACTAACTGCTTTGTATTCATTGACCAAGACAATGCTTCCAGAAGGAAATATACATCTGAAATTAAGAATATTCTAGCCAGAAAAAGTACAAGAACAGGAGCACTCTGCTCTGATTTAAAAAAAAAAAAAACAACACCCTAGAATCACACAAAACTCCACAAATACATCTTAACACTTGTGAAAAATAAGCATATATGCCATAATAATTCAGCAATGCATTGAGCACTTACTATGTGTCAGGATTAGGTTTTGTGTCACAGAGATGCAGCCAAAGTTTGTTGTTGATTTATTTTGTTCATAAAGTTAAAAGCAGAGTTTCTGCATCATACGGTGGGGGATTCAAAATTAATAAAAAGCCTATTCTCATAATAAAGTTACCTACTAGGATGCCCTTGAAAATCTCTCATTCAAATATAAGTTTAATAATGTGTTTGTCCCCTCTTATTTTATGCCTTTGAATTTTTAGTACTAACAAAACTTTTCTATTAAAGATTGCCCTGGAATTTAGGTGAGCTTTAGACATAAGTCATTATGTGGCCTGCCCAATGTCCCCAAAGGCAGAGATGGATTGTCAAACCAATATGCCAGATACCAATCCCATTTTCTTCTTTTGTATCTACTACACTTTGTCAGTCATTAACATACCAAAGGACTATGCTTCAGTCTTTATCTCCAAAGGGAAAGTATCCAGGAAACAGCAAGACCATGCTGTATGACCATGTACAGAACTTTTCCTGAATTATATATAGAATCAAAATTCAAATTTTCTGAAATAGTAAAAGGTTTTCAACTAAATCTCCTAGGGAACTGAGGTTTGAATCAGAGCATGTGGCTTTCTAGGTTGACTAACAAGTTGATTTTTGACAATTAATCAAAATATCTCCAGATTCTATGTAACCAGAACGTAGTGAATGACATTCTATTAATTGGGCTGTGGCCCAAGAAAGAGAGGTAGCATTATTTTATTTGATTATTTTCATATTTTCAACTTTCTTGTTGAAAAAGATTGGTGTGAAGGATTCCCATCTGCCTTCTCCCTCATCAGTACTTTCTAAATATAGCACTCCAGTATAGGGCAAAAAGTCACAACTGATCCCAGTGCTACCAAGGATGCCTATACCTCCCAAATAGATCACAAGCAATATTTATAGCAATTAGAAGTTTTTACGTCACTGTATGTGATCTTTGTGATTATCTTGATAGAAGACTAGAGTCAAAAAGCTTCAGTTTAATAACTAGCTTTGTCGCTTTTATATATGTCTTATAGTCATATAGTCTTGTTCTCTGCCTCTCAGCTGGTTTTTATTTCCTCATCAATGAAATACAAATTATAATACTTAGCCTACAAAACTCAGAGGAATATAAGCATAACATGGTTTACTTTTATTATTTATTTATTTATTTATTTTGAGACTCAGGGAGACATACACATATACAGACAGAGCTCCCATCTGTTGGTTCATGCCCTAAATGCTACAATGGCCCAGGCTGGGTCAGGACTGAAACTGGGCCATCAGCCCAGGTCTCCTACGTGGGTGGCAGGAACCCAATTATTTATTCCATCACCATTGCCGACCAGGACCCACATTAGCAAGAAGCAGGAGTCAGGAACCAGAACCTGGTATCAAACCCAAGTATTCTGGTATGAGTTACAGGCATCAAAATCAGCATCTTAATTGCTGGGCCAAACAACTGTCCCACATAACAGTTTAGTGATGATGAAACAATTATATTAATTCCAAAGATCTAAATGAATTAACTGCTATCAAAACTCCATTAGATTTCAGGAGACCAGTGAGATAGGTTTCATTTTCTCATGCATCATCTTGATCTGTTAAATGTGCCTTAGAACAAAGGGACAGACACTGAAAAAGTAATTTTGTGCTTGTGTTGAGAAGATGACAATCTCACCTCTTGTATGTTGGATAGGATTCCCTGTTCTAGAGTGCAGTTCCTCCCATCATCCTCCTCTTCCCTCTCGTATCATAATCTTTTACTGTGCGTAAAATCATCTCCTAAGCAAAGGTTCTGTATCGTCTTCCATCTTTGAAAAATATAAATGAAATCTAGGCTCTTCATCCCTCTCTGGCAAGTCCTTTGGTTTTCTCCTCCCTTTTCCAACAAAATTCTCAAAAGATATGTTTACAATGACTATCTCCACTTCGCCAATTCTCTCTTGAACATATTCCTACCAGGTTTTCTTGATAAATGAAAGCTTTTATTAGTATAAGGCAATAATATTTTCACCCAAAATTCCCATTTCCTTGTCATTCTCCAGGTTCCAAGAGCAATGTGAGAGTGTGTCCCAACTGTATCTTTCCAGAGCCTTAGTATCTCCATAAATATCAGTTAGTACTTTTTACTATCCATCATAATAAAAACTATCTCTATTAATTATTTCAAGTACTGAGTAGCTAATATTCTTGAATACTCAGTTACTTAAAAGGTAATATTAAAAACCAGAGATTTCATTTCTAGATATATAGCCAAGAAAAATTAAAACACACATCCCCATAAAACTTGTACATAAGTGTTTATAACTATATTATTCATTATAGGGAAAAAGAGGAAACTAAAGGGTAAATTAAAATCAGAAATATGAATACAATGAAATATTAACAATAATAAGAAATGAAGTACCTCTTTATAAAGATTTATTTGAAAGGCAGCCTTGAAAGAGAGAGAGAGAGAGATCTTTTATTATTATTATTATTAGACAGTTAGACAGTGAGAGATAGACAGAGGGAAAGATCTTCCTTCCGTTGGTTCACCTCCCAAATGGCCACTATGGCCGACACACTGTGCCGATCCGAAGCCAGGAGCCAGGTGCTTCTCCTGGTCTCCCATGCGGGTGCAGGGCCCAAACACTTGGGCCATCCTCCACTGCCTTCCCGGGGCCACAGCAGAGAGCTGGACTGGAAGAGGAGCAACTAGGACTAGAACCTGGCGCCCATATGGGATGCTGGTGCCGCAGGCAGAGGATTAACCAAGTGAGCTACGGCACCGGCCCTGAGAGAGATCTTCTATCCACTGGTTCACTCCCCAAATGTCCACCCACAGCTGGAGCTGGGCTGGTCAGAAATCAGGAGCCAGGAACTTCTTCCCAGTCTCCCACGTGGGTGCAGGGGCTCGAGTACTTAGACCACCCTCAGCTGCTTTTCTCAGGCACATTAACAAGGAACTGGATTGGAAGTAAAGCAGCTGAGACTTGAACAGGTGCACATAAGGGATGATACCACGACAGAAATGAAGTACCTATACATGCTACAATAGGGTGACCCTATCATTGTAGTAGTGAAGGAAGTGAATCATACACAAAAGTCTGTGCAATTTTTTTACATGAAATGTTTCTTTCTCTAGAGACATAAGTAAATTAGTGGTTGCCTGGAGTGGGGTGGTGAGGGAGAGAGAAAGTAGAAAGTGACTGCTTATGGTTAATGGGTTTCTTCTTGGGATTATACAGAGGATCTAGAATTAGATTGGGGTGATGATTGCAAAACTCTGTGAATACACTAAAATCCTTAGAGTTGTACAGTGTGGATTCTGAATTTGGTTAGATCTCAATAAAGCAATATACAAGGTCAAAATTATCAGTCATAAATCAAGGAAGAGCAAGCATCCCTGGTGTGTTATGTTGAAAAAGGCACTTCTGTGGCCTTCCTCCCTGCAATCCATAACCTCAGTCTAATAATGGGGAAAACATCAGCCACACATGATATATTCTATTAAATACCTAATATACTCCTCATAACTGCCAAGACCATAAAGAACAAGTCAAGTAAGAGAAATTGTCGCAGTCCTGAGGAAGCTAAGGAGACATTATAACTAAATATAATATTCTATCCTGGATGGGATCTTGAAACAGAAGGACATTAGGAGGAAAAAAAATGAATAAAAGCTGAATAGAGTTAACTAACTCCATGTAAAAATTATCAACATTGATTCATTAATTGTGAAAAATGTGTAATTAAAATAAGGGGTTAGATGAGATGGGTGTATTGATATGGAGAATGTGGAAACACTTTGCATTATCTTTTCAACTCTTTAGTTGATCTAACACTTGTTCTAAACACACACGAGTTACCAGTTCCAGAACTTGTAGTAATAGTATTCCTAACAGTGATGATAGTAGTTAGTAATGCAAGATTCCTTAGCTGGATAAAAAACAGAACCCAATTAGCCTGTTTATCCATGAAACACACATATGCAGAGCTGAACTTGTGCCTACCCAAGAAACCATAATCTGAATTTTAACAATGAGATAGCAATCCAATTTACATTTAAAAATTCCCATAAAATCTAATTCACATAAAAAACTAAAAGTAAATCTTTGAATAGAATCTTAATATATAAAAATGATAAAGGGTATATTGGGAAGGACTAAATCCAAACTCTCTTCTTAGAACCATATGCCATTATCTCACATATTTAAATATGGTGAAGGGTAAAAGTAATGTAACAGCATTTGATTGCAAAATTTCCAGCTGATACTCCAATCTTACAAATTATTCAAGAATATTGGGGGCCAATATTGTGCCATAGCAAGTAAAGCCTCTGTCTGTGACTCTGGCATCCCATATGGACACCAGTTCCTGCCAAGGCTGCTCTACTTCTGATCCAGCTCTCTGCTAATGCACCTGAGAAAACAGCAAAAGATGGTCCAAGTGTTTGGGCTTCATTCAGAAAGATCTGAATGAAGCTCCTGGCTCCTGTCTTCAGCCTGGCTCAGCCCTGGCCATTGCAACCATCCAGGGAGTGAACCAGAAGATGGAGGATCTCTCTCTGTCTCTTCCTCTTCCTCTGTTACTCTGCCTTTCAAATAAATATTTTTAAAGTACTCAAGAATATTACTTAATATTTGAAAATTATTAGAGATAATTGTTAGGATAAGATACAGAGTAAAGACAAAACTAAAAGAGTTGGCACACATTCTGAGTAGATACTCATGTTAACCTTGCGTAGCCAGGGGCCGTCCAGTTTACATCCCTCTGTTCCCACCCTGCCTTTCTCAGTTATCTCTACTGAAAATCTCTGTAATTAAATACTAGGTTTTAATCAATAGATTGTTACAGTTTCCTTCGTTTCCTTCAATACATGCTGCAGAAATGGCTGTCTGCTTCCACCTTGATCAAAACGGCTCCCCAGAGCTGACATTTTCAAAACTAAACACCCCACCCTGCAGCTGTATATTCTTTGGAAGCTGTGTCTTTCTCTTTGTGTCCTAGAAGTGGAAGCAAAGCAGTTTATGGAGGGTGACCATCTTATTGTATAAAAATAATTGCTGTTAGTAATGGTTCCCACAGGCTTACAAGGAAGAGAAATGACTCCACTTCTTTACACGTCTGCAATTGACACTTGCATACTCAATCACTTCTAGTCCCAACTCTCATGCTTCCAGATAGTCACAAGTTCATATTTCTACAGGAACACCTCCTACCTCTCTTTACCCTGAGCTTTCTTCTTGGGCCAAAATGCCCTCACTAACCAATCTCCAACCCGAAGTTCTGAGCAGGTGCTGTAGTAGAACCTAAATGTTCCTCAGTCCTAGAATTTATCAAATTGTATCATAACTGTCCATCAGAGCTAATGTTCAGGAAGGCATTGGCAATGTCTCTCTGAATCATCTTCAGAGCCAGCACATTGAAACACAGTAGGGGTGTAGATGAACAACGTAGAAGTAATGAAAAAATTCCTTCCCAGTCAAAAATACATTATAACATCATTTTCCTTGAAGATTGTGTCATGCTGTTTCTCCAGTCCTTTATGTCCTGAGGCAGAAGGTGCTGTATGGAAGCAATCCTCCGCATCACTACATGTCCCGTGTAGTATCCTGGCTAAAATGCCTGTGTTGAAAACAGTGGACCAAAGATATTTTTCAAATATGCATTTTTGTCACTTTATTCAGCATAAAGACTAAAACATCAGTAACTACAGTGAAATTAATTGGGTATCAAAGACAATCTCAGGAAACTTCATTCCTATATTGAGTTTGTTTCTATAGTAAGTAAAAGCTTTTAAAAATCCAAGTGTCAGCTATAGTAAAAATGTGTGAACATTTTTGAAAGCGACTAAGCTCAACCAAGGTATTTATAGTTAATATACAATAATTATGTGTTGTCTGTTATTGCACTGAAGACATACTTTCCTTTTAGTCAATTGTAGAAACATCATCATATTTGTTTCAGTTTACACATCCCTAAAATTTTTGAATACACTTTAAACAAAAAGCTGAAATGTATTTGGGGTTCATTTTACTATTAACCTCTACTTATGAGGGATTTCTTTAAATATTAAAAAACAAAATGTTTAAAAAATCCTCTTACAGTATACTGGAATAATAACACCAAAAAAAGAATCATGGTTATATATTTCAAAATAATTCTTTCCAGGTCCAAATTTATTTAACCCAGTCTAAAACTTGGTTTAAGTCATATGTTATACCAAATTAATAAGTTTGTCCATGCCTTGAATAAGCTGATAATTTATTGGAGATATGAACAAGTATAGTTGATTGTCCTGAAGTGTTTGGGAATGATGTCAGTGTGTACATAACTGACTATGAAAGCACATGAGAAACTATTAAACTTGAAACAAGTTGATCTTCTTTAAAACAATGAAAATTGCTTCCTCTCTGACATTAAGTGAAAAGAGGTAGGTAAATGTTAAATGTAGATTCAAGGTTTTTCACCTAATGATTGTAAAGAAAAAATATAAAAGTGGGTGAAATTCAACCTTTCTTCTGAAATTTTGCAGCAATAAGTGTGGTTTATATTTAGAAGACATTTAATGTTTTGGTAACCATAAAGTAGATAACAGAGTATCACCATTGAAACCAAACAAGCAAACATTCATAAAGAGGGTAAAGTATCAAGTGAAGAACATGGACTTTGATTCCAGTAGACTTGGGTTTGAATTACAGCTGTCATTTGGTACACATGTGTGCTTAGTAAGTCACATACATGCTCTAAATCTCAATTTCTTCATATGAAAAATGAAATTAATGGTAATATTCATGGAGCTATCATAAACAAATTGGTTTATAGCACTTGTTAGATTAGGGGAGCCATCACCAAAGACTAACTGCTATAGTTCCAATCTAATGGTAAATAAAGCCAGGGATTTCACTGTAAAAGATGTTCAGTCCATGCAGGGGTTGGGAGGATGTTGGCAAGTGTGAAACTGTGACCTGATAACAGACAGAGGCGAGAAAGACAGGGATGTGAGTGATGATGTCAACTATGATGATGATGACAATGAAAGCAATAATCGCTATGGCTCCTTCTAAAACTCAGAATATTTACCATTGAAGTGAGTTTTTACTTTCCTAGGACCAAATAAAATGTTTACTTAATAATCTTTTAAAAATCAGGTTGCAGTTAACACTTTGGCTGAGTAGAGCCTCTCTATCTCTAAAGAAGTCAGAATCACTAGAATGTCTTACCTGGTGTTGTGTGAATTAGTGTGAAATCACAGGTTCTTATTAAACAACTTCTCTAACCCAGGGATAAAATCTAGAGTGTTAGTGTCCTACAGACACTGAGGTAGAAGAGAAGCCCAAAGAGCCATGAGTGCAGTCAGATAGGGGAGGCTGGGGCATATTCTTAGAGGAGAGAGCTTGAAGGAAGCAGGAAAGTGACCTGGAAGAGGAAGATGAGAGAAGGAAGATAGCTCATCAGTGCCATTGCAGGAAAGCAGCAAGAATAGGTACAGTTTAAAAAATAAATATCAAGACTATGTGTGCCCGTAGATGAGAAGTCTTGAGGCAAATAACGTTTGGAGAACAAAGGAAGGAGAGAAGCAATAACTGTAGATCTAGGAAGAAAACACCAGGTAGCATTACCCCCACAATGCAGGACTAATGGAGAGTTCCTAGCTGAGTGAAAGAGGTAAGGTCAAAGGCAAGACAGAACCCTGGGGTCAAGAGACTCAGAGTGCTGGGAAACAAAGGCAGGAGACCAAGATTCCTGTGTTTCCAGGCTGAAGTTGAGGGTGGGAATTAAGTTTACATTAGATACTAATGATGGAGTAGGTGTCTAGATGTGGAATCTTTATTTCTATGCTGGAATTATTCCCCTCAATGCCAGAAGAAAACAGAGGCTTTGAGCGGTAGAAGAGGATAGGGGGTTTCATTGAGACAGGCAGCTAACAGAAATAGGGAAGGAGAAATCACATCATTCTATTTTATGTAGTGGTCAAGTTCAGAACATCCATAAATTATGAGATAAGGAAGAGGAAATCGCTCAAACTCTGTGAGACGCTGAAGATAACTGAAAACTTATTTCCAAGAGTATAATATGTGGTTCTTGAAGAATCAATTAGTGATTAATCCCCAACCAATGAGGACCAACACTCCCCATCATTTAGTTAAAATATTATGATCTCTTTATGTTGTCATTAATCAAAGGATACTATTTTTATAATGCTTTATCATTTCAAAGTCTTATCACATAATTATTTTACTTTAGTCCTCAATAACTTTATTACTAAGTGAAGCAACATGATGAGGTGTAGTTTCCTGTATAAATGGACGAGTTGATGAAGGTCCTAAAACCAGAGTAAAGGCGAAACTGATGTGCAATTTTAAGCCAACCCCAATATCTCAGTGACCACTGAGATCATTAAATGAAATCTGCTAATCATGTCCCTTGATAATCTTGTCCCTGGGCAATCTTGGGTATTGACATCATCCTATCTATCATCCTATCTCTTGCACATTGCTCTTATTACAAAGTAGGGCCAGGTAAAATTCTAGAATTCTAGTAGGGTAGGTAAAATTCTAGAATTTGGTCTCTCTATCATGCACCTCCCTTTAACCAGAAAAAGAGCTGTTTTGGGAAGAGCAAAAGCTTTGAATTCAGAATGATTCAAGTTCCAATCCCAGCCATTAGAATCTGCAATTTGCTCAAAATATTTCTCAGACTCTGTGCCCAAGTATTGTAATCTGAAAACTGGCAAGTACAATGCCAGTTTTGGAGGATTTTAAGGCTTACAAAATACGTAGAATAATATCTGCCGTAAAGTAATAGAGTCAACAACCATTGCGTTTCTGCTTTATGTTTTTTACATTATTATATTACCTCATTTGTTAGGAGGGCAAAATTGTCTCTATTTTACAGATAAACTTTAAGAAATGTTAATACAGTTTCTTAGGGCCACATGTAAATTAAGTAAAGATGGGATTAGACATACATTGTTGAAGATGCTTTGGTGTACTCTCCTTTTACTCTTACCCCAACTGATTTCAGCCATAGCTGTAGTGGATGGTTCCTGCATGCAGCCAACATTGCACTTTAGTCATCCATTGTTCCCTATTTATCTCACCTCTCCTGTGTTTCAAGGGCCTCACTAATGACCGAAGAGTTCCCAGGACAGACCATACTGGAAGTACAAGTTGAAATCCCTAAGGGCATTCTTCCACAAATGGGAACTGGTGGCCAATGGGTAAATGCCCTAGCCTCTCTTCCTTTGAACTGATTATTCCAGTGCTTTACAGTCCCTCACAGCTAAAGCCATCTCCACAGCTCCCCCTATTTTGGCTTGTCCTCCTCTGTTACATTCTCTTCCACATCTTTAATTCTGCTTCCTAGGATCACTTCCCAGATAAATTATCTTTAGCTAAGCCCTTGTTGCAGACCATTATAGAAACTAAAGGGTTGGCAGTGGGGTGAGAGGGTAATTTTGTTTCGTTTTGATTTGTATTTGTACTGCATTTCTTTCTGTTTCTCCATAGGTCACCAAGATGCTGGCAGTCGTTGTAATTCTGTTTGCCCTTTTATGGATGCCCTACAGGACTCTTGTGGTTGTCAACTCATTCCTCTCCAGCCCTTTCCAAGAAAATTGGTTCTTGCTCTTTTGCAGAATTTGCATTTATCTCAACAGTGCCATCAACCCAGTGATTTACAATCTCATGTCCCAGAAATTCCGTGCAGCCTTCAGGAAGCTCTGCAACTGCAACCAGAAGCCAACGGAGAAACCCACTAACTACAACGTGGCCCTAAATTACAGTGTCGTCAAGGAGTCAGACCACTTCAGCACAGAGTTTGAGGATATCACTGTCACTGACACTTATTTGTCTGCCACAAAAGTGTCTTTTGATGACACCTGCTTGGCTTCTGAGGCAACCTCTAGTGAAAGTTGATTGATAAATTAGAAGGAAATCAAAATCAGCAAAAGAGGAAATGGGAAAACTCATATGTGAAGAAGGAGCAGATGGGACTTTGCCAATGCTCTGACAAGTCTTAGCCCCAGATACCTAAACCCATGAACACGATTCAGATTTTCCTTCTTAGAAAAAGAGCAGATCTGTGAAATAGCTAAACCATGGAAACTGAAAGTGTAGCTCTTTTCAGTTAATTTCAGAAATTTACTACATTTTCTAGTTGGGAAATTTTCATAAAATCTAGACACCAAGTCACATTATATATAGTAACATTCTCAAAAATGATTTCCCAACTGCTTCAAAAATTACCAGTATACTTCTTGCTTTGGTATTATGTATAGCTTTAAATGTTTGCACTTAATATTTTATTTTAACAAAGTACAGAGATATTATGTGAATATCTAAGAAAAATAGAGAAAAGTTTTTTAAAAATCATATGCTTAGTAAAAATGAGATTCAGAAAAACAAACCCACTATATTTTTTAAATTGTCATAATGTTTATTAAATATTGAGATGATTTTTATCTCACAAAGTAGATAGACATCATTCAACTTCAATGTAAAATAAATCCCAAAATATCCAAGTTGTGTGTTGAGGAGTCTTCAGCTTTGTTTCCAAGTTACATCCAGACCTTAGCTACTCTTAGAGCCTCAGAAATGATGATTTGAACAAAGATTAAATTGCTGTAAACACAAAACTGCCATATCATTAATGTTGAACAGTATAGCCACATTGAGACCAAGTATTTAAAATAAGGTTTTCCTTTTTTTTTCTGAAATGTTTAAGAAAAAAGATCCTTTTTGAACATTCTTGTGTATATATTACTGAGCCATGTCTAGTGAATATAGCTTATAGTCTGCTGAATATAGCTGCATATAGCTTAAAAAGTCTGAAACAGTTTCAAAAGCATTGTTGTTATTAAAGTCAGTCAAAGCCTGGCTATTACACATTGAGGTGAAGACCTCCTACTGAGAATTGTAGTTGATGGATTTGTAACTTTCCTTCAATTGTCCTTCGTTTCTGTTTGCTTTTCACTTGCTTTTTCAAATGCTGGTTATGTTTTGCTTACAGATTCTAAATCAAAGCAACGAAAAATTCTGTTTGCTTTATCTTCAACTGATCTCATCATATTATCGGTTTCTCATCTCTGCAGTTATGACCTAGACTTGCTTTGCCAGTGATCATTAGACAGATGTGAATATGCATCTTCCCAGGACATTTTTCTCTGTCCAATTTTTATCTCTTACAAATTACTCACCTACTGAGATTTGATCAACCAGCATCTCCAAGCTAAATTACCCTTGGTGATAATTCACTAATGGCTTATTTTTGATGACTGTATGAAAAATTCTCATACTCTTAAGTGTCCTATATGTTGACCTTTTCTTTCTCTAGCCTATTTCATGGATATTTTCTGAAATCTGATTACTAATGATAATTACTCCTCCTTACCTTCTTAAAGTAAAGTACATTATTCTGTATGGAATCTCATTTTTTAAAATGCCACCTCATGGAGACTCTGCCATCCAGCGCTCCAGAATACGCTTTTATGAATCTTGATCTCATCTGCTCCAGGAAGACATTCTTATCCTGTCACTGAGTCAGTAAACAAATACAAACAAACATTTACAGCAAATACCCTAAAAATCTGTCGCATAACATCGACCAATCTATTTTAACTGACTTTTCCAGGATTAAGTGCTAATCTTGAGGTCATACAGACAAAGAACCAGAGTGCTCCAACCCCAACTCACACAAGCACATGTAGAGGTGCCTGCAAACACACATGCACATGTGCATAAATTGGTTACCAAAGGGGAATGGAATATATTCTGTTATTTCAATAGGGAAAGGAACTAATTTCATTGAACATCTATAATATCTCAAGCATGCTAACAGGTACATAACTAATACGATCTCATCACAGTCTCACTACAGCTGCAATTTCTTTAATGATATGAACAGAAGGTAGGAATCAATGCTGCTTAGTGTGGCTACTAGAAAGAGAAAATAGGGGCAATATTTTTTTAAGTTAACACATTAGCTAAATTCTTGCAACCTGATGGGCTACTTTATATATATATGTATATATATTTCATTCAGGTAACATCAGATGTTGAAAAAATATTCTTTTTATAAGATATATTCAGAACATAATACATTCTCATTCTTGGAAATGTAAATAAAGTCTTGACTTTTCCATTTTAACTTTTAAAAACTTATTTGCTAATAATTTATTAGGTCTAAACTGCTTGAGAAATTTAAAAGAGGGCAATTCAGAGTGTTTCATCTTTAAACCAAATGACATTATAAAATGGTTCCTGTGTATTATCTAATAGATATCTGGATCTACACAGGAGAGAGATAATGTTTTAAAGCATTATTCATCACACTATATTAAATCATAAAATATTTTCATAAATAATCAAAACTTAATATACCATCAAATGAAAACTAAGGAGCTAGATGAAAATTTGCGGGTAGAGTAAGGCAATGTTATTAAGAGCCCAAAGAAAGAAAATTTATTGCATTATTTTATTACTTCCAGTTTCATTAATCTTTGGTTTGTTCATGCCCTCAAGATAATTGGGGAAAGGGCACAGATCATGAATAAATCAAGCAAACAAAAATCCATAAATTCTCTCTTAAGAGTTCTTCATCAGTATTAGGAACATATTTCTAGAGCACAAAACAACACAAATATTCTAATGTTAAAGGTAAAGAGGAAAAATCCAAACCTTACAAAGTTTGTGATCATTCTTAAACAGGTGAAATGCATAGAACAATGCACCTTGATAATATACCAATAAATGGCTAGTTTAAGCAAAACAGCCAGTAAAATCAAAGAAAAACTATAGCCATAAACTTAGTTGAGTGTATTAAGTATTAAATTGGTATTACTTGAATAATTTAATTTTCAGATGACAACATTAGAATATTAAGGACAATATGTTTCAATGAAGCTGGTTCTACATGGTTTTGCAACTGTTCTGAAAGAATAAAAACTTAAGTAATATAAATTATGTTAGATCTCTAAATATGATAGAAACAAAAAACTGTTAACCTTTTAGAGAGAAGGATTTTAGGTATTTAACTCATGATTCTAATAATTTTACAAATATCATGTTTGATTTTATTTTTAGTTCTGAATTACAACTCACAAGAGACTGGAATATTTGTGTATACAGTGAGAAAACTGGATGTGAATGCAAGAGAACCAAGATTTGACTGAGTGGATATAAGTTTTTAGGGTAATACATAAGAAGAAATCTTACAGAGCTCTGTAGTGATAAATGGTTTCCTCTTCTCTTTATACTGTACATCATATTTTCTCCTCCCCTCAAACTCTCACCCTTCACAACCAGGGCTTTCTCAGTGCAGGAACAGTCATCTAACTTCATCAACATTGATCTTGGACATGAACTGTCTTACATAAAAAGTAAATGTTCTATATTTGCATGTATAAAAAGTATGTTATGGTTCCACAAACTCATTTTCATAAAAATCTCCTTTAAATTAAGGAAAAATATATACCTCTGAAATTTTTATTTGACTTTTGACCTCATTTATTTTGGTAGGAACCATGTGTAGAGTTGCTCTGCTTAACATGGATTTTCCTCTTCAAAGTAAAGGTTTATATTTCAGAATTTTCTGTCAGAATCTAAAAGAATACTGAATGCATGCAAAGATGCTCCAGTATTTTGTTTAAGAAAACAAAAGGTTCATCCCATTCTCAGGAAACTCACAATTCAATGAAAAATATAAGACCAACATGATAATATCTCAAGATGCAACTGTTTGGCAGTATTTAGGATATGAATTGGAGCTGTCAGAAATATTTTTTATAGAAGAAATTGTTAATGGTATATTTGGAAATATAATGTACAGTATAAAGATCTATATGGTCTGATTCTATATTATGGGCTATAGACATATTGATTAATTTAATTATTAAGTTCATTGATAATGCAAGAAAAAAGGTTAGATAAGAATAATATTTTCCTTATATGCCTTATCTCTAAATTTAATCTCTAATAACTCAGTTCCCATTCTCATGTATAGAAACTGCACACTGGGGTATAGTTTTGTTACTGAGGTGGTTATTAACACTAAATTGACCATGCTGACATAAAATGAATCTATATGGTTATTATTTCAATATTTAAATATCCGTTTTGACAGGAGTTATCATAAATGTTTGAACACGGTGTTGGCAAGCCTGCTTCTATTATTCTACACAAAGTTGATTCATGGTAAATCCAATATATGATGGTTAATTCAGTTTGGGAAGTTACAACTGAAAAAAAGAGCTGGATGAGGTAGTACAACTGAAACATGACATTGTCCAAAATATTCAAATCTGGATCCAATGAAGAAATAAAATTTACATAACAATTTCCTGTATGTCCTCAAGGAGAAGCATCTAGGTCAAGTCCATGGTACAGACACTCAGCTAGAATAATGTAACTGAAAGCACTTTGAAAATTTCAAAAATTAAATGGATGGGTTAAGCAATGGAATTCACCAGAGCTCCTGAAATCTGAACCATGAAGTACTATCTGTAAGTGATTATTTTGTTTCTTATAGAGTAATGGACTTAATTCTTGTGCCTGAACTTATTCTCTGAATTCTGAGAGAGAGAGAAAGTTCCTCAAGAATATGATACACTGATAATGATAAAGATGAAGCCTTTTCAGAAAAGGAAAATAAATGCAATGTAGTAATAGGGTAAGACTTCACCTTACCAGAGATCTAAATTTAAAAATCAAGAACATTCTTGATATTCTTAAAATATCAGAAGATATCCCAATAAAGATCCCAAATATTTATTCCCTAGCCAGGAAAAAATTAGCCATTTCTGCTTAGGAATTACTCAGGAAATTGTCTTAAAGTACACTCTTTAGCTACACCTGAGTCATTCTTAATTACTAGCTGATTTTGATGCCTATAGTTCTCTGAGTATACTCTGAAAATTGATTTCTTCTGAGTCCCCATATAGAGCCATCAAAGATCTCCACTGTCACATAATTCCTAATAAGCTACTAAACAGAAAACTGCTTGAGGGTAAGTCTGTTTCATCTTTGTATTTCTAAATTATCTAAACTTGATGGTCCCTATATGTACCTGTAAAATGAATGAATAAATCAATGAATTCCAAATTAAGGGATACATTCTAAAATCTTGATGCTCAGTTTGCCAATTGTAGGTTATTTTCCCAATAAAACAACTTACTTTGTTTACTTGTAGTTTTTAAGTAATTCTCCTGGCTCAGTGAAGGGCACTCTGGTAAATGTGTCAAGTGAAAGTCAGAAAAATCTCTTATGTGTGCATCATGCATAACAATTTCCATAGCAGTCTCGTGTTCATCATCTAATTTAATAATGAGAAGTAAAGGAGGTTAAGTATTGCTCCTGCTTTCAAAGAGATTAAAATCCAATGACAATATATTAACACAGAAACATATAAGGAGACAGTATATATAACTGAAAGCCAAATTGCATGACTTCAGATTGTAAACAACTGAGCTCTTCAGCAAGAAAGGATCATCAGTAGGCCCTCTTGACATTAAGCAGAGCTTTGTAAAGAAGGTAGGACTTCCTGCAAGGATGGATTTGATCTAGATAGTTAAAGAAAAGACTGTCCATGTGAGAGAAACAAGATGAATGACAAACTTTAGGGCAAATCTCTGGATATTAAGGACTTGAATCCAAAGTAAGTTGAATTCACCAAATTGACAACAAGGCAGACAGCTAGTCCACAGAAAACATAAAGGAGGTAAGGGACAGACATGTACTTTCATTTGTTGAGGAAATATTGACCCATACACAAGAATATAAGCTAAAAATGTATATGTCAGTTATATTTCTAAACTTTCATTTATGATCTTTAAAAAATATATTGCACTAGTGGTCTTGCAAGTGTTGTAATTCTAAAAGTATCCTTTAGTCCTAGTTTTCCAAGTGAAAAATATATGTGAGTCTATATCTTTTTTCTGTATTATAGTATCACTGTATATTTAAAAATATTTATGTATGTGTATTTTGATAGAAATACTTAACAATTCTGGATTTATCCAATTATGCTTAACATAGAGATCAGAGCTAGCTTAGCGACCTAAGCCATTTATGAACCTAAGCTTCAACATTAGACATGAAATCAAAAAACACATAGTGACTATTTCAGATTACTGTGACGACATTGTTGACTTGCATGTTTATGATGTACCTCTGAATGTTCTGGCTTTCTTCTGTCAGCTTTGGAAATTTGCTGACTCACTTTATCACTTTATGTGTTCTTATGGAACAAAGACTCTTCTTTAAGAAAGTGCAGTATTATGCGCTCTATTATGGGAATGTGTGTCTGGTCTATTGTGTGTATGGGGAGCAATAAAGCATCAAGTGGAAAGATCTGGATTTTTAGCTTTCTTTTTCTTCCAAATTGCTTCATTTGGGGTATCATTTGACCCTAAGCCACTTGCCCAGCAAACTTTGTTTCATTCAGTTCAGTGCAGCTCAACATGGTCCACCTGTGAGAGTTTTAGTTGTTGCTTTGGGATAATTAGAAATAATATGTAAATAGACATTTTCCAATTTAATAATAAATGTACTGGAACAAATATGTCTAGAGCATCAAATCCATGATTTTATTGATATTAATGAGTTCATTTCATGTTGTTAAATGAGATAAAATCAAGAGGACTAACTAGTGGTTCAAATTTGGGCAACATGGTTTGAAGCATTTGTTTCAAATGTCTAACTGCTCCTTCTTGAAAAATGGGAAACTCAAATGTAAAAATCAGATTGCAAGTAGTTTCCAATTTACCTGGATAGGTGATATAAAATCACTTGGCCTATAAAATTCAGCTCTGTATGGAAACATACTTGGCTGGTTCCTGGGACATGGAGTAAACAGATTCTCTTTAATAATGTTCACTTTGGAAGATAAAAGAGAATTCCTGTGTAAGTAAATCTCAAACTTTGAATGCTCTTATTTGTTCACACCTGATGAACATGGGAAAAATAAACTAAAAAACATACTTGAAGCATTGTAACATTTTTTGAACCAAAAAAAAAAAGTTCTTTCAAATTTCTAGAGAATAAGGTAAACTTATTATCACTATCTCCTTTCAAAGTCTTTTTTTCTTATATTGCAATATGTTGCTCTCGAGCTATATAAATTTTCTTCAGTTCCCCGAGATGAGTAGTTTCATGGAATTTTACCAAATAGCATATTCTTCTTTCCCAGATCTCCTGAAAAGGCAATAAAAGTCAATGGATGCACACTTTTGTGCACTCTGGTCAGCAAATTGCCTTGCTTAGCACAGTACTATAACATAAAAGACCCTTCAGAAACCTTTGTCAATGGATGCAAATGATTGTGTGCATTGAAAATTAACTTTAAGGAGCAGAAAGTATTGTGTATCACATGTAATAATTATGAAGAATGGGGATTTCAAGTAGGTCTCAAACAACAACCACTTATTCATGTTAACCCTAAAGTACATTCATCATCATGAGTTAACTGGTTTCTCTGACACGAAAGTATACTAAATGTGCACCTTCCATCCACTCCACAAAATTCTACATTCAGCCGAAATATGTGTTATAAAGGTTGAGGTGTTACAGATTAACCTATGCAAATAATCCAGTAGTAGCAGCCCCTTGTGGTTCCTTATGTCACATCTCCTCTTTGGAGTCATAATTTCAGCATAGTTGCGCTGGACAGCTCCACACACTTTGCCACTATCCTAAATCCAACAAAACAAGTGATGGTTTTTTTTTTCTCCAGAGTGTTCTGCAAAACTTTGGAAATCCATGAAGTCTGAACCTAGATAGTCAAGAGTTTCAAAGGTGTTATTGATGCTAGGGACAACACGCAAAGTGTGTGGGATAAAAACCAATGGACATCTTTAACTGTATGCTTTATGATAGAATATTCTTGAGGCATCTTCAAAATGATTCCTCAGAGGGTCTTTGTATGATTCAGCCAACATTCTCCATATAGAAAATCAGTTCAAAAACAAACACATTCAGATTCCTTCCTTGTCCCACTGTCCTAACTCCCTCATTTCTCCTTCCAGAAGTAATCTCCAAAATGCACTACCTGAATCCAAACATGTTTATTGCTGGGAAAAATCAATACTACAACTGTTTTCAATAAATATCTTACAAATTATGAATCAGAAATATCTTTTTATCTTGAAAATGAAAAATCACAAAGTGACACTGCAGATAAATCTCTGAATTTTTAAGCATTTCTTTCCTTCTTTTCTTCCTTTCTTCCTTTTTTCCTTTCTCTCTCCCTTTCCCTCTTTCTCTCTTTCTCTCTCTCTCCCTTCCTTCCTTCCTTCCTTCCTTCCTTCCTTCCTTCCTTCCTTCCTTCCTTCCTTTCTTTCTCAAAGTCAGAGTGACACAGAGAGAGAAGGAAAGGCAGAGAGAAAGAAATCTTTCATCCTCTGGTTCACTCCCCAAACGGCCACAATGATCAGAGCTGCACTGATCTGAAGCCGGGAGCCTGGAGCTTCTTCTAGGTCTCCTACACAGGTGCAGGGGCCCAAGTCTTGAGCCATCTTCCACTGCTTTCCCAGGCCATAGCAGAGAGCTGAATCAGAAGTGGAGCAGCCAAGACTTGAATCAGCACCCATATGTGATACTGGCACTGCAGGTGGAGGCTTTACCGGCTATGCCACAGCGCCGGCCCCAAGAAATTCCTATCTAAAAGCTTGAAGAACTCATATGGCACATAAATGTCATGTGCTGCACTTTTCATATAGCACAGACTTTGTGAATTTAAAAAATGCTAATATTTCAGGGCCAACATTGTGGCACAGCAGGTTAAGCTGCTGCCTATAGCAGTGGCATTCCACATGTGAGTACCAGTTGAAGTTCCGGTGGCTCTGCTTCTGACGCAGCTCCCTGCTCACATGCCTGTGAGGCAGCAGATGATGACCCTAATGCTTGTGACCCTGCCACCTAGATGGAATTCCAGGCTCCTATCTTAGGTCTGGCCCAGCCCCAGTCATTGAGTCCACTTGTGTAGCAAACCAGCATATGGAAGATCTCTCTGTTTTTCCCTCTCTCTTTGTCAATCTGCCTTTCAAATAAATAAAATAAATCTTTTAAAAATCCCGTCATTTCATTTCAACTTTGTTTCCTTCCTTCTCATGTAATTTATATATAATTGACTATTAGCAAATATAATAATTGCATATAAAATGGAGATATAAATACTTATTGGCAAACTCTTAGGATTAAATATAATTACATTAAAAAGTAGTTATAAGATATGTGGTCCATTGTTTGCACTCAACATTTCCTAACAACTACTAATCAGATACAAAGCAAAAAAAATTCCAACCATATCAAAACACAAATACTGAGAAATGATAGATACAAGGTATTTCCTAGATGTTGGGATAAGGCAGAGCACACGATACAAATTATCTTTAAGATGTTTACAGCCTTGCTGAAGAATTCCAATACAAACATTTAAAAGTAAGGTAATAGAGACCTGCATCATGGCACAGTAGGTTAAGCAACCACCTACAATGCCAGAATCCATATGAATTCAAGTCCTGGTTGCTCTGCTTCCAATCTAGCTCCCTGCTTATGAACATGAGAAAGCAACAGAAGATTTCCCAAATACCTGGGCTCCTGCCACCCATGTACAAGACCCATATAGAGGTATAAGGCACCTGGCTTCAGACTAGAGCAGCCTTAATCATCGTGGCCATTTGGAGAGTGAACTAGTACATGTTTTTCTCTGTCTCCTCCTTTCCTTTCTCTAACTCTGCCTTTCAAATAAATCATTTTTTAAAAAAAGGTTAATACAGCCCAAGCAGCCAACAGAAGCAAAGAGGAAGAACATGATTCATTCCCCACTTATTGACCCATACAATAGTGGTAATGGAAGTCTGGAAGAGAGATCACTCCAAGCTAAGCTAGGATCTTACTTGGGTAGCTGCTATAACAAAGTACCATAAATGAGTAGCTTAAAAACAACAGAAATTTATTTCTCACAGTTCTGGAGACTGGGAAGTCTAAGATTAGTATTTGATGCCTGGCAAGGGCTAAGGCTGCTTTATGGTTCATAGCTTGTGTGCTTACTGTGACCTTACATGATGGAGGAACCAAATGAATGTCATTGAGCCTATTTTATGAAAGTACTGATCTCTTCCATCCAGACTCTACCCTCATGATTTTATCATCTCCCAAAAGCCATTTACATGGCCCCACTGTAGCAAGCTGAGAAGCAACCTTTCCAGGGTGAAGAGGGGACTGAGTGCAATGAATAAAGACAGAGGCAAGAGATTATGGAAAAGCAAAGGGCCAGAGAAGGAACGTCTCTTTGCCTCTCATAGCAGCTTTTATTTCTTCTAGATAACATTAAGTCTTGCTAAGTCAGCAAGCATATATTCACATCAGCACAATTTTGCCTGTGTGGTGGTATGCATCAGGCAATCTCTCACAAAGAGGAGAGGAACATCTTTTGTGATTATACAGACCTTTATTCATTATCCTGGAACAAGATGTCCAAGGCCTCTGTGGCGTGAGCTTTCCCACAACCTGAGGCACAAGAGGACTGTTCGCAGCTTCCTTGGCCTTCCAAGGAATGCAGGTATGATGTTCCTATGTGTCTCCTTAAGAGATTGCCATGAGGGCACCCACTGGTCCCTAGCACACCTTCACATTAGCAATTGGCTTTCAGCATTAGAGTTCGGTACTGAGAACAAGATGGAAAATGTGATCACCATTATGAGGAATCCATGTCAGCACAAGATCCCAGACTGGTTCTTTAGCTGATGGGAGGACATAAAGGATGGGAAATAGAGCCAGATTCTGGCCATTGGCCTGGTCAGCAAGCTCCATGGGAACCCAGCATGACTAAAGAAGATTCAGATCCATAGAGGGGTGCACCACCTCTGGGGTCTTCGTGTCCAAGGCGGCACAGCAACACTGCTGATCACTGTGAATACATCATGGTTTTGTCCAAAAAGAATACATCTATAGACCTGATCTGTTAAAAGTTTATAGACCTATAAAGGGAAAAATAAAACCCATAAATATAAAGCTATAGTTCCTTTATTGTTGCCAGTGCATATTGAAGATCCTTATTCTATTAAACATTGACAACATATAATTAAGGAGATTAAAAAGATAGATAGGTGATAGATAGATACAGATGATAGATATATAGACAGATAAAAGAATGATAGAGATAGATACTGACACAGTCAGGGAGATAGGCAGACCCTTAAATACATAAGTTTGTTAACAATGATGTAATGCTTTTAAGGTTACTCTTGATACTCCTCTTCCTGCTATTGTTCTCATTACAAGTTCACTTTCTAGCAGACTCATCAAAACTCCTTTATGTTGCTCTTCTAACATCCCTCCGCTTCCATCTTACCCTTCTGTTAAATAAAGCAATGAATTCATTCCACACACTATCCTCTGCCAAGAAGAAGGTTTTACATTTGCTTTTATTAGCCCTAGGAGGATATCACTTTCAGCAAGCTTCCATTTCTGAAACAACACAAAATAGAAAAGCTTTTCTCATCATCAGATTTTAGAAAAAAGTCATAAAATATAAATATGCTGGAATAATGGAAATAGAGCAAAAAAGGTTGATCATTGCCAATAATTTTATATTAACTCAAAGTGTCCTAAGGCAAAAACGCAATGTCTATTTTCAAGTGAGCTGAAATTTGAGGTTCTAAATATGTATTTTCACTGTCTTAAATAGAAGTAAATACAGCTCAAATACCCTTGGATTTCTCCAGTCTGTGGACAAGTTAAGTAACATTAACATTAATAGGCAAATTCACTAGCTGGTAAGTATCCCTGCCTAACCAGAGAGCTTCAGCCTCTCTTTCAGTTATTTCTTGCAGACCCTAGGGGTGGATCACCTTGTTCAGGAAATTTCTTATCCTGTTCTTCAACCTCAGCCTTCTCATTGATGTTAAACCACCAAAGGATAGCACTTGCTAACCATCATGGCTCCTGGTTCCCACCATGGTAATTCAGTTTATCCAGGGAGCAATCCCTTCTGACTTCAAAACATGCAAGTTTTCATTTCTTTTTTTAATAGAAAAATTAATGATTAATGTTTAGTAACTCTTTAATAGTATGGGTATATCCAGGATGAGTTAAACAAATCTTTCTTTACCCCATGCTAATGAATGTTATGGTTTCTACATCGAAACATGAAATGTAAGTTCCAAGGAATGAAAACCTGCATTTATAAATATGCATATTCTATACTTCTTAAGGTTAAGTGTAAACGGATGTTGTGACTCCATTCCAACAGAAAACCACAAAGCTAATACAAGAACCAAACTTCTCCCTATAATATGAATGTGCAAAATTAAAGCAAGTTAAATTGATAGTTACATGAATATCAAACCAACAATTAACTTCGAAAATGTATCACAAATGATGAGCGGTTCAATAAATGCTTCCAATGGAAAAGGTATAAATAAATCCCAATGCCTTAAAATGACATACATGATCATCCTTATCTGTTTTATGAGTATCTCAGAGTATGAGACATGGTTTTATAATAAAGTTTATTATTTTTAAATAAGAGGTTCTAAACAAATCTTTAGAGTCTACGCAGAAAAAATTGTAGGTGCCATGAGATTTTCATTTAACAAGTTATCCGTCTCCAATTTCCCAGTTTTCTTTGGCTGTAACTACTTATTTAATTTTATCTTAAAAAAAAATTTTTTTGGACAGGCAGAGTTAGACAGTGAGAGAGAGAGACAGACAGACAGAAAGGTCTTCCTTTTCCGTTGGTTCACCCCCCCAAATGGCTGCTATGGCCGGCATGCTGCGGCCGGCATGCTGCTGCCAGCGTGCTGCGCCCATCTGAAGCCAGGAGCCAGGTGCTTCCTCCTGGTCTCCCATGCAGGTGCAGGGCCCAAGCACTTGGGCCATCCTCCACTGCTCTCCTGGGCCACAGCAGAGAGCTAGACTGGAAGAGGAACAACCTGGACAGAACCAGTGCCCCAAATGGTACTAGAACCCGGAGTGCTGGCGCCGCAGGCAGAGGATTAGCCTAGTGAGCCATGCTGCCGGCCAACCCTCTTTCTTAATCTGGGTAACCTAGTCATATTTTAAAAGGAAGGTTTTGTCAAAACAGATGGCTGTACAGAAGCAACCCAGAGTCTGCACTGTGGTACAGCAGGTGAAGCTGCCTCTTCTGAGCATGGCATCTCATATGACAGTTGGTTGAGTCCTGGGTGCTCCACTTCTCATCCAGCTCCCTGCTAATGTTCCTCAGAAAACGTACCTCAGAAGAAGATAGTCCACGTACTTGGGCCCCTGCCACTCATGTGGGAGACACAGACTGAGTTCCTGATTCCTGGCTTCAGCTTGGCCCAGCCCCAGTTGTTATGGGAGTTTGGATAGTGAACCAATAGATGGGGGAACAATGTCTTTGTGTCTCTGTCTCTTTCTGTTTCTCTGCCTTTCAAATAAATATTTTTTAAAGCTTGAATTATGCCATTTTTAAAGTATGAATGACAACTTAGTATCTTCCAAAAGTCAGTAGCCATATTTTATACTAAAATAATATTTCCTTTCCACAGCCCACCTCAGGGGAGCCTAGAAAGTTAGAAATATTTCATCTACTTGTACAATCTGTATAAGTTTTCTAGGGATTTGAACTGATTAAAGAGGTCGTATGTGAATCATACTGCTGCAGATAGGACTAGGTACAGCAGCTATGAATGAGTGAGGGGTCCCGCTCCTATCTATCAGGTAATGTAGCTTGGAGGTGTTCTTCAACTTCAACTTTCCCAATGCTTCCTTGGCTTCACGTTGTTTTCCAAAGAAAAGCTGGTAATGAGTCCATTTCTGGCATCTATGGGCCTGTTCTGACAATCCTTTAGATGGTCCTTTCTCTGAGATTTCTCTTTTTTATTGTAAATCTGAACATAGAAGTTTGGGAAGAGAGCAAACAGGAAAACAACATCTGCTCTCTGGAAATATAACCTAATGAGAGGCACATGAACAGATGACTTCGCAAATGACCTCGTCTGGTTGATTGTCAGCACAAAGTCATGCCACTGCCCACTGCCCATGAGTAATGTCCTTCTTCCTCCAAAGGTAGAGACACATGAAAGGGACACACAAAAAACCAGGGGACCAGTCCATGAGGATGTGGACGAAGCTTTCAAGTGTGGCACCAGAATAAGAATGTAAAGGATCTAATTTATCACAAGTCACCAAATGTTCATCCTGAATTGAGGGTGGTAAAGAGAAAGGATAAGCAACCATCATCCAGTGGTAGTGCCTGCCCATGATGAAGAAGAAAATGTCTGTGAATTCCAGGAGTTCGGCCAGTGGTACCACCAGAGGACATGGATCGTCATACCTGATTCTCCCGCGCTGCCTGCACGTTGCCAGAAGAAGTTGTGTTTGCCTCCCCTCCTCCTGTCACTGACTCAGAACATACAGAGACGCAGCAATCGGAATCCCAAGTTTACATTACTAACATTGCCTGGCAGAAGAATGATGTCTCATGTTCATGTATTTTGGTTCCAGCCATACAATTAGTAAATATATGACACAGCAGACAAATGTGGATAGATAATTGCCCAGGAGAAAGCATCCTTTCATTATGGTATCTCAGAGGCTTAGCATGCCTTGAAATAGGTTCTGAATAAGGCATCAAAATGTTTGATTTTAAAACCAAGAACTTATCAATATGCCAGTTCTGGGGTCCTGAGAGACACAGCAGGAGGCAAGTCAAAATTCAGGCAAGGTTGTTTTTTCCCCTAAAGAAAGAGCTTTTTCTGAGGCCTCCTTTGGGATCTCTCACCATGAGTGCATCCTAAAAGGATGGGGGCACTTGAGCACCTGCCAAGCTTTTCAATTGTAAAACAACTGCACTTAGCTTCCTGTTCCATGGAGAATTGCCCTCTGTCCCCTATTTTATATCATCTTGTATCATAACCTCGAGTCTATAAACCACTGCTTATATTCTAAGTGTAGCAATAATTTCTATGAAAACTGTCTCAGCTTTCACTTAAAAATCTTCTCTTGCTCAAAGGTGATCCAGTTACGGTCCACCTTCCCCTAGGCCTCTTTCATCTCTGCTCTCAGACACTCAAACACAAAACATCTATCTCTAGTGTGTCTTTCTCCCTTAAAATAAATCAATTCATGAGAGTAAATAATGGAGGGCATTGGTCTACCAAAACAGAAGGCTGATACACTAAGATAGTATAGTTTCAATGAAGATCACAGTTATATTGAAAACACTGTTTGCGGGGCTGGCGCCATGGCTCACTTGGTTAATCCTCCGTCTGTGGTGCCGGCATCCCATATGGGTGCCGGGTTCTAGTCCCGGCTTGCTCCTCTTCCAGTCCAGCTCTCTGCTGTGGCCCGGGGAAGGCAGTAGAGGATGGCCCAAGTGCTTGGGCCCTGCACCCACATGGGAGATCAAGAGGAAGCACATGGCTCCTGGCTTCGGATCAGTGCAGCACGGGCCACGGCAGCCATTTGGGGAGTGAACCAACAGAAGGAAGACCTTTCTCTCTCTCTCTCTCTCTCTCTCTCTCTAACTCTACCTGTCAAATAAATAAATCTTAAAAAAAAAAAAAAAGAAAACACTGTTTGAGACCTCTAATAGATATGTTCGTTTTCACAGAAGCAGGTGTTTGGCACAGCAGTAGAGATACCGCTTGTGACACCCGCAACCCATATCAGAGTTCCTGGCTTCAAGTCTTAGTTCCACTTCTGATTCCGGCTTTCTGCTATTGTACACCCTGGGAGGCAGCAGGTAATACCTCAAGTACTTGGTTTCCTGCCTCCCAGAGGGGAGACCTGGATTGAATTCAGGTCCCTGACTTCAACCAGCCTCAAATGTTACAGGCATTTGGGGAGTGAACCAGCGGACAAAAGAGCTCTGTGTGTCTCTCTCTGTCTCTGTGTGTGTCTCTCTGCCTTCCAAGTTAAAAAAAAGTCTCCTCTTTTTTGAGACATGAAAGAAAAACAAATGTTAAAGGTAAGAAAAGCTTGAGGGATTCCTTGATTGCTTCAAATTCCAGTTTAACCCTACCTAAGCAAGCAAGACTAGTACCAGCTGCAGACATCATCACTTATGGCTTCAGAATATCTCTCCATAGGCAAGAGCCCCATGCATTCAGAAGGCATGAATGAAGGACAGAGCCAAAACGAAACATGCCTGGATGGCATTAGGCTGACAATGACTAGGAAGGAAAATATCTGCTTTTTTGATCAACTGACATCTGTTAAAACTCAAATGGAATTGCAAACCAAACAGCAATTTTTAGCTGTTAAAATCCTAAAAACAAATTCGTTCAGTGGTATTTACTGTGCTTTTCAGTTCTTATTCTGACATCTTATAGATTAGACTGAGATTACAAAGCATTTTAACCAATGAACCAAAAGCTCATCAATTTTTCCAGTACATTTTGGAGGGAGGTCAGAGAGTCCACTCTCTGTTTTCGACAATCATTAACTGATGGAATCACAAAATTCAATTTTATAATGAAAGGCTACAGCATTTCTCTCTCCATGTTTTAGAGACCATAACATTATTTATTCTCTCATTTCACAGTTACATCAGGGGAGTGAGGTCTAAATCTTCTCCTGCGGATAAATAAAAAACAGAAATTTCATTAGCAAATAAAGAGTACAAACCAGAAGGTTAATCTTGGTTTGTACTTGAAAATCTCAAAGCAGCAGCTCAGCCAGGCTCGCTGAACCCAGTAAGAAAAAAAAAAAAAAAACTAGTCTTTAAATGGAATCTTGGCAGTTGATTTCTTACTTTTCATATTACCTCTCTTGGAGAAAGTTCCCAGCAATTAAAAGTGCTGGATTCAGGCAGAGTGCCTGTTGCACAGAGCAAGCTGCATGCAGAAAATTGGGAGACACATCACAGCATCAAGTGCTGTAATTAAGAAAATTGTTTTTATGATTTTCTATGAATACGAATGACCGAATCAATGACTAAGCAACAAGGCCTCTTCATTACCAAGACAACCAGATACAGGAGAGGCACCTGGGTCTTCAGGAAATCCAAGAATGGTTAGAAGAAGAAATAGGGTCAGAAGCCAATTGATCTCAGTATAATGTAAGAGCCTGGATACTTGCAAATAAGATAAAAATGAATGCAGTGTGCAGCATAGGTACAGAAGCTGAAATATTAGCCTGAGCCAGAAAAAAAAGAAAATAAATAGAATATCTCAGATAAAAGGCACCTAAATAAAGTGTGGGGTCTCTGTTGAGAAAGTAGGTGTCCCTGAGTTGTACTTGACATTAGCACTGCACTTCATTCTTTCCTTAACTTCTACCCTACTCTTAATACTTTAGAATTCCTTTGTGATCACCTCTTTGAGCTTCAAGAGGGACTAGAGCTGGTGAAAGCTATTAATTCTAACAGATGAGAAAGAAGGCAGAGAGGCCCTAGGCTGGGCTCTGTGAAGTGTCCCAATGTCTGCTTGGCAGAAATGGGGCAAGGTTTTGGTCAAGGGTCACCTTTGGGAGAGCAATGAGGAGACATGAAGGATGAGGAAGCAGATTTGGAAAGCAAATGGAAGCCAACATTCCAACAGTAAAAGAACAGTCAGGGAAGAGAAATTAGGGTCCATTACTTGGGTGTTGTTTGCACTGAAAAGGAATAGCTGAATGGTTCATAATTTCCCTGGTAGGCTTAGGGACATATTCCAAACCAGTCCTCAGATTCATTTTAAAATAGCCCTGGATTTCCACAAGTTTGATCTTTCAGTCTGAAAAGGTCTCTTCAGATTCTACAGGAACATTTATACTTACCCATTTTGTGTTCATTGCAAAGAAATATTTAGAAGCACTTTAAAAATTCAACAACAAAAATTTGGTCAATTATGGTATTCCTAAAATGGAGTACCATGGAGCCATTTAAATTTATGTAGCAGTAGTACAAAAGATTTTTAAAAGCCAGCATTTATTTGTAATGTTCTGATTTTATATGCATATAAGTGTGTGCAGTTTGAATATATTTTTATGTAAATTAAAAATTTTTTATCTTTACCAAGCAAAGAATCATTGAGCAGCCTTCTTGGTTGTTCCAGTGTAGTAAAATTAGCATTCCTAGGTTAGTGTAAAAGAAAACCTTTTGTAAACTGACATCAGGTCATGACCTCAGAAATTATCTGGAAATTCAGTGGCTTTTTGAGAAACTGGGGAACACAGGCAACAACACTGTTGCCTGAAACAAACACTCAGGGAATCATACAGGGACTTGCTGGGATTACTCTGATCAGCTCTTATTAGCAAGAAATAGCAATGGGCACCTGAAATAAACCTATCTTGACAAAAAGGATAGCTGTGTAGGCTTCTGACCCAGCCTCATGTCTGTTGCTTGAGTTTGTGCAGCTGGACTGGTTCTCATCCCATGCATAGGTGACTCTGGAAATCCCTCTGTAACCAGCCTTTTGGAGCATAGTGGTTGTGCATTGGGAAATGTTGACTTGGCTGAGATGACAGCTCTTGGGAATCCAAATGTGGAATTCGGATGAAGCAGAGAAGGAAAAAGATGAATCCCATCTGCTCTTTCAATTTAAAACTGGATGGCTCCAGCACATGCACCAATAGGTCCAGCTCGGAAGAGCTCTACATCTGCTGCTTTAAACGAATCTTTGATTTCCACTGCTTAGAAAGTCAGAGGACAGTGCTGTCTTCTAACAAATCCTCCAATACCTTCCTAACAGACCCCTGAGTAAGGTTATATGTAACATTTTTTTTAGGAATAAACAGGATAGAGGATTTCTCACCACAATTCTGAATAAGATATGCTTCTCATTGCTCTCTCACTACTTGCTACCTGTTCCCTAGAAAAATTAGTCATGTGTGTATATTGTTTATAATTTCTAATTATGTTGTGGTATGACAACAATTGATGTAAATCATTAAGTGCGTCGGGTAGGTTAACTTAAAGTTTTGTTTGGGCACAACACAAAAATTTGCATTGCTAATCTTCATAATTAGCTGTCCCTATAGTATATCAGTTGGTAAGATTTCTGTTGCAGTAATAGAAGCTATGACTCATCCAGATGTAAACAACAAGGAACTTTATTATGTTACATAACAATGAGTATAACATTCAACTGTAGGATGATTTGAGTTTGTGGCTCTAAGCATAACATCAGGAAACCAGGACTTCTCTATGCTTCTGGTCTTCTGTTTGGAGTGGCTGGCTTTATCCTAATGGTCATTTGCATTCTGGTCATTACATGGCTGCCAGTATCAATTATAGCAACATGATGTCTTGTGTGACTGCCCAGGAGTGGAATAAAAAATGTTCCTTAGTTTGATTGAGCCAACTAAAACCAGAAGGCCACTCCTGCTTCAGTACCCGTTGCTGAGAGTGCCATGTACTGATTTCTTCAGGCTAATTATTATCCACTAATTTAAGCTAATTATTATCCACTAATTATTATCTGTGCAGTGCAGAGATAGCTAAATTTGAACAAAGTTAGGATCAGGAAAGGAGAGAGGGGTAATGAATGTCAGAAAGGTAGCCTGCAGTCCTTGATTTTTCTGAGGAATGGGCATGGGAAAGAGAGAAACTGCAAACTAAGAATCACCTGGGAGTAGCTTACGAATGCAAAACATCTAAATTTTGAGCAACTTGGGAGAACAACTTTCAAAGAATCTAATGTATTTCTGTCATCAGTGTGAAAGTAGTATGAAAAAAGGGAAAAAAATAGCTATGTGCTGAATTCACAGATTATTAAATTGATGCTAGTCATATTGAGACAGAAGCTATACTCCTGTTAAATTCAAATACTATCTTGTGCTCACACCAAGATTCCAGATTCCATTCCTAAACTTTTCCTTCCTTGTGATCTCCTTCCAAGGAGGCTTTTAGGTCTCGTGAAAATTTGACTGGCACCGCAGCTCACTAGGCTAATCTTCTGCCTGCGGTGCCGGCATCCCGGGTTCTAGTCCCGGTTGGGGTGCCGAATTCTGTCCTGGTTGCCCCTCTTCCAGGCCAGCTCTCTGCTGTGGCCTGGGAGTGCAGTGGAGGATGGCCCAGGTCCTTGGGCCCTGCACCCGCACTGGAGACCAGGAGGAGGCCCCTGGCCCCTGGCTTCAGATCAGCGCAGCGCCCCGGCCGCAAGGGGCTGGCTGTAGCGGCCACTTGGGGGATGAAACAACGGCAAAAGGAAGACCTTTCTGTCTCTCTCTCTCCCTGTCTAACTCTGCCTGTCGAAAGAGAGAGAGAGAGAGAGAGAGAGAAAGAAAAAGAAAGAAAGAAAGAAAGAAAGAAAGAAAGAAAGAAAGAAAGAAAGAAAGAAAGAAAGAAAGAAAGAAAGAAAGAAAGAAAGAAAGAAAGAATCAGTTGCTGGTGATGCTACCCTGTCATCCACTGAGACCTCGCTGGATGTGTCTGTGTCTGAATCTAATCCTCATCTGAGTACAGTGTAGGTTTCCATCTGGGACCTTTCTATGCAAGAAGTCTCCAGCATTAAAAATAGAATTGAATCTGAATGATCGAAAAGTCTGCATTTATCCAAGTATCGTTTGTACTCTGTAGAGAATTGAATAAATGATTGTTTAAGTTGAAATCCCTTTCACCAAATGGAAGAATTGATATTATCTGATTAAAGCATAGCCTGTTGGAGTCCAGAGGCCAGTTTTTTGGGTTTTTTTTTGTCTTGTTTTTCTTTTTGGCCAGACGGTGTGAGCTTAGCCAGTGATCTGAGTTTGTAAATCCTTCAGATGTCAGCTGCCTGAGTGTTAGCTTTCGCAGGTTAGCAGAGATAACACATTTCCCAGTTCATAGATCTATATCAATTGTAGTCAGCACATGTATGAATAGTGAAAGCTCACTTAATAGGTAAGAATTTATTAAGCACCTACAAAGTGCCAGGCACTGTACTAGGTCAAAGTCACCACTGTTCCCAATTGCAGATTGATATATAGATACTTCACAATGACATAAGCTTGAATGTAGGCATCTGCAAAGTGCTTTGAAAACACACAGGCTAGGTGATAAATTCTTCCTGAAGCTGTCAGGACAACCTTTACAGAGGAAGCAACATTTAAGAAAGGTCTTTAAAAAGAGTAAAATCTTGAGAGAAGAAAAGAGCCAAAACAGATGTATTTTCGGGAAAAGGGAGTTGATGAGCAGAAGCACAGTACATGAATAAGCATGACAATGTCAAAGAATGCTAATGGGCAGGAATTTGTTAAGATGACCTCAGGAAAGGCACGGAAGGAATTTGTGATGCATAAATCAGTAAATAATGGGATAGAGAATCTAAAGACATGGGTTGAATTCTTATTCTCTCTTCATCTGTAATTGATGGGTATTAATCTACCTTAACTGGTTCATAAGATGATCCCTGATTGTGCTGTGACCGGAAAATGCCCTGCCCTAGATTTACCTAACACTGACCCTCTAAATCATGATACTGGCCCCTATGAGGGCAGCCTGGTGGGGCCAGCCCCAGCTATCCCTCCACATCCTGTGAGGGAGCTTTGCAGACTACTCTTTATTAATGTGTTACAGTACCTTGCACAAATACTCAATAGACACAAGCGTTGAAATATTTTTGGAATAATTAATTACTAATAAGAGTAAAATAGGCAAAGTTAATAGTTGAATCGTAGATGTGCTGGACACTTTGAGGTCAATTGAGAAAATTTGAACACAGTATTATATTAATGTTATATTTTCTGATTTTGACTAATGTGCTCTGGTTATTTAAGACAATATCTCTATTCTTTGAAACTGCCTGAAGAAGCACAGTAGTCCACATGCCCCCACATGCAGTTTCATGGTTTCAGTTACCAATGGTCAACCAAGGCACAAGAACGTTAATTGAAAAATTCTAGAAATAAAAAGTTCATAAGTTTCAAAAGAATGTTGTTATAACTCCTCTATTTTATTATTAGTTATTATTAATCTCTCTCTGTTCCTACTTTATGAATTAAACTTTATCATAGGTATGAAAGTATAGAAAAAAATAATGTATATAGGATGTGATAGTATCCATGGTTTCAAGCATCCACTAAGGGTTTTGGAAGAGTTTCCCTGAAGTTAATGGGAGTAGTGTGTTTAGGGATATAGGGGCATGATAGCTACAGTTTAATCTCAAATGTGTTAGAAATATATATATATATATATACATATACACATATACATTATGGGTATGAGACTACAAGAGCTTCTTACTCTCCTCTTGTAGTTTCTCTGTAATTTTTAAATGACATGTAAAACTGGATATTAAAGTACCATACCATCCAATGAGCCATTAGTGTATTTGCTAGATCTATTTGGAGATTAAGACAATGCAAGGTACGCCAACAGTTTTTTCAGAAAGGTTAGTGGAAGAAATCTCCTTGGACAGGCAGATTGTTTTATCCTATGCCTATCACAGTGTGCTAAAAACCATCCACTCCATCGTAATTGTGCTAATCCAACCTGCCCTGAAAAGTAGACTTAAATTCCTAATGTCAGCTAACTCTTACTATGAGAATTTTTGTTAGCTTAATTTGGCCTAATTTTTTTTCAGACCAATGTAGACTTCCCGCCTTGAGTAAATTTCACTCCTACTCTGGATTCCTGATGTTTTTGCAAATTCTTATTACCAGTAAGAATTCATGTCAGAAAGAAAGGGAGGCTTCTGCAGAGTTTAACCCTTGACTTTTCTTCTTATTTGCTTCTGGGCCATAGCATGTAATGAGTTTTGAGAAATTTTGACCCTTACTGGTAAACTCTCTCCTGGAGCATTTCTCACGTGACAAAAATGAATCGGGAACTTTCTCCATCCACAATACTGCATGGAATGAAGCAGATATGTCACTGAAAAAATATTTTAGATAAGTCCAAAGAATGACAAGTAACAGTTCAGAAAGCTAACAAAGAGTGTTTGACTTTCTCCAGCATATAATGATTGGAGTGTTTGGTTTCAGAGATCACTAATGAAAACTTCATTTTACATCAGTATATTTGGATTAAGTATGACTTTGTCTGCTTCTAAAATCCAATAACTCTCATCCCAGGGCACATTTAAAGATTAAAATAAACCATGGAATAATAGGTTTTTAAAATTCTTTTTCTAAAAATTATCTTTATTTTGAAAAAAATTAAATAAATAATGAACACAAACTTGTCAAAGCATAAATAAGGCAGAATAATATAGAGTTTTTTTAAAAAAATACTACTTAATATTTCTTCATCTTTGTGGGGAGCAGCTCGGACTAGACTAAGTTACTGGAATTAAGACTTATTCTATGCATCTGCTCTCCTCTGTGGGGAGCAGCTCGGACTAGACTAAGTTACTGGAATTAAGACTTATTCTATGCATCTGCTCTCCTACAATATGGCGCTGGGAGAGGAGAAAACAGCTTCTACCCAGCTGCCTCCAGTTCAACCAATAAACTGTAGGAGCTGCTCCTGATTGGAGGAGAGCGGCGTGCTCGGCGTGTGGGCAGCCGAGTTAGGATTGGCGGAGGAGGACTATAAAGGAGGAGAGAGACGGCATGCACCAGGAACATCTAGGGGGAACATCTAAGGGGAACACCTGTGCAGCCCCCAGAGAGCCGGCCGGCGGTGTGCCGCTCCCCTGCGGAAGTGGGGAATGTGGCCAGGGGGAACTGCCCTTCCACGGAGGTGGAAGGGATAGTAGCCAACCCGGGAAGAACCAGCAGCAAACCCGGGGAGGGCCGAGCAGACGAAAGAACAGCGCAGGGTCCTGTGTCGTTCCTCCACGAAGACGGGGAGCGACACATCTTAATCCAAGCTCCAAAGGTAACCACTATAGAAAGCTTGATATGTATTTTTATAGTCTTTCTATATGAAAGTACTTCAAAAGATTTATGGAAAAGTAAAGTTAAAAGGTCATTTTGGTGCAAGAATTTAAAATCCATAGCAGTGGTCTTCAAAAAGTTCATGAAAAGGGCACAGAGGGTTAAGTGGCAGCTCATGATGCAGGCATTCCGCTTGGAGTGCCAGTTCAAGTCCTGGCTACACAGCCTCTGATCCCGCTTTCTCCTAATGCACCTGGAAAGGCAGCAGAAGATAACCCGAGTGCTTGGCCCCAGGACGGAGTTCCAGGTCTCTGACTTCAGCCCGTCTCAGACCTGGCTGTTGTGGCCATTTGGAGAGTTAACCAGCAGATAAAAGATCTCTCTTCCTCATTCTTTCTCTCCCCCTCTCCCTCCCTTTCTCTTTCTCTCTTTCACTCTGCCTTTCAAATGCATGCATACATACATACATACATAAAAATTGTTAAAAGTTCATGAAAGATAGATATTATGAAAAAGCAGAATTTTCAATTATTTGGACAAAAAAATCTATCTTAGCTTTTCCACATAGTTTTATAAGTACCCCCATAGCTAGAGTTCATTTATCTTCTGAAATAATGTTGTACTTGGCTTGTAATTCTGTAACTTGGTTGTTTTCCATTCAAGGAAGTTTTATATCTTTAGGGCATGAACTTGAAGATATTTCTCAGCTATCTTAGGAATTATTTTTTTAAAATCCCTTTAGAGAAAATGCAGACTTTACTTAAGTTAGAAAGCACTGAACAACTGCATCCTATTCTGGCGTAGGTGAACAGTGGTTTACTTAAATTCATTAATCACTCATGGCTAGGCTGTCCCTGCCATTTTACTATCATAAGCAGTGGTTCAATAAGAATAAAAATTAAGATATTTTTATGAACATCTCTCAGAAATCTGATAGGATATGTGCCTTGGAAAAGAAATTGCTGAGGTGGCCAGCACTGTGGCATAGCAGGTAAAGCTGCTGCCTGCAGTGCCAGCATCCTATATGGGCACTGGTTTGTGTCCCGGCTGCTCCACTTCCTATCCAGCTCTCTACTGTGGTCTGGGAAAGCAGCAGAAGATGGCCCAAGTTATTGGGCCCTGCACCTGCGTGGGACGTTCCAGAGGAAGCTCCTGGCTCCTGGCTTCGGATGGACTCAGCTCCAGCCATTGCAGCCATCTGGGGAGAGAACCAGTGGATGGAAGACACCTCTCTCTCTCTCTCTCTCTCTCTCTTTCTCTCTCTCTCTCTTTCTCCCTCTCTCTCTGCCTCTCCGTCTTTCTCTGTGTAGCTCTGATTTTCAAATAAATGAATACATCTTTAAAAAAAATTGCTGAGACAAGGGTATGTGTGTTTATATTTTCTAATATACAGCTAAGTTAATCTCCAAAAACACTACATTATTCACACAGCAAACAATATATGAGAGAAATCATTCCATTATATACATTCACCCACACTAAGTATTATTAGTCTATTTATTTACTTATTTCTTTGAAAGTCAGCATTACAGAAAGAGAGAGAGAGAGAAATTATATTGGCTGCAATGGACAGGGCTGGGCCAGTTCAAAGCTAGGAGCTTCATGTAGGTCTCCCATGAGGGTGGCAGGAACCCAGACTCCTGGGCCATCATCTGCTGTTTTTCCCAGGCCATTACAGGAAGCTGGATTGGAAGTGCAGCAGTTAGGATATGAACCAGTGCCCATATATGATGCCAGCATGCCAGGAGGCAGCTTTACCTGCTATGCCACAATGCTGACCCCAATATTCTCAATCTTTTAAGATACTCTTAAATGAATGGTTAAAAAGTCACACTATTTTAAATCACAGTTCCCTAATTTCTAATAAAGCTGAGCATTCTCTCTCTCTCTCTCTCTCCCCTCCTTCCTCCCTCCCTCCCTCCCTCCCTTCCTCTCTTTTCCTCTTGTGTTATTTTATTCTGTAAGATGCTTTTTCATGGGCTTTATCCACATTTGTAAAATGTTTACTTATTTAAAGCAGAGACAAGATCTTCCTTCCACTGGTTTACTCCCCAAATGCTAGCAACAGCTAGGGCTGGGTAAGGCTGAAGCCAGGCACTCAGAACTCAGTTTGGGTCTCCGTGTGAGTGGCAGGGACTCACGCACTTGTGCTATCTCTTATTGAATTCCTGGGTGCACATTTAGCGCGCAGCTGGAATTGCAAGCAGAGCCATGACTCAGATAGGGGAGGCAGTCATCCCGAGCAGCATCTTTCCTGCTGCACCAAACACCCTTTGTTTTTTTTTTTAAATTGCCTATGTTTCCTAGTACTTTATATTTTGTGCATTCATAATGTGCATATTTGCAGTACGTTTTGTGTATGTTTTTGTTTTTAGTATGGTCTGATTTGGTCATTTGTTCTTTAATGTATTTTATGGTACCCTTCATTGTGCAAAAGTTTTTAATTCCATAGTTATGAAACTTGTTCATCTTTTCCTCTGTAAATTTTGTGTTATACCTTGCTTGGGAAAGCCTGCCCGTAGTAAAAGATCCTCATATGTTTTTCCCTAGGGCTATTTTTTAAAAATTTATATTTTGCTGGCACCGCAGCTCAGTAGGCTAATCCTCCGCCTAGCGGCGCCGGCACACCAGGTTCTAGTCCCGGTGGGGCACCGGATTCTGTCCCGGTTGCTCCTCTTCCAGGCCAGCTCTCTGCTGTGGCCAGGGAGTGCAGTGGAGGATGGCCCAGGTCCTTGGGCCCTGCACCCCATGGGAGACCAGGAGAAGCACCTGGCTCCTGCCATCGGATCAGCGCGGTGCGCCGGCCTCAGCGCGCCGGCCGTGGGGGCCATTGGAGGGTGAACCAACGGCAAAAGGAAGACCTTTTCTCTCTGTCTCTCTCTCTCACTGTCCACTCTGCCTGTCAAAAAATAAATTTATATTTTAACATATCTAGAATATGGTGAAAGGAGATTCACTAACTTTTCCTTGCGCCAGCTCTGTGGCATAGTACACTAAGCCTCTGCCTGTGTCGCCAGCATCCCATATGGACACCAGTTCACGTCCTGGCTGCTCCTCTTCCTATCCTACTCTGTGCTTGTGGCTTGTGAAAGCATTGAACCCATGGGAGACCCGAAGAAGCTCCTGGTTCCTGGCTCTGTATCAGCCCAGCCCTGGCCATTGCAGCCACGTGGGGAGTGAACTAGCAGATGGAGGACCTTTCTCTGTCTCTCCCTCTCTCTGTCTGTAACTCTACCTCTAAAATAAAAAATAAAAATGCAAAAGTAACTTTTCCAGTAGAAATCCAATTGTTGTAACCCTTTTTAATTAGATTTCTGCTATTTCCTCATTGTTAAGGACCCATTTATCGTGTGCCTGATTCACACTCTTGGTCACCCTGACTAGGTGATGCCCTCTGACATCAGCCTTTGTGGAAACCAGATAATTACTTTCCCAGAGATATTCAGGGAGAATCCTCCTGGCTGTCACCTTAGCATGTATAACAGGTCCTTGATTACCTATTTGTGAATCAGTCTCTATATTTTCCTTGCCCCAGTACCATTTTAATTATGTTAGCTTTATGGTCTATGAAATTTGACAGTGCTGTTTCCTTCTGGTTTTCCTTTTACCAACTTCCCCATGCATGCTCCCCTACAGAGAAAATTTAGAATCCAGATATAAGAGTTCATGAAATCTCCTACTAGGCTTTTAATTGGGAGTGAATCAGACAGTGAATGCGGGTGGGAACTTTTACGATCCTGAATCTCTGCAGGAAGAAAACCGATGCACTGAAGCACTTCCCCGTCCTTCCGGTCCCCTTTCCTTTCAGTAAAGTTGGGTGCTTGTCTTCACATACAACCTGAGCACTTATTATTAGTTTTTAAATAATTTAAAGACTTTTGTTGCTACTGTGCATCAGATTTTTTTCCGTGACTTCTTAAATTGGTTATCGCTTATGTATAGGAAAAATACCCATTTTGTGTATTGATAGCATTAACACCTCTGTGTGTTGACTTTAAATATGAACAACTTATCTATTTTGCTATTATCTTTTGGCTTTTCTAATCTTATTATCTTCAAATAAATACAGAGTTGTGTCTTCTCTGAATGGACAGGAGTAACCAAAGGGAGGAGAGGAGACAGGAAGGATTGAAATAGGGAGGAAAGATGGAGAGAAGAGAAAGAGGGATAAATACAGTTCAGCAATACGAGATTTGCTTGCTTAAAATCAAACAGGTGATGGCTCTAGTAATTGCATAGTTGAGTCTCTGCTACTCACGTGGGACCCTTGGACTGAGTTCCCAGCTGTCATCTTTGGCCTGGTCCAGCCCTGTTGTTTGTCTTTCTCTGCCTCTCAAATTAATTAATTAATTAAACTTAAAAATATGAACATAGAATCAAAGGAGAGCAAATCTTTACCATTATAATAATAATATACTTCTTCTGTCTATTAAATATTGCTGTATCCCTAAACATTAACACATGTGAAAAAAGGTATGATTTGGGCTAAGGGCAGAATGACAAAATACCTGGTCTTAGAATTAGGCAGACCAAGTTTAAATCCTAACTCCATCACTTATTTTCAGTAAGCCTAACTCTTCATTTCAGGGTTTCCATCTATAAATTAGGTGTGATTTAAAAAATACTTAGGTTGGTTGTGTTGAGCTTTAAATGGAATATTGTATTAAAGTGCCTTGCTACCATATTAGCATTTAAATATTTGGTTCTTTAGGAGGAACAAACAACAAACAAAAGTTTACTTTTTTCTAAGCTGATTAGAATGTATACTAGATTCTTTCTGAAATATCATTCATCAAAAAACAGAATTTGAGGGTGAGCCTTGTGCACAGCAGGTTGTCTGCCATCGTGATACCTGCATTCCGTACCAACGCGCTGGTTCAAGTCTGCTTCCAATCCAGCTTCCTGTTCTTGTGCCTGGGAAACAGCAGATGACGGCTCAAGTACTTGAGATCCTGCCACACACTTGGGAATCCCAGATGGAGTTCCTGGCTCTTGGCTTTGGCCTGACCCAGGCATGGCTGTTGTGGCCATTTGGGAAGTGAACTAGCAGATGGAAGATCTCTATCTGTGTGTGTGTTTGTGTGTGTGTATGTGTGTGTGTATGTGTGTGTATCTGTCACTTTGCTTTTTAACTAATTTAATTAATTTTTTAAAACAAGAAAAGAAAAATAATTTGATGCTTGCCACCCTGGGAACAAGTGACTGCTGCATCATGTATTTTTATAACATTTTCTCTATCCTGCCTTCCACAGCAACCATCAGATTTCATTAGAATTGGCTTGGAATTTTGCAAAGACACGAAGCAAATTAATCAGAACTACTGGGTAATGAGCACATCAGATACTCATTTATCCTTTACAGCTACTGTAGAAGGTAGATATTATGGTCCCCGTGTGATATGTAAGGCAACTCCATTCTACTAAATGGAAATATCTCATCCGAATTGTATGAATTCCCACACACTGTCAATGAGAAACAGGATTCAAATTAGGCCTGACTGCAAGCCCACCACCTTTCTGTCACATAATAATGCCTCTGAGAGTCACTCTCACACAAGTGGCCTTCTCGTTTTCAATGCAACTGCAGTTCAGAAAAAGAAATACATGTGCATGCCGAATTTAGAGAACAGAATTTGGAACAACAAATGATCCAATGAGAAACATTCACAATTCCATTCTGATTGATTCTCTCTGGAGAACTTTAAAGATCAGAGCTCACGACAGAACAAAAACAAGATTGGCATGATGCCCTAGAACATTAGTTTGGAAGCCAGGAGAACTGAATCTAATTCTCCTTTTGATTTTAGTCTTGGAAAGTATCTGTGAAACTATCTGTGTCATCAGTTCAAGTTCTCTCTTTTCCCGAGAATGTTTTTGCTCCCAGTAGTCCATTTCTAGATGCAACAGATGGTCCTTCTAAATGATTCATTACTTGAAACTTAGGAAAAGCCTTTGGGAAGTCAGTTTCTTTGCTCTCTTGTTGAACTTCAGAAAATCCACCGCATTTCTTTAGTTCGTAGGAATCCGTTTCTTAGCAGCCTTATTGATATAATTTATGTACAAAAATATAATATATACAGTTTAATGAGTTGACATATGCTTATGTCCAACACACTTTACTTGGAGAGTTTGGGTTTTTTTTTTATCCTTTTTTAGTTTTCTTAGTAGGCTAAAATGTCAGCATGGTATATGATATTCTGTCGTCATTCATGCACAATACGTCTACTGGTTATTTTAAGTAGTCATATTCTGAGATAATGTTCACAAAATATTTCCCCATCACCCTACTTCAAAACAAGTCTTAATCTGTGCCTTAAAATAAATAGCAAAAATCTCACCATACAGTTTCCAAAACTGCAAACTTAAAAACTATTTCCGGGGCCAGTGCTGTGGCATGAAGCTGCTGCCTGTGATGTTTGCACACAATGTGTGTGCCAGTTCAAGTCCATACCACTGCACTTCTTTTTTTTAACTTTTATTTAATGAATATAAATTTCCAAAGTACAGCTTATGGATTACAATGGCTCCCCCCACCATAACTTCCCTCCCACCCACAACCCTCCCCTTTCCCACTCTCTCTCCCCTTCCATTCACATCAAGATTCATTTATAGCCTTGGCAGCTCATGACAAGAGCATAGGGTGATTACTGATGCCATAAACAAGAGTGTCAATTTGTTAAGTCAACAACAGGAGTCACTGTGCACTTACTCCTCATGTAGGATCTCTGTCCTTAATGTGCTGTACATTGTGATTTAATACTATAACTAGTACTCAAACAGTATTTTTCACTTTGTGTTTCTATGTGGGTGCAAACTGTTGAAATCTTTACTTAATACATACCACTACACTTCTAATGCAACTCATTGCCAGTGTGCCTGGCAAAACAGTGGAGCATGATCCAAGTCCTTGGGCCCCTGAATCCACATGGGAGACCTAGAGGAAGTGCCTGATCCCTGGCTTTGGATGAGCTCATCTCTGGCTGTTGCAGCCATTTGGGGAGTGAACTAGTGGGTGGAAAACCTCTCTCTCTTTCTCCACCCCCTACCCCATAACTCTGCCTTTAAAATAAATAAATAAATTTTTAAAAAGAAATTATTTCCATGGCAGACATCTTTATAGAGTTTCCTTAGTTCTGTTTCCAGAGTGTGTAATCTTCGTGTCATTTTTACTTCAGAAGTTCTGTTGAATAGGAATATTGTAGACCAGTTTCTCACATTTGCCTTCTTAAAATCCCAAACTTCACAGTGATATTAAGGCAAGTCAAAGTCAATGATTAAAAAACTAAATAGCTTCCAGAGGTGCAGAAACAAAGGCATTCAATTAGCTTTAAGTAATAATGATAATATCAGACACTATTTCTAAAGTACTGTGTGTTTAGTATACCAAGTGCTATATAAGGTATTTATTTCAACTTACAATAAACTTGGACTTGGGAATAATAGTTTAAGCAAGTTTCCACATACAGTGAGTGATGGAGCCAACATATAATTCCAAGTCTTCCTGACACCTAAGCTTACAGTCTTAACCACAATACAATATTATGTGTTCATTGTGTGTGTTAATTGTTATCCTGTGACTTTAATATCCAAATCCACACTGTGTCTCCCTTAAAAACAACTCACATATCTTGAAAAGGAAATCAGAATAAAATTGGAGATATTTGGTGATTTCTACTTTAATCAGGAGTTGACTACATTAAAGCAAATAAAATTATTTGAATTTTTTCTCCTTGTCTAAGCTGTCATTCTTGATTTTTTTTACGAGAACAGAGCTAAAGTATATTTTAAAATGCTGCTACATGGGGTTGGTTGTTAAGATGCCACTTGGGACACTTATATCTCATATCACAGTGCCTGGATTCAAATCCTGGCTTTGCTTTCCATTCCAGTTTCTTTCTCATGCACACCCTTGAAGGCAGCATGTGACGGCTCAAGTACTTGGGTCTCTGCCATGTAGGAGGTCCGGAAAGAGTTCCCAGGTTCCTGACTTTGGCCCAGCCTTGGCTGTTGTAGGCATTTGGGGAGTGAAAATAGAGTATTGATCTCTCTCTCTCTCTCTCTCTCTCCCTTTCAAATAAGTAACATAAAAAAAGTAATAGTGCTGTGATAATGTACTCAAACATTTGCTAAATATTTACAACATAGCCTGCATAGTATCAGGCCCTGGGGATGCATTTGTCTATGCAGAGAAACAAACAGTTGTGAAAATAGGTGGCTTGTTCTGATGTTTAAACTTAAACATGCCACGTGCCCTCTTTGGCACTGCAAGGCCTAATCATTACAGCTGAACACGATTTGACTGATCAAGAAATATCTGCAGGGTTGGCACTGTGTTGTAGCAGATAAAGCCTTGGTCTGCAACTCTGGGATTCCATTTAGGTGCTAGTTCATGACCCAGTTACTCCACTTCAGATCCAGCCCCCTGCTATGGCCAGGGAAAGCAGTGGATGTTGGCCTTAGTACCTGGGCCCCTGCCACCCATGTGGGAGAACCAAAAGGAGCTCCTGACTCCTGGCTGGCTTAGGCCTGGTCCAACCCATACCACTGAGGCCATCTGAGGAGTAAACCAGCAAACCAGCGGATAGAAAATCTCTCTCTCTGTCTCTCTCTCTCTCTCTCTGTCTCTGTCTCTCTCCTCTCTCTCTCTGTGTCTCTCTCTCTGTCTCTGTCTCTCTCCTCTCTCTCTCTCTCTGTCTCTCTCTCTCTTCCTCTCTTTTCCTCTCTCCACCCCCCATAACTCTGCTTTTCAAAATAAACAAATCTTTAGAAAAACAAAAGAAATATTTGCTTACTCTGTACTAGGTACCAGGGATTGTATTATGTGTCAGTGACATAGTGGTGAACGAGTTCAACACTGTTCTTTCCTTCAGAGAATTACAAACTGATGAATGTACCTAGGGAAAGTGCCCCAAGAAGTCACATAGCCCATGCCTGAAGAGGTATGAGGGCAAGTGGTAGGAGTTAGCCACATGGATGGGAAGGAAAGAATAAAGCTCTTCAGGCAACAGTAGCAAACCCTGTCCACTTTATACAAACTGCCACAGCTGAGACAGGGTCCAGTGCCAGTATGTCTGGATTATAGGGTTTGGTATGAAAAAGGAAAGTAGGGGTGTAATCATTCAATGCATCTCAGCCTTACTATGGAGTTTAGACTTTCTTGAGTACAATAGGAAGTTAACAGATTTCAAGAAGAAAAGAAATAACTGTATCCAATATTTTCTAAAAATCTATATTCTAGCTACAGATGAAAAGAATAAATTAGAAGGAAACTAAACTTGCATAGGGAAAACAGGTACAAGAATATTGTAATAATTCACGTAAGAGATATTCAAAGTCTGATAGCTACGGTATTTGGCAGATTTCACAAATAAAAATTGGATACAATCTGCAAGAATTGATAGGTGATTTGACATGAGGAATAAAGAAAACAGAGAAGTCAAGAGTGACTCCCAGTTTTATGTTTGGGCTGAAGGATAGGGAAGGTTCCCATTTTGCACAGTTTCTCAACAAAAATTGTTGGGAAAAGAAAATGAGCTCCTTTCCTGTTGTAGCTTATAACCTGTTAGCATTCAAGTGGAAATCTTAAACAGCTGTCCTTCTCACTGTTCTGACTAAAGACCACCAATAAGCCATGTCTTCTCACAGATCTAACAACCTGTGGCTGAAGAGTTTAGTTGAGACTAATTTAGATTTAATAATCACCAATCTAAGCACTCGAAATGCAGCCATGGGCCAGTGAGATTTTCATTCTAGTGGGAGAAGGTAGACCATAAATCAAGAAAGAGATGATGTGACAGATAAGATACATGCTAGAAAGAGACATACAGCAGGATGAGTAGGGAGAGAGTGGGAGAGCTGGGTGCTGGTGGTGTTCTACTGGGGAGTGTCAACTGGAAGAAACTGGATGAAGGGTTCATGAGATCTTTCTGTATTTTGTGGTTTCCTGTGAATCTACACTTATTCCAAGGCAAAAAAGTAAAATAACATTCAAAATAAAGAAAAGTCAGCTTTTCTCTTCCATAAGGAAGGGAAGGAAGAATTACACCCAATTCAGGAGTAAGCCCTGCAGAATAAGGGAACAGCAAGGACCAAGGCCCTGATAGGCCCAGGGTGTCCCAGAAAGAGCAGAGGCCAGTGCAACTGAAGCTTATTGTGTCAGGACACTGAGGGATGCTGAGAGCAGAGAGACTGGGGGTGCAGGCCCTATAGGGTCTTGTGGCTTTCATAAGGTCTTCAGACTTTTTTCTGAGTAAGTCAGGAAACCATTGGAGATTTCCAAAACTAGTGACAGGATCTGACTATGTAACTGGGGATCACCAGCTACTGAGTGGATTAATCCAGATGGTTTATTTGGGGAGCTCATTCCCAGTGGTTGTTGAAGGATTACATGCTTTTTACCACTGTCCTTTCCCCTTTCCCTCACCACCTTTCTAGCATTTGCCCCTAGATAAAGTCAGTCTCAAAGAGAGTTTAGAAAACTGCTTTGCTTCATAATTTCACAGTGGCCAGGATGGGCACCTCCAAGGCAGCAAGCAGGTTCCAGACTGGTGCAGGCCTTCGAGAATTTAGGGTCAAGTGTCCTTTTCAATGTCTCATACAATGTGCGGGCCGTTCTCTAAAGGCAGGGATCTGGGGCAGAAGGTTCTCAGAAATGGACCCATTTCTGAGAAGGGCATGGAGTCCCCCAGGAACCAGAAGGCAGGGGAGAGATGATGAAGAAACCGCCACAGGTTCAGCTGGGGGAATCAAGGAGCACCAGCGCAGATGCACTTCAAAGCCCTCAGCTTTCTGAGCTATTGGGGAACTCCAAACATCTGAGCTGTGTGGAGAACGCTTAAAAGTGCAAAAGAACTGAAGGAAGGAAGCTGTGTTGTGTTTTGCCCTGAAGTTCCTTGGCAGTGAAGATGCACTTGGCATCGGGGAGCTGGGAACCTTGCAGGCGCTTTCAGGGTGAAAAAAAATCCACCAACAAAGGACTTACCTGTGCCTGGAGGTCGGAGGTATGTTTGTGTACACCACTTTTTAATCAAACATCACTGTTGTTTGCTCTTAGACACAGTTCCACCAGAATATCAAATAAGACTGTCCTTTTACTGTTAGGAGGTCTATCAAATAGGGCTGTCCTTTTGCTGTTAGGAGGTCTTGTTGGTCTGTTTGGGTAGGATTTTATTTGTTGTCACTGCTTTTGTACTTTCTTAAACCCTTAAAACAGGCAACCCTTGAGGGTTCTACACAATCCCTTTCATTCATAGCAGGGTGTCCATGTCCTCGCTCTGCTACACGTTAAAATCAGCAGGAGTGACATTTTTTAAAATATCCACACTCCAGGCCCCATTTCCAAAGATTCAGATTTAACTGGCCATGGGTAGGACCAAAGCCTCAGTATGATTTGACTTAAGCTTGCCAAGTTTGAAATGCTGCCAGGTTGAACTGCCATGCCAAGTAAACATGTCAACCAGGTGTCAGGCTGATAATTTCTGGCTTTCGGCTTTCTTGCTGAATTCTAATTAAATCAGTGTTTACATAGTTCTTCGTAATTTTCTACTAAAAGTCATTCAGGACTTTTTTCCTCCATGTGGTATTAGCAAAATGTCAGTAATCCCTCAAATGGAAGAAAATAGGAAATTAAAATTGCAAAATTAAGGCTGTAACTGTATGCCTTAAAACATCTACATTTCTTTTTGTCCTCCTCTATCTCTAAGGCTTAAGTCCTAACTATCTGCAACACAGCAATATTTGAGGCTCTAAACTGAATTGTAAGATCCTTCCTGTTATTTCCTCATCAAAAATAGAAGACAGAATAAATGAGAAAACAACGATCAAGCAACAAATTTAAGTGCATCAATGATGATGGAGAGGTTTTGTTGGTTGTGGTAGTGACTGGAAGAGCGGCAGATGGCATGTTTTGATGTGCACAGAGAAGGAAAATGGAGAGCATTTTCCCCTCCCAATTGTCCATGACTTCTTTAAAAGAGGAGAGTATGTGAAACGGGGTCAGATGCTGCTTTGGAAAACACTTCAATGATTTGACGGCTGGAGCGGAAGAGTAAACTATTCACAACTTGCCTGTGTGCTGTGATATAGCTTGCCTCAAGTCACTATACTGTTCTGATTAAATGCTTTCTGTACTTCTATATTTGCCGTAAATATGTCCTTTGAAATGAATACCTTGATGTTCCTGTAATAGGGTTCTTTTAGGATCATCATAGGATCCCATTACTAATTGAACCCAAAACAACCTGTAAGAATCATAACATTCATGATAGTTCACATTTATTTAAAACTTATGTGCTTGGCCTTTTGAGAGGTACTTAATTTGCTTCATCTCATTTAATTCTCACAAATATGTAGGTGTTAAGTCTCATTTTGCAGATTAAAAAGTATATTTCCTAAGACCTGATTCCAGGATCAGTTATCATGTGGTCACATTATTGGGCATCCCAGTGTGCAAAGGCTAGTGCTAAAAGTGTTTCAAAGTTGTAGAATATATGTTAATTCTCTTGTATCTAGAAACTCACGCTAAAAAACTTTCCCCCACCAAGCTGATAAGCTACAGAAGCAAAAGAAGTCCGTGGACTGGTGAAAATTCATTAGCCAACCACGGTACAGGTTCTCAACTTTGCTACAATATACGACTTATCTGTGGAGTCTTGAAATTAAGAATCTCTTATCTCAGTTTCAGACTCTGATTTAATTGAAGGGTGAGGTTCAAGTGTTGGAATTTCTAAATGTTTCCCAAGTAAGACCATCTATAATCTATAGGTCATTGCAAAATGAAAATATGGGGCTCTGCTTTAAAAATTGTTAAGGTGATGAGAACAGGCCATTAAAGAGGAGAGTCCTTTCTTTGAAAGAAGCCTTGGCCATTGCCATGGCTCAATAGGCTAATCCTCTGCCTGCTGCGCCAGCACACAAGGTTCTAGTCCCGGTCGGGGTGCTGGATTCTGTCCCGGTTGCTCCTCTTCTAGTCCAACTTTCTGCTGTGGCCCGGGAGTGCAGTGGAGGATGGCCCAAGTCCTTGGGCCCTGCACCCGCATGGGAGACCAGGAAAAGCTCCTGGCTTCGGATCGGCGTGGTGTGCCAGCTGCAGCAGCCATTGGAGGGTGAACCAACTGTAAAGGAAGACCTTTCTCTCTCTCTCTCTCTCTCTCTCTCTCTCTCCCTCTCTCTCCACTCTGCCTGTCAAAAATAAAAAATTTTAAAAAAAGCCTTGTGGTGCTGCATGGGTCATACATTCATGATGCTAACTGTTAAACTTTAAGAACCACTGGACAAGAAGGTTCAGTTGCTCAGGAGTCACTCCTGTAGCTTGAGCACTTCTTGGACATTTTCATAGCATTATTGCATGTATGGAGCTATTTGCAGGCATCACATAATCCTCACAGTAACATAATGAAGGAAAAAATGCAACTATATTTCCATTTTAGCATGTAGAAACTAAGGCTTGATAAGGTCAGTATTGTATAATGCCCAAAGTAAACATAACTACCTCCTCAAATATTATCTCTTGATAATGAAAATACTCGATGGGGGAGGCAAGATGGCGGAATAGGAAGGGAGCACACTGATAGTCCGGGGAGAGACAGTTTAATAAAGTGGAGATACTGCAGGTTCAAGGAAGAGTAGGGGAAGAAACAGCAGAAGAAACTCTTCCAGAACAAGTGATTCACAGTGGACCTGCGTGGAGAGCATGGGAGCCCACAGTTCGGGACACCAGCGGCAGACTCAACACACCAGCGCTGGAATGCGAGGTGAGCCGAACCTCAATAGCCCGACACCAGCAGGCAAGTGAAAAGAGGAGACTAGAGGGAATGACCCCGGGGGGAAAAATTCACCAGGCTAACTAGAAGAGAGAGAAAAAAAGTGATACGGACACGGGTTTCTCTCTCTCCGCTCACCTCTCAAAGGCGAGCAAGACAAAGAGCAGGCACCATCTTGCACATACGTCATAAGCAGAGTGACCTCAGGTCTGCACCAGCCCTGAGCCTAGCAGAAAAACCTGATTCTGGGCGGGGTGAATTAACAGGAGATTAGGACCTAGTAAATTTGTGGTGCTACTGAACTGAGACTGTGAAAAAAGAGACGGTGGGGGAGAGAACTCACGGAATTCACATGAGTACTCTCCAGAGATGCTACAATTCCGTAACTTTGGCAACCCAGTGGGAGACTGAAGGAGAATTTGAGCCCACTCTGAGGGCAAGACAGATTCCCTGTGTGGTCCTTGGGAAAGAGCTTCTGATCTCTGGCTCCTGTGGGTATATCATTTGCCTGCTAACTACCTCCAACTTCGTTCAGCTGTGCAGAATTACTTCCCTTTTTGAATAAAAAAAAGAAAGAGAGATCTACCACCCCTAACCTGGGAGTGTCACCTTTGGCACACCAAACAGAGCTCTCAGGTCACACCCATCTCAAGCCTCTAAGGCTCCATCAAAAACAGACAGTCCACTTAATCTAGAGTCATAGTATAACAAGAAAAAGCACCACAGTGAAGAAACCAAATATCTCCAATATGCCAAATAACAAACGCAAAAACCAAGGTAATAAAAACAAGGAAGTCACTATGATGCCCCCAAATGAAAAAGACACCCCAATTCAAGATTATGAAGATGATGAGATAGAAGAAATGCAAGAAGCAGATCTCAAAAAATTGATAAGAACATTAAGAAGTTCTCAAAAACAAATTCTTGAATTACAGAAATCCTTAATGGACAAGATAGAAAATCTCTCTCGTGAAAATGAAATATTGAGGAATCAAAATGAAATGAAACAACTAGTAGAACAGGAAACTGTATTAGTGACGAGAAATCATAATGAAGTGAAGAATTCAATAGATCAAATGAAAAACACATTAGAGAGCCTTACAAACAAAATGGGTGAAGCAGAAGAGAGAATATCAGACTTAGAAGACAGAGAACAGGAAAGGATACAGTCAGACCAAAGAAAAGAAGAGGAAATTAGAAATCTAAAACATATTGTCAGGAATCTTCAGGATACTATTAAAAAACCCAACATTCGGGTTCTAGGAGTTCCTGAAGGCATGGAGAGGGAGAAAGGATTAGAAGGCCTTTTTAGTGAGATATTAGCAGAAAATTTCCCAGGTTTGGAGAAGGACAGAGAAATCCTAGTACAGGAAGCTCATAGAACCCCTAATAAACATGACCAAAAGAGATCCTCACCACGACACATTGTAATTAAACTCTCCACAGTGAAACATAAAGAAAAGATCCTAAAATGTGCAAGAGAGAAACATCAAATTACTCTCAGAGGATCTCCAATCAGACTCACAGCTGACTTCTCATCAGAAACCCTACAAGCTAGGAGGGAATGGTGAGATATAGCCCAGGTACTAAGAGAGAACAACTGCCAGCCCAGAATATTATGTCCTGCAAAGCTATCATTTGTGAATGAAGGTGAAATAAAGACTTTTCATAGCAAACAGAAATTGAATTTGTCGCCACTTGTCCAGCCCTGCAAAAGATGCTTAAAGATGTGTTGCACACAAAAACACAGAAACACGGTTATAAATATGAAAGAAGGTAAAGGAAGGAAACCTCACAGCAAAAGATCACAGGGATTCAAAGCATATATTAAAACTTATCATTAGCAAATGGCAGGGCAAAGTTACCACTTATCATTAGTCACATTGAACATTAATGACCTGAACTGTCCAGTTAAAAGACACCGATTGGCTGATTGGGTTAAGGACCAAAACCCATCTATTTGCTGCTTACAAGAAACACGTCTTTCCAACAAAGATCCATACAGACTGAAAGTGAAAGCCTGGAAAAACATATACCATGCCAACAGAAATGAAAAAAGAGCGTGCGTAGCCATCTTAATATCGGACAACATAAACTTTACCACAAAAACTGTTAAGAGAGACAAAGAGGGACACTATATAATGATTAAGGGATCAACACAACAAGAAGATATAACAATTATCAATGTATATGCACCTAACTACAGGGCACCAGTTTATATAAAAGATTTGTTAAGGGACTTAAAGGGAGACTTAGACCCCAATACAATAGTACTGGGGGACTTCAATACTCCACTCTCAGAAATAGACAGATCATCTGGTCAGAAGATCAACAAGTATACAGTAGATTTAAATGACACTATAGCCCAAATGGATCTAACAGATGTCTACAGAACTTTCAATCCTACAGCTAAAGATTTTACATTCTTCTCAGCAGTACATGGAACCCTCTCTAGGATTGACCACATACGAGGCCATAAAGCAAGTCTCAGCAAATTCAAAAGAATTAGAATCATACCATGCAGCTTCTCAGACCACAGCAGAATGAAGCTGGAAATTAGCAACTCAGGAATCCCTAGAGCATATGCAAACACATGGAGATTGAACAACATGCTCCTGAATGAACAATGGGTCATAGAAGAAATTAAAAGAGAAATCAAAAATTTTCTGTAAGTAAATGAGGATAACAGCACAACATACCAAAACTTATGGGACACAGCAAAAGCAGTGTTAAGAGGAAAGTTTATATCAATAGGTGCCTACATCAAGAAATTGGAAAGGCACCAAAAGATGAGCTTTCAATTCACCTCAAGGATCTAGAAAACCTACAGCAAACCAGACCCAAATCTAGTAGGAAAAGAGAAATAATTAAAATCAGAGAAGAAATCAACAGGATTGAATCAAGAAAAACATTCCAAAAAATCAGCCAAACGAGGAGCTGGCTTTTTGAAAAAATAAACAAAATTGACACCCCATTGGCCCAACTAACTAAAAAAAGAAGAGAAAAGACCCAAATCAATAAAATCAGAGATGAAAAAGGAAATGTAACAACAGACACCACAGAAATAAAAAGAATCATCAGAAATTATTACATGGACTTGTATGCCAACAAACAGGGAAACCTATCAGAAATGGGTAGATTCCTGGACACATACAACCTACCTAAATTGAACCAGGAAGACATCGAAAACCTAAACAGACCCATAACTGAGACAGAAATTGAAACAGTAATAAAGGTCCTCCCAACAAAGAAAAGCCAAGGACCAGATGGATTCACTGCTGAATTCTACCAGACATTTAAAGAACAACTGACTCCAATTCTTCTGAAACTATTCAGAACAATCGAAAAAGAGGGAATCCTCCCAAATTCTTTCTATGAAGCCAGCATCACCTTAATTCCTAAGCTGGAAAAAGACGCAGCATTGAAAGAGAATTACAGACCAATATCCCTGATGAACATAGATACAAAAATCCTCAATAAAATTCTGGCCAATAGAATGCAACAACACATCAGAAAGATCATCCACCCAGACTAAGTGGGATTTATCCCTGGTATGCAGGGATGATTCAATGTTCACAAAACAACCAATGTGATACACCACATTAACAGACTGCAGAAGAAAAACCATATGATTATCTCAATAGATGCAGAGAAAGCATTTGATAAAATACAACACCCTTTCATGATGAAAACTCTAAGCAAACTGGGTATGGAAGGAACATTCCTCAATACAATCAAAGCAATCTATGAAAAACCCAAAGCCAACATCCTATTGAATGGGGAAAAGTTGGAAGCATTTCCACTGAGATCTGGTACCAGACAGGGATGCCCACTCTCACCACTGCTATTCAATATAGTTCTGGAAGTTCTAGCCAGAGCTATTAGGCAAGAAAAAGAAATTAAAGGGATACAAATTGGGAAGGAAGAACTCAAACTATCCCTCTTTGCAGATGATATGATTATTTAGGGGACCCAAAGAACTCTACTAAGAGATGATTGGAACTCATAGAAGAGTTTGGCAAAGTAGCAGGGTATAAAAATCAATGCACAAAAATCAACAGCCTTTGTATACACAGACAATGCCATGGGTGAGGAAGAACTTCTAAGATCAATCCCATTCACAATAGTTAAAAAACAATCAAATACCTTGGAATAAACTTAACCAAGGACGTTAAAGATCTGTACGATGAAAATTACAAAACCTTAAAGAAAGAAATAGAAGAGGATACCAAGAAATGGAAAAATCTTCCATGCTCATGGATTGGAAGAATCAATATCATCAAAATGTCCATTCTCCCAAAAGGAATTTATAGATTCAATGCAATACCAATCAAGATACCTAAGACCTTCTTCTCAGATCTGAAAAAAATGATGCTGAAATTCATATGGAGACACAGGAGACCTCAAATAGCTAAAGCAATCTTGTACAACAAAAACAAAGCTGGAGGCATCACAATACCAGATTTCAGGACATACTACAGGGCATTTGTAATCAAAACAGCATGGTACTGGTACAGAAACAGATGGATAGACCAATGGAACAGAATTGAAACACCAGAAATCAACCCAAACATCTACAGCCAACTTATATTTGATCAAGGGTACAAAACCAATCCCTGGAGTAAGGACAGTCTATTCAATAAATGGTGCTGGGAAAATTGGATTTCCACGTGCAGAATCATGAAGCAAGACCCCTACCTTTCACCTTACACAAAAATCCACTCAACATGGATTAAAGACCTAAATCTACGACCTGACACCATCAAATTATTAGAGAGCATTGGAAAAACCCTGCAAGATATAGGTACCGGTAATGACTTCTTGGAAAACACCCCAGAAGCACAGGCAGTGAAAGCCAAAATTAACATTTGGGATTGCATCAAATTGAGAAGTTTCTGTACTGCAAAAGAAACACTCAGGAAAGTGAAAAGACAACCGACAGAATGGGAAAATATATTTGCAAACTATGCAACTGATAAAGGGTTGATCATCAGAATCTACAAAGAAATCAAGAAACTCCACAACATCAAAACAAACAACCCAATTAAGAGATGGGCCAAGGACATCAATAGACATTTTTCAAAAGAGGAAATCCAAATGGCCAACAGACACATGAAAAAATGTTCAAGATCACTAGCAATCAGGGAAATGCAAATCAAAACCACAATGAGGTTCCACTTCACCCCAGTTAGAATGGCTCGCATTCAGAAATCTACCAACAATAGATGCTGGAGAGGATGTGGGGAAAAAGGGACACTAACCCACCGTTGGTGGGAATGCAAACTGGTTAAGCCACTATGGAAGTCAGTCTGGAGATTCCTCAGAAACCTGAATATAACCCTACCATTCAGCCCAGCCATCCCACTCCTTGGAATTTACCCAAAGGAAATTAAATTGTCAAACAAACAAGCTGTCTGCACATTAATGTTTATTGCAGCTCAATTCACAATAGCTAAGACCTAGAACCAACCCAAATGCCCATCAACAGTAGACTGGATAAAGAAATTATGGGACATGTACTCTATCGAATACTATACAGCAGTCAAAAACAACGAAACCCTGGCTGGCCCCGCGGCTCAGTAGGCTAATCCTCTGCCTAGCAGCGCCGGCACACCGGGTTCTAGTCCCGATCGGGGCGCCGGATTCTGTCCCGGTTGCTCCTCTTCCAGGCCAGCTCTCTGCTGTGGCCAGGGAGTGCAGTGGAGGATGGCCCAAGTGCTTGGGCCCTGCACCCCATGGGAGACCAGGAGAAGCACCTGGCTCCTGCCTTCTGATAGGCGCTGCGCACCAGCTGCGGCGGCCATTGGAGTGTGAACCAACGGCAAAGGAAGACCTTTCTCTCTCCCTCACTGTCCACTCTACCTGTCCAAAAAAAAAAAAAAAAAAAAGAAACCCAGTCATTTGCAACAAGATGGAGGAATTTGGAACACATCATGCTGAGTGAATTAAGCCAGTCCCAAAGGGACAAATATCATATGTTCTCCCTGATCAGCGACAACTGAGCACCAAAGGGGAAACTTGTTGAAATGAAATGGACACTATGAGAAACAGTGACTTGATCAGCTCTTGTCCTGATGGTTGATGTACAATGTAATGCTTTTCCATTTTAGTATTTTTTTTTGTTCTAGTACCATTGGTTGAACTCTGTAATTAACACACAATTATTCTTAGGTGTTTAAATTTTAACTGAAAAATGATCCCTGTTAGGAATTTGGAAAACATTATGTTGAGTGAAATAAGCCAATCCCAAAGGGACAAATACCACTTGTTCTCCTTGATAGGTGACAACTAACTGAGCACCAAAAAGGAAACCTGTTAAAGTGAAATGAACACTATGAGAAACGGTGACTTGATCAGCCCTCACCCTGACTGTTGATGAGCAACTTCATGTTATCCCTCTTAGTATTTTTTTTTTGTTTGTTCTACTTAATACTTTTGGTTGAATACTGTAATCAATGCACAATTCTTCTTAAGTGCTGAAACTGTCTTTTCCAAAATGTTCTTAGCACTTTTCTTAAAGATCAATTGACTATAGATGCATGGCTTTACTACCAGGATCTCTATTCTGTTCCACTTGTCTGATGTATTTACGCTACTTACAATGCCTTAATTATTGTAGCTTTGTAATATATTTTACAGTTGGGAAGAGTACTGCCTCTAGCTTTGTTCTTTTTTCTCAAGATTGTTTTGGATGTTGAGGGTTTTTTGTGGTTCCATACACATTTTAGTAGTATTTTTTTCTAGTTCTGTGAAAATGTTAGTATTTTGATTGGGATTCCATTGAATCTATAAGTGTCTTTGAATAATATGGACATTGAATGATATTAATTAATCCATGAAGATGGGATCTCTTTCCACTTCTTTGGCTTCTTCAGTTTCTTTCATCTAAGGTTTATGGTTACCATTGTAGAAATCTTTCATCTTATTAGCTAAACTTACCCCTAGGTGTTTTTAAGCTATTAGAGAAGGGATTGTTTCCCTACTGTATTTTTCCAGATAATAAGTTATTGATATATAACAACTCTACTGCATTGTATATGTTGATATTGAATCCTGAAACTTTACAGAATTCATTTATTCTACTAGTTTTTGGTGGAATCTTTGGGATTCTCTCTATACAAGATTGAGTCACCTGTAAACCCTAAGAGTTTGTCTCCTTTCTGATTTAGTAGCTCCTTATTTCTTTCTCGTTCCTAATTGTTCTGGCTAGGACTTCTAGTACTATGCTGAATAAAAGTGGTGAAAGTGAGCATCTTGTCCTTTTCCAGATCTTAAAGTCTACAGCTTTTTCTTGTGTATGCCAGCTATTGGCTTATTTGTGGCCTTTATAATGTTGAAATACATTCCTTCTGTAACTAATTTGTTTTGAGTTTTTATAACAGATGTTGAATACATTCAGATAATTATGATTTTTTTCCTAAATTCTGTTGATGTAGTACACCATGTTTATTGATTTGCATATGTTGAATCATCCCAGGGATGAATAATGCTTGGTCATGGTGAATAATCTTAAAGTGCTACTGGATTCAGTTTGCTAGTATTTTGTTGAGGATTTTATATCAATGTTCATCAAGGATAGTTACCTGCAGTTTTCTGTTCTTGTTGAGTCCTTGTTTGGTTTTGCTGTCTGGGTAATTCTGGCCTCATGGAATAAGTTTTGAAGGATTCTTTCCTTTTTTTTTTTTTACATAACAAAAATTTTAAATTCTTTAAATGTGTTTAATAGAATTCAGCAGCAAAACCATCTCCCCCTGGACTTTGCTTAGATGGGAGACATTGTATAACTGAATCAATCTTATTACTTGTTATTGGTTTATGTATTACACATGATTCATATCGATGTGTGTCCAAAAATTTGTCCATTTCATTTAGGTTATCAAATTTTTGGCATATAATTGCTCATAACTTCTAATAATTCATTGTATTTCTGTAGTGATGGTCATAATATCTCCTTTTTAATTTTGATTTCACTTGAGTTTTTACTCTTTGCTTGTCTAAAGATTTATAAGTTTTGCCTATGTTTTCAGAGAACCAGCCATTTGTTTTATTTTCTTATCTATATTTTATTTCTCCTGAGTTTTATTATTGCTTTGCTTCTACAAATTTGGATTTCATTTGTTCTTATATTTCTAGTACCTCAAGGTATAGCAATACATTGTTTATTTAAGATCTTTCTTGATGTAGCCATTGATTGCTATAAACGCCCCTTTTGCTGTATCCCATAGATTTTTGGCATATCTTATTTTCATTTGTTTCAAGAAATTACATTTTTCCTAAGTTTTTTTTTCTATATCCACTGTTTGTTCGGGTGTAACTTGTTAGGTTTCTGTGGATTTAATTTTCAAATCTTTTAGTGTTATTGATTTCTAGTTTTAATGCTTTACAGTAAAAAATCATTGATTCTGTAAATTTATTGAATTGTTTTGTTACTTATAATGTAGTCTACCCTTGAGAATGGTCTATGTGCTGTTGAAGAATCTGTACTCTGTAGCACTCTATAGCTATTAGGTGGAATATTATATGCATCTATGTTAAATTGTACCCTAAATCAATTGAATATAACTATAATTCCTTTGCTAAGTTTCTGTATGAGTGACCTTCCCATTTCTGAAAGTGGAGTATTAAGGTCCTCTACTGTTACTATCCCTTTAATTCTATTAATATTTGCTTTATGTATTTAAATGCTCTTATATGGGTACATATATATTTACGGCTTGCTCTTGCTGGATTTAACCCTTTATCACAAACAACTTTCCTTATCTCCTTACTGCATCTGATTTAAAGTCTATTTTATCTGATAGAAGTATGGCTACTTTATCAATTTTGATTCCACTGTATAGAGTATTTTGTTCCCTCATTTCATTTTTAGTTTTAGCAGTAAAGAGAATTTGTCAGTACTTTGAATCTGGTTTTTTTCCAATCACTTTATGTATTTTTATTGGAGAATTTAATTCATTTACATTTAAGGTAATTATTGATAAGGTCTTGCCACTATCATTTTGATGCACTTTTTCTAGTTTTATTGAAGATATTTTCTTTCTTCCTTGCTCTCATAATCTTTCATTGTAATTAAATTACTTTCCTCTAGTTTTATGGTTGTATTCCTTATTTTTAGTAAATCTATTATAGGCTTTTACTTTATGGCTACCATGAGATTTACCTAAATTACATAGTATAAAAAGCTATTTTGAATGATAGCAAATTTAGGTTATTATAAAGATAGGAAAAATAGAGAAATCAAAATCCAAAAATTAAATAAAGTTAACATTTATTCTCCATTTCTATGCACATTTTACATTTGTGTTTATGTTCCATTATGTATTCTTCTATGTTACCTGTCTCATATTAATTTGGTTAATATTTTGTCATATTTTAATGCTTTTGGCAGTAAGCATGCTAGCCAAGTTTAATGGAGAGAGTATACCTGACAGCCAGGCATCTTGGAAGAATTGAGAGCCCAGTACACATTTAGACTGGGGTTTTTATAGATATGGCTATGGGTCACTGTTCCTCCTCTCCTCACACTTTCTGGGATATGGCTGGGTGGAAGACTTCCTGGGTATGGAATTCCTGAAATTCCTTCAAGGGCTTAAGATTCTAATAGTTTCCTTGATGTTCCTTGATGTTGCTGGAAAGGTTCCCAAAGCTGCCACTAGGAGAGGATTGGGATCCACTTAACAACAAAAGAAATACTTCAGACATGGAATTGCTGGTCTGGCTTGATTCTACATTTCTTCTCCTATTCATTCACACAAAAGAACTACCCAAGAAGCTTATCAGACAAGAATAAGATTTTTGATATGTACATGCTGTTCTTTATATATATATACATATATATAAATAATGACATTTTATTACATGATTTCTTGTTCCTTCTGGGGCAATAAACATGCAATCAGTAGGATATTCCCATGAAGATAATGATAAATAACAGTAACACAATGTTAATTTTCATATTTAAGTTTTATCTGCATTTTGAACATTTTACATTGTCATCTAGCCATCATTGAAGATACAGCTATGTGAACATTTTTCCTTAGTTTAGCCATATATATTTTAGCTGGACTTCAGATGGTAGTAATTTTGCATCTTGGTGAAGAAGTTCCTTATTTGAATTTAGACCCTAGTTCATTAAGATGCAAACCCCATGCTTCCCCCCCCACCCCCAAACTACTTCTTCAAAGTCATATTATCTAAAGGAGCTGAGTTTGCTTCCTCAGCTGAGCTGTGTGTAACTTCGTCAGGGAAAGCATGGACAATCTGACATATATTGCCACTATCTTTTTATTTGTATGTATCTTATAAATACAACATTAGGAACATAGTAATTCTTCCCATCATACCTGCCCTCCCACCCACTCTCCCCCATCAAGTGCTACTCTGACCCCAAAGCTCCATCCCTTGTTCTATCACATAAAACTTCCACATTATCTTAAAATATTTCCATTTTGTTCAACCTCTCTTAAACACATATGCTAATGTCTACCTAGCTACCTAACATTCCTCACTGAGAATTAACAAATAATCCTTTGAGGGTAGCATGGGTGAAGGTCCATCTTCTGTATTCTCTTCAAGTTGGTACTGACATAAAGCTGGTTATCAGTATTCTTCTCTTGCTGTCTGACATATGGTATTCAGAGGTAGCCTAGGATATGACTGTCTTGTGCAGTCTAGAGGGCTGATTACATCATCCAGTGGGTTAGGCTGAAAGTCCTGCCTCATGACCATTTGGAGTTGGAAGATCTGTATTCTGTTAGATGAAATAAGTGCATTAAAGATATGGGTTCCAAAGAGAAGCAATAAGAACACGGGAGCTATAGGGCAAAGGAGAGACAACAACTGAGATGTCCATAACCAGTGCTGGGTGAGAAATTCCAATACTGTTTGGCCTGATTCTGGAGTTGTCTGATCTCGGTCAAGAAATGGCAAATATGGTTTTGTACTTTGTGGGGAGCAGGGCCCATCTCCCGCAACATGGCGAAATAAGTACTGAGACTATTGAGACTAGATTAGACTACTGAGACTATTGAGACTGATTCTATGCGCCTGATCTCCCACCATATGGCGCTGAGAGGGAGTAAACAAATCTTACATAGCTGCTTCGTCAATTAGCTGATTCCTGATCCAGCCTCTGATTGGAGGAGAACAGCATGCTCAGCATGTGGGCAGCAGAGCACAGATTGGTGGGAGAGGACTATAAAGGCGAGATAGAAGCGGGGGGGGGGGGGGGGATTCGCTTATGCGCTGCGAGGTGCTGCAGACATCTCACACCACTCGCCGAGAGAATAACAAGAATGTGGACACACACCAAGTGGAATGCGGTTAGAATGCGGTTAGCACAGGAGCAAACTTGAGTGCACAACGCAGTCCTTCGCTTAAACAACAGCGTCTGGTCCGGTGTCGTTCTCCCGCGAGCCCGCGGAGGAGCGACAGTACTTGACCAGTCTGACCCCAAAATAACATTCTTCATGGCACACACACACCCCTTAGGCAACAGTTAGTATGTCTGTGGCCCGCCTGTTTCAAACGACTGGGTTTAGCAACCTGTGGGGAGCAACTCGGACTAGACTGTTACTCGAATTAAGACTTATTCTATACATCTGCTCTCCCACAATATGGCGCTGGGAGAGGAGTAAGCTTCTACACAGCTGCCTCTCGCCTATTTGATTGACTGAGCTGCAGGAGCTGATCCTGCTCCTGATTGGAGGAGAGCAGCGTACTCGGCGTGTGGGTAGCAGAGTTGGGATTGGTGGAAGAGGACTATAAAGGAGGAGAGAGACAACATGCACCAGGAACATCTAAGAGGAACACCTGTGCAGCCCCCGAGAGAGCCGGCCGGCGGTGTGCCGCTCCCCCGCGGAAGTGGGGAATGTGGCAGGGGGAACCGCCCTTCCACGGAGGTGGAAGGGTCGGTAGCCCACCCGGGAAGAACCAGCAACAAACCCGGGGAGGGCCGAGCAGACAAAAGAACAGCGCAGGGTCCTGTGTCGTTCCTCCACGAAGAGGGGGAGCGACATAATGGTGCCGTGAGTCGGATAGGAAGCCTAGGAGGCATAATGGTGCCGTGACTCGGATATGAAGCCTAGGCAGGGTTCAGTGTCGCTCCTCCACGAAGAGGGGGAGCGACAGCAACCCTAGCATAGAATCCTAAGCAGTAGTTCACAATAAAAGCTGTGTTTTGTTTTCCAAATGGGAGGGCCCTGTTCTGGCTTTCTCTTGCTAATTTTGCCTACCTAGGAATCCATAACTTGTTAGAAAAATGCCTGAGCTGCCTTAAGATTGTAAGAGTAGGAATTTGACACAAGGCCTATAACCGTTCTGGGGCCAGTCTTTGTTCCCCAGGTTTGAAGACAAGCCAGAATAATTAACTTCTTGGTAGACGAGCTGTACCTTATTCTTGAATACCAGTAGCTTCATTCTGTTAGGAAATTAAAGGTGTTATTAAGTGCCAAATCTTGGTTGGGGGAACAGATGAGTAAGTCATCTATGTACTAGATTATCTTCACATCCACCTCAAGAGAGGGGTCATTTAAATTCTCCATGAGGGCCTGCCTAAATAGGTGCAGCACTGTCTATAAATCCTGGTGGCTAGACTGTTGCTATTGATTTATACCTTGCCTTGTACCTCATTTAAAGAAAAATGGGAACTGACAGAAGAGGGCTTTAGGCTTAATAACCAGGCATGATTTTAAGATTTGGATAGGTGTGTGTGAGGCCCCGACCTGTGGGTTAGACTGAAGATCTATCTCTGCACATGGAGAGCTGGAAGAGACAATACAAGGAGGAATGAATCTCCTTGAGGAACGCACCCTGCTGACTGCCATTATATGACTGGACTGGGAGAAAACTGACCTGAATAAGAGCTTAGCAGAGCAGGCAGCCACTGTATCTAAATGAATATTCATGGTCCTATTTGCTACATCAGCAATCACCCTTAGACTCTGTCTCATCAATAGAGATGATCCACTTGGGAGCCAGGCAGGGTGAAGGACTCATGGCATAGGGCCAACAGGGTATCCAGTTCTGACATGGGAGTCCTTTTGATCCTTAGAGTGGTTCTGTATCCAGTGACCTGGCTTACAGAGGCAGACAGAGGTCTCTGAGGCTGGCTTCTTTCATGACAGCTGTTTTGCCCAATGCCCTTGCTTTCTTCACCAAAAATAGGTGCTATTTGAGGCAGAATGGCTTTGTTTGGTTTCCTTGACAGCAGATCACCATGTAAAGCAGCCATTAATGGGCTAGAAGCCTATTATCTCTGCCTAGCTTGTGGCTCTTCCTCCTGGTCACTGAAAAACAGGTTGTGGAAGCAACTGTAAGTATATCAGCCTAGGGAATCTCAGTCCCATCCCTAATTTTTTTTTAAACTTTTATTTAATGCATATAAATTTCCAAAGTACGACTTATGGATTACAATGGCTTCCCCCCCATACCGTCCCTCCCACCCACAACCCTCCCCTTTCCCACTCCCTCTCCCCTTCCATTCACATCAAGATTCATTTTCGATTATCTTAATATACAGAAGATCAGCTTAGTATACATTAAGTAAGGATTTCAACAGTTTGCTCCCACACAGAAACATAAAGTGAAAAATAATAGATGATTTTTTTAAATGATGATGAAATCAGAGCAGACCTATTGTCATGTTTAATCCCAGTGAGAGTCAAGTTGGGAATTGATAATTTCTTTTTTTTTTTTTTTTTTTTTTTTTTTTTTTACAGAGGATCAGTTTAGTATGCATTAAGTAAGGATTTCAACAGTTTGCACCCCCATAGAAACACAAAGTGAAATATATTGTTTGAGTACTCGTTATAGCATTAAATCTCAATGTACAGCACATTAAGGATAGAGATCCTACATGAGGAGTAAGTGCACAGTGACTCCTGTTGTTGACTTTACCAATTGACACTCCTGTCTATGGCATCAGTAATCTCCCTATGCCCCAGTCATGAGTTTCCAAGGCTATGGAAGCCCTCTGAGTTCTCCGACTCTTATCTTGTTTAGACAAGGTCATAGTCAAAGTGGAGGTTCTCTCCTCCCTTCAGACAAAGGTACCTCCTTCTTTGATGACCTGTTCTTTCCACTGGGATCTCACTCGCAGAGATCTTTTGCCAGAGTGTCTTGGCTTTCCATGCCTGAAATACTCTCATGAGCTTTTCAGCCAGCTCCGAATGCCTTTAGGGCTGATTCTGAGGCCAGAGTGCTATTTAGGACATCTGCCATTCTATGAGTCTGCTGAGTATCTCACTTCCCATGTTGGATCACTCTCCCCTTTATTTACTCCATCGGTTAGCATTAGCAGGTACTAGACTTGTCTATGTGCTCCCTTTGACTCCCAGTCCCTTCACCATGACCAACTGTGAACTGAAACTGATCACCTGGAACAGTGAGATGGCATTGGTACATGCCACCTCGATGGGATTGAATTGGAATCCCCTGGTATGCTTCCAACTCCACCACTTGGGGCAAGTCAGCCTGAGCATGTCCCAAATTATACATCTCTTCCCTCTCCCATTCCCACCACCATGTTCAACAGGGATCACATTTCAGTTAATTTTCAACACTTAAGAATAACTGTGCATCAATTACAGATCTAAACCAGTCATATTAAGTAGAACAGATAAAAAAACTACTAAGAGGGATAATGTATTTAGTTGTTCATTAACAGTCAGGGCTATGCTGATCAAGCCACCATTTCCCATAGTGTCCACCTCACTCCAACAGGTTTCCCTCTTGGTGTACAGTCAGTCGTCACCGATCAGGGAGAACATATGGTATTTGTCCCTTTGGGACTGGCTTATTTCACTCAGCATGATGTGTTCCAGATTCCTCCATTTTGTTGCAAATGACTGGATTTCGTTGTTTCTTACTGCGGTATAGTATTCTAAAGAGTACATATCCCATAATTTCTTTATCCAGTCTATCGTTGATGGGCATTTAGGTTGGTTCCAGGTCTTAGCTATTGTGAATTGAGCTGCAATAAACATTAGGGTGCAGACCTCTTTTTTGTTTGCCAATTTAAATTCCTTTGGGTAAATTCCAAGGAGTGGGATGGCTGGGTTGAACGGTAGGGTTATATTCAGGTTTCTGAGGAATCTCCAGACTGACTTCCATAGTGGCTTGACCAGTTTGCATTCCCACCAGCAGTGGGTTAGTGTCCCTTTTCCCCCACATCCTCGCCAGCATCTGTTGTTGGTAGATTTCTGCATGTGAGCCATTCTAACCGGGGTGAGGTGAAACCTCATTGTGGTTTTGATTTGCATTTCCCTGATTGCTAATGACCTTGAACATTTTTTCATGTGCCTGTTGGCCATTTGGATTTCCTCTTTTGAAAAATGTCTATTGATGTCCTTGGCCCATCTCTTAATTGGGTTGTTTGTTTTGATGTTGTGGAGTTTCTTGATCTCTTTGTAGATTCTGGTTATTAACCCTTTGTCTGTTGCATAGTTTGCAAATATTTTTTCCCATTCTGTCGGTTGTCTTTTCACTCTCCTGACTGTTTCTTTTGCAGTACAGAAACTTCTCAATTTGATGCAATCCCAATAGTTGATTTTGGCTTTGACTGCCTGTGCCTCCCGGGTCTTTTCCAGAAATTCTTTGCCTGTGCCAATATCTTCAAGGGTTTCTCCAATGTTCTCTAGTAACTTGATGGTGTCAGGTCGTAGATTTAGGTCTTTAATCCATGTTGAGTGGATTTTTGTGTAAGGTGTAAGGTAGGGGTCTTGCTTCATGATTCTGCACGTGGAAATCCAATTTTCCCAGCACCATTTATTGAATAGACTGTCCTTGCTCCAGGAATTAGTTTTAGATCCTTGATCAAATATAAGTTGGCTGTAGATGTTTGGGTTGATTTCTGGTGTTTCCATTCTGTTCCATTGGTCTATCCATCTGTTTCTGTACCAGTACCATGCTGTTTTGATTACAACTGCCCTGTAGGATGTCCTGAAATCTGGTATTGTGATGCCTCCGGCTTTGTTTTTGTTGTACAAGATTGCTTTAGCTATTTGAGGTCTCCTGTGTCTTCATATGAATTTCAGCATCATTTTTTCCAGATCTGAGAAGAAGGTCTTCGGTATCTTGATTGGTATTGCATTGAATCTGTAAATTGCTTTTGGGAGAATGGACATTTTGATGATATTGATTCTTCCAATCCAGGAGCATGGAAGATTTTTCCATTTCTTGGTATCCTCTTCTATTTCTTTCTTTAAGGTTTTGTAATTTTCATCGTAGAGATCTTTAACGTCTTTGGTTAAGTTTATTCCAAGGTATTTGATTGTTTTTGTAGCTATTGTGAATGGGATTGATCTTAGAAGTTCTTCCTCAGCCATGGCATTGTCTGTGTATACAAAGGCTGTTGATTTTTGTGCATTGATTTTATACCCTGCTACTTTGCCAAACTCTTCTATGAGTTCCAATAGTCTCTTAGTAGAGTTCTTTGGGTCCCCTAAATACAGAATCATGTGATCTGCAAAGAGGGATAGTTTGAGTTCTTCCTTCCCAATTTGTATCCCTTTAATTTCTTTTTCTTGCCTAATAGCTCTGGCTAGAACCTCCAGAACTATATTGAATAGCAGTGGTGAGAGTGGGCATCCCTGTCTGGTTCCAGATCTCAGTGGAAATGCTTCCAACTTTTCCCCATTCAATAGGATGTTGGCTGTGGGTTTTTCATAGATTGCTTTGATTGTATTGAGGAATGTTCCTTCCAAACCCAGTTTTCTTAGAGTTTTCATCATGAACGGGTGTTGTATTTTATCAAATGCTTTCTCGGCATCTATTGAGATAATCATATGGTTTTTCTTCTGCAGTCTGTTAATGTGGTGTATCACATTGGTTGTTTTGTGAACATTAAACCATCCCTGCATACCAGGGATAAATCCCACTTGGTCTGGGTGGATGATCTTGCTGATGTGTTGTTGCATTCTATTGGCCAGAATTTTATTGAGGATTTTTGCATCTATGTTCATCAGGGATATTGGTCTGTAATTCTCTTTCAGTGCTGCATCTTTTTCCGGCTTAGGAATTAAGGTGATGCTGGCTTCATAGAAAGAATTTGGGAGGACTCCCTCTTCTTCGATTGTTCTAAATAGTTTGAGAAGAATTGGAGTCAGTTCTTCTTTAAACGTCTGGTAGAATTCAGCAGTGAATCCATCTGGTCCTGGGCTTTTCTTTGTTGGGAGGGCCTTTATTACTGTTTCAATTTCTGTCTCAGTTATGGGTCTGTTTAGGTTTTCGATGTCTTCCTGGTTCAATTTAGGCAGGTTGCATGTGTCCAGGAATCTATCCATTTCTGATAGGTTTCCCTGTTTGCTGGCATACAAGTCCTTGTAGTAATTTCTGATGATTCTTTTTATTTCTGTGGTGTCTGTTGTTACATTTCCTTTTTCATCTCTGATTTTATTGATTTGGGTCTTTTCTCTTCTTTTTTTAGTTAGTTGGGCCAATGGGGTGTCAATTTTGTTTATTTTTTCAAAAAAACCAGCTCTTCGTTTGGCTGATTTTTTGTAATGTTTTTCTTGATTCAATCCTGTTGATTTCTTCTCTGATTTTAATTATTTCTCTTCTCCTACTAGATTTGGGTCTGATTTGCTGTAGGTTTTCTAGATCCTTGAGGTGAATTGAAAGCTCATCTATTTGGTGTCTTTCCAATTTCTTGATGTAGGCACCTATTGATATAAACTTTCCTCTTAACACTGCTTTTGCTGTGTCCCATAAGTTTTGGTATGTTGTGCTGTTATCCTCATTTACTTACAGAAAGTTTTTGATTTCTCTTTTAATTTCTTCTATGACCCATTGTTCATTCAGGAGCATGTTGTTCAATCTCCATGTGTTTGCGTATGCTCTAGGGATTCCTGAGTTGCTAATTTCCAACTTCATTCCTTTATGGTCTGAGAAGCTGCAAGGTATGATTCTAATTCTTTTGAATTTGCTGAGACTTGCTTTATGGCCTAGTATGTGGTCAATCCAAATAAGGTTCCATGTACTGCTGAGAAGAATGTAAAATCTTTAGCTGTAGGATTGAAAGTTCTGTATATATCTGTTAGATCCATTTGGGCTATAGTGTCGTTTAAATCTACTGTATCCTTGTTGATCTTCTGACCAGATGATCTGTCTATTTCTGAGAGTGGAGTATTGAAGTCCCCCAGTATTACTGTATTGGGGTCTAAGTCTCCCTTTAAGTCCGTTAATAAATCTTTTAGATAAACTGGTGCCCTGTAGTTAGGTGCATATACATTGATAATTGTTATATCTTCCTGTTGAATTGATCCCTTAATCATGATATAGTGTCCCTCTTTGTCTCTCTTAACAGTTTTTGTGGTAAAGTTTATGTTGTCCGATATTAAGATGGCTACACACGCTCTTTTTTCATTTCTGTTGGCATGGTATATCTTTTTCCAGCCTTTCACTTTCAGTCTGTATGGATCTTTGTTGGAAAGATGTGTTTCTTGTAAGCAGCAAATAGATGGGTTTTGGTCCTTAACCCAATCAGCCAATCGGTGTCTTTTAACTGGACAGTTCAGGCCATTCACGTTCAAAGTGACTAATGATAAGTGGTAACTTTGCCCTGCCATTTGCCAAAGATAAGTTCTAATATATGCTTTGAATTCCCTGTGATCTTTTGCTGTGAGGTTTCCTTCCTTGGTTTCCTTCCTTTACCTTCTTTCATATTGATGACCGTGTTTCTGTGTTTCTGTGTGTAGCACATCTTTAAGCATCTTTTGCAGGGCTGGACGAGTGGCAACAAATTCTTTCAATTTCTGTTTGCAATGAAAAGTCTTTATTTCACCTTCATTCACAAATGATAGCTTTGCAGGATATAATATTCTGGGCTGGCAGTTGTTCTCTCTTAGTACCTGGGCTATATCTCGCCATTCCCTCCTAGCTTTTAGAGTTTCTGATGAGAAGTCAGCTGTGAGTCTGATTGGAGATCCTCTGAGAGTAATTTGATGTTTCTCTCTTGCACATTTTAGGATCTTTTCTTTATGTTTCACTGTGGAGAGTTTAATTACAATGTGTCGTGGTGAGGATCTCTTTTGGTCGTGTTTATTAGGGGTTCTGTGGGCTTCCTGTACTAGGATTTCTCTGTCCTTCTCCAAACCTGGGAAATTTTCTGCTAATATCTCACTAAAAAGGCCTTCTAATCCTTTCTCCCTCTCCATGCCTTCAGGAACTCCTAGAACCCGAATGTTGGGTTTTTTAATAGTATCCTGAAGATTCCTGACAATATGTTTCAGATTTCTAATTTCCTCTTCTTTTCTTTGGTCTGACTGTATCCTTTCCTGTTCTCTGTCTTCTAAGTCCGATATTCTCTCTTCTGCTTCACCCATTCTGTTTGTATTGTGTTTTTCATTTGATCTATTGAATTCTTCACTTCAGTCACTATCACAGTTTCCTGTTCTACTAGTTGTTTCATTTCATTTTGATTCCTCCTTAATATTTCATTTTCACGAGAGAGATTTTCTATCTTGTCCATTAAGGATTTGTGTAGTTCCAGAATTTGTTTTTGAGAACTTCTTAATGTTCTTATCAATTTTTTGAGATCTGCTTCTTGCATTTCTTCTATCTCATCATCTTCATAATCTTGAATTGGGGTGTCTTTTTCATTTGAGGGCGTCATGGTGACTTCTTTGTTTTTATTACCTCGGTTTTTGCGTTTGTTATTTGGCATATTGGAGATATTTGGTTTCTTCACTGTGGTGCTTTTTCTTGTTATACTATGACTCTAGATTAAGTGGACTATCTGTTTTTGATGGAGCCTTATGGCTTGAGATGGGTGTGGCCTGAGAGCTCTGTTTGGTGTGCCAAAGGTGACACTCCCAGGTTAGGCGTGGTAAATCTCTCTCTCTCTCTCTTTTTTTTTTTTTTTTTTTTTTGATTCAAAAGGGAAGTAATTCCACACAGCTGAATGAAGTTGGAGGTAGTTAGCAGGCAAATGATATACCCACAGGAGCCAGAGATCGGAAGCTCTTTCCCAAGATCCCCACAGGGAATCTGTTCGGCCCTCAGAGTGGGCTCAAATTCTCCTTCAGCCTCCCACTGGGTTGCCAAAGTTATGGAATTGTAGCGTCTCTGGAGAGTGCTCACGTGAATTCCGTGAGTTCTCTCCCCCACCGTCTCTTTTTTCACAGTCTCAGTTCAGTAGCACCACAAATTTACTAGCTCCTAATCTCCTGTTAATTCGCCCCGCCCAGAGTCAGGTTTTTCTGCTAGGCTCAGGGCCGGTGCAGACCTGAGGTCGCTCTGCTTATGACGTATGTCCAAGATGGCGCCTGCTCTTTGTCTTGCTCACCCTTGAGAGGTGAGTGGAGAGAGAGAAACCCGTGTCCGTACTAGTCACCCTTTTTTCTCTCTCTCTCTCTCTTCCAGTTAGCCTTGTGAACTTCCCCCCCCGGGGGTCGTTCCCTCTAGTCTCCTCTCTCCGCTTGCCTGCCGGTGTCTCGGGCTATTGAGGTTCGGCTCACCTCGCGTTCCAGCGCTGGTGTGTTGAGTCTGCCGCTGATGTCCCGAACTGTGGGCTCCCACGCTCTCCACACAGGTCCGCTGTGAGTCACGCGTTCCGGAAGAGTTTCTTCTGCTGTTTCCTCCCCTACTCTTCCTTGAACCTGCAGTATCTCCACTTATATTAAACTATCTCTCCCCAGACTATCAGTGTGCTCCCTTCCTATTCCGCCATCTTGCCGGAAATCTCCCCATCCCTAATTTTTAAAGCTTCCTTCTAATATCAGGAGTGGCCTGCACCAGAAATCTATAGTCATGGGTATATTTTCACACCCTTTTTCCCTGTAAGTGTAGGTAGTGCCCTTGAGGAGAACTATGCCCTCCTAGGTAAGATTAAACATGTAAATCACTTTGTACCATGTATCTATCCACATAACTAGCGTCCTCAGTAGGCTTCCCATCTCCCTTTTATCTTATTTAAATCCTGCATTATAAAGGGAACTTATATCCTGATGGGGTTGTTTGCTCCCACTGTCTCCTATAGGGGATTATTCCAATCACTTTACACTTGGGGCTGATGGATCTCTCTCCAAGCAAGAGAGACCCCAGTATCTTCTCAGAAAATGGAGGGCATAGGGACTTTTGGCTGTCTATAAGGGCGCTACTCTGTGATGCCAATTCTTTTGGCTTTGCCTCATAGTGGGCTCTTGGTAGATGGATTAGGTAAGGCTAGAATAACTGAATTCATCTTGCAGTATTTAGAGTTAACATTTTCTCGAAGCTTCATACAGGCCTGTATATAAGGGACCTCTTTCCATTTACCATGCTCATGGTAGAATAGATCTATCCATAAAATGGTATTATAATTTAAAGTCCTGTTCTCTAGACAGACTTCTTGGTCACCTAATTTATATTGTGATCAGCTACTGTTACAGAGAGAAATTAGCCATATATTTAAAATCAGGGGCTCACAGTGTGGTCAACTTTTGAGAATACATCCTAGTGATGAGTTGCAAAGCAATGAGTGTCAGAAGTGTGGATTCTGTATGACTTATGAGATAGATAAAGCGTAAGACTGCATATGGATTCCTTCAGATACTGAGTCTTTTTCCCTTATGATCTAGCTATATAACCTTACTGCATAGTTGTAATAAATCTAATTTCTCTCTCTCTCTCTCTCTCTCTCTCTCTCTCTCTCCCTCTCTCTCTCTCTCTGTGTGTGTGTGTGTGTGATGTGTGTGTTTGAAGAGTCTTTTGAAATGCTTCCAACTTTTCCCCATTCAATAGGATGCTGGCATGGGCTTTTCATAAATTGCTTTGATTGTATTGAGGAATGTTCCTTCCATACCCAGTTTGCTTAGAGTTTTCATTATGAAAGGGTGTTGCATTTTATCAAATGCTTTCTCTGCATCTATTGATACAATCATATGGTTTTTCTTCTGCAGTCTGTTAATGTGGTGTATCACATTGATTGTTTTGTGAACATTGAATCATCCCTGCATACCAGGGATAAATCCCACTTGGTCTGGGTGGATGATCTTGCTGATGTGTTGTTGCATTCTATTGGCGAGAATTTTATTGAGGATTTTTGTATCTATGTTCATCAGGGATATTGGTCTGTAATTTTCTTTCAATGCTGCATCTTTTTGCGGCTTAGGAATTAAGGTGATGCTGGCTTCATAGAAAGAATTTGGGAGGATTCCCTCTTTTTCGATTGTTCTAAATAGTTTGAGAAGAATTGGAGTCAGTTCTTCTTTAAATGTCTGGTAGAATTCAGCAGTGAATCCATCTGGTCCTGGGCTTTTCTTTGTGGGGAGGACCTTTATTACTGTTTCAATTTCTGTCTCAGTTATGGGTCTGCTTAGGTTTTCTATGTCTTCCTGGTTCAATTTAGGTAGGTTGTATGTGTCCAGGAATCTATCCATTTCTGATGGGTTTCCCTGTTTGCTGGCATACAAGTCCTTGTAGTAATTTCTGATGATTCTTTTTTTATTTCTGTGGTGTCTGTTGATACGTTTCCTTTTTCATCTCTGATTTTATTGATTTGGGTCTTTTCTTTTTTTAGTTAGTTGGGCCAATGAGGTGTCAATTTTGTTTATTTTTTCAAAAAGCCAGCTCCTCGTTTTGCTGCTTTTGTAATGAGGCTTTTTTGGAGAATTTCCAAAGATGGGTAGGTTTTGGAAATTCCTAACACATAACTTCATGAACTTTATAGTATACTGGAGAAGAAAGTAGGTAACAAGGCCCTTGTATGACTGTCTGATAGTTCTATCACAGGAGAATTTCAGGCACTAGGGAGAACACGGGGGAATAAGTTATATCCTTACAGGGTAACCAGACTCTTCCTGAGTAAGTGAAGCTCTCCCTGAATGATAAGGTCTCAGCCAGATGGGCACAGATCATCTTTGGATTCTGACACATCCTCAAATATAATTTCATACAATAGCCCTCAACCTATCTCTCTAAACCATAGTTGTCAATGCACCATAGTTTTAAGAAAAATAGATATGCCCTTTCACAATAATAGCTCTTATCTGATCCAAATAACTCTTTTTTTTCTATTTTCTCTATTTATATGAAAATAATTCATGCGTCATGCTAAATACATTATTTACTGTACAAGAACTTTGTTATTTTTGAATAAAAAAAAGTTTGTTTTCGTGATTTTTTTTTCTTTTTCTTTTTTTTTTTTCTTCAAAGGAATCCATGCATTGTGGATCAGAAACTTCTGCCGGCTACACTGGCTGAATGTGGAAACCACTGATTTTCGCAAAGATGAACCTGACATTAATTTGCAAGCCCCATTTTGAGGGCAGTATGGGAGTTACTTTATTTGAGTTGATTTTTTGCCACTTTGTTTTGCTTTGTCTGTCAATGTGCCTTCACTCTTTTAAAAAAATACACCACAATACTAATGGCAGGTTCTGGAGCTTTCTGTTTTGTTTTGCCCACTTGGATCAAATACTTTTGACAGAAAAAGAGCTCTACCATTATTTCCTTAACAGCTACTGTGATTTCGTGACCGCCCGAGACCACTCTTCCCGCGGGCACTTAAGACACGGCTTGCTTTCTGCGTGTTTTCTTCTCACTCTCACTCTGCGTGTTGCGTGTTGTGTATTGTGTTGTGTGTGTGTGCCCAAGGCCCACCTTCAGGCTCATGGCTTTTGGAATTTTTCCTTAATTGACTCTAGAGTAGAATTCAAGGATTAGCAGCTTCACTACAGACGCACCCGGTTTCTTTTCTCAGTCGCTGACACCTGACGGATCTGAACAGTTCCATCAGTGTCCACCAAGTGAGCTGCCTCCAGGCTTCAGGGTCACGAGGCGCACAGGCCCAGAGGCCAAGGCCCCGTGCGCACTGCGTGGCAATGCCAAGGGCCCTCCTGGTCGTCCTTCTTCCTAATCGCTTCCCTTCCCGCTACTCAGTGAGCCCAGCTGGGTGGGCGACCTGACTCTCTAAACCTGAAGGTTGGGCCTGCACGCTGGTCGCTTTGCACATGTGCCTTCTGCGTGCCGCGTGTGTAAATCCCACGGCACCGCTGTTGACATCCCTGGGGATTCAGCCACACGTTCCAAATAACTCTTTCACAGCCAAATAAAGTCAACTAAGTATTGTCCCCTGTGGTTTAGAATTTAGGTTTGGTTTGTTGATAGACAAACATGGATTACTGACTCCTAATTTTCAGACTTCACATCACTGACAGATACCGCCTCTGACCCCCTGCTCTCTCAGGACTCAGTTTGATCTTCATAGGTGCTAGTGTCTAGTACATCCATCTTGCACTCTTACAGTGTTTTATATGTATAAGAATCTTGCTTCATTATGTGGTTGAGTGTGGGGAGCAACTGGGAGCAACTCGGACTAGACTAAGTTACTGGAATTAAGACTTATTCTATGCATCTGCTTTCCCACAATATGGCGCTGAGAAGGGAAACAGCTTCTACACAGCTGCCTCCAGTTCAACCAATAAACTGTGGGACCTGCTCCTGATTGGAGGAGAGCAGCGTACTCGGCGTGTGGGTAGCAGAGTTGGGATTGGTGGAAGAGGACTATAAAGGAGGAGAGAGACGGCATGCACCAGGAACATCTAAGGGGAACACCTGTGCAGCCCCCGAGAGAGCCGGCCGGCGGTGTGCCGCCCCCCCGCGGAAGTGGGGAAAGTGGCAGGGGGAACCGCCCTTCCACGGAGGTGGAAGGGATGGTAGCCAACCCGGGAAGAACCAGCAGCAAACCCGGGGAGGGCCGAGCAGACAGAAGAACAGCGCAGGGTCCTGTGTCGTTCCTCCACGAAGAGGGGGAGCGACAGTTGAGATTGAAAACTAGTCTTTAATGGTTCATGCCAGGTGCACCAAGTCTGATTCACATCCTAGAATACATACAATATGGCCTACTTTCCTTTTCTATGCAGGGACAAATAGCATCTCCTTGTAGTCTAGGAGCTCTTAAACTTTATTGTGCACCAGAACAACTTGGAAGGCTAAAACACAGCCTGTTGGGCCCTACCTTCAAAGTTGCTTATTCAGTAGATGTAAGGTGGGACCCAAGCACTACATTCCTAACAAGTTCTCTGATGTGGATGCTGTCATTTAAAGAGCCAAACTTTGAGAATTGCTGGTCTAAGAATTAAAGGGGGAAGTTTCTATTTCCCCATTTTTGCCTCCTGGGAAACCAAAAACATAGACTCAAGGGTCTGGGAGTTCTCTATCAAATTTTTAACTTCTGTGAGTCTGTTTTAAATATTATCTTAAACTTGAGAGAGTGAGATGAGAAATAAAAAAAATCTTAAAACTTATGAATTTCTTAACACATCTCAATGGCCACCTTATTCTTGATTATTATAATTCCAGTATCCATATTTGCATTTATAGTTATAATTAAATTTATAATTTATATTAAGTAGTTCTACTTTACTAAGTAGTTCTACTTTAACTGTTACTAACAAGACTAGATAATGGAGTAAGAATAGGAGAACTAATTACAAAAATATTTTCATATACAATGAAGAACAAATGAACAAGTGCTATCTGAATATTTAGCAATAATTAAAGAAATAGATTAGATTAGTATAACTGAAACATTCCATGGCACAGGAAAGTATAGGCCTGTCCAATTCAGAAGAACTCAAGTGGTAGCAGCCACTAACACATTCTATTTGTGAGTGGTGCTTTACTTTCAAAAAAAAATCAGCTATTTTATAAACTTGGTGTCATCATTTGAGTGAAGTATAGTTTGAATCCAGATAAATGGGTGAATATATCACTTTTAAATGAGAAATGTATAATTTAGAAACTGGCAGAGCCTATAGTTTTATCAGCATTAGAAGTCTTACAATAATCTTATTAGTCAATCTCCTGGTTAAGGTCAGTATTTGTGGAAGAAAGTTAGCTCTAAATCACTAATTACTATAGTAACAAGAAGTTTACTATTTCATATTGAACTCTAGGACAAGGGAAATTTTGGAAATTCTTTTCTTGGGATATTGGAATTTGGCCTACTGGTTTATAGGCCAGTTAAAATGCTCATATGCCATACTGGGGTGACTGGATTTGTGCTCCAGTTTTGCTTCCAATTCCAACTTCTGATGATGCACACCACGGGAGGCAGCAGATGATAGATAGCTCAAGTACATGGATCCCTGTCACTTGTGTGGAGACACAGATTGAGTTCTACCCTCTTAGCTTTGGTCTAGTCCAGTCCCAGCTATTGCAAGCATTTGGAGGGTGCACCAGGGATGGCAGTTGGTCAGTTTGTATGCCTGCCTGCCTGCCTGCCTGCATAGCTGTTTTTCTGGTTCTCAGATAAAAAAAATCAATAAAAATGTAATATTTTCCCTATGAGATCACAAAAAACTAAGGAAAGATAATGGATTTTAAAGAGACAAAAATAAAATGTAAATCACAAATAGACACGTGAGGACACAAAATGTACAGGATAATGAAACTAAGAAAGTAACTCAGTGGAAATGTGCCTGGGAATAAATAATACAACTCCAGAAAGGTCAAAAACATATGTTATGCCTTATATTTGATAAGAAAGCATAACCTAATTATGACGACAAGATTTGTACAAGAAATCTATGAATCTTCTTCTTGCCATGCTAAAATCATCAATCAAAGCTAACTATAAGTTTTATAAAAGAAGTTTAAAAAATAAAGTCAGTTTACATATTGAGGAAACAAATAGCTGTAGATTAAAGGAACAGATATATTTAAACAAGGCAATAATTTACAAATGTTGTTGAGCCCTTACAATTTCCAGGCACAGAGACAGTTATCAGGCAGGTAATAGTAAATAAAATGTATATAATCATCATTTTAAAAGAGTTCATAGTATTGTGAGGGGGCACCATGGGCCACAGAAAATCAAAAAAAAAAAAAAAAACTGTGAAACACCAGAAATCGCTTACATGAGGAAACTATAGAGACATTGGTAAGGAAATAAGACAGATGAAGGTCAGCGGTGCATGCAGTTGGAAGTTGGGAATGAAAAGATTAGCAGCAGGTCTACAACCTGTTTTCTTCCTCCTGGGGAAGGAGGGGTTGCCGTAGTCAACCCCTTTGTCAAACAGACTAATGAAGAAGTTCATGATATTTCTAGAAAAAGAATCATTCCTATGATGTAGCTATCATCTATTTAGATTATTTATAATAACTAAAGATAGAATTATGAACCTATAGGAAATAACTCGCTGGAAAATGTCACCTAACAGGAATGTAAAGGAGATGCCCCACAACTGAATGGCTCCCTTTGTGCAAATGATATCACTCAGGCATGAGGTAGACCCTGTACGTCCTAGTGTACGTCCTAATTGGGGAAGAATGGACCTGGGTAACTTTGCTGATAGGCTCAGACTCTTGCAGGTTTTACTTGATTATTAGGATTTCCTGCCTCTTTTGAATGAGACTATGACATCTTCTGTGTTATTTCAAAAATAGCAAACTGTGATTTGAGGACTAAGGAGGAATCAGCCAGGAAAAACCATAGTGAGAAGTAAGGAATGAGATGGGCAAAGAGTGACAGAAAAGTAGGTTTATAGTGAAAGAAATAGCTTGGAAGAGCTATTTAGGAAAGGTGTAGGTGATTTTACCATCCCTGAGTAAAAGGTGCAGTTAGCAGGAGCCAAATTGTAGAAGGCCCTGTGGGCCATGGAAAGAGGTTGTGAATAACTTCCAGAGCAAGAGGACACATAAAGTGCTTTAAAAATTTAATGATATTCAGATTTACCCCAATTGGTAGAGCTAGAAACATGCCAGGGGATTCCAAATCAATCCCATCAAGGTGGCAAGTACTAATGTCATCTTACTAGTTAAAGTGATCAGTTTCAGTTCACAATTGATCATAATGATAGGATTATGTGTCAAAGGGATCACATAAACAAGACTAGTGTCTGCTAATACTTATAGAATTAAAAACGAGAGAACGATCCAACATGGGAAGCAGGATACAAGGCAGACTCATAGAATGGCAGATGCCCTAAAAAGCACTCTGGCTTCAGAATCAGCCCTTGAGGCATTCAGATCTGGCTAAAAAGCCCATGAGAGTACTTCAGGCTTGGAAAGCCGAGACACTGCGGAGGGGAAAAAATGACCTAAATGAAAGATCTCTGTGCGTGAGATCCCAGTGGAAAGAACAGGCCATCAGAGAAGGTGGTACCTTTCTCTGAAGGGAGGAGAGAATTTCCACTTTGATCTTATTTAGACAAGACCGTAATCAGAGTTTGTGAACTCAAAAGAGGCTTCCATAGCCTTGGCAGCTCATGACAAGAGCCTCAGGTGATTACTGACATCATAAATAAGAGTGCCAATTGTTAAATCAACAGGAGTCACTGTGCACTTACTCCCCATGTAGGATCTCTGTCCTTAATGTGTAGTACTATGTGAATTAATGGTATAACTAGTACTCAAACAGTACTTTGTACTTGGTGTGTCTGTGTGGGTGCAAACTGTTGAAATCTTAGTGATCTTCTGATATAAAGATAATTGAAAATGAATCTTGATGAAGAATGGGATAGGGGAGAGAGTGAGAGATGGGATGGTTGTGGGTGGGAGGGAGGTTATGGGGGGGGGAAAGCCACTCTAATCCAAAAGTTGTACTTTGGAAATCTATTTATTAAATAAAATTTTAAATATAAGTGATAGTCTCTGATTTGACTTTTTAGAACGAATATTCCATTTATGTTGTAGAGTAGGCCTTAGAAAAAGGCAAAAAGTCAAAGACGGGAAGCTGTTAAAATAATAATGCATCTAGATTAGCATTTTAATTGAAAGAAGATTTTCATTCTGAAGAACTTATACAACAAAAAGGCATACAGTGTATGCCAAATAAAATTGATAGTGATTTTAGAAGTATTTTTATAAAAGCCTAATAATAGAAATAACTTAAATACCTACCAACAATGAAATGGATAAATATTGGGGAATATTCATACAATGAAGTATGAAGCACGACTCCTACCTTACATGTTACACAAAAATCCATTCAAAATGGATTAAAGACCTAATTCTATGACCTGATGCCATCAAATTATTAGAGCATTGGGGAAACCCTGCAAGAGTTTGACATAGGAAAAGAGTTCTTGGAAAAAACCCCAGAGGCACAGGCAATCAAAACACAATTAACAAATGGGATTACATCAAATTGAACAGCTTCTGTACTACAAAAGAAACACTCAGGAAAGTGAAGAGGTAACTGACAGAATGGGAGAAATTATTTGCAAACCATGAAACCTATAAAGGATTAATAACCAGAATCTACAAAGAGATCAAGAAACTCCACAGCAACAAAACAAACAACCCAGTTAAGAAATGAGCAAAGGACTTAAATATAGATATTTCAAAAGAGGAAATCCAAATAGCCAAGACACATGATAAAATGTTCAGGATCACTAGCCATCAGGGAAATGCAAATCAGAACCACAATGAGATTTCCCCTCACCCCAGATAGAATGGCTTTAATTCGGAAATCAACACACAACAAATTCTGGCGAGAATGTGGGGGGCGGGGGGAAGGTACCCCCATCCACTGTTGGTGGGAATGTAAACTGGTAAAGCTACTGTGGAAGAGAGTATGGAGATATCTCAGAAATCTGAACATAGACCTACCATATGACCCAGCCATCCCCACTCCTGGGAATTTACCCAAGGGAAATGAATTCAGTAAATGAGTTATCTGTACCTCCATATTTATTGCAGCTCAATTCACAATAGCTAAGACATGGAATCAACCTAAATGCCTTTCAACTGACGACTGGATGAACAAATTATGGGATATGTACTCTATGGAATACTATACAGTGGTAAAAAATTAAATCTGTTCATTTGCAACAAAATGAATGAATCTAGAAAACATCATAGTTACTGAAATAAGCCAGTCCAAAAAGGAAAAATATCATATGTTCTCCCTGATCTGAGATAACTAATAGAACACTTAAAGGAAATCCATAGAAGTGAAAAAGTGAAATTGACACTGAGAAGCATTGATGTGAATAGTCCTTGTCTTGACTGTCAAGGTACAATTTTTTCTTAATACTATTGGTTGAACTCTTTACTTAAAGTAAATCATGTGTATAAAGTTGATTGAAAAATAGATGCCAGTAAAAAATAAAATTGGAACAAGAGGGAGGAGGAATTCTATAACTGTAAAACTGGGCTTCACATACATTCCTACACTTCTAAGGGTGCAGTTTAAAAACTTGCTATGGGACCCCAAATCCCATTAGGCTGGGTGGTAAAAATGCCATCTTAATTGTTAAAGTGATCATATTAAGTGTTAAATTGATCATATAGATAGGATTAAGTGTTAAAGGGATTGTATAAATAAGATAAGATGTCTGGTAATAACAATAGATAGAATTAAAAAGGAAAGAATGTTCCAACATGGGAAGCAGTCCACACAGCAGACTCACAGAATGACAATTGCTCTAAATAGCACTCTGTCCTCAGAATCAGCCCCTAAGGCATTCTGGTCTGACTGAAAAGCCCATGAGAGGATTCTTGGCATGGAAAACCTAGACACTGTAGCAAAAAAAAAAAAAAATCCTACACTAAGGATCTCTGAGCACAAGTTGAAAGAAGGGGCCATAAAAGAAGGATGTACTTCTCTGAAGGGAAAAGAGAACTTCCACTTATGCCCTTGTCTAAACACTGACAGACTGTGGATTCAAAAGGTTTCCACAGCCTTGGCAGCTCATGTCAAGACCCTTGGGAAATCAGATGCCATATGTAAGAATGTTAATTGTTAAATTAACATCAGAAATCACTGTGCACTTATTCCCCATGCAGGACCTCTGTCCTCAATGAGTTGTACTATGAGAATTAACCGTAAAACTTGTTTCCAGGTTTGTGCATGTGTGTGTATGTGTGTGTGTGCAAATTGTTAATCTTTATACACAGAAGACCAACTTTATGCTAAGTTAATTGAAAATGAATCTTAATGGATAATGAGACTGTGAGTGGGAGAGGGAGGAGGAGGTGGGATGGATATGGTGGAAAGAATCACTATATTCCAAAGTTGTACTTATGAAATTTGTACTCATTAAATAAAAGGTTTCTTTGGGAAAAATAAAAAATAAAGTAAAATGCATCTATTTGTTTTTGAAAGAGTTAGAGAGAAATGGAGAAATGGAGAAATTCATTCCCCAGATAACCACAACAGCCAGCACCAGGTCAGGCCAAAGCCAGAAGCTTCATACAGATCTCCCATGTAGGTGGTAGGGGCCCAAGCAGTTGGGCCATATTCTGCTTTTCCCAGGCTTATCAGGAAGCTGGATCAGAAATGGAGAAGCTGGGACATGAACCGGCACCCACATGGGATGCTGGCATCCCAGATGGTGATTTTACCCACTGTTCCATAAAGCTGACTCCTCTGTATATATTTTTGCAATATCAAAATTGCTTAATACAAATATGTAGGCCATGAAGCTTCAGTATATTGTTCTAAAAGAGAAAACATAAAGCAATCCAGTAAGAAAAGTGTCTTTTTTGCATTTCAATTCCAAAACAGTCTGGAAATAATTGTTTTTTTTTTTTATTGCAACAGTCAGGCATTTGAAATTCCTAATAGTTTGCAAGAGGTAAGGTTTTTCTGTGGGAAGTTTCTGGTGGAATTGGGAGAATTCTGAAAACTTGAAGACAAAGCCAGGAAAATCCAAAACTTGAAGAGAATAATGTGCAATATCATAATAATAGCTTCTTTAAGACCAAAGTGATGAAAAAGCTTTAATGCGCTAAAAAGGAAGAGAGAACTTGGCAAAAATCAAAAAAAGAAAAGCAAAAGAATTAGATGAAAATATGGAACACCAAGCTTCTGTCATACTGCTCCACTGTATTCTAACCCCAAGTTGCAAATTCTAAAAAGAAGGGATATGGCCTTTATTCCCAAGGGTTAGCCTCGACTACAAACCTTTGTGAGAAGCCTTGCACCCATACACCATCAAAAGTTGAGCAGTAGGTATAGAACAGGTAGGAAAAGAAAGTTGGCTTGGTAACATTCTTCCCAAGTCTCCTACAGACCTAAAACCATAAGGCAAAGCTTCTGGCAGCCTTAATTCTCCACAGAAGGCATAGAAATTAATGGCAGGCCAAAAGAAAGCTTCAGTTTGATGTATGACTGATACAGACCATGGCCCTCTGATAACTGAAGGCCATGATGTTCTGAAATGATGCTGTTGGCAGATGCGAACCCAAGAGCTGACTTTCAGAACCTTCTAGGGCAAGGCCTCCATTAGAATAGGCAAACAAAGTCGGAAGACAACCATGGTACCACCTCACCTCATGACATCACGAAGACCAGGATAGTTCCCTGTCCCCATATACCACTCAGGGAGATGAGAGGAAGTGTGGGATGCAGGAGACTGCAGAGTCTGAGCTCTGAAGTGGCAATGACCAAGTCCTTAGGTTGGCAAAGTGTTTTTACCACTATGCAGAATCGAGAGTTAACGTTTACTTTGTACCTCTGAGTCTGTGGCTATAAACAGTTTAACTGCTCCACATAAAAAATATCTAATAAGGAGGGACTGGCACTGTGGCATGGAGGGTAAAGCCACCACCTGCAGTGCTGGCATCCCACATGGATGCCAGTCCAAGATTCAGCTGCTCTACATCTGACCCAGCTCCCTACTGTGACCTAGGAAAGCAATGGAGGATGGCCCAGGTACTTGGATGCCTGCACCTGCTTGGGAGACCTGGAAGAAGCTTCTTGCTCCTGGCTTTGGATCGGCCCAACTCCAGCCATTGTGGTCATTTGGGGAGTGCACCAGTGGATGGAATATCTCCCTGTCTCTGCCTCTGCCTTTCTGAAACTCTGCCTTTTAAATAAATCTTTAAAAAAGAGGATATGAAAGATAAATGTCTGCTATCTGTAAAGCAGGAATAATTATCCAACCTCAAAGGGTCATAGAAAGGATTAAGTAACATAATGAAGGCAGCTGACACAAAGTTAATTACAGTGGATATTAATCTCCCCTCTCATGGAATGAATGGGTTGAAAGCAACCCAACCAATTCACCTGTCTTTACAATGGAAAATTGAAGCACTTAAGGTAAATTGTTGTCTGCCCTAGTCTTGTAGCTTCCATGCATGAAAATCCTACTGTATGTGCTAATATTTATCTTATATGTAGTCAACATATATATCTCCCAATTTATATATCTTCCAATTTCTTCCTAGCAATTTAAGACATTTTTTCTCATTAAAACCCCAATGAAAGCACAGGGTAATTGGTGACATCTATTTTTATAACTTTTACTAAAAATGTTCATCAAATAACCACTCAACTTTCTTTTCATGTGAGGTAAACAATTCAACTTATTTTACCTCTCCTCGCAGTCCTTCCTTAAGATTTCCATTTTTTTAATTCTCATCACTGAAAACTTCTTTAAAAATGTGAAGATCAAACCACACAGTGCTTTATTAAGTAGGAAAATTAGTTCTTAATTTTTATGACAAACTATCTTGTTTTTGAAACCACAAACACTGATTTGTGAGAATGAATATTTTTAAAAGAAAACTATGAATTGGATTCTTCTCTGAACCTCCCATATTTAACAAAACAGGAAATTAAGAAACCAAAAAGATCAGTGAATTATACTCAATTTGCTTGTTAGTAGAAGGTGGATTTGGACTTCATTCACTCACTGAATTGCTCCTTATTTCTGGGCTAAGCACTAATATCTATGACCTAGGCCACCGTGAGACCCTCAGTACTGCTCTAACTCACACATTTTCGCCTTCTTAAATTTACACTCTATACTTCACCTAGAGTTTTCCTAAAAAGTGGTATCAGAGCTGGTATTGTGGCATAATATGTTTAGCCACCACTTGCAATATCAGCATCCAATATCAGAGCACTGGTTCCCATCCCAACTGCTCGACTTCCAATCCAGTTCCATGCTAATGCACTAGGGAAAGCAGTGGAAGCACTTGGGGTCCCAGCCATGCACGTGGGAGACCAGGATGAAGCTCTGGGTTTCAGCTTGGCCCACTCCTGGCTGTTGTGGTCATTTGGGGAGTGAGCCAGCAGTGTATCTCTCTGTCTTTCCACTGATCAGGGTATTTTTTCCTGAAGGTTTTTACACAGGCGGTGCCCTCTGCTTGAAATGCTTTCCCTTCTTCCTTCTTCCTTAACTGGTACTTTTCTCTGAGTCCTCAAGTGCTGTGTCTTCAGGTAGTCTCCCCAGATCTCCTCCTGTTCTAAGTGATCCTGTCCAGGTGAACCTCTCCTTCAGAGCTGATCTCTTCCCCAGTCTCCCTTCAAGCCGCCAAGTAGAATAACAATGCTTCTTAATACAGACAACTTGCTTTTTGCCATCTGTACATAAAGCCAGGAAAGATGTTTGAAACTTTGATTTTATTAGATATGAGACACACAATAATAAATATTATGTTACAATAGCAATGACCACTTCAAGCCAACTCTCTTGGATCTGCCTGTCAATTTTCTATGCCACACTTAACAAATTGTAGAACTATCGTGGCTGTAATTTTATAATTTTTGTATTAATGAAATTTTGTTTAGAATAATTTTAGATGGACAGGAAATTATAAATACAGACTTCCCATATATCCAACAACCATCTCATGTGAACATGATACATTTGTTATAATTATGAACCAACATTAATATCTATTAAAGATCATACTTCAGGTTACCTTAGTTTTTACCTTATTTCCTCTGTTTCAAAATCCTATCCCTGGGACCACATTACATTCAGCCATTGCGTCTCCTTCAATTCCTCTTGGTAGGACAGTCCCAGATTTTTTTTTTTTTAATGATCCAGGCAGTAGTGAGAGGTCCTATTCAGGAATTTTTTTAGAACATCCTATAGTTGAGATTTATCTGATATTTTTCCTCTGATAAAAGAGGGATTTTTTTGTGGGGGGAGGGAAACCAAAAGGCAAAGTGACCTTTTTCATCAAACTACATATAGAATTTATATCAGTGTGGCCTACCCATGTGGCTATCAACTTGGTATTTTGGCTAAAGTAATGTTGGGCAGTTTTCTCCACTACAAAACTACTCTTTACGTCTGCCTTTTCCTATTTAAGTACTACTTATAGCTCACATTTAAGATGCAGTGAATGATCTCTACATATTTGAGAGCTGAGAATCAACATAAATTGCTTCTAATGTGTAGGAGATTTGTCTTTTCTCTCATTGACTTATTTATTCAGTAATTTATATTAGAATTTATGGATCCATGGATACTTATTCTATTCACCGGATTATAATCCAATAATATTTTTTGCTCAAATAGTTCAAAAGCTTTGACCATTAAACTCTTTCAGGGGCCAGCACTGTGGCTCACTTGGTTAATCCTCCACCTGTGGCGCCGGCATCCCATATGGGCTCTGGGTTCTAGTCCCGGTTGCTCCTCTTTCAGTCCAGGTCTCTGCTGTGGCCTGGGAAGGCAGTGGAGGATGGCCCAAGTGCTTGGGCCCTTGCACCCACATGGGAGACCAGGAGGCAGCTCCTGGCTTCAGTTCGGCATAATTCCAGCCGCAGCAGCCATTTGGGGAGTGAACCAACGGAAGGAAGACCTCTCTCTCTCTCTCTCTCTCTCTAATTCTACCTGTCAAATAAATAAAAATCTTTAAAAAAAAAAAAAAAACTCTTTCAGTTGGTTTCTATATTTCTTTGTCATGCCTTTAAAATGTATTGTGGGAGGCCGGCGCCGGGGCTCACTAGGCTAATCCTCTGTCTTGTGGCGCCGGCACACCGGGTTCTAGTCCCGCTCGGAGCGCCGGATTCTGTCCCGGTTGCCACTCTTGCAGGCCAGCTCTCTGCTGTGGCCCGGGAGTGCAGTGGAGGATGGCCCAAGTGCTTGGGCCCTACACCCCATGGGGGACCAGGATGAGTACCTGGCTCCTGCCTTCGGATCAGCGCGGTGTGCTGGCCGCAGCACGCCAGCCACGGCGGCCATTGGAGGGTGAACCCACGGCAAAAGGAAGACCTTTCTCTCTGTCTCTCTCTCTCACTGTCCACTCTGCCTGTCATAAAAAATAAAAATAAATAAATAAATATAAAATGTATTGTGGGAAAACATGTTATAATACTTCCTTATTTCTGGTAATATAAGATATTCCAGTCTTGTATATTTCCTGCCCTATACCTAGAATCAGTCTATTCTCCAAGGAGTCCTCTTAGTTGAAGAATGGTATTAGAAACCAATGCTTATATGCTAGGTGCACTTACCAATAGTGGGTATCACTACTTCTGGGATCTTTCAGCTGAAAATAAGAAAACAGATATGTATGCTAGCATGTGAACCTGCTAACAGATGCGTGTTCATGTGCACAGACACAGCCATCAGTATATGAGTTCATACTGATGTCAGCAACTCTAGTTCATCATCACATGAATGTCTCCAGCCTCCTCCCCCAGCTTATTCCTAACTTCCCACTCCAACAGTTACAAACCTGACTCCATCACCTGCCATGCATTTACTTTACAGTTCAATTCCAGCATACATGTATGGTGGTATCAAATTGTTATCTTGTACCCCTGGGGGAAACAACTTTTTAAACTAGAGTATATTGCTCTTGTATAGATCTTTTTGCTTTTAATATTACAGATTTTGCTAATTTCCAGTATTTATATCAGTAATTTTCTCCATTCCCTCATAAGGCTGCTTCACACATTTGTAATATAACTATATTCTTAAAGATTCATTTATTTACTTGAAAGTCAGAGTTACAGAGAGAGGAGAAGCAAAGAGAGAGAGAGAGAGAAAGAGAGAGAGATCCTCCCTCTGCTGGTTCACTCCCCAGTTGGCTGCGACAGCCAGAGCTGAACCAATCTGAAGCCAGGAACCAGGAGCTGCTTCTGGGTCTTCCACATGGGTGCAGGGGCCCAAGGACTTGGGCCATCTTATTCTTTCCCAGCCCACAGCAGAGAGCAGGATCAGATGTGGAGCAGCCGAGACTTCAACTGGCGCCCATATGGGATGCTGGAGCTGCAGGTGGCGGCTTTACCCACTACACCACAGTTCCAGCCCTGATACAGTTATATTCTGAATTTTATTCTTGGATTCACTGATACCCTAAATGATTCCTTTAAATTTACAGTGCGTTAAGGCCGGCGCTGCGGCTCAATAGGCTAATCCTCCACCTGCGGCATCGGTACACCAGGTTCTAGTCCCAGTCGGGGCGCCGGATTCTGTCCCGGTTGCCCCTCTTGCAGGCCAGCTCTCTGCTGTGGCCAGGGAGTGCAGTGGAGGATGGCCCAAGTGCTTGGGCCCTGCACCCCATGGGAGACCAGGAGAAGCACCTGGCTCCTGCCTTTGGATCAGCGCTGTGCAATGGCCGCAGCGTTCCAGCTGTGGCAGCCATTGGAGGGTGAACCCACGGCAAAAGGAAGACCTTCCTGCCTCTCTCTCACTATCCACTCTGCCTGTCAAAAAAAAAAAAATTTACAGTGCATTAAGATCTATGAATCACTGTTTGTTTGGTTTTATTCAAAAGCAGAGAGACTGATACAGACATATAGAAAGAGGTCTTCCACCCACAGGTTTATTCCCCAAATTTCCACAACATTCAGGACTAGGCTATTCCAAACTAGGAGACTGGGATTTAGTTCAGGTCTCCCACATAAATGGCAAGACCCAAGTATTTGAGCCATTACCTGCTACCCTCCCGGAGTGCTCATTAGTAAGCTGTATCAGAAGTTGAGCGGGGCGCAGCAGGTTAAAGCCCCAGCCTTAAGCACCGGCATCACATGTGGGCACCGGTTCAAGTCCTGGCTGCTCCTCTGCTGATAAAGCTCTCTGGTATGGCCTGGAAAAGCACATCTGCACCCATGTGGGAGACCCAGAAGAAGTTCCTGGCTTCTGACTTCAGATCGGCACAGCTCTGGCCGTTGTGACCATTTGGAGAGTGAACCAGCAGATAGAAGACCTCTCTCTCTATGACTTTGTCTTTGAAGTAAATAAAAATAAATATATACATGTACATATATATGTATATAAAAGACGTTGAGGAGTCAGGACTTGAACCAGGCTATCCATTATGGGATACAGATGTCCCAAGTGGTATTTTAACCACTGCTGCAAGCACCTTCCCTCCAACATTTAAATGACACCAGTTTAACTTCTGCTCTAGAGAAGCATATCTCAACTATGACTCACCAAATTCACCTTTGTTTCCATATTTGAGCATGATGCTTTTTCTGACCTTAGTTCTCTGATCAATCCAAAAAAAATCATCAATAGCTGTGCAGCCTTTCTGTTGCTGTTGGAAAGAGAAGTATGAAAACTTTTAGAGAAAACATGATTATACGTAGTTTTTAATGTCCATCTTTCTCATTAAACTGTGATCCATGAGAACAAGAGGATGTCAGTCTTGCTCACCACTGTATTCAAGTATGTAGTTCAGGTTCTGGCATATGGTAAATACTCAGTGAATATTTATTAAATAGGTGAACAAGTGAATAAACCAAATCCAAATACAAGCTGAGCATAGGAGCCAAGAATAGACTATTGATCCAGGCAGAACCAAACATCTCTATAATTTTTCTTCTAGAAAAAATTATTTATATATAAAAGGCATTCTGCTATTTATACACTCACTTATTTCTAATACATATTCCTTAGAAAAGCTGGGTAAATTAACTTTTCTCCAGTAAAACACATTCAGCCTCTAAGGAAACGTTCATGTTACTTGTAGGAATGTATGTTGATACGACCTTTATGCAGATTCTGTATCAAAGGACTTAACCATTACACAGAATTACCCTTTCTCAGAATCATTTCCAAGATGACTAAAGCAGTAGTATAACATTTATCTGCAAGGATGCTAATCTCATAATTGCGTAGAGTTGTGAAAATTGGAAGCCTAAATATCTAACTACATTGGATTGATTTGAACTGTGACTCACACAATGGAACAGTCTGTAGGCTCTAAAGAATGTTATAGAAGTGTATTAATATGCAAAGATACTCTTGATGTGCTAATAGATTAAATTTCAAAATAGTGTGTACCATAAGATCTAGATGATATCAAAGAGATGTATTAAACCCAGAGATAGAATGACAGGAAAGCAGGTAAGCAGATGAAGGAGGAAGGAAAAGAGGGAGAGAAGGAGGTGTGAGATGCCCTAAAATATTCACAGCAGTGTTGCTGAGTGACAGTATGTATTGTCTTCATATTTTCTAATTTTGCCAGTTTTGTACATGTCACTTATAGTTTCTTAAAAGAATGAGTACCCAAATATAATCATTCTATTAGTGCCCTGATTTGGTCATATTTCCATTTCCAGTTGCTATTCTGGTGCCCTTGGAGGGCCAGTGTGTTACACAACTAGAAAGACTAGAAACACTGCTGGAAACCCTGAAGATGGGGATTACCTGTGAAGAAGAGAGATGACTAGAAACAGATCTTTTGTTCTCTCTCTTTTAAAGATGAAGCTAAAACACATAGAGCAAGGTGTATTTTTGAATTCAGTATGATATTTTAGTAATATTATAGTGAAAAAAGTAAAGATAAATTTTCTATGGAAGAAACAAAGCTAGAATTTGGCACAGATCAGTTATAAGATATAGTCTTCAGGTGAGGGTATAAATTCAAGGGAATTCATTCTTGGGTTCTCAGCTTTCATGTGCACTCCTTCCCATCACTAGGTGGATTCCCTTCCCATTTTCCCTTTCAAAATAGCTCTTCTCACATTTTACAGAAGAAAGATAGCCCTGTCACTTATCCTGATCTAACTTTGTCATTGTCCTATCACATAGAACACCTAGGGCACCAAGAAATGACAGTGAAATACATATATATACTTGTAGTGAATGCAGGCAAGTCTTCTTTGTTGATGCATCAAGATTCTGGCTTCTTTCTCTGGGTCTCATATACTTCTGATTAAATTGAAGCATATAGCATTAGAAATAGTATAGATTGGTCCTTGTGAGCATGCTTTAAAATTAGATATTTATAGAACGGCTATTTTTGCCTTTTGTCTTCCTCAGACTCTTCCAAGAATGCCTTGTTCCCTGAGAGAATCTGAGGGGGGAATATTGAAGACAGCATTGTTAAGAAACGCTAAAAGCTAAAAATTACTTTTCTAAAGTAACATGTTTTTCCCAGCATTTATAGTGTTCATAAATGAAAGACATTTTTTTCAAAGCAGTATAGCTTAGTGACACTAAGAGTAGCTGGAATATTTTCCAGGACTATTCAACTTGTTCCAGTTATAACAGAAAGTACTTTCATAAATAAAGATTTTATGTGATTTCTTTCTAAATGCATTATTCAATGATGCCATTAAAATGTAGATTTCAGTATTCTATCTAGTTCATTTTATAAAGTAGTTAATGTTTTCTATTATATAATATAAAGTTATATGCCAAGTTCCAGGTCAGTTTAGCATTAAAAACATTTTTCTTTCATAAAATGTATAGAAAAATGTTTGTCAAAATGTTGATAAATTTCTAAATAGGAATCTATTTAGCAGTTCACAACATCTGATACTAGAATTCAGTATATGATTACAAACCCATTTAGCAAAAGCACATTACAGTGATTTATTATATTCCTCAACTCACAACTACTTATTCTAGCTATAGGTCTTATGGTATATTGGACACTATGTAATATTATTTTATTACAAATTAAGAAATAAATGACATGATATATTTTGTTTTCTGATTTATAAAGATGAGATTAGATTCTACATCATCTTCAATGGGACTTGACTGCTTTGGGAATCTGACAAGATGCATTCCATAATTTGTTTTTAAGTGCTTTTTATAATGGTTGTTGAAGCATATGTTATTCTATTTACTTGGATTAAAATACAAAACCACAGTTTTTGTAACAATGAGTAAGCCTGATTTGGTTGATTGGTTTGCAAATGTGCACTGGCTTTGCTAATTAGATTGCAGAGTGGAAAATTTCCATTAATTGAAAGAACAAAATCTGCAGCTCCAAGTTTTTGACAAAACTATGCCTAAAACATACAGAATTTGCCAGTCAGCACTTAATTCTACTGGCAAAGGTATGTTGACGTTATTACTATTTCATGTCCTCGTTCTGAGAGTATCAAATTAAATTATATAACCCTAAGTGCAAAAATAACAGATAGAATTAATAACCATTTGAAAAGTATTGGTAAAGCATTTTTGGCATAGTTCCCAGAAAGTCAGAAAATGAATGACTCCAACAACAGTGTAGGAAATCTTTGCAAGTTTGTTATGTTCAAGTCTTTGCTCTCAACAAAATTGCAGATGGACCTCATTGAATATTCAGCTAATAGATCATTTAAAATGATTTTGATGCTAGACTACTTTGACATGCTTGGCATAAAACTTAGACAGTTTTCAAAGAATTAAGAGGAATCACCATATCAAAATCTATTCCATTTTCAACTGCTTATCTATGTGAATTTTTGCTGAACCCTCCCTAAGTCACTCAAGCAATAAGTAATATTCATATAGAGTTGCATTAGCTAATTGAAAAAAAATCATGCAACTCAGTGTTTAGTTTCTAATTACCAAAATTGAAATATGTACATTATTTTTATCAAATTGCATACTCATAGTATAATAATAACATTCTGAACATGTTTTAATATAATAAACTTTAAATTTATAAGCATGGTTTTGTTATACAGAAGCATGAGAAATCTGTAAGATAATTTTAAACATAAAATATGTTTTCTTAGCATAAAACTTTGTGGGAAAAGTAAAATAAAAAAGTAATAAAGTATACAGCACCATGAGAAAATAATGTTTAATTTCTTATAATTAAAAAAGAGTGGATGTTTGTATTTTTAAAATAATATCAAATTGCTAAGGATTTTAAATTAGATTGACTATAATCAAAATTTGTTTGTTTGATATACCAATATTTAAATCTTTCAGAAACTATATCCCTTGTATTTCCTTAAATTAATGGTCAAAATTAGCTAACAGTAATGATTAAAAATTAATTCATCTAATGGAGCTGCCAAAAAAATTCCCGTAGAAGAGCATCCTACAAAACACCAAACCAGTACTCCTCAAGACTGTCAAGGTCATCACAACCAAGGCAGGAATAGAATATGCTGGAGGAGGCCGGATGGGAAGCTGTTACATGTGGGATAACAGCTGTAAGTAAGATGAAGGCAGCATGATCAGAGAGCTGTTGAAGACTTTAGAAAAAGAAAAAGAAAAAGAAATCAACTTATAGTGAATAGAGGTGAGAAGGAAAATGAAGAGCTCAGTAGTGAATGTGCAGTTTCAGGTCAAGGTAGGCTGGATAATTAGCACTGCTAAAATGTTAGATTGGAAGGATGGGAGTTAAGGCTCAGCGTGTCTACAGTTGAAGGTGGCCCTTGAATGTCCAAATGCAAATGTTCATCAGCCAGTTGGGAATGAAGGGCTGAGTCCAGGAGAGACATCAGAGCAGATGGAGCTATTGCTTAAGAATTCTTTACAAAGTGAAGCTCAAAGATTAAAGAATCAAGGAAAATGAAAGAGCTCCACAATATGTCACTAACTAGCTTCCCTCTGTAGGTCCAGAAGCTAAAATGTCAGAGCATAGTCGCCTTCTTTATCTTCTTCATGGTGAATTATTTCATTTTTGAGGTTCAAGTGAATCTGTGAGAGAAAAGAAGAAATGCCAAGTTGACGGAAGTGTAAAGAGACAAAGAATAATGCTTCTCCCAAAAATATTTTCCTGGAAACCTCAATTATAAATCTTACCAAAGCAATTTTCTGCTATAATAATTTGAAAAATCTTTTATGACATTTCTATTTTTACAGTAAACTTGGTTATATCTTACGATAATAGAATGGAATGGTCTAGTTATCAACCATGCATTCTAGAAATACATAATATGTACTGCATACGTGGATTAGTAATTTTAAAGAACTATAAAATCTCACATCTTACTCATTAGAAATCATAAGGCATGCCACGTAACCTCCTTTGATTCAAAAGGTATATTGGGGTTATAAATTCCTCAGGGTCATCACTGAGGCCATAAATTTTCACTAGACTAGAAATGCGTCACAGCATGTGATTCATTGGATTTTCTGATATAAATATGTAAGGCTATCATTTATCCTCTATCTGACCAAAAAAAAAGACAAATGAATCTAGCCACAAGAATTTCCTATCCAAGTACAATTATGAATCCTCTAGAAAAGCAGCACATATATAATAAAGTTACCTTTTGCTATATCAAGGATCTATTTAGTATGATCATTTAGAATGCTATAGTTTTGTAATTTTTCTTCAGATGCCCATTAAACACAAAAAATTTTTAGTGAAAATCTTCTCATAATTTGATTAATTGGTCATTCATTGTCTTTTTAAACATCTTAAGTGTGACTGATTAAAATATATCATTTTTAAAGTATATCTGCTATAAAAGAAATTTTAATGAATTCTATAATATTAAGTTATCTTAATAAAAGGTGATAAGAGCAAATGGTAAAATAGACAACCCTAAGGAAGCTGAAATGTTATGCACACCACTAGTTGGGCAACTTTCTACCACCTTCACCATAGGAGGAAAAATTTGCCTTTCTCCTAAACTTGAACTTCATTGATTTTCTTCTGAAATGGAATCCTTTTGCTAGTACTTCCTAAGCAGTATAAAATATACTAGATAAACTAAATTTTAAAGATTTATTATTTATTTGAAAAGCAGAATTACAGAGATACAGGGAGAGACAGGGAGAGAGAGAGGTCTTCGACCCACTGGTTCACTCACCAAATGGCCACAATAGCAAAGACTGGACCAGGCTGAAGCCAGGAGCCTCTTCCAGGTCTCCCACATGGGTGGCCAGAGCCTAAGGATTTGGGCCATCCTCCACTGCTTTTCCAGGCACATTAGTAGGGAGCTAGATTGGAAGTGGAGCAGCCGGGACTCGAACCAGTGCCCATGTGGGAGGCTGGAGGTAGAGGAGTACAGATGGCAGCTTATTCCCCTACACCACAATGCCGATCCCCAGACAAAAAATTTAAGTACATGCACAAGCACCTTAGGTTATAAATAATATATGCATGGAAGAACAAAATAATTTGCCCCATCCCCTCACTGTAGGGGAACTTAAAGGTTAGTTTTTGCCTGAGAATTCAAAACCTTAAAAGTATTACAAATAGTCCTTGCTTAGTCCCCAAAAACAATATGAAGTGAATACAGATATATTCATTGACTTACTTAAAATGGGCTTATATGTAACCTTGGGGACGTTTTGGCTCATCAACCCAGTTCTCAGAGTCTAAGTTGTTGCCTTGTAATCAGGTGGATGACTGGGAGTTATGGCTCACTGCCTCTGCTGAGCATATCTCTATACTAAGGAACAAATCAAAATTCAAAATTCTAAGTATATTCTACTGAATGCATATAGCTTTCACACAATCATAAAGTAAAAAAAAAAATCATTAAGTTGGGGACTATTATATTCCAAAAATGCAGTTTCAAAACAAATGAGTTTGAGTTAAGATAGTGCCATGTAAATAAAAAATTGCTGGTATTTCAAGGAGAAGCTGGGATTTGAGTTCAAGGCTACAGAAGGCCAAATTGCTCTATGTAGTCAAATTGGATACATCAGTTTTAAAGTTTTTGGTGGTCATATTGGATGTCAGCATTGCATTAACCTAGTGTACCACAATGCCAGCCCTTGATTTATTCTTTTAAAACATTCAAAGACTTTATTATTCAATAGCACTTTTAGTTCACACCAGAATTTAGATTAAGGTACAGATATTTCCCATATGTCCCCTGTCTCCCATCTTCCCCCGAATCAAAATTTCGCACCATACTGGCACATTTATTAGTATTCTACAATTATGAAGAACTAAAATATAACTATATTATAGAACTATAATATAACTATAATTATGAACCTATCCACAAATATCATAATCACCCAAAGGTCATATTTTATGTTAGGGTTCACTCTTGGTGTTATGTATCCTATGGATTTGGACAAGTATGTAATGACTTCTATATACCATTTTAGTACCATACAGAGTATCTCTAAAGCCCTAAAACTCTTCTTTATTCTGCCTTATAGTCACCATCCAGGACCCAACCTTTAAAAAGCACTCATCTTTATTATTTGTGTAGCTTTGTGTATTCCTGAAGGTCATATTGTTGGGATTTTACAGTACATCGCTTTTTCAGATTGCCTTTTTTCACTAGTAATATACCGTCAAACTTTCTTTATAGTTTGATAACTCATTCTCTTTTCAATCACTAAATATTCCATTGTCTGGATGAACAGCAATTTTTCCATTTATCTTCTAAAAATTCTTTGTTCCTTCCTTGTCTTCTTTTGTTTTTAAAATTTTTGTTAATAGAGATTTTATGCATTCTATAGGTACAATTCAAAATAGACAAACACAATTCCCTCAATCCCCTGCACAACCCTAGGCCCCTCTCTTCATCAATTTTTGCAAAGATATAGTTTTAATCAACTCTATATTAATGGGCTTAACTTGCCACTAATCATAATAATCAACAAGTAAAAATTAGGAAGATCACAGTTCCACAGGTGTAAAAAGGGCTAAAAATAACACATTCCAAAATGACCATTTCATTCCTGTACTTTTCTTTGGTATTCTATATTAACTGCCACTTATCAGAGAAAGCATATGAAATTGTCTTTTTGAGACTGGCTTATTTCCCTAAGCTTAATAGTGTCTGGTTGCACCCAATTTGTTAAAGAGACAGGATCTGATTCTCTTTTATGGCTGACTAGTATTCAATAGTATGTTTGTGTGTATCACATTTTTTTATCCAGTCATCAGTTGATGGATATCTTGATTGATTCCACATCTTAGGTATTGTTAATTGAACTGCAATAAACATGGGGGTACAAATAACACTTTTTTCTTTTTTTATTTTATTTGTTTGAAAGAGAGAGGTTGAGACAGTGAAACAGAGATATTCCATTGGCTAGTTCACTCCCCAAATGTCTGCAATTGTTGGAGCTAAGCAGATCTGAAGCCTAGAGCCAGGAGCTTCTTCCAGGTCTGTCACATGGGTGCAGGGGCCCAAGGACTTGGACGTTCTCTGTTGCTTTCTCCCATCCACACCCATTGCCACCCCACCTCCTCCTCCCTCTCCCATAGTACCATTCTCCACTAAGATTCATTTTTAATTAAATTTATACACAGAGCCGGCGCCGCGGCTCACCAGGCTAATCCTCCGCCTGCGGCGCCAGCACACCGGGTTCTAGTCCCGGTTGGGGTGCCGGATTCTGTCCCAGTTGCCCCTCTTCCAGGCCAGCTCTCTGCTGTGGCCAGGGAGTGCAGTGGAGGATGGCCCAAGTGCTTGGGCCCTGCACCCCATGGGAGACCAGGAGAAGTACCTGGCTCCTGCCATCAGATCAGCGCGGTGGGCCGGCTGCAGTGCACCAACCGCGGCAGCCATTGGAGGGTGAACCAATGGCAAAGGAAGACCTTTCTCTCTGTCTCTCTCTCTCTCTCACTATCCACTCTGCCTGTCAAAAAAAAAAAAATTATACACAGAAGGCCAAATCTACACTAAAGATTTCAACAATTTGCACACACATACACACACACAAAATATAAAAAACTGAGAACAAATTTTACTGAAGCTTTTCGTTTAATGTAGTTCCAGTTGTCAATTTTTTGTCTTTATTTCCTGTTTCTGGGGTCTTTTCCAAGAAGTCTTTGCCTATGCCAGTGTCTTCCAGAGATTCCTTGATGGTTTCCTCTAGTAATTTGATGGTATCAAGTCATAGATTTAGATCTTTGGTCCATTTTGAGTTAATTTTTGTATAATGTATAAAGTATGGGTCCTATTTCATACTTCTGCACCTGAAGATGCAATTTTCCTAGCATCATGTGTTGAAGAGACTGTCCTTTTTACAGGGATTGATTTCTGTTCGTTTGTCAAAGATTAGTTGGTTTCAGATGTGTGGATTAACTTCTAGGATTTCTATTCTGTTCAATTGATCTAGATATCTATTTTTGTGCCAATGCCAGGCTGTTTTCATTATAACTTCCCTGAGGTATGTTTTGAAGTCTGGTATTGAGATACCTCTGGCTTTCTTTTTGTTTTTTTAGGATTGCTTTAGCTATTCGGGTCTCTGGTGTTTCCATATGAGTTTTATCATCACTTTATCTATATCTGAGAAGAATGCCATTGGTATTTTGATTAGATTGTGTGAAATCTGTACATTTCTCTGGGCAATATGGACATTTTGATATTCTTCTAATCCATGAACATATGGAAGATTTTTCATTTTTGTCTTATTTCTTTCTTTAATGTTTATAATTTTTATCTCAAATCTTTCACCTCCTAGGTTGTTTATTCTAAGATAAATGTTTTGTAGCTATTGCAGATGGGACTGATCTTACAAAGTCTTTCTCAGCAATGGCATTGTGTGTATACTCAAAGGCTATTGATTTTTTGTGTTGATTTTATATCCTGCAACTTTACCAAATTTATTTATGAGTTCCCATAGTCTCTTAGAGGAATCTCTTTGGTCCCGTGTATGTAGAATCATGTCAACTGCAAATAGGGATAGTTGACTTTTTCATTTCTAATTTGTGTCCCTTCGATGTCTTTTTCTTTATAACTAATGGCTCTGGCTAAAATTTACAAAACTTCAATAGCAATGGTGAAAGTAGACATCCTTGTCTGGTTCTGTATCTTAATGTAAATGCTTCCAACTTTTCCCCTAATCAGTATGATCCTGGCTGTTGGTCTATCATACATTGCCTTGATTGTGTCCCTTCTATACCCAAGAATGTTTAAGGTATTTATCATGAAAGGATGTCACATTTTATCAAATGCTTCCTCTGCATCTATTCAGATAATCATAAGGTTTTTATTCAATTTGTTAATGTGATGCATCGAATTCATTGATTTGCATATGTTGAACCATTCCTGCATAACAGGGATAAATCCCACTTGGTCCAGGTGAATGATCTTTCTGATGTGTTGTTGAATTTGATTAGCTAGTATTTTGTTGATGATTTTTTGCTTCTATGTTTATCAATGCTATTTGTCTTTAATTACCTTTCTTTGTTGAATTTTTTCTGATTTTAGAGTTAAGGTGATCTGACCACATAAGAAGTTTGATAGAATTCCTTTCCTTTCATTTGTTTTGAATAGTTTGAGAAAATTTAAAATTAGTTCTTCTTTAAACATTTGGTAGAATTCCTCAACAAAGCAATCTCATCCTGGGATTTTCTTTGCTGGTAGAGTTATAGACAGTGATAGGGAGAGACAAAGAGAAAGGTCTTCCTTCCATTGGTTCACTCCCCCAAATGACCATTATGGCCAGAACTGCACCGAAATGAAGCCAGGAGCCAGGTGTTTCTTCCTGGTCTCCCATGCAGGTGCAGGGCCCAAGGACTTGGGCCATCCTCCACTGCCCTCCTGGGACACAGCAGAGAGCTGGACTGGAAGAGGGGCAGCCAGGACTAGAACTGGCACCCATATGGGATGCTGGCATCACAGGTGGAGGATTAACCAAGTGAGTCATGGTGCCAGTCCCGGGCCTATTTAGGTTTCCTATGTCTTCATGACTGAATTTTGATATATATGTCCAGGAACCTATCCAGAAAAACAGCTCTTCGTCTCACTGATTTTTTGTTTCAATGTTATTCTAGAATTTTGATTATTTCCTCCTATTAATTTTGATCTTGGTTTGTTGTATTTGTGGGCCCTTGAAATGCATTTTAGATTATTTTATACCTTTCCAATTTTGTGATGTAGGTTCTAATTGCTATAAATTTCCCTCCTAACACTGCTTTTGACATATCCCTTAAGTTTTGATATGTTATGTTGTAATCTTTATTCATTTTTAGGAATTTTTTAATTTCCCTGTTGATTTATCCTATGACCTACTCTTCCTTCTGCAGTGTGTTGTTCAGTATTCATGGGTTTGCTTATTTTTTAGAGTTTAAGTTGTTGATTTCCAGCTTTATATACTATGGTCAGAAAAGATAGATAGTATAATTTCAGTATTTTTTAATTTTCTGAGATTTCCCGTATGCCCTAACATATGTTCTATCTTGCAGAAAGTTCTATGCACTGATGAAAAGAATGTGTATTGTGCAACTGTGGGATGCATGTTTTGTAGACATTAGGCCCATTTCATCTGTAGATCAGCTCTGTTGTTTCTTTGATTTTCTGTTAAGTTGATCTGTCCATTAATGTAAGTGAGGTGCTGAACCCCATTATTGTATTGGAGTCTGTGTCTTCCATTAGATCCATTAACATTTGTTTTAAATAGTCAGGAGCCTTGGATTGAGGGCATATACACTTATTATACCTGTATCTTCCTGTTGAATTGATTCTGTAATCATCACATAATGCCCTTCTTTGTCTCTTTAAATAATTTTTTGTTAAAGCCTATTTTGTCTGATATTAGGATGGTGACACCTGCTCTTTTTGCTTTCTGTTAACAAGGACTATCTTCTTTTTTTTTCCCCTTCAGTCTGCATGTATCTTTGCTGGAGGGGTGTGTTTCCCATAAGGAGCAAATAGATGCATCTTATTTTTTAATCCATTCAGACAGTCTGTATCTTTTAATTGAAGAATTTAGGCCATTTACATTCAAGGTTATTATTAATAAGAAGCAACTTGGTCCTAGCTTTTTTCCATAAATATTCCTATTGTTTGCTTTGGATTTCCTTTGTGCTTTTACTAAAATGTTTTCCATCTTCATATTCTTTCTTTTAAAAAAATGATTTATTTTATTTATTTGAAAGACAGAGTTACAGAGAGAGGTCTTCCATCTGATGGTTTACTCCCCAAATGGCTGCAATGGCTGGAGCTGAGCCCATCTGAAGTAATGAGCCAGGAACTTCTTCCAGGTCTCCCACATGGGTATATGAGCCCAAGGACATGGGCCATCTTCTACTGCTTTCCCAGGCCATAGCAGAGAGCTGGATCTAAGAGGAGCAGTTGGAACTAGAACTGGTGCCCATAAGGGATGCCAGCACTTCAGGCCAGAGCTTTAACCCACTGTGCCACAGTGCTGGCCCCTTCATATTCTTTCATAATGATGATTATCATCCTCTGTTTGTATAATACATCTTTAAGAATCATTTGTATGTCTGAGAAGTGGTGACAAATTCTTTGAATTTCTGTTTATTTTGGAAGGTCTTTATTTCACCTTCATTTACAAATGAGAGCTTTGCTGTGTATAATATTCTGCATTGACATTTTCTTTCTCTTGGGACTCAGACTATGCTTCTCCATTCTCTGCTAGCCTGTAAGGTTTCTGATGAGAAATCAGTTGTTAGTCTAATTAGTTATCCTTTGAGGTAATCTGGCATTTCTCTGTGCCCATTTTTGAATCTTCTCATTATGTTTTACTGTTGAAAGTTTAACTATAATGTGTCATCATGAACATCTTTTCTGGCCATGTCTATTATGAGCTCTTTGTGCTTCCTGGACTTTTATGTCATTCTCCCTCTCCAAATTTGGGAAGTTTTCTGCTATTATTTCACTGAATAGACTAATCCATTCTCTCTTTCCATACCTTCAGGGACTCCTAAGATACGTATGTTTGGTCATTTGATAGTATACCATAGATCTTTAACACTCTTTTTAGTTTTTTTCTAATTTTTTCTTCTTGGTTTTTGTTTTTTGTTTTGTCTGAATGAGATATTTCCAGGAGTTGCCTTGTAGCTCAGATATTCTTTCTTCTGCCTCACCAAGTTTGTTGTTTAGGCTTCCCACTGTATTTTCTATTTGACATATTGAATTCTTCATTTCTAGTATTTCAGTTTAATTTCTCTTCAATATCTTTACCTCTCAGCAAAATTTTTCATCCATATTGCATATGGATTTCTTTATCTCATGCATTTATTTCTCTGTGTTTCTGAGCAATTTTATGATCATTCTTTTGAATTCCTTTTATAGCATTTCAACAGTCTCTGTCTTCACATTGAAGACATTGTCATATTAAAGTGTTGTGTTCCTTTTGGGGAGTCTTATTGTCTTCCCTGTTCTTGTTTCTTGTACTTCTGCATTCATTTTTAGGCATTTGTGGAAACACTTGTTGATTTTTCTCCTCTAATTGCTTTTATCTCTTAACTATGCCTCTGTGGCTTAGTGGAGTAGCTGTTCCTTCATGGATATCCAGAGGTGTGTGTTGGGTGGGATCATGGAGCTCTGGTCAGTGCTCAAGGATTGGTTGAGAGTCCAGGGTGACACCCAGGTTGGGCCTGGTAGATCTCTGTTGCCAGTAGGGAGAATGTATGATCATGTCTGCTGGTGTGATCACAGTTTCATCTCCTCTGTTCCAAGGTGATCAATTCCCAGGCTTAGCCCACAGTAGCTACAATCCCCACACATTCAGGCACATGAACCACACAAAGGATCTGTGTGTCCCCCAATGTGAGAACAGAACTCTCTACAAATACTCACTCCAGGCAGTCAAGGAGCTCTGAGTCTCTGAGGCCAGATGCAGTGATTGCCCAGAGACCTCTCTATTCCCCACTTCCTATTATGCAGTCATGAGATTCCCACAATCATACCATGTAAGGGTCCCACAGTCACAGGGTACAGGGGATCCATTCTCAGCCACACAAGCCCGCCCTGTCTATAAAGAGCAGAGGTGTGCACAGAGCCAGTTGCCTTTGGGTGCTTTGCCTTAGCAGATGAACCCCAGAGCCTATGATGTGGTGGGTGGGGTGAGAGCACTTCGCAGTTCTAAGGGGGTGCCCAGACCCTGCCAACAATCCAGGCCAGGCTCAAAGTAAGTGGGGAACATGGATTTATCCCTCCTATAAAATTCCTTTCTCAGTCACACAAGAACCACTGCAGCCTGTACTGGTGGTGCCTGTGCTCCTTCTGGTCACCAGACACCCTTGTAAGGGGCTGGGAAGAAAGAAAGGTGTTTTTCTTTCATGGGGTCAGGTGGGTACCCTGCTTCTCTGCTAGCAATCCAGGCCAGATTCACAGTGTTGTGTGCAAGGATCTCCCTCAGGCAGTATCAGCAGTGAGGTAAGCTGCCTCACTCTGCTCTCACTTCTCTCTCAGAAGCTGATAACTGCTCCAGACACTGGCTGTGGGAGTCATGGCTGGTGTCCCCACTCTGCTGCTTGTTCTGTTCTTGCTGTTCCATGACATCTCTCTTCTTTCTGTAGAGTTTCCACTGCAAATTTCTCTCCAACTCTCCCCTGAGAATGAACTTCTTCTATTTTTCTTCTGTCCTTACCCTGATCAAAATCAGCACATCTTTTCCCTATTCAGCTGTCTTGGAATCATTCTTCCATGTCTTCACAAGTGTGAATAAAGCTGGTTTATACATGCTTGTAGGCATAAGTTTTCAACTTCGGGTAGATACCAGGTAGTATAATTGCTGGATTACATGGTAAGAGTATATTTCATCTTATAAGAAACTAATAAATTGTCTTTCAAAGTGGCTGTACAATTTTGCATTCCCACCTGTAATGAATGGGAGTTTCTATTGCTCTACTTCATTATCAGTCTTATTATTGTCAGTGCTCTGGAGCTGGGTTATTCTAAAAGGAATGTAGTGACATCTGGGTGTTTAAATTTGCATATACCAAGGTGATGTGGAGTTGCTTTTCATATGCTTATTTTCCATTTGTATATTTTCTATAATGAAGTATCTGTTCATTTCTTTTACCTCTTTCTTTTGGGTTGATTTATGAGTTCATTCTATATTTTGGAAAGTATCCTTTATTATGCTTCTTATTTTCTTTCAGTGTTATTTGTCTTCATTCTCTTTAGTTCAGATAAGCTGTTTTGACATTGTCAAATGACCGCATATTTGTTCATTAATGTATCACCAGTTAACTAGAAAATTGCCTCAAATACAGTAAATATCCAAGAAATATTGTTGGAAGGAGGAAAGAATGAATTTTCTTATATAACAGTGTCAACTGGTGACAAACTAATTTTGCCTTAGAACTCTTTTTTTTTTTTTTTTTGCTTTCAAACTTTTATTTAATGAATATAAATTTCCAAAGTACAGCTTATGGATTACAATGGCTTCCCCCCCATAATGTCCCTCCCACCCTCAACCTTCCCCTTTCCCACTCCCTCTCCCCTTCCATTAACATCAAGATTCATTTTCAATTCTCTTTATATACAGAAGATCAGTTTAGCATACATTAAGTAAAGATTTCAACAGTTTGCTCCCACACAGAAACATAAAGTGAAAAATACTGTTTGAGTACTAGTTATAGCATTAAATCTCAATGTACAGCACACTAAGGACAAAGATCCTACATGAGGAGTAAGTGCACAGTGACTCCTGTTGTTGACTTAACAAATTGACACTCTTGTTTATGGCCTCAGTAATCACCCTAGGCTCTTGTCATGAGCTGCCAAGGCTATGGAAGCCCCCTGAGTTCACTGACTCTGATCATATTTAGACAAGGCCATGGTCAAAGTGGAAGTTCTCTCCTCCCTTCAGAGAAAGGTACCTCCTTCTTTGATGACCCATTCTTTCCACTGGGATCTCACTCTCAGAGATCTTTCATTTAGGTTTTTTTTTCCCAGAGTGTCTTGGCTTTCCATGCCTGAAATACTCTCATGGGCTCTTCAGCCAGATCCAATTGCCTTAAGGGCTGATTCTGAGGCCAGAGTGCTGTTTAGGACATCTGCCATTCTATGGGTCTGCTGTGTATCTCACTTCCCATGTTGGATCATTCTCTCCCTTTTTTATTCTATCAGCTAGTATTTGCAGACACTATTTTTGTTTATGTGATCCCTTTGGTTCTTAGTCCTATTATTATGATCAATTGTGAACAGAAATTGATCACTGGGACTAGTGAGATGGCATTGGTACATGCCACCTTGATGGGATTGAATTGGAATCCCCTGGTATGTTTCTAACTCTACCATTTGATTAACACACAATTATTCTTAGGTGTTTAAATTTTAACTGAAAAGTGATCCCTGTTAGGAATTTGGAAAACATTATGCTGAGTGTAATAAGCCAATCCCAAAGGGACAAATACCACTTGTTCTCCTTGATAGGTGACAACTAACTGAGCACCAGAAAGGAAACCTGTTAAAGTGAAATGAACACTATGAGAAATGGAGACTTGATCAGCCCTCACCCTGACTGTTGATGAGCAGCTTAATATGTTATCCCTCTTAGTATTTTTTTTGTTTGTTCTACTTAATACTTTTGGTTGAATACTGTAATCAATACACAATTCTTCTTAAGTGCTGAAACTTAACTGAAAAGTGATCGCTGTTAAATGTAAGAGTGGGAATAAGAGAGGGAAGAGATGTGCAATTTGGGACATGCTCAAGCTGACTTACCTCAAACGGTAGAGTTAGAACTCCTTTTTAAAAAATAGTTTTTATTTAATGAATGCAAATTTCTTAGTTACAACTTTAGGAACATAGTGGTTCTTCCCCCCCCCCATACCCACCCACCCCCACTCCCATCCCACCTCCTACTCCCTCTCCCATCATATTCTTCTTTTTTAATTAACTTTATGTACAGAATACCAACTCTATACAAAGTAAAGATTTCAACAGTTGGTACACACACACACACACACACACACACACACAATGCAGAAAGTATTGTTTGAAAACAAGTTTTGCTGTAAATTCTCATAGTACAACTCATTGAGGACAGGGATCCTACATGGGGAGTAAGTGCACAATGACTCCTGTTGTAAAACAATTAAAACTCTTATTTATGAAATCAGTGATAATCCAAGGCTCTTACCATGAGCTGCCAAAGCTATGGAAGCCTTTTGTGACCACAAACTCCATCAGTATTTAGACAAGACCATAAGTAAGGTGGAAACTCTCTCCTCCCTTCAAAGAAAAGTACCTCCTCCTTTGATGGCCCCTTCTTTCCACTGGGGTCTCACTCACAGAGATCATTCATGTATGATTTTTTTTGCCACAGTGTCTAGGTTTTCCATGCCTGGAATCCTCTCATGGGCTTTTCAGCCAGAGCAAAATGCCTTAAGGATTGATTCTGAGGTCAGAGTGCTTTTTAGAGCAATTGTCATTCTATGAGTCTGCTGTGTGGACTTCTTCCCAAGGTGGACATTCCCTCCTTTTTAATTCTGTCTATTATTACCAGGCACTTGATGCTATTTATATGATATTTTTAACACTTAATCCTATCTATATGTTCACTTTAACAATTAAGATGGCATTTTTACCACCCAGCTTAGTGGGATTTGGGGTCCCATAGCAAGTTTTTAAATTGTACCCTTAGAAGTAAGTCCATAGGAATGTGTGCAGAACTATACAGCTTTACAGTTTCAAACTTCCTCCTCCTCCTCTTATTCTGCCTCTTATTTTTTACTGAGATCTATTTTCAATTTACTTTATATACATATGATTAACACTATACATATGTTGATTAACTTCAACATATAGTATGAAGAAGAGAAAAAATTAAATTAAGAAAATAAACTTTTCCTCAACAGTCAACATGAGGGCTGGTCAAGTCATTACTTTTCGAAGTGTCAACTTCACTTCCATAGCTTTCATTTTAGGTGTGCTATTGGTTCTCACAGATCAACAAAAAATATAGTATTTTCCCTTTGGGACTGGTTTATTCACTAAGTATTTACAAATTTGATCCATTTTGTTGCAAATGACCAAGAGGTTTTTTTTTTTTTTTACTGCTGTGTAGTATTCTAGTGTACATATCCCATAATTTCTTTATCCAATATTCAATAGATGGGCATTTAGGTTTATTCCATGTCATAGCTATTATAACTTGAACTGCAATAAACATGAAGGTGCATGTGCAGATAGCTCTTTTGTTTACTGATTTCATTTCCCTAGGGTAAATTCCCAGCAGTAGGGATGGCTGGGTCATATGGTAGGTCTATATTCAGATTTTTGAGGTATCTTCATACTGTCTTCCATAGTGGCTTTACCAGTTTACATTCCCACCAACAATAGATTAGGGTACCTTTTTCCCCACATCCTTGCCAGCATTTGTTGTGTGTTGATTTCTGTATGAAAGTCATTCTAACTGGGGTGAGGTAAAACCTCATTGTGGTTTTGATTTGCTTTTCCCTGACAACTAGTGACCCTGAACCTTTTTTCATGTATCTGTTGGCCATTTGGATTTCCTCTTTTGAAATATCTATGTTTAAGTCTTTTGCCCATCTCTTAATTGTTTTTTGTTGTTGTTGTTGTGGAGTTTCTTGATGTCTTTGTAGATTCTGGTGATTAATCCTTTATAAGTTTCATACTTTGCAAATAATTTCTACCAATCTGTCAGTTGCCTCCCTCTTCACTTTCCTGACTGTTTCTTTTGCCATGCAGAAGATTGTGAATTTGAAATAATCCCATTGTTAATTTTGGCTTTGACTACCTGTGCATCTGGGGTTTTTTTCTAAAAACTCTTTAACTTTCAATGTCTTGCAGCGATTCCCCAATGTTCTCAAATACTTTGGTGTTGTGTTGTAGATTTAGATCAATCCATGTTGAATGGATTTTTGTGTAGGGGTCCTGCTTCATACTTCTGCAGGTAAAGATCCAGTCCCCAGCACCATTTGTTGAAGAGACTGTCCTTGCTCCAGGAATTGGTTTTATCTCCTTGGTCAAATATAAGTTGGTTGTAGATGATGTGGACTGATTTCTAGGGTTTCTATTCTGTTCCATTGGTCTATCCATCTATTTTTGTACCCAGTACTAGGATTTTTTTGATTATAACTCTCTTGTCGTATATCTTGAAATCTGGTATTGTGATGCCTCCAGCTTTGTTTTTGTTGAATAAGGTTGCTTTTGCTATTCGAGGTCTCCTATGCCTTCATTTGAATGTCAGCAGCATTTTTCTAGATCTGAAAAGAATGTCATGGTATTTTGATCAGTCTTGCATTGAACCTGTAATTGCTTTTGGAAGAATGGAGATTTTGATGATATTGATTCTTCCAATCCATGAACATGGAAGATTTTTCCATTTTTGTGTGTGTCTTCTATTTCTTTCTTTAATGTTTTGTAATTCTCATCATAGAGATACTTGACATTCTTGGTTAAATAGATTCCAAGGTATTTAAATTTTTGTAGCTATTTTTATTGGGATTAATCTTAGAAGTTCTTTCTCAGCTGTGGCATTGTCCATGTATACAAAGGATGTTGATTTTTGTGCATTGAGTTTATATCCTGCTACTTTGCCAAACTCTTCTATGAGTTCCAATAGTCTCTTAGTGCAGTCTTTTGGGTACCATAAATACAGAATCATGTCATTTGCAAATAGGGATATTTTGACTTCATCCTTCCCAAATTGTATCCCTTTAATTTCTTTTTCTTGCCTAATGGCACTGGCTAAAACTTTCAGGACTATATTGAATAGCAATGGTGATGGTCATCCCTCTCTGGTACTGGATCTCAGCAGGAATGATTCCAACTTTTTCCCATTCAGTAAGAATGGCTGTGGGTTTGTCATAAATCACCTGGATTGTGTTGAGGAGTTTCTTCTAAACCCAATTTGCTTGGAGTTTTCATCATGAAAGGGTGTTGTATTTTGTCAAATGTTTTCTCAGCATCTATTGAGATAATCATATGGTTTTTTTTTCTTCAATTTGTTAATGGGATATATCACATTGATTGATTTGCAAATGTTGAACCATCCCTGCCTACCAGAGATAAATCCCACTTTGTCTGGGTGTATGATCTTTCTGATGTATTGTTGCATTCAATTGGCCAGAATTTTATTGAGGATTTTTGCGTCTACGTTCATCAGGGAAATTAGTCTGTAGTTCTCTTTCTCTGTTGCATCTTTTCTGGGTTTAGGAATTAAGGTGATGCTGGCTTCTCATAGAATGAATTTTGGAGGATTCCTTTCCTTTCAATTGTTTTGAATAACTTGAGAAGAATTGGAGTTAGTACTTCTTTAATTGTCTGGTAGAATTCAGCAGTGAAGCCTGCTGGTCCTGGGCTTTTCGTTGTTGGAAGGCGCTTTATTACTGATTCAATTTCTGTATTAGTTATGGGTCTGTTTAGGTTTTCTATGTCTTCATGGCACAATTAGTTAGGTCATATGTGTCCAGAAATCTATCCATTTCTTCTAGGTTTCCCAGTTTGTTGGCATATAGATCTTTTTTTTTTTTTTTAAGATTTTACTTATTTATTTGACAGGTAGAGTTATAGACAGAGAGAGAGACAGAGAGAAAGGTCTTCCTTCCATTCGTTCACTCCCCAAATGGCCACAACAGCCAGAGCTACACAGATTTAAAGCCAGGAGCCAGGTGCTTCTTCCTGGTCTCCCATGCGGGTACAGGGGCCCAAGCACTTGGACCATCCTCCACTGCTATCCCAGGCCACACCAGAGAGTTGGACTGGAAGAGGAGCAACCGGGACTAGAATCCGGTGCCCATATGGGATGCCAGGGCCTCAGGTGGAGGATTAACCTAGTGCGCCACGTCGCCAGCCCCAGCATATAGATCTTTGTAGCAGATTCTGATGATTGTTTTTATTTATGTGGTGTCTGTCATTACGTTTCCTTTTTTATCTCTAATTTATTGATTTTTGGTCTGTCTCCTTTTTTAGGTTAGTTGGGCCAATGGTGTGTCTATTTTGTTTATTTTTTCAAAAAAAACAGCTTTTGGTTTTGCTGATCTTTTGTACTGTTGTTTGTTTCAACTTTATTGATTTCTTTAATTTTAATTATTTCTTCTAGTTTGGGGTTTGGTTTGTTGTTGCTTTTCTAGATCCTTGAGGTACATAGATAGTTCATTTATTTGGTGCCTTTCCTGTTTCTTGATGTAGGCACCAATTGCTATAAACATTCCTCATAACATTTCTTTTTCTGTATCCCATGATTTCTTCTATGATCCACTGTTCATTCAGAAACATGATGTTCATTCAGAAACATGATGTTCATTCTCCATGTGTTTGCATATGATGTAGAGATTCTTGAGTTGTTGATTTCCAGCTTCATTGCATTGTGGTCTGAGATCCATGGTATGATTTTGATTTTTTTGAATTTGCTGAGACTCACTTTATGGCTTAGGATATGGTCAATTCCAGAGAAAGTTCTGTGCACTGGTGAAAAAATGTGTACTCTGTAGCTGGAAGTTTCTGTAGATATCTGCTAGGTCTATTTGGTCCTTTGTGTTAATTAACTGTTTCCTTGTTGTATTTCTGTGTGGTTGATCTGTCCATTGCTGAAAGTGGGATATTGAGTCCCCTATTACTTTTGCATTTGAGTCTGTCTCCCTTTAAATTCCTTAACAATTCTTTTAAATAGCCAGGTGCCCTGTAATTAGGTGCATATACATTAATAGTAGTCACATATTCCTGTTGAGTTGATCCTTTAATCATTATATAGTGTCCTTCTTTGTCTTTTAATAGTTTTTGTGTTAAAGTCTATTTTGTCTGATATTAACATGACCACACCAGCTCTTTTTTGGTTTCTTTTTTCATGGATTGTCTTTTTCCATCCTTTCACTTTCAGTCTGCATGCATCTTTATTGGTAAGGTGTGTTTCTTGTAGGCAGCAACTAGATGGGTTTCCTTTTTTAACCCATTCAGCCAGTCTGTGTCTTTTAACTGGGGAGTTGAGACTACTTACATTCAGTGTGACTATTGTTAAAAACTGTCTTTATCCTGCCATGTTTCCTTAAATAGTCCTGTTTTTGTATTTTGTATTTAATTTGTACTTTTGCTGGGCCATTGTCTGCATTCATCTTCTTTTGTAGTGATGTTCCTGTTTCTGTGTGTAGCACTTCCTTGAGCATCTTTTGATGGGCTGGGTGAGTAGTTACAAATTCTTTCAATTTCTGCTTGTTGTGAAAGATCCTTCTTTCTCCTTCATTTATAAATGAGGATTTTTCAGGGTACACTATTCTGTGTTAACAGTTTTTTTCTCTTAGGATTTGGAATATGTTTTGCCATTGCCTCCTTGCCTGTAGGGTTTGCAATGAGAAGTCTGGAGTGAGTCTAATTGGGTTTCCTCTGAATGTGATTTCTCGTTTCTCTCCACATTTTCAGATGTGTTCTTTGTGTTTCACTGAGGTGAATTTTGCTACAATGTGTCATGGTTAAGTTCTTTTCTGGTCCTGTCTGTTGAGAGTTCTGTGTATTTCTTGTATTTGGATGTCTCTCTCTCTAGATTGGGGAAGTTCTCTGGTATTATTTCATTAAGAAGGCCTTCTAATTCTTTCTCTCTTTCCACTCCTTCTGGAATTCCTAGGATATGTGAGTTTGGTCATTTGATAGAATCTTGTAAATCTCCAACCATGATTTTTAATTTTCTAATTTCTTCTTATACTTGGTCTGACTGTATTCTGGAAATTTGTCTTCTAGTTCTGATATTGTTTATTCTGTCTCATCTATTCTTTTGCTAAGATTTTCCACTGCATTTTTTATTTGGTCTATTGAATTCTTCATTTCCAGCTTCTCTTTAAAATCTCAATTTCTTCAGAGCACTTTTGATTTAGATCGTGAATTTGTTTCTGATTGCTTCTAAGTAATCTATTAATTTTCCGAATTCCTCTTCTGGCATATCCTTGATCTCTTCATCAGCCTCCATTATTGTTCCTTGGGGGAATTTATAGTCTTCTTTATCCTTATTCAGGATTTTTCCTTTGTTCTTTGGTACTTCTGGTTGATTTAATCTTTAAATTGTGACTTTTTTGAGCCTGTGGTATGATTTCCCTCTGCTGTGAGCTGCTATGTGTCTGTGCATTGCAAATGGAAGCACGTACCCCCACCTGCTGGAGCACTGTTTACTTCTAGATCATGATGGAAGCGGGTACCAGGGCTTTGGTACACTAAGCCCCGCCTACTGGGTCCAGGCTCAGCCTCGCTTCTCACTGGTGCATGAAACAAGCTTGGGTTTTCACTGTTTAGGACTACTCCTTGTTGTACAGCTTGTGTGGTGGAGAGGAAATCACTCTGTAATGTGATCCTTGTTCCCAGGTGGAGGGGGGTGTTGTGAGGTGGCCCCTACAGTTAATGGGTCACTGTCACTGATGGGTGTGTGTGCGGGAGGCAAATGCAGCAGCCCTCTGCTTACACTTGAAGATGTAAACAACCAATTTGGCTTCTCCCCACTGGCTGTAGGTCGGTTGGGGTTAGGAGGAAGACATAGATGGAGCACAGTATGCCCAACCTCTCTGCTTGTTCCCCTATAATTTCTCCTCCTTCCCACTTGGAGCTTCTAACACAGTTTGCCAAGCCTCCTTCCCACCTCCCCCTGTTGCTGTCTGCAGCTCTATGGACTCGTGACCTCTCACCTGGTTCACTGGAGGAGTGGCACCAATCTCCTTCGGTCTCTCTATTCCATCTTTACTACTACTCCTTTCTCTTTGCTTGCTTAGTGTGGACCTGAGCAGTCTCTGGTGGACTCCTGGCCTACTCTGCGTGAACTTCTCATGTTACCTTTGCCAGCTTGCATCCCCTCTGCTTATTAACTATATATTGTCCCCTGCACAACTCAGAATGTCCTGTTGCTATACTGCCATCTTGCCCCTCTCCTCATCTTAGAAATCTTTCCCTTAACTTTTTTTTCTAATTAATGCCTAGTTTTTTTGATTTTTAAATAATTCTTCAAATTAAAAAATGCTGGACATTGAGGAAGTTCCAATGAAATCCTTAGTGCTACAGAATCAAGTAAGGTAAAGATCCATGGGGACCGGTGCCATGGCTCACGTGGTTAATCCTCTGCCTGCAGTGCCGGCATCCCATATGGCTGCCAGGTTCTAGTCCCAGTTGCTCCTCTTCCAGTCCAGCTCTCTGCTGTGGCCTGGGAAAGCAGTAGAAGATGACCCAAGTGCTTGGGCCCTTGCACCCATGTAGGAGACTCAGAAGAAGCTCCTGTCTCCTGGCTTCGGATTGTCGCAGCGTGCCGGCCATAGCGGCCATTTGCGGGGTGAACCAACTGAAGGAAGACCTCTCTCTCTCTCTCTCTCTCTCTCTCTCTCTCTCTCTTTCTCTCACTGTCTACAACTCTACCTGTCAAATTTAAAAAAAAAAATCCATATGGAAATTTTTCACTTTCCATGAACTGAAGCTGTATGTCATAGTATTTCAAAAAACGCAGAACTTAAATAAAAATTTCCAAAGATTTATTGAAGATGAAATTTATACCTCCCATCTCTTGACAGTGGATCCATTTTCCTACCATTATGGTAATTGAACTTGTGGGAAATTTAACGTTGCAGTGAGAGAAAATATAAGATTATAGTTCTATGGGGCCAGCACTGTGGCACAGCAGGTTAAAGCCCTGGCCTGAAGCGCTGGCAACTCATATGGCACTGGTTCTAGTCCTGGCTGCTTTGCTTCCAATCCAGCTTTCTGCTGTGGCCTGGGAAAGCAGTAGAAGATGGCCCAAGTGCTTGGGCCCTTGCACCCACGTAGGAGACTCAGAAGAAGCTCCTGTCTCCTGCCTTCGGATCAGCACAGCTCTGGCCATTGTGGCCATCTGGGGAGTGAACCAGTGGATGGAAGACCTCTCTGTCTCTACCTCTCTCTGTAACTCTGTCTTTCAAATAAATAAAATAAATCTTAAAAAAAAATTACAGTTCTAGACATATCAATGCCCTCTAGCCAAAGATCACCAGAACAAACCTGTAGTGTAACAAGTTTACTTTGTTGGTTTGTCTTAAAGAAACACATTATACACAGTAGGGAACCATGGGGTATGTAACAAGGATGTCTCACAGAGAACAAACAGAATTTAATCGTATGTTAGGTTTATTTGAGCAAGTATTAAGAGATTGTGTTAGAAATGTCCAAGCAAGCAGAACTTTGCTCTGGATTGGATGCTATATGGAATCAAAAGTAATTCTTTTATTGAATATCTTAATCTTATCTGTAAATTGGAAATAATGAATCAAGGCTAAATATGTGATATGTAAAGAAGTATAGGTCATTCTTTAGCTAGAATAGGAAACATATGATCTTTTGTTTGGACAGTGTTCATGTTTTCCTGTGTCCAGACATGAAAATATAGTGATCTTGCTTTCATCATAAGCCATCCTGGTCCTGGAGTGTTCTTGTGTGCGGTATCTCCTGCTATGCCTTCATAGTGATTCATACACCACAGTCCCATTTATTCCTCCTCATCTAGTGAGGATGTCAGCTCATTTGTAGTAAACTAGAAGTCTGTGAACAACACGTAGCCTCAAGATATATTTATTCTGAGCTGCCCAGAATCTTGTTAAAAATTAAATTAGTTGCAAAGATTTAAAATTGAAGTCTCAAGTAACAAATCCAGATATCTGAGTTGACTAGAGAAGAACGCAAGCTCTGACATTACTCAGACCACCTTCTTGCCAGCAACATTCAGTTGGGGTGAGAAGCAGGCTTTGTGAGGTCTGCTTTACTAATGCATATCAGCTTGATATTTGAGTTTGAGCTTCAGGTTCACTTCCTTCCCGTCTATGCCTACCCTTGTCATCGTGTTCAGTGGTTTCAATAACCACTGGATTCCCCATCTAGCACCCAAATCCAAGTTTCTTAAAGTTTTTACAAAATGATCCTTGTTCCCTTGTTAGTCTCACGGTTCTGTATTGCCCTTTACTGTCTTATCACCAGTGAGTGCACCACACTTGAAATCTTCAAGTAGCTCTGACTACAACTTCCAATCATCAGTTTTTGGACTCTATGACTATTAAAACATAGACTTTACCCTATATAGCTTTTATTTTCCACATATCATCATTCCATCCCTAACACCCTTCTTTTGTCATCACTGCTGCCTACCCTTTTAGACTACATGACCCACCAGGATAATTTCTCATTCGTAAGTCATCGGCTCAAAATCCATGAAACCACTATTTAAATTCAGCTGTCCACCTTCTCTGTGCCCACATCAAGATAACTTAATGTTGCTGGACCAAATTAGCTAAAATTTAAATTTAATTAGACCTCAAATATATACTCAACAGAGTAAGAAAACTTTATATTTCCAGGGTGTTCATTTTTTCCCCAATTTTATTTTGTATAAGCATTTCTCTTCCACTCCCCCAACCTCCCACACACACCTGTCTTGGTTAATAATCTTACCTCAAATTCCCTAGAATGGTATTCCAAGAGAACAGGGATTTTACACTTTCAGCCCTATTTTTTAGGTACCCAGTATAATGCATGGCCCATGTAAGAACCTTGTAAATATTTGCTAGATAATTATTTCAGTATTTTCCTTGCACTGAATCCTCCAGACTACCTGTACATACATACCCATTCTTCTCTACCTTAACTATTGTTCAATGGAAGGAGCCTTGTTCACATCTATGTGACCTGTAACTTGGGTCTGCCTTTCTCTTTTGAAATACTTGATAAAAAGTTTGACTGAATTTAAAAACCCATCCATGTTGTCCCAAGGTATTTCAACATCATATTTGTCATAGAATATGAACAGCTTAGGACTTAAAAACAATATTTTGACTATAATCATAGGTAATGATTATTGAGCCCCCACATTTGCGAAGTATGGTTTCAAGGGTTCTTCATGTATCAGCTAATTTAATCTTCACAATAACATGAGATAGGGGCAATTTATTTTTCATCCCAATTAACTGAAGTACAGAGAGACCAAATAACCTGCCCCCATCTCACAGCCTGAAAACAGCAGTGTATCCTTCTTAAGCTCTGTCACTTCCTTTAAACAGTCAAACACAAAGAGGGAAACATTTGTTCAAACTTCCACAGTGATGTAAAGAATATTGCTGAGATGGAGAATGAAGACAAGAATAAGGGAAGGCAGGGGAACCTTGGCGTCTCCAAAGTCATCTCAAATCTGTCTTTTCTCTCTGTCGTCCTCATGCTGATTCAAGCCACTACTAATTTCTCAGCGGATATGGAAATGCATTCTGAATGTTCTCTGAGACCCTTTCCTCAGACAGCTACATCCATCTGTTTGAAACATAAGTCAGATCATCTAAGGGTTTCCCTTGCTTGTAGCCTCAAGTTCAGACTTGTTGCCCTAGACCCCCACACACTCTAGATTCTGGACCCTGCCTAACTTCCCAATCACACTTCTTCCAAATATCCCGATTGTCACACTGAGGGGATGGAGCCTTCTTTCCTTCAGTTCCTGGATAGCATCGCATTCTTCCTGCAGCTTGGAGAGCTCTTCCTGCTGACTCTACCCTTCCGGATCCTTTGCACCCTTTGGATCTCAGCCCCAAATGTTGTGTCCAATACAAGGCATTCCCCAAGCGGCCTATACATGTAACTTCCTTGCATCAGTTGTTCCTACTACATGTTTCTTTAGTACCTCCTTAACTTCTTGTGTCATCTGAGGATACTTTGTATGTTCACTTGCCTTTTATTGTATATCTTCCCAACTTGAATATAGGCTTCTTGTTTTTACGTTTCTGTATCTCACATATTCAGAAAAGTGTCTGGAGTATATTTTGTATTTCATAAGAACATTTTGAAAAAAATATGAAAAAGAAGGTATTGTGTGGAAAACTCCTGGCACATTTCAAGGATTACTATATGTATGTACCACATTTGCCAATTAGCTAATCAGACCTTCTTTTCTTTAAAAAAAAAAAAAAAAAGATTTGAAAGGCAGAGTTGTAGAAACAGACAGAAACAGAGATCTTCTTTCTGTTGGTTCACTCCCCAAATGGCCAAAACAGCTGGGGCTGGGCCAGGCCAAAGCCAGAAACTCCATCTAGGTCACCCACATAGATGGCAGGAGCCCAGGTACTTTGGTCAGCTTCCACTGTTTTCCCAGGCACATCACCAGCAACCTGGATTGAGAGTGGAGCAGCTGAGACTTGAACTGCCACCCATATGCAATCCCAGCATCACAGGTAGTGGTTTAACCTACTGTGCCACAACACCAACCTCACCAATTAGACTTTCTAAAGTAAACTATAATAGTTTCAAAATACAGATTTTATTTAAAAATAGTTCTAGCTCAGACCATCTTAATATGTCTTTTTCTTTTGGTGGTTTATGAAAGGAAAAGACCCAGTTTTCTTGAAAATGTGCCTTGTTTATATTTACAATTTTTTTTTCCTTTCATAGAGAAGCACAAAGTTGGGGGGAGGGGCAAAAAGAAAGGAGAGAAACAGAGACAGAGAGCTCTCACCTTCTGGTTCATGCCTACTATGACCCCATGCAGGAAGCCATGGCCAGGAGCTGGGAACTCGATCTGAGTGGCCCACATGAGTGGGACACTCTCATTTGAGCCATCACCTGGTGCCTCCCCAGGTGTGCTTTCACAGGAAGCTAGAAGTGGGTGTGGAGTCCTGACTCAAACCTAAGCACTCTAATGTGGTGCAGGTACCTCAAGCAGTATCTTAACTGCTGGCCAAATGCCCATTCACTCCTGGTCTTACTGTTTATTAGTTTTCTGGTATTCTACCAGTCTGTTTTTAATGTGCTGAAGACCACTCTCAGGAAATAACTTTCTTATGACTATCTGCAAATATCTACAGTTCAAGAACATCCAAAATACCAACACCTTTTCTTTCTAAATACTATTATGTCCATGAAAAAAAAAAACAGAAATAATGAGTTTGTATTTTGCATAACTCTGGCTGTCTATGAATGGTTATTTGGGCATTAGGAAAATGTCTGCATAAAATGAGTAATATCTTACTTGAAGTCTGTCTTCCAATTAGCACCTTTTCAAAAATCAAACACAAAGCTCCTTTAGGGTAAAACTAGGTAGGACTCATTTTTCCATTTTTGTATCCATGAGAAAACCATACAAGACCATTAGTAGGTAATAACTGGAAATAAAACGGCATCCTTTTAAACCATTTCCAAAAGACTTAAGATGCTTATTTCAAGATAATTTTTGAACAGTTTTGTGGTGATGTTAATGTAGTACTTATCCTCCAAAGCCAACAACCATTTTTTACAAATCACTAAAAAAAATTTGACTAATAATTACCTCTTTATCATAGTGTAATAGGTCTCTTCTAAATTGTACAAGATTGTTAACCCTGTTTATTGTTTCTCTCAAATTTATTCACCAAAATAAAATGTTTCATGGTATTTTATAGGAAATATGGCCAATTTTATGGTGCTACATCTGTGAACTTAAAAATTACAAAAAAAATCTACATCAGGAAGTCTTGAATTAAAGGAAACTCAGTCTTGTTCAGCCCAGTATATCTATTTTTCCACACAGGATAATTTTTCAGTGGAGAGCAATTTATCTTACATGTAAATTCATGAAAGTTAAGGGATTATATAGACTTTCCTTAGGATCTTCACCATCCAGCCAACATGAGTCTTATTTTGGGGAGAATTGATCATCATCCTCAGAATCACATTTTTTTTTTCATTTTACTTTTGTTGTGCAGATTAAATATCCTATATCCTCTCATTTTGTCATCCATTCTGTTTAATTTTTGAATTGTTACCCTGGGTCCCTTTTAAGCTATTGGAGGATAAAGAGCTAGACAATACCAGAATCATCAAATCCACCATCCCTATCTCATTATGATGTCTCTGATGGTGTTATCAGGTAAAACCAAGAATCCAAATTCAGTTTGTTCCTCTGTTTTGTTTTGTTTTTTTTTTTCCTTAAAGAAACAATCGTTGACTTTGGGGGACATTTTCAGTACTGGGAACACTGTCATCTACTACCTTGGCTGAGTCACGAGGTAAATAAACTCTGTTTGCGTAAGTTTAAAAAGAATGAGATAAATAGAAAGCAAAAGGTTTCTTTTTACTTTAATAGGATGAATTTATCACCCTGCAAAACTAGAAGAAATTCCTGATGAGGCTATCACTTCTCTAAACCTAGAAAAATTGTGGTACACGAGATGTCTCTGAGTTGGAAGACAATTTGTTGCAGATCTGGAGTTGTCCTGCAATTCTATTTTTGACCATCATTGTATCCCTAACAAATCAGCTTTCCTCCGGAAGGGTCGAGCAAACTAACTGAACCCACATCATCAACAATGCTGAGAACAGCATTAGAAAGGAGCTGGTAAAACAGGCATAATGCGTACTTGCTATTATTAACAGGTGGTGGGAGAGAGGAAGTCTCTGCTTAATGTTCTAAGCAAGGGACGGCCACAAAGACATGGCAGGAGGTGAAGGCTGGAGTCCACTTTTGATTAATGAGCGCAGACAGGGGAACAGTCCGTACCCATATCATGCAGTGTGCCGAAGAGATTCAACAGGCAGCTTCTAATTTCCAAAGCCTTAGTTACCCCCTGGCTGCTTTTACATGGCATCAGCAGGTCAAAAATTAAAGGAGAATTTGTTTTCAAGCAGCACCTCTGGGGAGTTAAGCTTTTTAAGATCTATTTATAGATTTGATTGCTAAAATATTTGTCATCCATTCTCATTTTCCAGGATAATCTTCAGTCATGTGAAAGGAAACACGAATGATTTTTTTAGGAAAGCATTTGACAAATCAGGTGCTTCTCTAATTATACTTCATCAAGTGCCTCATTTATTCCCTTCTCACCTCAGACTGAAGAAACCGTGACCTCAACCTTTTAACTCCTCGCTTCATTTCCATTCCATAATCCATTGATATTTTTCTACCTTCACCACCACCAAGACACAAACTGTTTTGCAAATGTCACTAGGGAGTACTAACCATTTTAGTCATTATCTTACCAAATTGTCCTCTTGCGTTGTATGGATTCCTCCCTTTCTTGAAACTCTTGTTCAACAGAACTTACCTGAGGCCATTGTTTCTGCATTGTGCTCCTGCTTTAGGCCTCAACAGACCAGACCAGACCACAGCGGAGTCAGTCATGCTAGTTTCTGTGTAATCAAGCCCAAGTGCTAACAAAAGCGATACTCCCTAGATTTCCGTCACACAGTCTAGATTCCCTCCTACCTTTTTAACTATTCCTTCTTATCCCTCTGTTTCTTTTTACTTCTAAAATACTCGTGTTCACTCTCTAGCCTTTAATCAACACCTCTAGACCGTTCTTATTGCTTTCAACACCATTTGTGCAATAATAACTCATAAGCTTTATTTAGATGTCTGACTCTTTTTGTGAACTTACATGTGAATAACAGTTGCCTGTTGGGTATACTGCTGTGGCTGTCCTGTAGGCAAATCAACCTTTGTAAATAAAAGAAATCCCTCATCTTCTCTTCTCTTTTGCATCCCATTTGAATAAATGCTATCAAAATTCACCCATGCATCCAAGCCAGAGGCTGGGGAAATTTGTTGATGCATGCTACAATCTCTACCCTCACTCCATCCATACTTCTAATAAAATAGAAATAAAATGATCAAAACTTGCCGATTCTACCTGCAAAATAATTCTACTCTTTATTCCCTTACTTGGAAAAGATAATCAATAGATGCTAATTCCAACACAACACAATTTTAAGCAGTTATTATAAAAATTCTTCAAAAATATTCTTCAATTTTTTAAGATTTATCAATTACTGAAAGATATATTAAAATATCCTGCTATAATTGTGGATTTATCAAAACTTTGAAAAATTCCAGGTGACAGCATTTTAACATGAAGACTGGAGAAAGAATAGTCCCTTAGCTGTATTTATTATTGCCTCAATACATCTGAAAAAACGTTGTATTGTACAATAACCCTAAAATGGAATTTCTGATGCTTTTCTCCTGTTTAGATTGAGCTTATACATTTTTACAATGATAGCTTAAACTGATGTTTGTTTTTTAGTCTTTCCTTTGTATGTAATATCTTGGGAATAATGGTACTTTGAGGCTGTGCAAATATCCTGTTTTTCCTCAAACTTTAGACCACAAATCTTAAAATTGATTGATTATTGCCTCCAACAATTATTATTGATAGTCTCGTAGCGATTTTATATTTCCTTCATTTTGCCTACATTTGTTAATTGGAAGTCTTCTCATTTACTGATTCAGTAATGTCCTTAATCAGTATGGACTTATTTTTATTTTGTTCTTTGGATTACAGGAGTTTATCATTATTGAAAATTGGTTTTCACAAGATATGAAATTATTGGTTAACATGTACTATCCTTCTTTGTTCTGTTTATTAAATGCTGGCTACTTCCAAGATTTTCTTTTGATTTGTGGCTTTTGCCAGTAGAACTCTGATATACCTAAGTGTGGTCCTCTCTGTATTTATTCTGCTCAAATGTCATAGAGCTTCCTGGATCTACATTTTCCTCCAAATTAGGAAAAGTTTGGTCATGATTTTCTCAAATTATTATGTTAATTTCCTTTTCTCTTCTTCTGTAATGCCAATTACATATACATAGAGTTGCTAGATGTTTCAATGGTCTTTGGGGCTCTGTTACATTTCTCAATAAAATGAAGTATTGATATGTGCTACAATACTGATGAACTTTGAAAACATCTAGTAGGTAAAACAAGCCAGAACTGAAAGGCCACATATTGTTTGAATTCATTTAAATGAAATGTTCTGAGTAGGAAAATTTTCATAGAATTGGAGTTGCAAAAGGTGATGGAGGAAGGGGGAAATTGGGCATAGTATAAGGCTTCTTTTCCAGGCACTTAAAATGTTCTGTAATTGTGGTGATGGTTATACAACCTTGTAAATATACTAAAAAACACTGAACCATACATTATAAATGGGTAAGTTATGGTTTATTGTATCTCTATTTCAGAAAAGGAGGAGTGGGAAGAAGAAAAGTTTCAAACTAGGGAGGCCAATAAGAAATAGCCAGACAAATTAGAAAACCAAGGAGAAAATAATGCCACAAAAAAATAAGAGAAAAGGGTTTTCTGGAGTGAGTTCTCAGAAAGTCAAATGTCATAGTGAATAAAGGGCTGAAAAATAACTATTGGGTTGGGAACGAGGATATAATTTGCCAATTTATTATTTTTTAAAGATTTTATTTGACAGAGCTACAGAGAGAAGGAGAGAGGCAGACAGATCTTCCATCCACTGGTTCATTGCCCACATGGCTGCAAAGGCCAGAGCTGGGTGGATCCAAAGCCAGGAGCCAGGAGCTTCTTATGAGTCTTCCATGCAGGTGCAGAGGCCCAAACACTTGGGAAATCTTCCACTGCTTTCCCAGGCCATAGGCAGAGAGCTGGATGGGAAGAGGAGCAGTTGGGACACAAACTGGTGTCCATAGTGGATGCCAGTGCCACAGGCAGAGGCTTATCCTGCTACACCACAGCTCTGGCCCAAATTCACCATCTTAATAAGAGACTTGTCATTGATTTCAGAGAGAACCCAGAAGAAAATGGAAAACAGGAAAGTAGAAATAGAAATTATTCATTCTTTATTCTAGAAGTTTTATTTGGTAAGAAAAAAAAAAGTGAGAGACAGATAAAAGGGGGTATAAGATTTCACTTAAAAACTAATTTTCTTGGTCTTAAGTTATTTTCCATATAATTTCCAACAACAAACTATGAAATGAATGATGACTATAATTGATACAATTTGGGCCTTTAAAAAGGAATACATAATTTTTTTCCTGGCATCATGTAACCCCTTATCTATAATTATTTAATAGCAGTCCAAAATGCATAGTGGTTTCCTGTAATTAAGGGACTTTAGGCATAATTCCTATTTTATATTTGATTTCCTACTGACATTGTTCTACATGCTTCATACTACCCTAGTATTTTGAATATATGCCAAGACTACAGAAATTCTTAAGTATAAAGAATTAAGTAATGTATCACAGAAAGGTAATATTTTCTTTCTTATTCTCTATTTTTTTTTAAATTATTTTGCTTGAGAGGTAGAGTTACAGACAAAGAGGGAGAGACAGAGAGAGGTCTTCCATCCACTGGTTCACTACCCAAATGGCTGTAATGGCCAGAGTTAATTAGACCTGAAGCCAGAAGCCAGGAGCTTCCTCCAGGTCTCCTACATGGGTGCAGGGGTCCAAGCACTTGGGCCATCTTCTGCTTTCCCAAGCCATAGCAGAGAGCTGGATCAGAAGAAGAGCAGCCAGGACTAGCCCATATGGGATGCTGGCGCTGCAGGCGAGGCTTAGCCCACTACACCACAGTGCCAGCCCCTCTCTTTTAAAATGCCTATGCATGGATACTGGTTTGTAATAAAAAAAAATAAGTAATTTCATAATGAAGGGTCAATGTGACATAAGTTATTGCCTATTTAAATGCCAATGTTGGCGTATTAGTTTTCAATTAGTAAATTTTATTACATTTGTTCTAGTTATTTGCATTTTCCTATGAAGAATTTCTTTACAAACCTTTAGGAACAGCAACTCTAACCAAATGATGTAACCCTACATTTTTTAAAAAAAAGATTTTATTTATTTGAGAGGTAGAGTTACAGGCAGTGAGAGGGAAAGAGAGAGAGAGGTCTTCCAATCCACTGGTTCACGCCCCAAATGGCTGCACCAGCCAAAGCTGGGCCGATCCAAAGCCAAGAGCTTCATCTAGGTCTCCCACAAGGGTGCAGGGGCCCAAGGAGTTGAGCCATCTTCTACTGCTTTCCCCAGCCATAGCAGAGTTGGATTGGAAAAGGAGCAGCCTTGACTAGAACCGGTGCTCATATGGGATAATAGCAACGCAGGTGGAGAATTAAACTACTGTGCCACAGCACTGGCCCCAATCCTATGTGTTCAATAGATCCATATCATATCTCTCAAATAGGTCAAAATAGACCAACTCAAAACAATTTATACATGTTCTTATATATTGAAATCATTCAAAGCAAAGATTATGTTCAATCTCCTCAGGTATTCATTTTCCTATAGTAAGTACAAAATTAGCATCTGAGACAAATATGAGCAACCCTTCAAGATCTTTATTTGTAAATTCTTCCTGTAAAAAGAAAGGAATTTCTTTCCTCAGTCACTTCACTTCTCTGGACTTCAGTTTTCTGATCTGTAAAATAATGATTATATATGAGAATGCATGCAGAAGTATCCAAGGCTCTTTGATTCAATACAAATGCCACGACTATGAATTGAGTCATCATTTCTTCATCCCAATCAACCCTCACTAGGTTTGCTTTTGCTATCTTTGGAGGGAGCGGCAGGTAGTAGTTCCTTAAGAACTTTCTTACTTACTCAATAATCATATAACTTGTTCCCTGATTCCTTGCATTAAGACTTGAGATTCTTACTTTTTTAATATTTATTTATTTACTTGAGAGGCAGAGTTACAGAGAAAGAGGGAAAGAGACAGAGTCTTCCATCTACCTGCTGGTTCACTCCCTAAATACCCCCAATGGCTGGATTTGGGCCAATCTGAAGCCAGGAGCTTCTTCCAGGTTTCCTTTGTGGATGCAGGGTCCCAAGCACTTGTGCCATCTTCCGTTGCCTTCCTTGGCCATTAGCAAGGAGCTGGATTGGATGTTGAGCAGCTGGGACTCAAACTTGCACACATATGGGATGCCAGCACCACAGGTGGCTGCTTAACCTACTATGCCACAGAGCCTGGCCCCAAGAGAATCTCACATTTATTTTTAAGACTTTAAAGTACCATCCACTTGCCATATAACAACTTGCCACCAGGAGATGAGTAAGTTGTCTAAGGCTGTACAACTAGAATCAGGGTAGATCTAGAACCTGAACCCAGCACATCCATTTCAGAACATGTTCTGCTCTACCAGCCTTTTCCTTTGGCTGTGAGAAAATGCTCATCCCTGGTTGTCCAAAGTATTTTTTTTTTTTTTTTGACAGGCAGAGTGGACAGTGAGAGAGAGAGAGAAAAGTCTTCCTTTGCCGTTGGTTCACCCTCCAATGGCCGCCGCGGCTGGTGCACTGCAGCCAGCGCACCGTGCCGATCCGATGGCAGGAGCCAGGTACTTCTCCTGGTCTCCCATGGGGTGCAGGGCCCAAGCACTTGGGCCATCCTCCACTGCACTCCCTGGCCACACCAGAGAGCTGGCCTGGAAGAGGGGCAACCGGGACAGAATCCGGCGCCCCGACCAAGACTAGAACCCGGTGTGCAAGGCGGAGGATTAGCCTAGTGAGTCACGGCGCCGGCCCCAAAGTATTTTTTGTTAAAGTCTTTTTATTTATTTGAAAGAGTTACAGCGAGAGGTAGAGACGCAGAGAAAGAGGTCTTCCATCCACTGGTTCACTCCCCAGATGACCACAACGGCCAGAGCTGCGCTGATCTGAAGCCAGGAGCTTCTTCCGGGTCTCCCTTGTGGGTGCAGGGGCCCAAGGACCAAAGGGAATTTAAAATATGCCACTTATGCTATATATTTCAAGCCAGGTCGCGCCAAATATATCCTTCACATTTTAACTACTGCACTAGGTAAACATTGGGAAAAAACGCCACAGGTAATATTTGCTTTTGAAAATTAAACATAGTATCTCTTTAATATCATATTTGTATCATGAACATTCATAATCCATCTGTGTCCAGGAATGAGCTCTTCCCAGATAGATGCTCCTGCCAGTTGTTGATATATTGTCTCTGAGCTCCACATCTACTCCTTTATGCTCTACTTAGATACAGTGAGGGCTGGGATTCTGAAAACTGAATTTCGAAGGCTGCATCTGTTTCACTTAGGTGAGGATTCTTGATAGCAAGAATCCTTGTCCTACTGACATTTTTGGACTGCACTTTTGTTTACTGCTGGGGGCTGCCTTGTGTGTTTTAGGATGGTAAGACATCTCTCTGAACCATGGACTAGATGCTAGTAACATTTCCAACCCCAACAATATTGTCTGCAGATGTTGCCAGGACTCCACAGTAAAATCACCCCAAAGAAGACACACACTGGAGGGAGACTGGACAGGAGGACGGGACTTTTACACTTGGTTCCCATTCCTGTCAGTATTGCTTTGGTGGTGGCAGATTCACTCATCTCCAGTTGTATTGGCACTACTGGAACTGACCTCATTATGCTATCTCAGATCCACCGGTGTTTGCTATGCCTGGGTAGTGCCCTCCTTCCAGGTTCTGGTCATCAGCTCCTCCGAACCCTTCCTCTGAGCTGCAAGTTCACCCTGACTCTGCCCTATTGTCTCCCAGCATGGCTTCTTCCAGGAAATAGTACCTCTGCTTACCTGAGAACCCTCTTGCTGTAACTTCATCTTCCATCACTGCTCCAAATTCCCCTGGAATCAATTCCCTCTGTTTAAAATACCTAAGGGATTTGCCTTTATCTTGATAATGCCTGTAGCCTTGATATGGTCAAGGATTAGAGCTGGTGGGAGCCAGGGGTGCTTGTCTTTACTCAACAGATACTTGCTGAACATCTACACACACACAGGCACTGTATTAGTTTTGGGGAATGAAAGATAAACAGCACGAAGTCCTTGTTATCTGGGTAATAAAGAACTATTAAGAGGTCTCTGTAGGTGCATTTAGTACCTGAAAAATTGGTTTTCAATGCTGTACTTCATTTGCCAGCCCACAGATCAGTGTCAAGAGTGCATGATATTTATCTGTAATAGTTCTAATTGTTTTGGGCACATGTCCTATTTCTTTTGTTTAGCTTTTAAATGAAGAACACACATCTAACTCAATTTTATCTTACCAAGTATGTAAGGCATTTGATTCTATTATAGTTGCTAAATTATTAGTAAAGTTAGAGGTTAGAAAAATATGAGTTGTTTGCTCAAGCATCTTTGTTACTACCTGGAAGAAATAAGTCAGATTTAGAGAAATGGAGAGTGAGGGTGTGAGGGAAGCTGGGAACCAGTGATGCTAAATGTTTAAATTTCTCAAAATCCCTCGATTCATTTGAAAACACAGAAATTTTGTTTGTTGAGTAATGAAATTTTGAAAACTGTTTCAGTCTCTTGGTTTTGTAAGAATGAGTCTTTGAAGTAAAATTCCAAGTTTTCTAGTCTTCTTGAATATGCCTGGTGAGACAAGGAAATGACCTTACTCAGTCACTATCTTGCATTCTTATCCTGTTTGTTTTGAGACCTGCACTAAATGGCCTCTTTTCTTCCATGATGGAGTGGCCCTGCCAGTGCCTTAGGTAGGATTCTTGCTAGCAAGTGCCAGCAGCTGGATTCAACCTTGCAAAAGAAAACAGAAAATGTAATATAAGGATGTTGGAGGATTTTACAATAAGACTGTTTTGGGTTTCAGGAATTTTGGAGCCAGAGTCTTAAATTTCATTAAGGCTCTTTTGATATTTTCTCTGTTTACTGTGCATCTATGTCATTTTCCCTCTCCATATGGATCAGCTTCCTAACCCAAACTCCTAATTTAGACCATACAGCTGCAGCCACTAGAGAGAAGATGATACAGCATGTGCTGTTCCCAAGTCCTAACCTTATGTGAAAAGAATATCAGCTTGCCACCCATTTTGTGATCCATCAAATGTGATCTACATAGGGTCATATAAGAATAACTTTAGAGTTCACTGAATAGAGACAGTAATTATCCCTAAGGATACCAGGAAATGTCAACAGAATATATTTCGCCTGAGCAATTAGAGGTAAGCAGGAGTTAGTCAAGTGAAGGGCACATCACACAAACCTGGCTGACTGGATCACTTGCCTTTGAAGAAATCCAAATGTGTAGGAAGTCTGGAGTATTGGCAGGGTTCAGTTTTCAGTGTGATGAGGATATGGCACCAGGCACAAAGGGGCAGGAGACAGGGCTGCAGAGGTTGGAGTGAGTTTGTGAAAGGTTGTAATTGTTAAAATCCTCATATGCTGTGTTGCGGGGATTAAATTCAATCATACTAAGAACAGGAGATAAAGAGTCTCTCATAAAATCCTATTACAATAATCTCCAGAATCTAGTATAAGACAGTGATTTATAATTGGGGGCAATTTTATACCCTGAAGTGACATTTGGCAATATATTGGATAATTTTTGAAGCTTTAAAAATTTTTTAAATACTTAGGCATATGAAAATTCTGCATATTTATGGGATAATATTTCATGTTTTGGTACATGTTTACACTGTGTAATGTCCAATAAGGGTAAATATATTTCTCTCTTTAAATATTTCACATTTCTTTATAATGAAAACATCCAAATTCCTATCCTCCAGTTTGTTTGCTTTTATAGTAGAATATACAAGACATTAACATAGTCACCCTTTCGAGCAGCAGAACTCTAGAACTTCTTACTCCTATACAACTGTAAGCTAATACCCACTAGGTAACCTTTTCCTACCAACAGATCCTGTCTCTTTCCCTCCAGTCTCTAGAAATCATCATTGTACTTTCAACTTCTATGTGATCACTTTTGCTTTTGTTTTCAGCCTCCAAATATGAGTGAGATCGTGTGATATTTATCTTTCTGTGCTTGGCTTATTTCACTTCAAGTTCTATCGATGTCGCTTCAAAATGATGAGATTTCATCTATTTTTATGGCTGAGTAGTGTTCAATACAGTATATTATCACAACTGTCTCTTCAAAAGGTTTATTGCATCTCTCTTGGATATACACCAGTAGCGGGATTGCTGGAATACCTGGTTCTATTTTTAGCAATTTTTTTTAACTCACATACCATTTTCCATAATGGCTGTACTAGTTGTCATTTCCACAATATGACATCCCTACAATATTGCCCACACTTGTTATCTTTTGTCTTTGTCGTGATAGCCAATCTAACTGGAGTGGGCTGATATCTCAATATGCTTTTGATTTTCATTTCCCTGATGACTACTTATGTTGAGCATTTTTTCATGTACCTGTTGGTCATTTGTATGTCTTTGTTTGGAAGATGTATTTAGATCTCCTGTTGCAAAGGATTCGTTCTGAGTTGAGGAGCGTGGTGGGGGCAAGAGGCACGGAGTCACCACACAGACCCCGGGAGTTGGGTGAAAGCAGGACTGAGGTGTGCAGCCTGCAGACTCATTTATTTCAGTTGGTACAACAGCTTATATAGCCAAGGCAGCCAATCCAGTCAAGGGGCAGTTTATGCCCTAACCAATCACAGCCTGTTGCCAGGCAGGCTCCATTGCCAGGTGGGTTTCAAAGCCATTCCTGAGTAACTGATGCTTGTTCGCCAGCGGCCATCTTGGCATGGCCTTCTCATTCCACCACATTTTGCTTTCTCATTCCACCACATTTCCCCCTTTTCATTTATTTTTGAGCAACGGGAGGCATGATTCTTGGCCATACCATTGTTGACCCCGTTTCCATGTGGTCTCTGTATGCAGCTGTGCCTGTCTTAGGTTGTCCCCCAGGGGATCTTGCCCATCATTGACTAACCAGCGCTCAAAACAGGAGACCACAGGAGTGCTTGCTCAGATGGGATAGGAATGAGGAACAATGGTAATCAGGAATAGCGTGACCACACACAGGCTGTGGGCTGTTTGAGTGGCTGACCAGAGCTAGTAGGGTATAAAACAGTAACAGATTTAACTATGGGCAGTTTCTCAGGGTAGGATGATAGGGCTGGTGCGTCTGCTAACAAGGCGGACTCTCACTCTTGTTCAGCTGGTTCTGGTTGGCTGTCAGTTGCAGGCTTGATGTTTCTGGCTGGTACCCAAATGGGCTGTCCCACATTCTCTGGAAAGACACAAGCATATCCTCGGCCCTTGGTTAGCAGAAGCCTTTCTAAGGGTGTTGGAATCCAGGGCCTGAATTCTGTGTCCACTCCTATATTAACGGCAAACATGTGGGTGGGTTGGGGTCTAGCGGCTGCCCTGAGAGCCTGGGGTGCCTGGGGACTGCCACAAATGTAGGGATCCTCACTGGGTGTGGATGGGATGACCTCGTGTGGGTTATTGCCTTGAGGTCATCTGTGTTTATCCCACGAGTATTTGGCTGGTGGCTGACTAGGCATTGTTACATTGTTTGCTACATTGTCATTTTCACTGTTGGAGCTCTCTCTCCCTAAGTCATCAACTGTTGTCTGTGAGGCAGATGCCCGGAGTAACCGGCTCTTATCACTCAGATTCATTATGTTTGGTAATCTGCGTGGGATTCTGAGAGGGGGGTATCTTTCCCATGTTTGAGTGAGCGGTGCGTCACGCCAACTCTAGCCAAAGGAAAGACACCCACAGCAGTGCTATCATAACAAAACAAATTCCTAGCACCTCAGTGGCTGATGGCATTATGCAGGAGGTTCCCTATGTTAGACGAACAGACAGTGGTGTATCAGATTATAAGTATGTCCTGTGCTTAGTGAGGGACTTCCTTGATTCGTTAGGTCAAGGCCATATGCCCACACAGTGTCTTTCTCGAGTGAGGGAAGATGACTTGGTTCTGAATTCTGGGATGATCAGTCCCTTATTTGAATTTGCTGGGTGATCTGAAAGTAAAAGGAGGAGCCAAGAAGCGGCATACGCTTCTGGGCAGTGTGTGCCTAACCTGGGGTCACTTAGACTGAGGACAAAGACAAGGAAAAGGGGTATAGGAGGGGGTTCTGTGTTCACCCTCATAGAACCGAACAGCACACAAAACACCAAGGGGCCTACTTGCCGAAATCCAGAGGGGACCTCACCGAGTCCAATACGCTGTCTCTCTCTCAGTCACATTGGCACAGATGTTGAGGTTGATTCCTTCTGAGAGGAGGAGTGTGGTGGGGGTAAGAGGCATGGAGTCACAACACAGACCCCAGGAGTCAGGTGAAAGTGGGCCAGAGGCGAGCAGCCCACAGACTCATTTATTTCAGTTGGTACAGTAGCTTATATAGCCAAGGCAGCCAATCTGGTCAAGGTGCGGTTTATGCCCTAACCAATCACAGCCTGTTGCCAGGCAGTATCTTAAGTCATCCAATCACAGCCTGTTGCCAGGCATTCTCTGTTGCCAGGTGGGTTTCAAAGCCATTCCTGAGTGTCGCTCCCCCTCTTTGTGGAGGAACGACACTAAACCCTGCCTAGGTTTCCTATCCGAGTCACGGCACCATTATGTCGCTCCCCCTCTTCGTGGAGGAACGACACAGGACCCTGCGCTGTTCTTTTGTCTGCTCGGCCCTTCCTGGGTTTGCTGCTGGTTCTTCCCGGGTTGGCTACTGTCCCTTCCACCTCCGTGGAAGGGCGGTTCCCCCTGCCACTTTCCCCACTTCCGCGGGGGAGTGGCACACCGCCGGCCGGCTCTCTCGGGAGCTGCACAGGTGTTCCTTCAGATAGATGTTCCTGGTGCATGTTGTCTCTCTCCTCCTTTATAGTCCTCTTCCACCAATCCCAACTCTGCTACCCACACGCCGAGTACGCTGCTCTCCTCCAATCAGGAGCAGGTCCTATAGTTTATTGGTTGAACTGGAGGCAGCTGTGTAGAAGTTGTTACTCCCTTCTCAGTGCCATATTGTGGGAAAGCAGATGCATAGAATAAGTCTTAATTCCAGTAACAGTCTAGTCCGAGTTGCTCCCCACACCTGAGTAACTGACACTTGCTTGCCTGTGGCCATCTTGGCATGACCTTCTCATTCCACTACAATCTTCCTTTGTTTAATTGGACTTACATTTTTGCAATGGAATTGAGTTCTTTATATATTCTGGATATTAAGTCCTTGTCAGATGGATAGCTTCAAATAATTTTTCCCATTCTGAAAGTTGTTTCTTCATTTTGTTGATTATTTCCTTTGCTGTGTGGAAGTTCTTTAGTTTGAAATTCTGCTTATCTTTTTTATTCTGGGAGATTTTTGATTATCACTACTTGAGTAGTGTGTGTGCCATTGGTATCTAATGGCTAGAGGTTAGAGACACTGCTAAACATTCTATAAAGCACAAGAAAGTCCTCACAACAAAGAATTACTGAGTTCAAAATGTCAGTAGAGCTGAGGTTAAGAGATCCTGGTCTGAAATTGTGACTGTGAACTTGGGGATTCAAAAAGCCTTTGTAGAGAAGTGTCTTCTGTTGGTTAAATGTTGGGGGTAATACAATGAGAAGGGCCACAGAGACTGTGGTAGGTGTCTCAGGAACTCAATTCATCAATGCTATTAACTAAAGGCATTCTCATAGGTTCCTAAACCATTGCTATGATGCTATTACCTGCAGAGTGAGGATGGCTACTCAGCCAAAGGGAAATTGGATCTGCTTTAGTTATATATCATCTCTTGCTCAGAAATACAGGAGAACAGAAACTCCATTATTTCTTTATCTCTACAGCAGCATAATAGTAGAAAATAAAGCCCACCAAATATTTTACCCACTAAATAACTAAAATCAGGGGCTGGCATTGTGATGTAGAATGTTAAGAAGCTGCCTGGGATACTAGCATTCCATCTCAGCACCAGTTCTAATCCCAGTTGCTCCACTTCTGATCTATTTCCCTGCTAATGGCCTGGGAAAAGCAGCAGAAGATGGCCCAAGTACTTGGGCCCTGGCTACCCATGTGGGAAACCCAGAAGTTTCTGGCTCCTGGATTTGGCCTGGCCCAGCCCCAGCCATTACAGCCATTTGGGAACTGAACCAGTGGATAGATCATGCTCTCTCTCTCCTCCTCTCTGTAATTCTGTATGCCAAATAAATCTTCTAAAAAATACAACAAAATGGCTAAAATAAATGCTCCAGGGAGATGATATACAGCATCACTGATGTTCAAAATCAGCAATGTTTATGCTGCTTCTGTCTATCGCACGACTCCCACTTTGAATTACGGTACACCAGTCAGGAATTGAAAACCGTTTTATTAGCATACCACTATATCTTTTATGACGCTCATCCAGATTACTTCTTTCTACTGACTTGTGAAATATATTTAGATATTGGCAAAGACACTTTGCTTGACTAAACTTTAGTCAGGCTCCTGTGAGCCCTCTAAGCTTCCACCATGGCCTCTGTCCTTGCCAAGCCTGAATCACTTGGCTAGGTCTGCCTAGAGAAAAACCCCTGCTGTTGATATCTGTTCGAATATCACATCCTTCCTTCTTTGTCTCTGATCACTTCCCCACCTTGCCCCACCCCAGAGTTTCCTCTCCGTAATTTTCCATCCACTGACGCACGCTCTGCTACTTGGCTATAAATCCCCATTTTCCTATTCTGTATCCAGACTAAAGCTGAGGTCTCTACTGAGGTCTGGTTTTCTCTGTTGCGACAGTCCTTGAATAAAATCTGCTTTTACTACTTTATGCCCAGCTCTGTTTTTGTTCTTAACAATGCCATCTGCAATTTTGAGTTTAAGCAATTTCAACAAATCCACATACCTACCATGGGCCATTAGTATACTAAATGGCATCAACTAAGGACCAACCAGGAAACAGAATCACTTAAGTATTAAAAAAATAATAATAATAACCGGGGCTGGTGTTGTGGCATAGCCAGTGAAGCTGCTCTCTGCTATGGCCTGGGAAAGCCTTAGAAAATGGCCCAAGGAGTTGGGACCCTGCACCTGTGTGGGAAGCTGGGAGGAAGCTCCAGGTTCATGGCTTCAGATCAGCCCAGCTCTGGCTGTTGTGGCCATTTGGGAAGTGAGCCAGCACTTGGAAGACCTCTCTCTCTCTCTCTCTCTCCCTTCCTCTTCCTCTCTGTAACTCTGCCTTTCAAATAAAAACAATCTTAAAAAAAAATAAAAGATTTAATTATGTAGGAAATTTGTCACATGAGTGATGGAAAGGATGAGAAGCTAAACAGGTAGCAGTGAGGTAAGGCAGAGATTGTTAAAGCAGGAATTTAATATTAATATCTCTGCAGGAGAGACAGAGGAAGTGGAATTTCCCAGGGGTCCTGGTCACCTGGTAGAAGCTGATTTGTCAGGTCCACCCGAACAGCAGGAACTAGGGCCAGTAAGAGACAGACTGCTAGCAGATTTGCCAGATATACCCACCTAAAGTGGAGAAGGGGAGGATACCTTGTCCCTTCCCCTGTATCTCTAATCCCCCACCATTGACACCATTGACTCATCCAGGTAGAAGCTGGGAACCTAGAAAACCCAACCTAGGTGAGTCCACCCACTTGTGACACAGGACAGAGCAGAGGAAATGTACCAAGTGGCTCTGAGGCTAGAGACGCTACAGCCTGGCAAAGTGGATCATTCAGTATCTACTTTGCGCAAAACTCAGTAAGGTATCATCACCCACTTCTGTAGCTGGGGAAACTTCAGCACATGCATGTTAAGTGACTTGCCAAGGGTTGAAGGCCCATAACATGCTATTCTGTAAATTTTACTAGGTCTATCCTACCCAACCTCCTGCTGCTTTCTCAGCAGAGGTTTTAACATCATAGCTCAGGATTCCAGCCTGAACATCCTGAAGAACAATTGCAAGGACCTAAAACTCTCCTGGGAACCAAAAGAAGAGATGGCCTAAGTCATAGAATCTGGAGAACCGGACACAGACTGTGAATTGTTTTTCTATTAAACAAAACAAAGATTCAGGCCTGATTTTTTACATAAATCATTATTTTTCTGCTTAATGGGCCTTTCATAAACCTAATAGCCTGGAGGATTTGCAAACATTTTAATGAAAAAATACACAGGCATTTTAGAGGAAAGTAATTTGGGCCAGGGAAACAGTTTAGATATAAGGGAGAATTATCCTTGGTAGTCAAATGATGAGCTTCGTTACCTGGGCAACGCAGCACATCAGCCAAGATGAGTTTATGTGATAAACTGCTGCCAGCAAAAATCAGAAACTGAAGACAAGTAGAACACAAAGGAAGTTTTTTGTTTTGTTTTTTGTTTTTTAATGGAGGATAAAAGGTTAGGTGGATGATAAGGGGGGAGGTGGGAAAATGATCTGTTTTGCAGAGATAAAGGCTACCTTGAGAACACTTGATTTGCTAGGGAAGTTTATTGGATTTGTTGTTAGAAAGCTGTTAACCTATGACTAACTTGTACAGAATAATAAGGTTAAGTAACAGGAAATCTCTCTTGTGTACTTGTCTATAAATTTTCATCTCTATAACCTGATATTTTAATAAGACTTCAAATAGTCCATAGTTTCCGCTATTTTCCCTAGAGCCAAATTTGAGTTCTTAAAATTCCTGATTTATGGTTTTTTTGGGTACTCTTGTATTGGTGTTGGGATTTTTATTGGTTGCTTGTTTGTATTGTGGAGACAAATGAGACTCAAAATTCTTTCTTGCATGGGCTTTGTTGGGCCTTCTGTAATGTGGTAACAGCTGGGATCCCTATCTACAGCCCAGGCACTGGAGAGCCTTGCTCCTTCAGGCACAATTACAATGAGATCAACATATGAACAAAGTCAAGTTCATCTGTGGATGATTGCTGAGACTTTTCCAGTTTAAGTGTAGCTTTTATCATATAATTAATGCCTCTGATATCAGCCTCCTGAACTTTTTTTTTTTTTATTTGATAGGTAGAGTTAGAGACAGAGACAGAGAAGACAGAAAGGGCTTCCTTCCGTTGGTTCACTGCCCAAATGGCCGCTACGGCTGGTGCTGCGCCAATCCAAAGCCAGGAGCCATGTGCTTCTTCCTGGACTCCCATGCAGGTGCAGGGCCCAAGCACTTGGGCCATCCTCCACTGCCTTCCCAAGTCACAGCAGAGAGCTGGACTAGAAGAGGAGAAACTGGGACTAGAACCCGGCACCCATATGGGATGCCAGCGCTGTAAGTGGAGGATTAACCAAGTGAGCCGCAGCACCCCCCCCCCCCCCTTAAGATTTATTTGAAAGGCAGAGTTACAAAGGGGCAGAGGCGGAGAGAGAGATTGAGAGATCTTTCATCCACTGGTTCACTCTCGATCTAAAGCCAGAAGCCAGAAGCTTGGAGCTTCTTCCGGGTCTCTCACGTGGGTGCAGGGACTCAAGCATTTGGGCCATCTTCCACCACTTTCCCAGGCCATAGCAGAGAGCTGAATCAGAAGTGGAGTGGCTGGGACTCAAATCAGTGCCCATACAGGTTGCTGGCACTGCAGGCAGTGGCTTTACCTGCTATGCCACAGCACTAGCCCCCTCATTCACTTTTTTTTTTTTTTTTGACAGGCAGAGTGGGCAGTGAGAGAGAGAAACAGAGAGAAAGGTCTTCCTTTGCCGTTGGTTCACCCTCCAATGGCTGCCGCGGCTGGTACGCTGCTGCCGGCGCATCGCGCTGATCTGAAGCCAGGAGCCGGGTGCTTCTCCTGGTCTCCCATGGGGTGCAGGGTCCAAGTATTCGGGCCATCCTCCATTGCACTCCCGGGCCATAGCAGAGAGCTGGCCTGGAAGAGGGGCAACCGGGAAAGAATCTGGCACCCCAACCAGGACTAGAACCTGGTGTGCTAGCACTGCAAGGTGGAGGATTAGCCTAGTGAGCCATGGCACCGGCTCATTCACTTTTTAACCTGACTGAATCTTAGCCCAGAACCACCAAGGGTTTTCATTTTTGTGAACTGGCTCTGATCCTTTCATTAGCCTCCTTAAAGTATATCACAGCCATTGTTTCCATTGCCTATTTCATTCTCAACTTACTTCTAACTTTTATCTTCCGGAAATCGTTTTCAAAGGTGTTTAGTCTGCCATCTTCCTAATTATTTAAGGGTGATTTTTAGATTTTTATCATCCACATAAATGATTATTCTATATAATACTTTTTGTTATAACTGTTTCAAATATTTCTAATACATATATTTATACAATTAAGACACTATATATTGTCTTATATTAAACAGAATTGAAGGTAGGGATTACTTGTACATTTCCATAGATTATAAAAATAGACAAGACCATTTTTAAAAAGCTTCAATACAAATAAATAATACATTTGAGATCATTTTAAAATCTTCAACCTACAAAATTAACACAACCCTGCCAACACCTTGATTTTAACCCAGTGAGACCCATTTTGAACTTCTGACCTCCAACAAGTTTTTAGCTGTTCTAGTAATTAACTGTATCATGAAACTTACACAACAATGAATATACCAAGTTAAATCTCTCCAGAATTCCTGTTGCTCTTCAGATTATGAAGTCTAGAATGGACAAAAGCAGCTAAGCAGAACTATTCAGAGGATGCATTCTTTGACCATCCTACTTCTCTCTGGGCAGAAACAGAATAACGATATCAATATAAAGTAGTTTTTCATATAGGTTTAAAAATTCAGGAATACAACTGTCAAAAGCTTTTCTATAATCTTAATTGTGTATGGCAATGTTGAATTCTCTTCCTTATAAAAAGCACCATTTATGAACCAATCCTAATTCCACACCAGTTGAAAAAGTTTTCATTGCTTGTATTCCAACTGCTGTCAAATTTTGTATTTCCTAAAACCAAAGTGAACACATTTAATAAAGGACAGATGGCTTGTGTCACTCCTTTCTCTCTCTAAGATGAGTCAATCCTTGTGAATCATCATTCCAAAGTGCAATGGAAACTACTGGATAAATCCCTACCAAAGAGGTTCACTCATCTAAAGAATTCTCTCACTGCACTGTCTTCTGGAGTCGGCTGATTTGGCAAATAGGTCAACAGGCTTTCCTGCTCTGCTAATGACTCATGGACACCAGGTGCATAGGGAGCTTAGCCAGCCTCTATCTTTACAAAACAATATCTTTGGGTAAGTAAACAGTACTTTTAACCTAGAATTTAACAAAGGCTGAATGACACTGTTAGCAAAACACAGCAGGGAATTAAAAAAATTTTTTTAGAGGAGCCAAAACTTAGAGAAGAGAAGAGTCAAAGAATTATGAAAGAAGCTTCACCTGAAAAAGTTGTAATGAAGAGCTAAATGGCACCACTTTCTCCTTGGGCCAACCTATGATAACTCTTTTAGGCCTCATTAGGAATTATCACACAGTCAGGACTAGTCACTCCCCAGGTCACCCGGGAAACCATTAAAAAGTATTCTTTTGCAAGGGTTTCAAAAACAGTGCTTTGGGGCCAGTTCTAGTCCCGGTTGCTCCTCTTCCAGGCCAGCTCTCTACTATGGCCCGGGAGTGCAGTGGAGGATGGCCCAAGTGCTTGGGCCCTGCACCTGCATGGGAGACCAGGAGGAAGTGCCTGCCTCCTGCAGCATAGTTCTGACCATGGCAGCCATTGGGGAGTGAACCAATGGAGGGAAGACCTTTGTCTCTCACTGTCTATAACTCTACCTATCAAATAAAAACAAAACAAAACAAAACAAAACAAAAAAACAGTGCTTTGGCAATCACAGGGGAGATTTCCCTGACCCACTCTGCCAAGCAGGGGGTGACATCATCAGCTTCTAAAATATAAACCACTTGATTTGAATATTCTTAATTACCTTTCCTCTATCTCTAAAGATACTGAATACTGACAAACTTAGGCAAAGTGAACCAAGCATCAAAAGAAAAGCTATGACTGAAAAACTTATCTGTGCTCCAAACTCTTAGTGGGCTAAAATCCACAGACTGGGGATATAGATGGTTATCACCACCACCACCACCACAATCATCAGATAGTACATGGATCAGTTACTCCCTGTGTATGCACAGAGATGTAAAAAGTGGGTAAGCATCCACGAGACCGAACTGTGGTTTAAATCCAGGCAGGAAAAATTTGAAATCCACACATACAAAATATTCTTGCAAATGTTCTTCAAAATGTTCATGGGAAATGCACATTACAAAAAATTATGCATGGATTTCAAAGTCTTTTATACCAAAATAAACTTAATTCTTTTTTTCCACGAGCTTTTTGAAGTACCCTTGTATGTATTATTATAATTGTTCTTACCTTTAAAAAACAAAGTTCAAAAGACTCGTGGCTCCTGTGCACTGTAGCAGATTTTACCTCCTTGTGTAGATAAATTTAACGTGGTTTTAACTCGGTCTTCAGTTTCAAGTTCCCAAGAATTTTTTGTTTATTATTGAAAGAAAAATTCTCTGCATCCTGAATGTGCAGAAAATCTTCAAAGATATGTAGAAGGCTGGGTTTTTGAACACACAGTACTACAGATTAAAGACAATATACTCCTTTTACATTTGTTCTTAATCCTGTATGTCTGATAAAAGAGAAATGCATCCTGTATTTTCTTCCTTCCTTCATCTTATTCTCTAATGGCATATTTTCTTAAGATAAATTACTCTATTTGGAATCAGCAGAGAAAGAGACAAGGACAGAGACAAAGATGGAGATCTTCCATCTGCTGGTAACAATCCCTAAATGCCTCCCACAGCCAGGGCTGGGCCAGGTCAGTGCCAGGAGCCAGGAGCTCCACGTGGGTCTCCCACGTGAGTGGCAGGGCCCAGGTACTTCAGCCATCCCTTGCTGTCTCCCAGGGTGCATAGTAGCAGGAAGCTGGAATCAGAAGCAAAGCTGGGATTCGAATCCAGTCACCCCACTCTAGGACGTGAGCATCTCAGCAGCACCAATACCCACCCCTCTATCCACTTTTTTTGACTGTTGCTGTAATTACTCCAGCTCAGTTTCTTATGAGATCTTGCAAGGACTGATGCCACGGCCTGCATGCCAGTCTCCTGCCTCCAGTTTCTCTCTTGTCTACATACTTCTATAGATGAACTCATTCAAGCACGTTAATCTAGCTATAACCAAGCCCGAAATTTCCGACAGTTCCTTGTCTTCAAAATAAGCTCTGAGATTTCTAGTTTGGCTCTTTTTTTTTTTTTTTTTTTTTAATATTTATTTATTTGAAAGTTAGAGGTCTTCCATCCACTGGTTCATTCCCAAATTGGATGCAATGGCTAGAGCTGCACCAATCCAAAGCCAGGAGCTTCTGCCAAGTCTCCCATGTGGATGCAGGGGTCCAAGGACTTGGGCCATCTTCTACTGCTTTCCCAGGCCATAGCAGAGAGCTGGGTCAGAAGTGGAGAACCGGGACTCGAATGGGCACCTGTATGGGATGCCAGCACTGTAGGTGCTGGCTAGCTTGACTTTTTTTTTTTTTTTAAGATTTATTTATTTATTTGAAAGAGTTACACAGAGAGAGGGGTCTTCCATCCAATGGTCCACTCCCCAATTGGCCGTAATGGCTGGAGCTGCACCAATCTGAAGCCAGGAGCCAGGATTTTCCTCTGTGTCTCCCACGTGGGTGCAGAGGCCCAGGGACTTGAGTCATCTTCTATTGCCTTCCCAGGCAATAGCGGGGAGCTAGATCAGAAGTGGAGCAGCTGGATCTTGAACCGGTGCCCATGTGGGATGCTGGTGCTTCAGGCCAGGGTGTTAACCTGCTGCGCCACAGCGCCAGCCCTAGCTTGACTTCTAAGACATTATTTTTCCTTCCTCAAAAACTCAGTACTCCATCACAATGTTTCCCAAACACAGATGATGTTGAATCAACCCTTCCCTCTCCCCAGGGGACTTTAGACAATTTCTGAAGGCATGTGATTATCACAACGTGATACCTAATGGGTAAAAGCCAGGATGCTGCTAAAGATACATTGTCCAAGACAACTTCTTGCAACTAAGAATTAGCCAGCCCAGCATGTCAGTAGTGCAGAGGCTGAGAAATCTTGTGCTAGGCAGAGTAAAGCCATAGCAGGTTTATATACCTGTTTCAATTTCCTGCTTCTGGTCTCCCCAATCCCCTGCCCCAAATACACCTTCTTCCTGGCCTCAATGTATTCTTCAACATTGCATTATTTACTCATTCATCAAACATTTGTTGAGCCTCTACTAAATGGCAGTCTCTGTAGATATAAAGACAAGCCACCCATGCCCCACCATACCCTAGAGAAGCTCAGAATCTCAGATGAGCCTGAACATTCTGGAATTGATGTTCATTTTATGAAACAAAACTCCTTGAAGATTTGTGTTCACATTTTGCTCCTTGAGAAATATGTGATCAATGAGCTGACACACTTGAAGCTTGGTTGAATTTAGGAATGGCCTCTCTGAGAATATCTGAATTATTTCCCCACATATAATAACCATAGTGCTAAACGTGGCTCAATTCCAACATCTCTCATAAATACACATGCATGTACATGCACACACACACAGTTATGCACACCAAAAATCTCAATGTAGTTGCCTCCCTCATCTGGTAGAATAATAGTAAATAAAGCCAACGAGGTGATTACAAGACCTGGCCCTTTTTATCTCCAACCTCTCCTTTCAAATTGCTTTTCCCCATAGTCTGTTCAGATGTTAAGTGTTTTTCTTTATTGAAAAGAATTTCACCCACTTATAGGAGTTTTAGAATTTTACAGTTGTTTTGCCATATGTTAGTGATAATAAAGAATTCCCTCTGTTACCAGAGGTAGAAATAGGTCAATCTTGTCCTTTTTTAATAAGACAACCATAATAAACCAACCATCAAATGCAATGGCATAACATTTTCTATTAGTGATGGTGTCTTTAGCTCTTTCCTGGCAGGTGTTCAGCAGATGGGTGTTTGGGTTAACAGAGGAAGCTCACCAATGTAGTGGCTGCCAGGGAGAAAGCAAGAGGGAAGGAAGGAGGAAGAGAAAGAGAAAGAACATTACATGTTCCACATGATAAGAAATGCTAGTAAGAGGACATCCTCAGTAATGTTTCCCCCACCCCAAAGCCCTGACAGACCTCACATCCTTATGTAGAATTTATGGTATTTCTCCTAGGTCCACTGTAGTGATTTTCAACCAGACTGTGAAAGGTTGTTCTCATCATTGGTCTTAATAATCTTTACTGAAAATGCATACATGGTCATCCCAAAATAAATGGGTATGTTAACTTTAAACTACAACATCTTCAGAAAAAATTTTACAAATCAGAGTTTAAGGATAAAACCACTTGGTAAGTGGCACATGTATCTTGGCAGGGTGGGGGAGGGGAGTGTTGAAATCATTACATGGATTTATTTCTGGACTGAGAGTTAAACAGTGTCATTAAGAAAAAAGTGTCATTTTTGAGACTCCATTCCCGAACTAGAAATTTAATGTTCTTTGTGGTTGCCATAGACTGTACATGTTATCAAAAACAAAAATGCTGGTTGCTTTGAATCATTTCCTATAGACTAACACAGTTTTACATAAAATATGGTGTACATATATCTATATAATCTGCAGAAAATAAGATATATAAAAAACAATGCTTTTATCCCAACACCACCACACAATTTTACAGAAAAAAAATATTCCATTTGAGACCTTTTAGTGTGAGTATCATGAATCATTAGTCACCACTTTAGGGTTCATGTCATAGAATTGTATGAACAAGCTTATCTTAATTTCTCTACCACAATATTCCTTATCAAAAATGTATTTCAAGTAGTTGAAAATTACCAACTCACTTCTTTTTTTTTTTTTGACAAGCAGAGTGGACAGTGAGAGAGACAGAGAGAAAGGTCTTCCTTTTGCTGTTGGTTCACCCTCCAATGGCCACCGCGGCCAGCGCGCTGCGGCAGGCGCATCGTGCTGATCCAAAGCCAGGGTGCTTCTCCTGGTCTCCCATGCGGGTGCAGGGCCTAAGCACTTGGGCCATCCTCCACTGCACTCCCGGGCCATAGCAGAGAGCTGGCCTGGAAGAAGGGCAACCGGGACTAGAACCCAGTGTGCTGGCACTGCAAGGCGGAGGATTAGCCTATTGAGCCACGGCGCCGGCCTATTAATTCAATTATTTTAATATAGTTTTGAAGATTCTTTATTTATTTGAAAGGCAGAGTTAGCAGGTCTTCCATCTGCTGGTTTACTCCCCAAATAGCTGCCATGCAACTGCCGGGGCTGGGCCAGGCCAGAGCCAGGAGCTTCTTCCGGGTCTCCCAGAGGGGTGCAGGGGCTCAAGCACTTGGTCCATCTTCCACTGCTTTCTGGAGCAGCCAGGACTAGAATCAGTGCCCATATGAGATGCCGGCAACCAGGTGGCAGATTTATCTGCTAAGCCACAATGCCGGCCCCGTGAGGGTTCTTTGTATCTTCTGGATATTACCCCTTTACCAGAGATTATTTTCCAAATGTATTTCCCAGGTCTGTGGCTTGTCTTTCCAAGAATATACAATTAATTTTGATAATGCTTATCAGAGTTACAAATATTTTCCTTTGTTATCTGTGGGAAGTTTCATAGTTTCAGGTCTATGATCTATTTTAAGTGAATTATGATAGAAGATTGTGTTAGTTTCATCCAGTTGCTATAACAAATGATGAAAAATTAGGCATTCTGAGTTCTGAGGCCAAAAGACTAAAATTAGGGCATCATAGTGCTATGACTGACTTGAACCCCAGGAATTTGTTCTATCCACCACAAAGTGGGAGGCAGATGAAAAAGCAGATGGAAATCTCCTGGGGAAAGCAGCTGGGAGTGGCTTCTTCCGAAGGCAAAAGCTGTTGACAGGAAGTGATCTGGGGGTTTTAGCCTGTTGGAATGTTTGTATGAGGTCCTTTTAGAAAAGTATTTCTTATGTGGTGAGCTCACCCTGCCTTATCTCCCATTCCTCCAATTTGGTCCTTACTTTCAGAGAACAGAAAAAAATTGTACCTTGGGGCCCATCACGGGGAACTGCTTGTCTTTACCACACGCCCTAGGGCTGGTCACTGTTACAACTCCAATCTCCTGGCCTTCTGTGTGACCTTGGTGTCAGGGCCTGCCTTTCTCCTGACTAATCAGTGAAATTCTTTGACTCTTATCACACTTGCTTTAGGGTTCAGGCTGGAGGGGCCCCTTTGTTTTCTCTACCTTTTGACCATTCCTGCTCAGACTCCTTTCAACAGGGACCTTCTCCCTCCAGATGATCTGGGGGAGGGAGAGGGGAGTATTTTCTTCGCCTCCTCTTAGCTTCTGGTGGTGACCAGCAAGATTTCACAAATTGGCTTGTGGCCTCATCAGTCCAGTTTCTGGTTGTCTTCACACATGGTTTTCCTCTGCATTTATAATCTTCCTTTGCTTCTTGTATAATGACAGTGTAAGTGGATTTAGGACCTACTGGATAGTCCATGATAATCTTTCCATGGAAAGATCCTTTATCACTTCTACAAATATTCTGCCTTTCTAAGACTTATATGGAAGAAAGTTAGCAAGGAAATCGCATGTGCTTCCCAAACAGCAACAGCCAGGTGTGGTCCAGGAAAAAGCCAGGAATTCCAATTGAGTATCCCACACAGGTGGCAGAGGTCCAAGTACTTGGGCCACCATCCACTGCCTTCCCAGGTGTGCTGGCAGGATGATGAATTGGAACTGGAATAGCCAGGACTTGAACCAGAACTGATATGGGATGCCAGCATTACAAGCAGTGCTTAACCTATCCTTTTAGGTCACATTTACAGGCCCCTTTAAAAAAGGTAAAAATGGATATCCATTTTTTTTTTTTAAGGCTTGCTTATCTATTTGAAAGAGCTAGAGAGAGGGACAGACAGTGAGATCTTCCACCTGCTGGCTTAATTCCCAAATGGCCGCAATGGCCAAGGTGAAGATAGGCTGAAGCCAGGAGCTTCCTCTTGGTCTCCCACGTTGGTGGCAGAGGCCCAAGTACCTGAGCCATTTTCTGCGGTTTTCCCAAGTATAATAGCACAGAGTCGGATCTTAGTGGGGTAGCTGGGACATGAACTAGAGCTCATATGGGATGCCAGCACTATCTGTTGAAAAGATGATAATCTATCCTTTGAATTGCCTTGATATTTTTGTCTAATGCATTCAACATACATCTTTGTCTAAATCAAATAAGCATATATTTGAGTCTATATCTGTATTCTCTATTGTATTCTATAGATCTATTTAAAGATCTTAATGCCAATACCACATTGTCTTTACTACTGTAGCTTTACTGGCCATCTTTAGTTCCTTTTCCGTGAACTATTTATCTTTTACCTACTTTTCCGCTGGGTAACTTAGCTACTTTTTATTAAATGCTAGTTTTTATATTCTAGAATTTAATCATCTAATATACATGTATCATACCTCTTAGTCTGTTGCTTATTTTTTACCAATGTTAAATAGGTCATAAAAAATGTATCCTGTCGTGGAGCTCAAATTCACTAATCTTTTCCATTAAATTTTTTGGTTTCTAGAATTTAGGAAGACTGCTTGATCTTGAGAATATAAATATTTTCTTCTAATAATTAACAATTGAATATGGATTTTTTTTTTTTACGGACATGGTGATACTACATCTTTAAATTACAGTTTAATGATATACCTTGTTACATGGCATGGTACCTTTTACCTTGGCTGGTTTTGGTACATTTATTCTTACCAATTTTAGAAACATTCCTTTTGGTTGATTACTCCTATAACTGCATCATTAGGGCTAATTTTTATTAGCTCTACTAGTATTACTTGTTTAATAAGAAATGCTTACATTTAAGACGCTGGTTAAGATGCCTGTGTCTCAAATTGGAGTACCTGAGTTTGATGCCTGGCTCTAGATCCTGATTCTGGCTTCCTACTAATGCAGACTTTAGGAGGTAGTGGTGATAGCTCAAGTAATTGAGTTCTAGCCACCTGGCCTGAGCTTCTGGCTCTCAGCTTTGGCCACAGCCCAGACCCAGAATGTGGGCATTTGGTGAACTAGTAGATGAGAGCTGTTTCTACCTCTCAAATAATATTTTCAAAGCTTACAGCAGTTATTAACGATAGGTGCAATCATAGTTTCTCTCTATATTCCTTGCTATATGTAAACACACCATTTGTTCTTTTCTTTGTAGATCATTAAAAAAAATTTCTGTGCACTCATGACTTAACCTGTATTTTTGTTTCTTTCTGTGTGGAGATGGGGTAGTTGTATATTATTAACATTCTTAATTTCCTGAAACTCTCTGATCCTTTTACTGGATCTTCCCACTGGCAATTCTTATGCTTGCCTCATGTATGTAGTCACCACAGTTCTATTTGTGGTCATACTTTTTTCTACCAGTAGAACACTACTCTACCTATGCTACCTCCACCTCCTTTTCCCTTCCAAAGAGAAATTTTACCTGAAAAGTCACTGGAATGTATAATGTCTCTTTATTCATAGCAATGCATTATGCTTAATACTGAAAAAAATCATACTTCAGTATATAATTGAAGCTTAAATGTGTTGATACTTTGTTTTGCAGATTAACTATTCATTGTAAAACTTTTTACTATGATACTTTGTAAATACCCATTTATACTTTATGATAAAAGACACAAGAAAGAACATGGATAGCTTTGGTGGTATATGTGGTATATGTCTTATTCAAATAAATGTTATTTATTTTAAAAAGTGTAGAACACTGTTTAAGCTGAGTTACACGTTTATGGAATGCTTGAAGCACTTCAAGAAAATATAGCTTTTAAGTGCCACTCTAGATCTAATAATCTCTTAACATAGGTCAACATGCAATAATACTTAGGATGAGTTATCTAGTTTTCAATCCAATAATAATTTTGTAAAAAATCAAATCAAAGAATATTAATTGCTTCAAAAATTGGGATATATGCATAATCACATGGCTAATTAAGCACATTAGTATATTTTTTTCTTATATTCCCAAAAGAAGGTACTTACTACCTTTGGGGAAAAATTTGAGAAAATTTAGACTTTCAACATATATTTAAGCTATCTCCTTCCTACTCCTAACAGAGTACTACTATGACTAATTATCAGTACCAGTTCTCAGGACCATTCCCAACATTTTATCCAGCATACCAATAGTTCCCTTCAGGAAATTACATTCATGTTCTAAACCCTATGTCAGAATATAATCTCTATCTTTTTCCTCCTGTGTCTCAAAAACCTGTTTTTCTTTTATTCATTAATATTTAATTCAAACAAAGGCTAAACAAAATTACGTTAGGAACAGATATTTTCTATTGTTTATCTTTGTTTTATGCTTATGAAATTATGGTCAACTCCATCATTACAATATAAAATATAATTAGAGGATAATATGATAGACACCTAAAAATGGCATAAAATTTTTAAAGACTGCTAGCAAATGCAAACTACAGTATGACAAACTAGAATTTATGGTAAAACAGATTTAATGTATAAACAAGACTGTTTCTGTTAAACCAGTCAGAAAAATGAGAAGTTCAAGCACAAAGTATATCTTGGCCCTTTTGTAGTACACTGTCACATCAGTGACTCCCCCAGTATGTTAGACCTCCTGCTGTCTGTCTGCTTGTGGAGTCTCCTCTAGACTTGGCCAGGTGACTAGCTTCGTCCAATGGGACATTAACAAATGTGATAGAGTACACCTGATAAAGCTGATAAGCTCCTGTTATGAAGCACACTCTTTTGGAAAGTTTCCTCTATTATGCATGGGAAGAAGCCATGTATCTTGCATTCCTACAGAGATTCAGCTATTCAGTGTAACAAGACTCAAAATTTTAACTGTTATCCTATATTCTAAAGGTATACAGTGTACCAACTAATCAATGAACAAAGAGTACATGAGAAGTATTTTTATTTTTAAACATGGAGTTGTATATCTTTCATATAAACAATGAGATTTTATCTTGTTTCTTAAAAATAATTATACTCATTGACACTATCCCTATATATTTTTTACAGAAGAAAATGTTCTCTAAATCTGCAGCTTCATTCCATAGCTCTTACAGAATCATAATTTCTTGAATACATTTCTAGTATCCTTTAAAAAATTAAAAATTCATACAAGATATTTTTCATCATTAAAACTTAACAGGTTACAGAATAATCGCCCAGCCTCTAGCTACCACTGAATACTTTTCTGGTGCAGAGAAGCCAACATGTTGGAATAATTAATTCTCTGTATTTACTTTTATTAAAAAGAGGTTTTTGGTAGTGAGAACAAATAATCTCTCATTTGTTGCTTGAAAGCCTAAAATAGGATCATTGGTTTCTAGGCTTGCTACTTGCTGCTTAGCAACCTGCCCTACTTTCCTGCCTTCCTTTCTGTTGTAAAGTACAGTGGACATGGGGGTAGGCTGACGATAGATGAATACGCGACGGAGGCACTCACACAGGGCTGCATAGGAGTAATTTGGAGCACAGGCAAAAAATTTTTTGTCTCTTTTTGATGCTTGTACATAGCCTGCCAAGAAGGAGACAAACAAAATTGTATATTAATCAGAAGGAAAAAATATGATTTAGCATTTAACATTGTAATTTCTATTACAAATTAAGATATCTAAGATATATACCATAAATGCTCAACAATGGCTGAATTCTGAACCATTAATGATTATTCATAATTAATTTCTTTAACTGGTAAAAAAAAATTAGAAATTTAATTCCTAAGGAGCAAGACAAGTATGTGTCATCTTTTCAATAAAAGTACAACATGATTCCATTTGTTTTCCACAAATAACACTAAAAATCTAAAACAGAAAACGGCAACCACATGCCAAAATATCTTTAATATTTAGGTTCATGAATCATAAGTTTGGCATCATAGAATATTTTTTTCTTTTATCAACTGGAAAGTCCTTCTAGGATACTATCATAAAGTTATTCCAGAAGTTTCTTCATAATGTATCTCTAAAGGCACTAAAATTCACAATGCATTCTCCTCATTGCTATAATGTTGAATATTTTTATACATCAGTAATCATGATGTAACAAGATTTCATGTTTTATAGCTCTCAGAAGTAGAAGTTTGAGTTCACTGCAACTCAAAAGAAAAGTCAAGAATGTAATTTAATGAGAATATCCCTGGAAACTAATTAATCTGAAAAATATATTACTCTCGCATTAATTCATATACATGCTTACAAGGTATGTTTGCAGATTAAAAGAACATTTATATTAGGATTTTCAGATTGGGACATTTTACTAAATATTATAAAACGTGAGGAAAAAAATGAAACCAATGGAAACTGAGATCTCATCAAACAACGAGGAAAGGAACTACTGAGCTTAAAAAAAATACTGATTTCTTTGTGCTAAGTTTGAAGAGGGAAAAGTGAATAGGACATAGGCAATTATTTGAGTAGTTTAGAATTTGCTCTCCAGTCTAAACCTTAGCAGGACTAATGTATATAATATTTCAAAAGTATGTATCAAGTGTTATGTAGAAGCACTGAATTTCTCTGTAATAAGGAGTTTGGGGATACAAACGGAGCAACTAGGCATTTAAAAATTATACACTAGAACTTTTACTGAAGACAGACAATAGAGAATAAAAATTATAGGAGGAAGGCTAGATATTAAGTGGTTAAATTAATCACTTTGTTTGTTGGGTCAGACTTTGTATATTAGGTCATACAAATCCATTTGGATTCTGAGTTAACCATTTTAACAACCTACATTATTAGCTGTAATTGACAAATCTCTACAATTAGGCATACACATATATAGTCATCAAAATAAATGACTAATTCCTGGTGCCAGTTTAAAATAACCTTTCAAAAAAGCAGTAATTGCAGCTAATTCATATAAACAATGTTTCCCACAATACATTTTGACTTATAATCAATGATTACATATGTTTACAATTATGTAGTTTAAAATTTTTCAAGCCCTAGCTTTAATACAGGTGTCTTCCACTTTATCCTACCAAATCTGTTTATTACCACTTTGCATAAGTGTTTTCATTTTAATGGCTCTTTTGCACTTAAGATGCATGAAAGATGCCTCCTAATGTGAATTACCTTAAAGCAATTCTATGATGTTTTTGATGATTATGCATAAGAAACCTGAAAAAAATTCCATGTAGTTTATTGTCAAGCCCCTTGGTCAGATTCTAACATTGTATAGCTTATAGAATTAGAATAAGCAGTAACTGATCAGAATGACTCAAGTGGTTAGATACCCACTTTTTAGTCTGTGTTGACTTTGCACAAGTACAAAAACCAGTTAGTCTTAAAAACCAATAGTACTAACGTTCATCAAGCATAGTGCAGGCAACCAAATTATAAAACAAATCAACTCAAATGCAATTAAGGCAGCTTGAATTAAAAAAAAAAAAACTTAAAGACCAGTGCTTTATATATTAGAAAATGTGGTCAAAGAGACTGCTTTTATACCTAAAGCATTGAATGTTGCGATGTGCTCCCACATATCATCTTGTCTACTCGAGTGCGGCTGCCAGAGTAGGGCATCAACATCATGGCGCAAACAGAAACAGGGCATTTCTTTAGGATCTACTACGACAGAGAAAAGGTACTGGTTGCTTCCAAGGCTCACCTGAAAAGTGTCAAAAATAATCAACAAATTAATAATGCTGATTGACTCCTTATAACAATCCCAAAAGAAATGTTTTAAAACTTCTATTGCATATTTTAAGACCAAGATGAGTGATGCACAGGACATTCAATTTGCCAAAGGTCAGTTTAGTAGTAAGGTATGGAGCTGAAATTTGGATCTAGAGTTTATGTTCTTAACCCCTATGCGTACTGTTTCCCAAATGTTAATAACTAGTTTATATCCTTATAAAATTGTTGTTCTAGATCATGTTTTAAACATGAGGTTTACAAATGCTAACTTGTAATAATTACAATAATCTCAGCAATCCATTGTCTTTATTAAATGATGAAAGAACAGACTTCTTGAGTAACTTGTTCTAGAAAAATCACAATGCTAGGACTCAAATAGAGACTTGTTTACAAATTATTTACTCAGTGTATTGGTTAATTATTTTAACTGCGGCAATATATGTCAATAATTGCAAAACTGCCTAAAGGAATTCATTTTAATATAAAATCATCAAATGGATACTCATAATTTGATTCCATCTACAGGAATACTTCTAGTTTTTTTTTTTTTTTTAAGGAAATGCTATTAGAGTTTAAAATGCCAAAAAAAGACCTAGAGGTGGGTATTTGGCTTAGCTAGCAGATTGGGACACTTGCATTCCTATTGGAATGCCTGTGTTTGTGTCCTTGCTCTGTTCCCAGTTCTGGCATCATGCTGATGCACACCTTAGAGTCAGCAGATAATGGCTGAAGAGGTTGGGTTCCTACCACTCATGTGGAAAACCGGGGTTGAGTTCTTGGCTCCTGATTTTAGCAGGGTTACTATGAGCATTTGAGGAGCAAACTAGCTGGATGGTAGTTCATGCAATGTCTCTCAAGTAAAAAAAATTAAACTGCAAATTAAAACAATGCTGTTAAGCAGACTAAAATTGCATCAACTGCAGAAAATACAAAATATGCACAGTATTTGATAAATACTGAATTGATTTTATAAGTTTTAGAGCAGACAAGAGAAGAATAAAATGCTGAGTTTAGTAAAGAGCAAATTGGCCTGTATTTAATAGGGAAAAGCTGTGAAGTGGTTCTCCAGCAAGAGGATTTATTGATACAGCTATGTCAGCATAGGCTACTAGTCACAGGAGACTACAGTGATAGAGCAACCCAACTTATATTCTTTCAGCAATGCTGGGATTAGGGCTTTTGGGTAGGGCCAGTGCTAGTTCTCTATAGAAGGCTAGTACACAGCGACCACAGATGATTAAGAGCAAGAAGAGAGAAGAAATAAACAGTGGCTGGTGCCGGCGCTGTGGTGCAGCGGGTTAACGCCCTGGCCTGATGCGCCGGCATCCCATATGGGCGCCGGTTTTAGTCCAGCTGCTCCACTTCCAATCCTGCTCTCTGCTATGGCCTGGGAAAGCAGAAGATGGACCAAATCCTTGGGCCCCTGCACCTGCATCGGAGACCCGAAGAAACTCCTGGCTTCGAATCGGCGCAGCTCCGGCCGTTGCGGCCAATTGGGGAATGAACCAGCAGATGGAAGACCTCTCTCTGTAACTCTGAATTTCAAATAAATAAATAAATCTTAAACTTGATGTAGCCGCTGGTTATTTTTTATTTCAAAAACCATCACTAACCCCTACACTCACATTCTCCCTTGTTTATCAAAAGTTTTCATGAAAGAATTTAAGTGTTTTTGTAAGTACACGGTTTAATCAAGTAGCTTAAGAATGTATTGAGTATGAACAGTAAAATAAACTGATCTATAACCGCCTATACTTGGTCAGCAGTGAGAAAAGAGAATTAAAAAAAAAAAAAGGTAAGAGGACCCTGAACCACCACGCGAAAGGCTAATGACCAAGCGAAAACAACCATGAAATTCAGATGAGACTGAAGGTCTCTTATTCCAAGCCCTTTACTCTAGGTTTTCCTTATCTTCCACTTACCTTATATATACTCCATCACAGCAATTATGTGAAAGTACTATGAATTACAAAAGCAGCAATCTTGCATGGTTTGTCTTCACCATATCTTTGACATACATTCTGCCTGGCCTTCTCTTGTCATTTTACTACATGATGGATTCCTGAATTCTCATATTGCAGGAGCTACTTCAACTCTGAGAATCCTCAGTATCATGTCTATCATTCCTAACAACTTCTTTAACAATGCATGTTACATTATTAATATGCATGTATACCATTTGTGGTGGGCTGAATGTTTCCCAAAGGGTGCCTATATCCTCACTACCAGGAGCCTGTGAATAAACAACCTTATGTGACAAGAGACTTTGTGGATATGATCAAGTTGTGGATCTTGATGAAGAAATTATCTGATTAGGTTCTTTTTAAAAAGAGTATCTTCATAAGACAACTCATTTTATTTTTGAGAGATCAGAAATTGGAAACACCCTCACCCAAATCAAATTATTCTCAGCTGAAAAATTTTGTTACATTATTGTGTTTCTATGTTTATTCCCCTACTCATTTAACTTGTTGCTTAAAAATTTAACATTTTGCCTATCAATTTTTCCTTTTTTGAATATACAACTTAGGTGACCCTTTTTCTTAATCCCAGTGGTATCACTACAAACCAGCTTCCTGTTTAATAATGTTTAGATTATTTAGTATTTAGTTCCTTGTGAAATCCAGGTGTTTTTTTTTTTTATTTTTTTGTAATGAGTTCAGTCAGGTTGCTACAGATATATTTTATTGTCTCAAACACTGGTATTTCATTTTTTCAACACTTTGACACAAACATGCCATGTAGTTATTTCCAACTATATAGGATTAACAAGGTGTTTGCAATGCCATTGTCATAGTGCTTATGTATTTCTAAGTAAAATGTAGACTTGAACAGTTTATCACTCATGTTCTCCATTATTTTTGTTCCATTTTGCTATCTGAGAGAATCGTTCATCTATTGGTTCACATTCCAAATGCCTACAGCAAGCTAGCCACGCTGAAGGAACTCTTTTCTACTCTCCCATGTGGATAGTAGAAGCCCAAGTATTTGGGCCTCTTCTGCTGCCTTCCAGGCACATCACCAGGAAGATGGATCAGATATGGAGAAGTCAGGATTCAAACCAGCACTGATATGGGATACAAACAGTGGCTTAACCTGCTGCACCACAATGCCAGCCCCTAAGATAACATTCTTAAACACCTGAAAAATGATACAAGCTCTCCAAGAAGGCTGAATAGAGGTGCCCAGCATTCATTTTCTTCTGCACAGAGAGACCTAGGATGACAGCATGAAGAGAGGAACAGTGGCCAGAATTGTAGAATAGCAAGTTCAGCTGCTGCCTGTGACATCAGCATTCCATATGGGTGCTGGTTCCTGTCCCAGCTGCTTTACTTCTAATCCAGCTCCCTGCTAATGCACCTGGGAAAGCAATGGAAGATGGCCCAGCATCCATTGTGGGAGACCTGGAAGAAGCTCCTAGCTTCAGCCTGGCCCAGCCCTACCTGTTGTGGCCATTTGGGGAGTGAATCAGAGGATGGAAGATCTTTCTCTGCACAACTACATAAATAAATAAATCTTTTAAAAAGAGTGAGGAACAAAATGTACCAGTAAAGATGACCCCAGCCCCATGGCAAGTAGGGTAATGCAAGGTAATGGGGGATCCCCAGCAGACCTCATCTCCAGGGGTGCTGGATGTCTGCAATCTTGGCTACAGGAGGGAGCCATAGTCATCACAGCACAGCAAGGTTAGGTGCCTGGAACACATGTAATAGCTTGCTTCAGAGCAGGAACTCCCCAAACCCTAGAGCACAAGCCAAAGCAGTAGGATGCCATCTTGAGAAAGGAGTAACTGTCAGAATCCTCACGGATATAATGTACAGAAACTGCTGACTATCCCCAACCCTGGGAGGCCACAGATATTTTACTACACAGCAAAAGGGACTGCAGCCTCTCAAACTAAACACAACCACCCTCTCACCATTTCCCAGGTAATAGCCTGCACTACATGAGACAGGTGTTGGGGTACTGCAGGGTGGGGTCTCCTCCCAGGAACTCGGAACCAAGAATCTGCGTCTACAGATTTGGGGCTGTCCTCCCAGAGTCACTTTTACCACCTAGTGTCATGCGCACTGATTACCCTGGACTCTGGCTCAAGCCTTGATGCAGCAAGCCCTGATGCTCCTGACTGGGGCCAGGCATCCACCCCTGGCAACCTCCACAGAAACCCAAAAAACTTTGCTGGGAGTGAGGGGGGGCCCATTTACACTCCTGCCACCACAGTGGAAGAAGATATAGGGGAACCATGCTTAACTGTTTAGAACTAAATCCAGTATAGCTTACCAAATGGACACCCAAAGATGCAGCTTCATGAAAAAGCATTCACTCTATGAAAGTCAACCTTTAAAATAGGGATTATAATAATTGAGCTGCCAGAAGTACAAATATTTATATAGGGGCATAAGAAATATGAAAAAGCAAAGGCAGTATGATGCAACCTTCTCTCCAAACATGATGCTTTAGTATCAGACTCCAAAGAAAGGATTGATAAAGAAGGATTACAAAGATACTAAAAGACACAAGAGAATACACATGCAATTAAATGAAATTTAATCATACTCTCTTTCCCAGTACAATTTTCTGCTGCACTTTGTAGTGGAATCTGCATATCATTTCTGCTACCTGAAGTGGCCAAATGCTTACACGAATAAATTTTATAACACTTTAAAAAAAGAAATTAACACAAGATATTGAGAAATTCAGCAGAGAGATCTTTAAAAAGAACCAAAAGAAAACTTAGAAATGAAGAACTCGGTCAAATAAAATAGTTAAAAGTCTCAATAACAGAAAAAAGGATACTAAAAGGTATGTGTTTTGAAATACCCCAGACAAAACAAGAAACCCAAAGACAACCTCTTAGACACCATTAAATGAATAAATAATTTAATTTCTAATATTTCAAAGGGAGAAGGCATAGAAAACCTCCCCCAGGGGCTAGCACTGTGGCGTAGTAAGTGCCAGCATCCCTTATGGGCACCGGTTCTAGTCCCGGTTGTTCCACTTCCAATCCAGCTCTCTGCTACGGCCTGGGAAAGCAGTAGATGGCCCAAATCCTTGTGGCCCTGCACCCACATAGGACGATCCAGAGGAATCTCCTGGCTTCAGATCGGCACAGCTCTGGCCACTGAGGCCAGTTGAGGAGTGAACCAGCAGATGCAAGACCTCTCTCTGCCTCTCTTTCTCTCTCTGTAACTCTTAAATATGAATAATAAGCTCTCTACCATGGCAATGTTATAGTCAAACTCTCAAAAGTGAAATATAAAGAGAGAATTCTAAAATCTGCAAGAGAGAAGCATTAGGTCACTTTTAAGGGAATCCCTAGTAGCTTAAAAGCACATTTTTTCAACAGAAACCTTAATGGCCAGGAAAGAAAATAATGATGTATTCTAAGTTTCACGACAGGAAAAAACAAACAAACAAACAAAAAAACAAAACTACCAATAATGAACACATTAACCAATGAAATATCTTTCATAATAGGAAAGAAGGAATAAAGATATTCTAAGACAAGTAAAAGAATTCATTACAAGACTGGCCTTACAAAAGATGCTTAAGGGATTTCTACCTATACAAGAAAAAGAATTCAAATTCTACAGAAGAGTTTTTTAAAAAATAAATGAAATCATCACTTAACAATAACTCTAAATGTAAAATGACTAAATCCCCCAATTAAAAGATAGATTGAATTTATTTAAAAAACAAGACAACAATATGGTGCTTACCAGAAACTCACTTCACCACGAAAAATACACACAAACTTGAAGAGATGAAAAAAGACATATTACGCAAACAGAAACCAAAGTGAGCAGGAAAGCTACAATTAAATCAGACAAAATGGACTTTTACACAAAAACTAAAATGGAGCTGAAAAGGTCACTATACATATATATAACAATAGACACACACATATTAAACAATGATCAAGGGATCTTTTCAACAGAAATATATGACATTAGAAAATGTATATACCTAATGCCAGAGCACCAGATTTTATAAAACAAACAAATTTACAGCTCACAACACACTAAATGGGCAAAAGCTGCAAGCATTCCTATAAAATCTGGAACCAGATAAGTAGATCTACTCTTACCACTCTTTATTCAATACAGTATTGGAAGTTTTAGCCAGAGCCATTAGGCAAGAGAAAGAAGTAAGAGGATGTCCAAATATTCCTGTTTGCAGATGAGATGATTCTCCAATATAAAGAAACCGTTAAGACTCTACACCAAGAGAACTCATTATTAGAACTCATACACAAGATTCCATAAAGCTGCAGCAAAATCAACAAGCAAAAATCATCAGTATTTTTACACAAGAATAATGAACTTGCTGAGAAAAAATATAGTCCTCAAAATAATGGCTATCAAAAATATAAAATTCCTTGGAATAAATTTAAGGGTATGTGTGAGAGAATTCTACAGTAAAAATTACAAAACACTGATGAAAGGAACTGAAGATGACATTCACCACAAAAAAATATAAATATATTCCAGGTTTACATGGATTGGTAGAATATATTTAGATGTCCATGCTACCCAAAGCAATATACTTTGAAAATATACTTGAAAGAATTCAAGCCAATCCCCCATCAAAACACCAATGACATTCTTCATAGCACTAGAAAAAACAATCATAACATTCATATGAAAGTAAAAATGACTCCAAATTGCCAAAGCATTCTTGAACAAAAAGAACAAAACTGGAAGTATAATATCAGACTCCAGACATACAGAGCTGCCGTAACAAAAACAGCATTGTACGAGCAGATGTATATACATACACATACACATATGGGCACATAAAACCAATGGAAGAGAACAGAAATGTCAGAAATGAATCCACGCGTCTGCAGACCATTGATGTTTGAAAAAGGCACCAAAAGCATGCAATAGTGCAGCACAGAATGGACTATCTCTTTAGTAACGGTGCTGGGAAAACAATACTCATAGGCAGAAGATTCAAACTTGACCCCCTACTTCTCGTGCTGTACAAAAAAAACAAACTGGATCGAAGATCCAAATGTAAGAACTGAAACTATGAAACAAAGTGGAAACACTTCAGGGGAAATACTTCAGAATTTTGGTATAGGTAGCAATTTTTTGAATAAGATCCTTAAAAGCACAGGCAATAAAAGAGAATTATGCCAAACTAAGAATCTTCTAACAATCAACAGAGTGAAGAAACAATCTACAGAATGGAATATAACATTTATAAACTATGCATCTGACAATGAATTCGTATAGAATATGTAAGGATCTCAAAACTCTCATCCAAAAACAAAAACAAACCCTAAGAATTCAATTAAACAGGCGAGAATCTGAACAGACATTTCTCAGAAGATATATAAATGGTCAACAAATATATGAAAAAAATTTCAATCTCACTACCTACCCAGGAAGTGTAACTCAATACCACAATGAGGTATCATCTCAATCTAGTCACAGTGGCTATTATCAAAAAGAGAAAAATACACATGTAACATTTAATTCCCTAGATGTCTGACAGGTATGGTTTTAGCTGCTGCATCCCACAAGCAGCATTCTGTGCTGATTCTGCTCTTGGCTTTAGGGTTTTTCTGTAATACTTTCTCCCACCATTGCTAGAAGACTTCTAATATTCTGCATGATTTTATTTTGCCCCTCCCCTTAGCATAGATAGTGTATTATTGTTTTTCTTCTTTTCCCCAGCTGCAGTGGGTTTTCTACTGAACTCTTGTGCTGCTAAAATTTGACACTCGTCCTATTTTGTTATTTGTGGAAAATAGTGCAGGCAACATTTCATGCTTTTCTGCACAGCAAAAGATACTCCCTTCTTCCAACTCTGTACCACCAAAGTAGCTTTTCATGTCTCCTGCTCTGCTCTGAGTCTTTCTTGCTGGTAACTGGTCAGGGTCCACACAAAGCAGATTTTACATATCTTCCGCTGTGTCTGCAAACCCTCAGAGTTCTGTACTTCTTGTTAGCCCACACTAGACTTTTAGCAATCCTTAGTTGAATCCTTTCTACCCATTTAAATGGCAGTCCTGCCTGCCTTCTGTGTGCACTGCATGAAAACCAGAGTTCCTATATCATCTCTCCTTGGTCTCATTTGCATGTCCTTAAAGCTAGCTAGTTTTGTGATCTCAGCTCTTTTTTTTTTTTTAAGATTTATTAATTTAATTGAAACAGAAAGAGAGATCTTGTACTCCCGGTTCACTCCCCCAAATGGCTGCAAAAACTGGGGTTTGGCCAGGTCAAAGCCAGGAGCTTCTTCCAGATCTCCCATATGTGTGGCAGAGGCCCAAGCACTTGAGCCATCTCCCACTGCTTTCCCATGCATATTAGCAGGGAGCTGGATTGGAAGTGGAACAGCTGGTACATGAACTGGTATCCATATGGATGCTGGCTATGCAGGCTGCAGCTTGGCTATCCCTCCTGTGCCATAGAGCCAGCCTCTCTCTGATGAACTTTTAAAGTTAAGGTTCTATACATAAATTCAGCCTTTTCTTATGATAGAACAACAAGCTTTCAAACTACATATCTTGAACAGAAGCCAGAATTCCTTTTATTACTATTTATAAATTTACCTTAAAAGCCTATGATTTTAAGTTATAACCAGCAAACTGGTGATAGTTCAATACCTATAAAGAGGTTCCATATATATGAGAAAGAAAATTGTATACCACAGGATTCTACTCCCCCTGGCTTCTGCTAACAGAATGAGTAGTGGACATTTAACCCAAAGTCAACCATCTTTTGCCCACTACCCTAAGAAATGGTCATACTGAAGTGTTTTCCTGAATAGGTGCTTCCCATACCAGATAGAGACTGGTGAAAACAACAAAATGCTTTTCTTTGGTTAATCTATGCACTAAAAAATAAACGATTCAAGCTAAGGACAGTGGCAAAAGACATACCCAGTAGCAGAAAAAAGTGAAGCAGCAACAAACAGGTGGAATTATGCTTAGCAAAAGTAAACACAAAAGATGGCAATGTGACCATAATGGCATTCACTGTATTAAGGTGGGGGAAAGGGACAACTGATTTTTAACAGACATGATGATTACATGCTTTTCCTTTAGGCCTGACATACCAAAGCATTTGTTTCCAGAATGACTTTTGGTTTTTTATTTAGATGTGAAAAGATTGTACCCACTATTCCTTATGGTATCCACATATACTCACACTCATCATTTGAGACAATCAAAGGTTTTCTTTGTTCCCAGTAACCTCTCAGAGTGTAGATAACAGGATTTTGCCCAAAAGGAATGCAGATCAAAAATAAAACTACAAAGTAGCTAAAATAATTAGCTTTGTTCAGGTGTGATAGCTAAAAAGCCCAATTAAAGTATACTTTTGTATGATCCTATAGAAAGAGACATCAATCATCGTGAATGGGCCATTACCAGGAAGAAATAGGAACAGGATGTTGAAAAGGTTCCTGAGTCAAGAATAAGTGCCACAAATCTGCTATTTCACCAAAAAGCCATTTATTTTGACTGTGAATATCTTACAACCTGATAGACAACAGCAAAATGGGACTGCAAATAAGAAAGAAAAGGTGGCCACTTTGGCAGAAACACAGTCAAAAAAAAAAAAAAAAAAAAAAAAAGAAGCTGTAGCCAACAGCTTATTAACAGCAGAAAGAAAAAAATAAAACATGCCCAAATAGCAAAGAAATTTTTTTAAATGGAGTAGGCCGAGGGTACTATTGTAGGGGAGAGTTCCATTTCAGTTAAATGCCTTTAAGGTTATAACTGTAGAAATACACAACATGTTTAAGATATTCAAACTTCAATAAACTTCAATAAAATGGTACTTTAAGTCAGAATTCTCTGTTTAAGATGTTGAGAAGATAATAAATTTTGGTTATGTTACAAGTGGTTGAATGAGGCTTTAAATATGTTTGGCACTTAAGTGAGAAAATTTGACAATTTATGTATTTGGGAAACCCAGTCCTTGTTCAAATAAATTTCTTAAAGCCTCTTAAATCCATAAACCTTTTGGTCAACAAAATATAATTCCATATTTCTTCTATTTTCATATTTGTAATAGAAAAGGTTATATTTACCTCTGAAGTACCAATGAGGGCTATGATTAGAGTAAAATATTCTCTGAAGAAAATGATACATGCATTTCAATTGGCCAGTTGATTATCTTCTTATTCTCTTCGTAGAATGCTTAGCAATTAATGACATCTGAAGATTAAATGTCCAAGTGAAGACTTTTAAGAAATATTTAAACTACAGCTACCACAAAATTAAAATGAAAAATATTAAAATTTTTGTTTAAGAAATGAAGTACTTGTGTTTAAATACCAGACTGAAACCTGGTCCAAATTCATATTCTGCAAGTGGAATAAATTTTTTATTTACTCTGTTCCAACTATGCATGAAAACAGAGCTGATATATTTACTATCTCATTTCATATTTTTGACCCACTTTTCAGAAAAAGGAACTCAAACTTGAGAAACTGACAGCTTTGTTAATAGGTGCCAGCTGAAATTTGAATTCAGATGTTTGCAAACCCATATTCCTATTTAGAGCACTGTGTGCTCTGCCTGAAACACATTTATAGTAACAACTAAGCACTGATTGGATTGTGTCTCTGGACAGACACTTTTTCAGGGATGATGACCCACATGCTGTAAAATAAATCTATATTCTAGTTTTACCATTCAAATTACACAAGTTGTATATTCATTTTGTGTCTAAAACTCATGTTGGAAAACAACAGAAAAGCAGTCATAAAATTCTGAGCTGTATTTTGTTTGAATACCATTAATTTAGCTACATACATCATTAATCACTTTACCTTAACAACATATTAGAAGAAATTACTGGATCTTAGCTAAGCAATGTAAAATAATAGGCAAAGGACATAAGCAGGCATCTTCAAAGGTTGAAAAACAAAAGGCCAACACATGAAAAAATGCTCAAGATCACTAGTCATCAGGGAAATGTGAATAAAAACCATAAAGAGGTTTTGCCTCACCCCAGTGACAATGGCTATCCAAAAATCAAAAACAATAAATGCTGCAGAGGACATGGGGAAAAAGATACCCTAACATAGTGTTGGGTGGGGATGTAAACTAGTACAATTATGGAAGACAGGATGGAGACTCCTCAGAAATCTGAAAACAGATCTATCATATGACCCAGCCACCATTCCACGCCTGGGAATTTACACAGAGGAAATGAAATCGGCGTAGGAAAGTTTTCTGTACCTCCATGTTTACTGCAGCTCAAGTCACATCATCTAAGATATAGAATCAACCCAGATGTCCATCAACCATTGACTAGATAAAGAAAATATGGTCTATATACACACTCTTTTTTCTACTCAGTCATTAAAAAAAACAAAACCCTATCTTTTGCAACACAATGGATGCAACTGGAGACTATCATGCTTAGAGAAACTAGTCCCAAAAAGACAAATATCATGTTTTCTCTGATTTGTAGTAGCTACTATATAGAAGATAAAAAACGTTTCATAATGAAAGAAATTGACATCTTCTGATTTTTATTTATAACACTTGTCAGTATTTCAGGATTTCAGGAATATTCCAAAGACACAGAAAATTTTTTAAAAGCTGAAATCATACTATGTATCTTTTCTCATCACAACTGAATGAAGCTGGAAATTAACAACTAAAGAATCTCTAGAAAATATGCAAACACATGGAGAATGAACAATATTCTTCTGAATGAACTGTGGGTCATATAAGAAATCAAAAGGCAAATAAAAAGTTCCTGGAAATGAATGAAGATGACAATACAACATATCAAAACCTATGGGATCGAGCAAAAGCAGTGCTAAAAGGAAAGTTTATAGCAATTAGTACCTACAGCCAAAAAATTGAAAGACATCAAATAAATGATCAATGCACATCAAGGACCCAGAAAAACAAGAAGGAAACAAACCCAAAATTAGTAGGAGGAAAGAAAAAACTAAAATTAGAGAACAAAATTGAGACCAAAAAAAATACAAAAGATTAGTAAAATGGTAACTAAATAGAACTGATACCATATTGGCCCAAGTAACCAAAAAAACAAAAGGGGAAGGGAGCACCCAAATTAATAAAAGCAGAGATGAAAATAGAGATGTTAGATAGATACCACAGAAATCAAAAAAATGTTCACAAGTTACTATAAACAGCTATTTCCCAAAAAATTGGAAAACTAGAAGAAATAGATATATTTCTGGACACAATCTACCAAAACTGGGACATGACATAGGATAAAAGTTGGAAAATAATCAAGACAGAGGTTGAATCAGTAAAAAAGACCTTCCCAACAAAGAAAAGCCTAGAACCAGATGGCTTCACTGCTGAATTTTAAGAAACATTTAAGGAAGAACTAATTTGGGGCTAGTGCTGTGGTGTAGCAAGTTAAGCTGCTGTCTGCACCGCTGTTACCCGATAGGGGTGCCGGTTTGTGTTCCAGCTGCTCCACTTCTGATCCAGTCCCCTGCTAATGCACCTTGGAAAGCAGCAGAAGATGGCCCCAGTGAATGACCACCTGTATCCATAGAGGAGACCTGGATGAAGTTCATGATGACTAGCTTTGACCTGTTAAGCCCATGCCATTGCAGCTATTTAGGTAGTGAACCAGCAGATGGAAGACCTCTCTCTCTGTCTCTCCCTCTCTCTCCATAATTCTGACTTTCAAACGCAAGGAAGGAAGCAAGGGTGAAGAGAGGAAGGAAGGAAAGAAGAGAAGGAAGAGGAAGAAAAAGAACAACAAATTCATATTCTTCTCAAACTACTCAAAACAATTGAAAGGGAGGGCATCCTCCCAAACTCATTCTATGAGGTCAGCATCAACTTAATTACAAAACCAGAAAAATTACAACAAAGAGAAGGAACTAGAGACAAATATTCCTGGTGGACATAGATAAAAATATCTTCAACAAAATACTAGCTAATTGAATCCAACAATACATCAAAAAAGATCATTCACCAGGATGAAGTGGGATTTATTTCTGATATGCAGGGATGGTTCAACATGTGCAAATCAAAAACTGTGATACATTACAACAACAAACTGAAGAATAAAAACCATGATTATCTCCGATGTAGAGAAAGTGTTTGATAATATACAACATTGTTTCATGACAAAAATTGTGGTGGAATGAGAAGGCCATGCCAAAATGGCCGCTGGCAACGGAAACTGCCTGGCAACAGGCTGTGATTAGATGGCTTCAGAAACCACATGACAACAGAGCCTGTCTGGCAACAGGCTGTGATTGGATAGCTTCAGAAACCATATGAAGCTGTGTAGGAGGACTCAGGGTGTGGTTGGGACTTGGGCTGTCACTTTGGAAGGCTCTACATTCTCAGGTCTCCCTGGCTACCTGGTGAGGGACACTGGTAGGGAATCAGCTTATACTGAGGCCTGCACAAATCCTTTGTGTGGTCCTTGTGGCAGAGTGGACAAATAATATACCTACTGGGGCTACTGCCCAGGCAGTGGTCTCCTTTGAGGAAAGAAGCACAGCTTAGTCTACAACAGACAAGAACAAACCTCCTCTCTGATGTTTAAAAAAAAAAAAAAAAAGAGGAGATTTACCATGCCAAACCTGGGTGTGTCACCTCAGACATGCCCTATACCCTGAAGAAATGAACAGAGCTCCTTGTTCCAACCCACCACATGCCTCTAAGTATTCACTGAAAGCAGACACTCCACTAATCTACAGAGGCAAAGTACAAAGATAAAAGCCGCCACAGTGAAAAAACAATGAAGAAACAAACAAGTATCTCCACAAACGCCAAATAACGCACCGCTCTCGCCATTGCTATTCAATATAGTCCTGGAAGTTTTAGCTAGAGCCCTTAGACAAGAAAAAGAAATCAAAGAGATTCAACTTGGAAATGGGGAAGTTAAACCATCCCTACTTGCAAATGACATAACTCTATATATAGGGGATCGAAAAGACTCCACCAAGAGACTATTGGAACTCCTAGAAGAGTTTGGTAAAGTAGCAGGATATAAAATCAACACAAAAACCAACAGCCTTTGTATACACAAACAATGCCATGGCTGAGAAAGAAGTTCTAAGATCAATCCCATTTACAATAGCTACAAAAAAAAATCAAATACCTTGAAATGAATTTAACCAAGGATGTCAAAGATCTCTATGATGAGAATTATAAAATATTAAAGAAATAGAAGATACAAGAAAATGGAAAAACTTTCCATGTTTATGGGTTGGAAAAACCAATATCATCAAAATGTCCATTCTTCTGAAAGCAATCTACAGATTCAATACAATACTAATCAAAATAACAAAACATTCTTCACAGATCTAGAAAAAATGATGCTGAAATTCATACAGAAACACAAGAGACCTTGAATAACTAAAGCAACCTTATACAACAAAAACAAAGCCAGAGGCATCACTTTACCAGATTGAAAGACATACTACCAGGCAGTTATAATCAAAACAGTGTAGCCTGGTACAAAAATAGATGGACAGACCAATGGAACAGAATAGAAACACCAGAAATAAGTCCAAGGATCTACAACCAACTTATATTTCACCAAAGCACTAAAACCAATCCCTGGGGCAAGGACAGTCTCTTCAACAAATGGTGCTGGGAAAACTGGATTCCATGCAGAATATGAAGCAGGAACCCTACCTTACTCGTAATACAAAAACCCATTCAAAATGGATTAAAGACCTAAATTTATGATCTGAAACCATCAAGTTATTAGAAAACATTGGGGAAACCCTGCAAGACATTGGCACAGGCAAAGAATTCTTGGAAAAGACCTAAGAGGAACAGGCAATAAAAGCCAAAATTAACAAATGAGATTACATCTTACTGAAAAGCTTCTGTACTGCAAAAGAAGCACTCAGGAAAGTAAAGAGGTAACTGACAGAATGGGAGAAATTATTTTCAAACTATCCAACTGATAAAGGATTAATAACCAAATATATAAAGAGATCAAGAAACTCCACAGCAACAAAACAACACAAACAGCATTAAGAAATGGGCAAAGCCTGACTATTCCTGTAAGCCAGAGACTTTATGTAACTCTTCAAAACAAAAAGGGTAAGTAAAGTCTTTGCCTTTGTAACATCAAGACTGCTGCACCTTGAGGCAGTCACGCTATAGCTGCCTCTTTTGATTCTCTCTGGGAACTGCTATTGGCAATAAAAATTCCTAATAAAAAGGGTTTATAATCCACATAAGGGTAGCCAATCACCACCCACTAACTGGGATTCTGCAAGATATATATATATATATATATATATATATATATATATATATATATGACAGAGTGGACAGTGAGAGAGAGAGACAGAGAGAAAGGTCTTCCTTTTGCCATTGGTTCACCCTCCAATGGCCGCATATTCTTTTCATCTTAAGGGACATTCCACTTACAATTGGTTTTGTTCAAGTTTTACTTATGCTAATTAACAAATTTATATGTTTCAGAACTTGACTTCTGGGAATAACCAACCATACAGGGACACAGACACTGGTGGTAACTGAGACTGCTCCAGCTCACAAAATGAATTTTTAGATAACAGAGACAGAGACTTCCAGATCCGAGACAGTCAGGGCCTGCATTATGCCCCTCATAAGCACGAAGCAGCTTTAGAAGATATGATAATTCTACACCCTTCAACATCACTTAAGATTAAGGGAATGGAGTCTGTGAGGGGGAAATGTTGTAGACAGACATGTAGGATAAAATTGAACAGGTTTGTGAGCTGGAAGACCATGCCTTCACCATGCCCCTGTGTGACCTCATTTTCCTACCTGATCACATAACTGTGTGCTCACTGGCCAATCAGGCTAATTAACCACTCCCCTTTGGAAGTGGATTAAAGGCCTTGGACATGGTGGGCCCAGCCCCCTTTTTTTTTTTTGCCAATTGCCATTACGCACCCTTGCTGCCCCTGTGCCTCCAGGGCATGTGCCCTTCAGGCTATCTGCTCCATGCTTTCTAGCCTGCATGCTCCTCCACATGGCTGGCTCCTAGTACTCGGTATGAATCCAGATTTCCCTCTCTTTTAGATAGGGCCCTCACTCTCCTATGCATTTCTCACTGAATAAAAAGCTTAAAAACTTAAAAAAAAGTGCAAAGGACTTACACAGATATTTTTCATAAGAGGAAATCCAAGTGGCCAACTGACACACGAAAAAGTGTTTGGGATCACTAGCCATCAGAAAATGTAGTGCTGGCATCCCATATGGGTACTAGTTCAAGTCCCAGTTGCCCCTCTTCTGATCTAGCTCTCTGCTATTGCCTGGGAAATCAGTAAGAAGATGGCCCAAGATGTTGGGCCACTGCACCCGCATGGGAGACCTGGAAGAAGCTCCTGGCTCCTGGTTCCTGATCAGCACAGCTCTGGCCATTGCAACCACTTGGGGAGTGAACCAGTGGATGGAAGACCTCTCTCGCTCTCTCTGCCTTTCTTTCTCTCTCTGTGTAACTCTTTCAAATAAATAAATAAATCAAAAAAAATTAAATGTTGACTATCTGAAGTTACAGCTGTTGCAGACCATGGTATTACACTCATTTATTTTTTTACCCCTGAATTTTTAATAAATTTAATGGTACTTTTTGGCATTTTATTTGTAAACTAATACTCTACTAATGATAAAAAAAAAACCCTCTTGCCCTCTCGACTCTGTATAGTACTTGCTCTGACATCAAATTTCAAAGTATGTATCTGTGAGACAATACCCTTCTGAAGGAGACTTGAGCCATACTTTCTGCTTTATCGTGACCAGATCAAAATAGACAACCATGAAACTCATTAAGACCTGGCTCTATTTCAGGCATGGAAAGCCAAGACACTGTGGCAAAAAATGTCCTACATCAAGGACCTTGGTAGGTGAGACCACAGAGGAAAAAAATGGTCACCAAAGAAGGAGGTACTTTTAAACTCTGAAGGGAGGAGAAAACTTCTACTTTGCTTATGGCCTTGTCTAAATACTGATGGAGTCTGTGGATTCAAAAGGCTTCCATAGCCTAAGCAGCTCATGTCAAGAGCCTTGGGTGATCACTGATGTCACACATGAGTGTTAATTGTTAGATTAACAACAGGAGTCACTGTGTACTAACTTTCCATGCAGGAACTCTGTTCTCAAAGAGTTGCATTGTGAGAGTTAACAGTAAAACTTTTTCTCAAAGATTTATTTCGTTTTAGTGTATTAAGTGGAAGATATTCTTATGTCTCATAAGTTTTAGTTATGCCAAAGTGTCCAAGTCCATTGCTTGTTTTCTTAGGTACTTCCTTAATGATAAAATTCATTCACAAGGACTTTTTTCGTATTAAGTGGAGGATATTCTTATGTCCCATGAGTTATAGTTATGACTAAGTGCTTGCAAAAGATGTATCATTCTTGGCTGTTTCTTTAAAGTTAATTAAATTTCTAAAAAAAGTGAAATTAACTTTGAGATGCAATGGCTTTGAACGGTCCTTGTCTTGACTGTTGAGGAACAGTTTTGTGTGTGTGTGTTTGTGTGTGTGCAAATTTTTGAACTCTACTTAGTATAGAGTGGATCTTCTGTGTATAAAGTTAATTGAAAATGGATCTTAGTGGAGAATGGGAATGAGAATGGGAGGGGGGGAGAAAGAGAAGTGGGAGTATGTGTGGGAAGTTGGGTATGGTGGGAAGAATCACCATATTCCTAAAGTTGTACTTATGAAATGCATGAAGTTTGTATTCCTTAAATAAAAGGTTTCTTTGGGGAAAGGGAAAAAAACAAACAAACAAACAAACAAACAAACAAAAAAGACCTGGCTCTGGTATACTTTGCAGGAGGCAAAGTGAGAAACAACTATGCAGGATCTAGAAAAGGAAGAAGTGCCAAAACCAAAAAGAAAACAAATAAAAACATCTCTGATTCAATTTCTAAACTAAAATTTGAAAAAAAAAATGAACTTCTTAAAATTAAAAACAGGAATTCACATCAGATGAAGCTCAGTTTAAATACCTAATACATGCCTTAAAATAAACATGGATACTCCCCTCCAATAAATGAAGGCATTGATCCATTAAAAGTTGAACAAGAAATGATGAAGCTACAGAAGGAATGAACCAAATATATATATATATATATAAAATAGAAAAGAAATATAAACTTGCTGGTTTTGATGATACTTCTGTAAATGGCTAAGATGCTTAAAATCAGAAATGACTTCTTGGGGCCAGAGTTGTGACTTAGTGGGTTAAGCTGCCACTTGTAACACACTGGTATCCCACAACAGAGTGACTGTTCAAGTCTTGGCTGCTCTACTTCTGATCCAGCTTCCTGCTAATATGCCTGGGAAAGCAGTGGATGATGGCCCAAGTAACAGAGTCTTTGCCACCATGTGGGAAACAGGAGTTCCTGCTTTAGGCCTTGCCCAATCCTAGCTATGGCAGTCATTTGGGGAATGAATCAGTAGATGGAAGATATCTTTTTCTCATAAATCTTAATTAAAAAAGACTTCCTGAAAAGATCACATCCAAGGCATTATCAGGAAAGCAGAATCTACAGATGAATGCATGAGATGACTGTGAAGGAGCACAGTAAGATTTTACCCCAAAATGTGGCACCTGGCTTGCTGACTATTTTAAAATAAGTCTTTCAAAGTCAGCAGATGTGTGTAAGAAGATTTTAGTCTAATATATCCTTAAGATGACACCTGTATAAGAGAACACAACTGCCTTCCTCCTCTACCTCCACTCCCTTTGAAATCTTATGGCAGAGAATACTACTGAATAAGGTAACCACACTTGGGTAGACTTTGTTCCAGCTTTATCTTAAAAAAAGGTCTGTCTCTTGGACTCATTTCAATGCTAAATAGAATCACTATACAGCAAATTTCTGTCTCTGGGACCATTCATTCTCCTAGTAATTGTATAAGACTCCTCAAAATTGTCTACATTTCCCTTCTCCTCATTCTCCACAGAAAAGGAATATATTAACTTCTGAATCATGTTGGGCTAGTGGGTAATTACACTTTATGATTCCCTCTGTGCATGCAATAAATGTATGTATCTTTTCTATTTGTTTACTTTCAGTTCATTCCAGGTATCTTTAGAGCACAGAAGAAATTTCACTGGGGTAGACTATAAGATATCAAAAAGTATTAGAAATTGAAAGAGTATTAGAAATATCAAATAGTATTAGTATTGTTCGAAGGATCTATAAAGATCAAGTGAAGGTTATGTTTTACTAAACAAAGGACTAATTAAAGAATAAGACTTAACTCATCCTTCATCTTGGGTCTAAATTGAAATTAAAAATAGAAAAGGTTTATCTCCAAGATATTTGGACCCAGACCTAGCAGTTGTGGCCATTTGAAGAAGGAACGAGCAGATTGAAGATTTCTCTGTCTCTCCCTCTCTCTTTGTAACTCTGCCTTTCAAATAAATAAATAAATATTTTTTAAATAACTATCTACAATGTTTTGAAGAGAATAACAACAGAATAAGCAGCAACAGCTTGGACTGAAATAGAACAAATGAAAAGAGGTCTTCACGCCTTCCTAAATTTCTACAAGTTATAGAAGCTGGCTGTATAGTTTGCTAGAGCTCATTATTTGGCAACACCACAAGCTAAAGGATGCCTTGTAGTCACTAACATTTTCACACATATATTTACTCTATATTAGTTATCATTATAGTATAAGTGGTGACAACAAATTGCTATAATAATTTGTAAAGCACTTTTTTTTTTTTGACAGGCAGAGTGGACAGTGAGAGAGAGAAAGGTCTTCCTTTTCCGTTGGTTCACCCCCTCAATGGCCGCTGCAGCCAGCGTGCTGCGGCCGGCACACTGGGCTGATCCGAAGCCAGAAGCCAGGTGCTTCTCCTGGTCTCCCAAGTGGGTGCAGGGCCCAAGCACTTGGGCCATCCTCTACTGCCTTCCCAGGCCACAGCAGAGAGCTGGCCTGGAAGAGGAGCAACCCAACCGGGACAGAATCCAGCTCCCCGACCAGGACTAGAACCCCCGGGTGCCGGTGCCGCAGGTGGAGGGTTAGCCTATTGAACCGCAGCACCGGCCTGTAAAGCACTTTTATACAAAGTCAAAAATCCAAGATAAGGATGAAAAGTACACATATGGGATAATTTTAATGGTGATATTTATGATTAGGTAATGATTAAGCAACATGTGGTATAGTTATAGTTGGGAAATACATGTAGTATTTAAATACATGGACTCAAAAGTAAAATGCTTAGGGCAATATTAATTTTAAAAACAGCAGGTTACAAATTGAATCTACTATGATTACAGGCATAAAAAGGTTACACGAGGACTACCAGGTAAAAGTTTTTAAAATGTCAGTTTAACACTGGCACTTCCAAAGTAGAAAAATGGAAAATATATGCTAAAATGAATAAATTATATATTTGGATATCCACAAAGAAAAATTTTGAACAGTTACAATGAATGAAACAGCAATACAAGCCAATGTTGTTTTGTTTCATATATACAAAAGCAGAGGAAAAGCAGTCAGGAAAGAATACCCAAGAATGTGGTTCCATTTATTGTCGCTCCCCCATTCGCAGAGGAACGACACTAGACCCCGCGCTGTTCTTTTGTCTGCTCGGCCCTTCCCTGGTTAGCTCCTTCCCTGGTTAGCTGCCGTTCCCTTACTTGCGGAGGAACCACGCAGTCCCGGGTTAGCTGCTGGCCCCTCCACCTCTGTGGAGGGGCGGCACCCCCCCCCCCCCCCGCCGCTTTCCCCGCTTCCGCTCTCGGGGGCTGCTCAGATGTTCCTCAGGTGTTCCCTCAGATGTTCCTGGTGCATGTTGTCTCTCTCCTCCTCTATAGTCCTCTTCCACCAATCCCAACTCTGCTACCCACATGCCGAGCACGCTGCTCTCCTCCAATCAGGAGCAGGATCAGCTCCTGCAGCTTATCAGTCAAACTGATGAGGCAGCTGTGTAGAAGTTGTTTGGTCTCTCTCTCAGCGCCATATTGTGGGAGATCGGATGCATAGAATAAGCCTTAATTCCAATAACTTAGTCTAGTCTCAGTTGCTCCCCACAATTTATAGAGGTCAAGGATGTGAAAATAATCTATTATTAAGACGTGATAGGCGCTGGGCTGTGGCCCAGTGGGTTAAAGCCCTGGCCTGAAGTGCTGGCATCCCATTTGGGTGCCATTTCTAGTCTCTGCTCCTGTTCCAATCCAGCTCTCTGCTACGGCCTGGGAAAGCAGTAGAAGATGGCCCAAGATCTGGAGGAAGCTCCAGGCTCCTGGCTTCAGATTGGCACAGCTCTGGCCATTGCGGCCATCTGGGGAGTGAACCAGTGGATGGAAGACCTCTCTCTGTCTCTACCTCTCTCTGTAACTCTTTCAAATAAATAAAATGAGAACATTTTACTTCAAGTAGAACAGGAAAAGTATTTGTTGCCAATAATAAAATTAGAGCTTCTGAGCAAAATTTGGGGTTTAGGAAATCTTACTATGTTCATTACTATGAGGAGACTTCTTAACAATCTTTATATACTTTTCTATTCATACCAGTAGTATGTTAATAAATGCTTGTGTTTGTGAATGTGTGCTTTTACTGAATACCGAATGAATCAATATGAATATTGAAGGAACTTTACTGAATACTGAAATATCAAATGATATTAGAAAAATCTGCTCAATGCAGAGAACCAGTATTTCCAAATGGTCTGCATGGAAAAACATCCATTCCAAGTGCCCGAAAACCCAAGAGATTTTTTTTAACAACTACGTTATTATTTATTTCTATGATAGAGAAAGAGACCAGCAGATAGCCAGCAACAGAGTTCCCATCTGCTAGCTCGCTTCCTAAATGTGCACAACAACCAAAACTGGGCCACGCAGGAACCCAGAGTCAGGAACTCAACCCTGGTCTCCCACATGGGTGGCAGGGGTTCAATTACTTGAGTCATCACGGCTGCCTTCCAGGGTCTGCACTCAGCAGGAAGCTGTAGTCAGGAGCCGAGGGACAGAGCTGGGCGTCAAACCCAAGTACTCCAATGTGAGATGCAGGCTCCTTAACCACTAAGCCAAATGCCCACCCTAGCAATAGATTTTAAAGTAACAGAAAAAGAAAAGTTCACCAACACAGTCACAGTGTCAACACTGTAACCAATCTATACAAATTTAACACTTACTGAATTTTGACATAATATCAAAGAAAAGACCTTGCATACGAAAATATTAATCATATATACTCCTCTCTCCTTTCCAATTATATATCTGTATGAAACTGAATCTTATACTTCACATTTCAATACCCTGAATGCAGAAGCATATTCTATTATTATAATCATTAAAGAGATCAGCAAAAATGTAAAAAATACTATTCTTTTTTGCTCTAGAAAATTCCCTTATTTTCATTAGAAAATGGAATTTCTGTTAACTTATTTTTAAGTTTAACAGATACTTATTTTTAAGTATTTTGAAAAGTTCCTAGTTTAATTTCTAATAAATTTTGATACATATAATCCAAAGATGAAAATTAAGTATTACAAAGGGCTTAAGAATGTAAAATGTCCTAAGACCACAAGTCTGAAAACCATTTGTTTACTTTCTAAATGTTATTTTCCTATTTGTAACCTCTGATCCTATCTTTAAATCTTGCTGAGAATTAGCATATACAGTACACATTTTTTCTGCTTCCTTTCATGACATTAAATTAAGAAAATTTTACTATCTGAAACATCTCTGCTTTCTGTCTTGAGGAGTCTATTTAAGAGTAGAAAATACTGCTTTTAGATTTCAATCTTATGTTTTAAGCAATATTTGATGTATTATACTCTCTTACCTAAGAAATTCACAGTAACATAATTTTTAAAAACATCCTATCATCATTTGTTCACTTGAGTCATTTGATCACTACACATCAGTGTTGTCCAACATAAGCAAAATGGGAACCACATACAAAATTTTATATTTCCTAGTAGCCATACTAAAAAAGAAGCGGGGAAAATAGTTTCATAATATATTTAACCATATTCCAATATTATCATTTCAAGACAAAAAATTTATTAATATTACAAAATAATATTTTGTGCTAGGCTTTTAAAACCTGATTAGGTATTTTACACTTATAGCATATCTCAATTCAGGACTGTATAACCACATTTCAATTGCTCCATAGCCACCATCTGGCCAGTGGCTAATACTTTGAACAGCACAGCTCTAGAAGGAAGCAAACATAATTCATCTGAATTCCAGCTGAATTCTAGTTTTAGTTTCACCTTAGAGAGCATAGCTTTTCTACTTTTCTTCTTTAGCTCTAATATTTAGCATTTATTTTTTGTTTTGCTGTTTCAAACAAGTTTATTTATTTAACTTTTTATTTTCCAAATGGCAAATCTTAGCCCTGCATCCGTTTATTTCAGGAAAATTTATATATTGGAAATCTGTCATTTAAAATACAGAGTTCTGACCTTTCTGTTACGGTATTTTTTTTTCTAAAACTATAAAGACATCTACTGACCTTTCCATGTAATGTAACTTCAAATTGTCCAAAATCAAGGCAAATAAAATCAAGAAAGAACTCAAAGTAAACATCGCAGGAGATATAGATTACAAATCGTTTGTAAAGAACTTTGGTTTGGCCTGATTCCAAAACAGACATAACACCAAAATATCCAAGTTATAGCCTCCTTCAGTCTTTTCCTTCAATGAAAAGCCACTGGTAGGTATTCTCTTAGGAACACCAAAAAACCATTCTGAACAAGCTGAATTTGAGCAGGCAGACCTTGAATTTTATATGGTATACTAAAATGCACTTTCTTCTTAGCGCTATTCCATCTGCATTTATTCTGCTTATACACAAACAATAATGTTTACGTATTTTACTTCCTCATTGTTTGTCTATATTTAAAAGAATGGCTAATAACAAAAAACGCAAAAGGAAACTTTAGTTTCAAATTCAACCCAAGAGGAAAAAGATAAAAATGCTTAGTTTTTTTGTTTGTTTTTTTTTTTGTGTGTGTGTGTGTTTTTTTAAAGGAGTAGCTGGGACTAGAACTGGCGCCCATATGGGGCCACAGTGCTGGTCCCTAATAATTTTCTTTTTATTTGACAGGTAGAGTTACAGACAGCGAGAGAGAGACAGAGTGAAAGGTCTTCCTTTCATTGGTTCACTCCCCAAATGGCCGCTACGGCCAGCGCTGCGACAATCTGAAGCCAGAAGCCAGGTGCTTCTCCCTGGTCTCCCTTGTGGGTGCAGGGGCCCAAGCACTTAGGCCATCCTCCACTGCCCTCCTGGGCCACAGCAGAAAGCTGGACTGGAAGAGGAGCAACCGGGACTAGAACCCGGTGCTGCAGGTGGAGGATTAACCAAGTGAGCCTAATGGTATGTTAACTGGACTTAAACCAGTAAACATGTACAAAGGCCATCTCACTAGTCAAAGTGATCAGTTTCAGTTCACAATTGATCATACTGATAGGTCTAAGAGTCAAAAGGATCACATAAACAAGACTAGTGTCTGCTAATACTAACTGGCAGAATCAAAAAGGAGAAGGATCCAACATAGGAAGCAGCATACAACAGCAGACTCATAGAATGGCAGATGTCCTAAACAGCACTCTGGCCTCAGAATCAGCCCTAAGGCATTCAGATCTGGCTGAAGAGCTCATGAGAGTATTTTAGGCATGGAAATCCAAAACACTCTGGCAAAAACAAACAAACAAACAAACAAACAAAAAAAACAAACACCACCCACAAACAACTAAATGAAAGATCTCTGTGAGTGAGAGCCCAGTAGAAAGAACGGGCCATCAGAGAAGGAGGTAGGTTTCTCTGAAAGGAGGAAAGAACTTCTACTTTGACTATGGCCTTGTCTAAATAAGATCAGAGTTGGTGAACTCAAAAGGCTTCCATAGCCTTGGCCACTCATGACAAGAGCCTAGGGTGATTACAGACATCATAAACAAGAGTATCAATTGTTAAGTCAACAACAGGAGTCACTGTGCACTCACTCCCCATGTAGGATCTCTGTCCGGAATGTGTTGTCCAATGTGAATTAATACTATAACTAGTACTCAAACAGTACTTTACACTTTGTGTTTCTGTGTGGGTGTAAACTGTTGAAATCTTTACTTAATTTATGCTAAATTGATCTTCTGTATATAAAGATAATTGAAAATGAAAAAAAAACCAGTAAACAATGAAGTGTAATTAAAAACATAAAACATATGTATTAAATGCTAGTAATGTCTAATTGAATACTGTTTCTTAAAGCTAGGATGCAATGAGGGACTATACATCTATCTACATTATTTAGGAAAACATTTTATTCAGAAGTATACTGACTACAATAGCTTGGGATCTCCAAATTGCAATTTATAGATCCTCAGGTTTAGGGAGCATCATGGTAGAACATACTAAAAGCCTTCAGTACTAGTTTCTAATATTGGCTTCTTCATCCTATATAAACATCATCTATTTCAAGTTGGTCTAATACATCTATAAAATTATGATGAAATACAGTTAATTCTGCATATCTACAGTTTCTTCAAAGGTAGAAGGACTGTCCCTCGTATTATGTATTTTATCACTTCCCTACTCTTGATGATGATACTGAGAAAAACCACTATTTTGACATTCTATACTTCCATGAATCCCTGAGGATTGAACTGACATCTGATTGGTAAACACAAGAAGAAAAAACCGGGTAGATTCTGCTCAGTTCTATTTATTTTTATTCTTTCCCGTAATGAGCTAGAGGCCTAACGCAATAAGAAGTTTCCAATGCTGCTCCAAAGGAGGCCAGATGTGGCTTAGCATTTTCTCTGATAATGATTAAATATGCTAAATTCCATGGTTTAGTGAGTACATTCATGAGGCTTGTAATAATTTGTTAATGCTAAAATTTTATTTTGTTCCTGTCACTCCTTGGTTCTAATCAATGTACTCAAACACAGAGATCATTACTGGGTATCTGATCTAGTTATTTACTAATTATCAGTAGTAAAACAGACCTGAAATTTTCAGAGAAGTTATTTTCATTTTTTAATTTTTAAAAAAGATTTATTTATTTTGAAAGGCAGAGTTACACAGAGAGAGAAGAGAGAGCTATCTTCTATCTGCTGGTTTACTCCCCAGATGGTGGTAACAATCAGCAATGGGCCATGATTAAGCCAGGAGCCAGGAGCCAGGAGCTCTAGCCAGGTCTCCCACATGAGTGGCAGGGGCCCAAATACTTGGGCCACCTTCCACTGCTTTTCCCAGGCCATTAGCAGGGAGCTGGATTGCAACTGGAGCCCATTTGGGATGCCAGAGTTGCAGGTGACGCCACAACACCAGACCCCAAATAAGTTATTTTTAAGTAGTAACATTTTATGATACCTAAGATCAGTACCTTCCCCATAAAAGGGCAGGAAACAGTTCTGGCAGTTACAACTCCTAGGACCATAACTTTAGGAAGACAGGCCAGATCCTTCATTACAGGAAAAAATAATTTTCAGTTAGATTCAAAAGGCTTCTATCAATCACATTTACAGGGCCAGTGCTGTGGCGCCGGTTAAGCAGCTGCTTGTACTGCCAGTTGAGTCCTGGTTATTTCACTTCTGATCCAGTTTTCTGCTAATTCAACTGGGAAGGCAAGAGAAGATGGATCAAGTTACTTGAGCCCCTGCCACCCACATGAAGACTAAGATGAAGAACCTGGGCCCCGGCTTCAGCCTGACCTAGACCTGGTTGTTGGGGACATTTGGGGAGTGAACTAGCATATGGGACTGTGCTTTCACTCAACTCTCAAGTAGCAGATGGAAGTGTGCATGGTCCCACTCTCTGCCTTTCAATTAACTCACTATGGAATTACATCAGAACAACATTTAGGAAGCAAAACTTCTGGAAAAGATAAACAGCTTTGACTTATCTGGGCTTGGGATTAATATAGATTGGATATGACAATCTGACTGACAACAGTGTTCACTCTTCAATTACAAGAGTGATTGAGCTAGAAGGGGAGACAGAGGTATAGACAAATTTCTTGAGATCCAACATGGACCTAAAACAGTAATTTATTTATGATGAGTCTAAAGCTTATTAAGCAACTACAATGAATCAGAACCATTGAGAGTATTCGAAACATTGTGATAAACAAGGTAACATCCAGGTGCCTTTTAGAACTTCTGGGTCTCACAGGGTGGTGGGAGGAGAAGTGCTGAAGTACAATTATAAAGCAAGTACTTTATTTTGATACAGCTTCTATGTCAATTTTGCCTAGCCACTGCTCTTATGCAATTTCACCCAATTTACCTACATAAATATAACCTAGAAATAATTTCTATAACTCCATTGAGTACTATCAGACTCAGCCATCAAATAAAGCTGTTAAGTACCAAAAAAAGACTAGGAAAGGACAATCGCTGAGAGGAACACTTACACTCAGAGACTTTCTTTTAACCACTAAGATGTTGTGCTGGAGTTTAGATCTGGTAAATCAAAGACTCATGACCCTTATAATTTTGCTTCCATGAACTCTGTTAGAATACACTCTCCCTCAAATCTCTGTAAGACAAAGATATTCTAGGCCAAATCTGACAGAAATGAATATTTACTAATGATTAAGGATTCCCCTAAGCAAGAATACATAATAAAGTACTAAATTTTAATAATCTCCATTTACAAAATGGAAAACCAAATCCTGGAATCCTGGGACAGCATGAAACCATACTAGGAAATATTCTTCAGGATCTTGATGCACACCGAAGGGGAAAAAAAATAAAATAAAAAAAAATAAAAAATAAACAAAAAAAAACCAGATGAATTAAGGGGTTGAAACAAAATTCCAAAATGGAACAAAAGTGGAAAAAACTAAATCACCAGATAAAGTGTTTTCCAAATTTAAAAGTCATGCAAATCCCTAAGAAACACTAAGAAAAATAAATGAAAAAATCTTCAAGAGAAGTTAGTATATGAAACAGCCAAAAGTAAAAAACAAAAAACTACACATTTTTAAAACAAGAGCTTAATATCTCACATACCAATGGTGATAAATATCAAATGAAAAACTGAAGGTACAGGTAAAGATGTAGCGAAAGAGAGAACTATAAACATTACCAATGAGAATATAAAGTAGAAATTAATTTGTCTGAAGACATCTGTAACTGTTAAATAAATATCCCTGAATATAGAAAAGGCTTCATATAACAAAGGAATTTTTAAAATAGTAACATCGTAATAATGTAGTTAAAAAGCCATTAAGAATATTATACTATGTAGAAAAAAACAATTGACATACACATATAACAACATCATAGTGTAATCTAACCACTAAACAAGGATCAAAATAGCACGACAGAACGGTTGATGTCATAGCGTTCAGAAAAAAAAGGAGGAAAAGTTCTTGTAAATCACACAGTCAACACTATATATAAAACAACCTGTAGAGAATAAGTGTCAACTGAAAGATTATCAGTACCCAAAACAAACACTGTTTTATGGCGGTATGGAAAAATGTTAATTTACAGACTGATCAGATAGCCAATAAAGCAACCTACACAGAACATGTTTTTGATTATTCACTTATCGTCTGAGTAAATTCTACTTATTTATAAAATCATAGAAATACTTTTTATAAAGGACTTACCACATGAGTAGTTTTTAATGTATTGCCATCAAATCTGCATAAACTGGAACTCTCTTCAAAGAAAATATCGCATTCTTCTAACTCTTGAGCATTACAAGGAGGTTTTTCTTTATCTGGATTTGGATTCTTAGACCAGAAAATAAAATAAAATAAATAATAATATAGCAAATAATTAAAAATTAATATGACCCACAAAAACATAATCAACAAGAATAGGCACAGACACAGTATGGACTGAGCAGAAAAAGACATCAAAAGAAGTATAAGCACAATCTGAAAAACATAAAGGAAAACTGAAAATGCTGACAGAAGCAGATGAATATTATAAAAACAAGAAACAAACTTAACTCCTAGATATGAAAATATAGTATCTGAAATGGGAAACAAACAGATGGTATTGACAACAATCATGGCAGAAGGTCTAATTAAGGGGCCTGCACTGTGGCACTGTGGCTAAAGCCTCTGCCTATGAGACCAGCATCCCATATGGGCACTGGTTCGAGTCTCAACTGCTCTGCTTCCTATCCAGCTCCCTGCTAGTGCATATGGGAAAGCAGCAAAGGACAATCGAAGTGCTTGGACCACCGCACCATGAGGGAGTCCCAAAAGAAACTCCTGGCTCCTGGATTTGGCCTGGCCCAACCCTGGGCCATTGTAGCCATTTGCAGTGAATGGAGACCTCCCTCTCTCTCTGTAACTCTGCCTTTCAAATAAATAAAATAATTTTTAACAGGCCAATTAAAATTGAAACACATAAGAGGAATTCAAAATGTTCATGGAAAATTGAATTAAAAAATAAGCAATATAAACTTTCTGAACATAAGATTCATCAAGTTCAATACCAGTCATTTATTCCTTCTTTAAAGAAGTGAGGGTTCTGAAAAAGTAACGACAGAAGCCTATTTTACACTATTAACTGAAGAAATATCCGTGCCCTTTAAAGATTTTTGTTTTTGTCCCCAAAGAAACCGTTTATTTAATGAGTAAACTTTCATAAGCACAATTCAGGGATACAGTGATTCTTCCCATCAAACCCACCCTCCCACCCTACCACATTCTCCCTCTCAAATTCCCAGTCCAATTCTTTGTTAAGAAAACAAACAAACAAACAAAAAACTATTCCTCAACAGTCAAGACAATGGTTGTTCAAGTCATTGCTTCTCAAAGTGCCAATTTCACTTCTACAGATTTCATTTTAGGTGCTCTATTAGTTATCAAGGATCAGGGAGAACATATACTATTTATCCCCTTGTAACTGATTGTCTTATTTCACTAAGTATGATGTGTTCCACATTCATCCATTTTGTTGCAATTCACTAGGTTTGATTTTTTTTTTACCATTGTGTAGTATTCCATAGAGTACATATCCCATAATTCCTTTATGCAGTCATCAGCTGATGGACATTTAGGTTGATTCCATGTCTTAGCTAATGTGAATTGAGCTGCAATAAACATGGAGGTGCAGATAACTCTTTTATTTCCTGACTTCACTTCCCTTGGGTAAATTCCCAGGAGCGGGATGGCTGGGTCATATGGCAGGCCTATATTTAGATTTCTGAGATATCTCCAAACTGATTTCCGCAGTGGGCTTAACAGTTTACATTCCCACCGACAGTGGGTTAGCGTCCCTTTCCCCCCACATCCTCGCCAGCATCTGCTGTTGGTAGATTTCTGTATGTGAGCCATTCTAACTGGGGTGAGGTGAAACCTCATTGTGGTTCTGATTTGCATTTCCCTGATGGCTAGTGATCCTGAGCATTTTTTCATGTATCTGTTGGAATTTGGATTTCCTCTTCTGAAATATGTCTGTTTATGTCCTTGACACATTTCTTAACTGTGTTGCTTGTTTTGTTGTTGGAGTTTCTTGATCTCTATATATTGTTTATTAATCTTTTTTCAGTTGCATAGTTTGCAAATAATTTCTCCCAGTGGATGGAAGACCTCTCCCTCTCTCTCTGCCTCTATGTAACTCTGACTTTCAAACAAATAAATGAATCTTAAAAAAATAAAGAGTCAGGCAGAAACAAATGAGGATAATGTGGACTCTCAATGATTTTGATTGAAACTACTGCAAAATTATCTGTGTTTCATGAGAGGAATGAGCAGAAACACTGTCATGGTGGAGATGGGTTCTCTGCTGAAGGTTTTCTTGGTGTTTTTTCTGCTAAAGCTTTGGCTAACTTTCACGGCATAAGCAGTGTTATCATTCGTTGGCACTTCTGAAAGTCACCAAATAAAATGCCTTGAACATCCCAAAGAACTGTTGTCATAACCTTTGTTCCTGACTGGTCTGTTTTTGTTTTGACTGGACCACTTCCACCTCTTAGTAAAGTTGCTTTGATCATGCTTTATCTTTAGGATCTTACTGGTAAAGCTATGTTTCATCTCTTGTTTGAAGACTTTGAAGAAATATATCAGGATCATGTCTCCATTTCTTTAAAATTCCACTGAAAACTCTGCTCTTGTCTATAGCTGATTTGGGTGCAAAACTTTTGGCAATCATCAAGTAAGAAAGTCTGATCAGGCCAGCGCCGCTGCTCAATAGGCTAATCCTCCACCTAGCAGCGCCAGCACACCGGGTTCTAGTCCCAGTCGGGGCGCCGGATTCTGTCCTGGTTGCCCCTCTTCCAGGCCAGCTCTCTGCTGTGGCCTGGGAGTGCAGTGGAGGATGGCCCAAGTGCTTGGGCCCTACACCTCATGGGAGACTAGGAGAAGCACCTGGCTCCTGCCTTCAGATCAGCGCGGTGCGCCGGCCGCAGTGTACTGGCAGCAGCTGCCATTGTGGGGTGAACCAACGGCAAAAAGGAAGACCTTTCTCTCTGTCTCTCTCACTATCCACTCTGCCTGTCAAAAAAAAAAAAAAAGTCTGATCAACTTTCAATTTTTCAATCAGAATTGTGTATGCTGAACCAATTAAGATGTATGAGGTGCTGATCTAAACTACTGATAATCATCGGTCCTTCCCAATTCGGGCATGAACAAGATCAATTTTTTCTGCACAAATTGATGTGGATGGTCTGCTGGTATGGGCTTCATCTTCACTGTCTCTTCCCTTATTAAAATGAGTTACCCATTGCAAGCAGTTGACTTCTTAAAACATTGTTCACCTAAATTTTTCATAAAGCACCAATGACTTCACTATTTTGCTCCCCAATTTTTTTTTTTTTTTTTTGGACAGGTAGAGTTAGACAGTGACAGAGAGAGAGAGAGAGAAAGGTCTTCCTTCCGTTGGTTCACCCCCCAAAGGGCCACCACGGCCGGCATACTGCGCCAATCCGAAGCCATGAATCAGGTGCCTCTTTCTGGTCTCCCATGCAGGCGCAGGGCCCAAGCACCTGGGCCAACCTCCACTGCCTTCCCAGGCCACAGCAAAGAGCTAGACTGGAAGAGGAGCAACCGGGACTAGAACTTGGTGCCCATATGGGATGCCAGCGCTGCAGGCAGAGGATTAGCCAAGTGAGCCATGGTGCCGGCCTTGCTCCCAAATTTTACCATAAATTTGATATAGGTTCCTTCTTTAAGTTTAACAGAATTTATGTTTTGGCTCTTTTCAAACCTTCTTAGTGCCTCAAACTAAACACTATTCAGACATGCTATAACAAGCTAACGTTGAATTTATTTGTTGCAAATAAATTTTGAAATCTAGGGGCCGGCGCTGTGGCGCAGCAGGTTAACACCCTGGCCTGAAGTGCCGGCATCCTATATGGGTGACAGTTGGAGTTCTGGCTGCTCCACTTCGAATCTAGCTCTCTGCTATGGCTTGGGAAAGCAGTAGAAAATGGCCCAAGTTCTTGGGCCCCTGCATCTGCGTTGGAGACCTGGAGAAGCTCCTGGCTCCTGATCGGTGCAGCTTTGGCCGTTGCGGCCAACTGGGGAGTGAACCAATGGATGGAAGACCTCTCTCCCTTCCTCCCTCCCTCCCTCTCTCTCTCAGTCTAACATGTAATAAATTAAAAGAGGGCAGGAAGAATGGAAAAGTACTGTGAACAAATAATGGACACAACTTTTTCAAATTTGATTAAAGCTATAATCATACAGATTCAAGAAGGGAAAAGAATCCCCAGGATAACTTTTTTTTTTAATAAACAAAATCTCAGCAAGTCACATTACAATGGAACTGCTTAGTACTAATAAGGAGAAAATCCTAAAAGCTGTTGGAGGAAGAAAAAAACACTGTAGAGAGGTGAGTATAAAGATTTGAAAAACACCAAACTGCCTTCAGTTTCAGATGACAAGATTCTATGTTTATTTTTTCAAACACATCACTGGTGTTCAATCATAAACAACTTTCTCATAAATATCAATATTCCTTTGAAACCATCCAATTTAAAATGTAGTTAGCAGCAACGATCTACAACCTCAAACTAAGCCTCCACTCTGATCACTTATATTATCCCCAAAGGCTTTCACAATCAATATGTGCTGAAAGAATCAGCATAGGGTAATGCAGCCTGCAGAGTGTGCTGGGCTACAAAGTCAAAGTTTTATAATCCAAAATATGAACTCGAGGGACTTCTGAAATTAATCACTCCAGGCAAATATGAAACTTTCTTTATTTTGGCCATGTTTCTTTTTTGACAGAAACATTCATTTTCAATCTTCTTTCTTTTCTACCTTGGGAAACAACTAACACTATAGTATAAATGATTTCTTACACAATCTTTCTCATCACTACAATTCAAGAAGGCAGTAAGTTACACATTTTACATATGTTGATGTAATTTTTGGTAAATGAACTTATCACTGATGCTCTGGATACTGCTGTAATTTGTTCAAATTCTTAATATAATCTTATATGTAATTAGATGGAAATATATTCAGCCTCATGCTCGAGTGAATATTGTGTTGTCATGGTAATCATTATAATGAATTACTTTCTCAGTCAGAAGTAACTATACTATAAATAATATATATACATATACACCCTTGAAGGATTCCAAGATCACCTAGAACATCTCAATGATGATAAGTTAAAATTATTAGCACATAAACTATAAGATTATAACTTTTGCCTCTGCCAGCACTGGTCATTTGATATGTACAGATACATATATGTGCATACCCTTTACACAATATGCCCACACATATATGTAATTACATAATGTAAGAAATTAGTATTAGAGATTCAATCCACACCACACATAATCAAGTCTGTTATATCAGGAAAAGTAAAGCAATGTTTGAAAAACATGGAATAATCCTCCCATAACATCCTTTGGGTCAGTGGAAAGTCACATTAATATTTCAACTGCTTACCAGTTCCTCTGATGTCAAATGCATCAAACGTTCAGCTATTGCAGCACATTGGGCTGAGTCTCTTATAAGTTCCCCTTGTTTATCACCAATCACTAGCTCAGGCCATGTCATTCCTTCATTCTTCTTGATCAAGGAAATCTCCAAGCTATAGGTTTAAAAAAGTAATGTTGTATTAAGCAGCTTATAAAATCAGTAAAAAACAGAGGATTCTTCCGTAAGAAATTACTATCTTGTTCCTTTTAGTTTTTATATGTGACAGAAAACCTCTGTTCCAAGAGAAAATGATTTGGATTTAATATACAATAAGAAAGTACCACTGGAAATGGTACATCAAGTTTGGAAAGCACAGGACCAAGATTGGAAAGTACTGTTGTAAATCAGGTATCACTGTATTTTATAGCATTTAAGTAACAAAAGTAAGGGCAGCAAGTACCATGAGACATTTGTTGGGGGTAGAATAGGGATGGGGTAGGCATAAGGCAAACCGGAAAAGGCCTATAACAAAAAAGTACTTCTTTGTATGTGGAACTATAAATTAACTTCATTTTCACAAATTAAAAGAAAAGTACACAATTATTAATATAAAGGCCAGGAAGATTAAATCAATGAAAATGTATTTTTAAAAATATGCTTAGGGCTTGGCAATGTGGCACAGGCAGTTAAACTGCTGCTGCAAAGCCAGCATCCCAGTCCCAGCTGGTTCCACTCCAATCCAGCTGCCTGCTAATGCACCTGGGAAAACAGCAGCAGATGATCCCAGTGCTTGGGCCCTTGCTATCCATGTGGTAGACCTGGATGGAGTTTCAGGTTCTTGGCTTCATCCTGGCCCAACCCTGGTTATTTTGGGGGTGAATCAAGAGATGGCAGGTGTCTTGCCCTCTCTCTCTCCCCCTCCAACTCTGTCATTCAAATAAATAAATCTTTAAAAAAAACTAACTTATTTAAAATCTAATTCTGTACTTTCAAGCCATTAAACATACTTCAAATGAATAAAGGGGGCCTGCCAAGAAATACTGAAATCAAGAACTAACAGAGCAGGGAAGGGAGAAAGAGGTAACTAAGGACATGTGAGAATAAGGAAGTGGGTCCCCTTTCCTTTGGTATAAGAAAAGAAATGCAGGTAAGATGTTTGGGAGCAGCTGTTGCCGTTAAGAGAGAAAAGTGGGTTGCTGTTAGTTGCTCCACAGCAAAGAGACCTTTAACACAGACCATCTTTGGTGCATGTGTGCTACCCTAACTCACGGCCCAGAACATAACTGCAAGCAGACAATTACAAGAATACAATAGGCCGGCGCCGCGACTCACTAGGCTAATCCTCCGCCTACGGTGCTGGCACCCAGGGTTCTAGTCCCGGTCGGGGCGCCGGATTCTGTCCTGGTTGCCCCTCTTCCAGTCCAGCTCTCTGCTATGGCCCGGGAGTGTAGTGGAGGATGGCCCAGGTCCTTGGGCCCTGCACCTGCATGGGAGACCAGGAGAAGCACCTGGCTCCTGGCTTCGGATCAGCACGGTGCGCCGGCCGCAGCGGCCACTGCAGGGTGAACCAATGGCAAAGGGAAGACCTTTCTCTCTGTCTCTCTCTCTCTCTCACTAACTCTGCCTGTCAAAAAAAAAAAAAATACAACAGTAACTATTATCATCATTATCAAACAGAACATGCAAACTTACCAGCTACTCTTTTTGAAGGGAATTCATTACAGCATTTTAAAGTTTTCTGAAATTGCTTATTTAAGGCACTATACAAAATAATATCTTCCTTGTATGAGTCCTTAAGATTAGCATTGAAAATCATCACATCAATAATGCTGAAATTTAGTTATATCTTCTAACAAAAAGCTAATTTTGATAATGATGAGGATGAAGATGATCATAATGACTGCAGCTTATACTTAGCTAATGCTTATCATATGTTGGGCTCTATCTTACGTTATGTGTTTTAACTCATTTATTGTTTATCACAACTATATAAGGCACTTTTATCATGACTATTCTAAAAGTAAAAAAAGGGGGGGGCACTGAGAGTTTAAATAACTTTCAAGGATACAATCTAGTAAAGCTGTCTGGTTCAAGTCTATGTTCTTCTCTACTGCACTATTATTTCGGAAAAAATATATATAGGGGCCGGTGCTGTGGTCCAGTGGGTTAAAGCCCCAGCCTGTAGCACCCAGCATCCCACTCGGGTGCCAGTTTGAGTCCCAGCTGCTCCTCTTCCGATCCAGCTCTCTGCTACGACCTGGGAAAGCAGTAAAAGATGGCTCAAGTCCTTGGGCTCCTGCACCGCGTGGGAGACCTGGAAGAAGCTCCTGGCTCCTTGTTTCAGATCAGCTCTGGCCGTTGTAATCATTTGGGGAGTGAACCAGCAGAATGGAAGACCTCTCTCTGGCTTTACCACTCTCTGTACCTCTATCTTTCAAAAAAATAAAATAATTCTTTAAAAAAAAAGTATATATGTAAATAACTATTAAAGAACTTTTATGCACTGACCCAAAGATATACACACTATTCATAGTTGCTAAATAGATTTGAGAGTTTATACAAATCTTCGTTATAAAGAATTTCTATATCATCAGTAATTTGTCCACCTAACCAATACAACTGTATTATTAAAAGTGCATTTCTGTATTTTAAAACTAGCATCATATCCTTCCACCCAAGCAGAAAAGGAACATACAGGGGCCGGCGCTATGGTGTAGCAGTTAAAACCACTGTCTGCAGTGCCGGCATCCCATATGGACACCGGTTCAAGAACCGGCTGCTCTACTTCCGATCCAGTTTTCTGCTGTGGGCTGGGAAAGCAGTAGAAGATAGCCCAAGTCCTTGGGTCCTTGAACACTGTCGCTCCCCATCTTCGTGGAGGAACGACACAGGACCCTGCGCTGTTCTTTTGTCTGCTCGGCCCTCCCCGGGTTTGCTGCTGGTTCTCCCCGGGTTGGCTACTGTCCCTTCCACCTCCGTGGAAGGGCGGTTCCCCCTGCCACATTCCCCACTTCCGCGGGGGAGAGGCACACCGCCGGCCGGCTCTCTCGGGGGCTGCACAGGTGTTCCCCTTAGATGTTCCTCTTCCACCAATCCCAACTCTGCTACCCACACGCCAAGTACGCTGCTCTCCTCCAATCAGAAGCAGGTCCCACAGTTTATTGGTTGAACTGGAGGCAGCTGTGTAGAAGCTGTTTCCCTTCTCAGCGCCATATTGTGGGAAAGCAGATGCATAGAATAAGTCTTAATTCCAGTAACTTAGTCTAGTCCGAGTTGCTCCCCACAGAACATGGATGGGAGACCTAGAAGAAGCTCCTGGCTTCTGGCTTTAGATTGGCTCAGCTCCAGCAGTTGTGGTCATCTAGGGAATGAACCAGCAGATGGAAAACCTCTCTCTCTCTGCCTCTTCCTCTCTGTAGCTGTGCCTTTCAAATAAATGAATAAATCTTAAAAAAAAAAAAAAAAAGAAGAAGAAGAAGAAGAAGAAGTGGCCAGAACCATGGCTCACTTGGCTAATCCTCTGCCTGCAGCGCCGGCACCCTGGGTTCTAGTCCTGGTGGGGGCACCGGGTACTAGTCCTGGTTGCTCCTCTTCCAGTCCAGCTCTCAGCTGTGGCCCGGGAGGGCAGCGGAGGATGGCCCAAGTGCTTGGGTCCCCGCACCCGCATGGGAGACCAGGAGGAAGAACCCAGCTCCTAGCTTCGGATCAGCACAGAGCCGGCCATAGCGGCCATTAGGGAGTGAACCAAGAGAAGGAAGACCTTTCTCTCTCTCTCTCTCTAACTCTGCCTAGCAAAAGAAAAAAAAGGTACAACTTACATAATAAACATCAGATTAAAATCTCTCCAAATTTCCACATGCAGACGTATGAAACAAGACCCCCTCAACTTACATCTTACACAAAAATCCACTCAAAATGGATCAAGGGTCTAAATCTACAACCCATGAAAATATTAGAGAACATTGGAGAAACTCTGCAAGACACTGGCATAAGCCAAGATTTTTTGGAAAAGCTCCAGAAGCACAGGCAATCAAAACCAAAATTCACAAATGAGATTGCATCAAGCTGAGAAGCTTCTGCACTGCAAAAGAAATACTAAGCAAAATAAAGAGGCAACCAACCAAATGGGAGAAAACATTTGCAAACCATGAGACTTATAATAGATTAATATTCCATCAGGAAAATGCAAATCAAAACCACAATGAGGCTTTACTTCACCCCAGTTAGAAATGCTCTCAAACAGAAATCAACAAACAATAAATACAGGCAAGGATGTGGGGGAAAAGGTACTGTAATCTACTGTTAATGGGAATGTAAACTGGTGCAGCCATTGTAGAAGACAGTATGGAGACACCTCAGAAATCTGAAAATAGACCATATGACCCAGCAAGTTCACCCTTGGGAATTTACCCAAACTAAATGAAATCAGTATATGATAGAGTTATCTGTACCCCCTCGTTTATTGCAGCTCAATTCACAAGAGCTAAGCTATGGAATCAACCAAGATGTCCAGCAACTGATGACTCTATAAAGAAATTATGGTATATATACACTATAGGATACTAGTCGGTGGTTAAAAAAAATGAAATCCTAGCCGGCACCGTGGCTCAATAGGCTAATCCTCCACCTGCGGTGCTGGCACACGGGGTTCTAGTCCCGGTTGCTCCTCTTCCAGTCCAGCTCTCTGCTGTGCCCGGGAGTGCAGTGGAGGATGGGCCAAGTGCTTGGGCCCTGCACCTGCATGGGAGACCAGGAGAAGCACCTGGCTCCTGGCTTTGGATTAGCGCAGTGCCGGCCGCAGCGGCCATTGGGGGATGAACCAACGGAAGGAAGACCTTTCTCTGTCTCTCTCTCTCTCTCACTGTCCACTCTGCCTGTCAGAAAAAAAAAAAAAAAAAAAAAAAAAAGAAAAAAGAAAAAAGAAAAAAGAAATCCTGTCTTTGTAACAAAATGGATGCAACTGGAAACCATTATACTTAGTGAAATGAGCCATTCCCAATAAGACAGATACCATCTGTTTTCCCTAATCTGTGGTAACAAATACAGTACCTAAATGTAACATAGTGAGGTAAAACTGACATTTTGAAATCCAATGTTTGTTTATAGTCACTACTATTATGGAACAGTGTTTTCTTCTTCATACCATTTAACTCTCTACTTAGTGTAAGGTTAATCTTATGAGTACCAAGTAAACTGAAAATACATCTTTATAAAAATGAAGAATGGGAGTAGGAGAGGGAGGAGGAAGAAGGGTGGACACATGGGTGGAAAATAGCACTATGTTCCTAAATCTGTAAATATGAAATTTGTATACCTCAAATAAAATTTTAAAAATAGGGAAAAAACTATAAAATAAAATCCTTCCAAGGTGATACATCTTAATAGACACAAGTAATTCAATCAATAAAATCTGATCAGAGAATTTTGTTGTGAGCCTACCAGTATCTTTGTTGTGATAATACTAAATGTTTCTACTGAATGCTGAAACTACTTACATAAAGTTCAAGTATTACTCTCGCTTTATGAGGTTATTCTTGATGGTTCACATTTAATAATAAATCTTCCCTCAAATATCTCATTGCTAAACAGAATATGTGGTATCTTTCTAGACAAGGTGGTGAAGGAGCAGGAGGAAGATGGAGTGCCTGGAGAGGCCGGCCTGCATGCACTGTGCACCTCGGGAGCCTGACTGCTCGTGGAACGGCTGCCTTGGGAGGACCTGGCCAGAAGAGAAGATGTTTGGTTTCCATAAGCCAAAGATGTACCAAAGCATAGAGGGCTGCTGCATCTGCCAGGCCAAGTCCTCTAGCTCCCACTTCACCGACAGTAAGCTCTACGGGAAGGACTTCCAGAGCTGTTTTGGGTTACACGAGTTGCGTTCTGGAGACATCTGCAATGCCTGTGTCCTGCTGGTGAAAAGATGGAAGAAGCTACTGGCAGGATCCAAAAAAAAAAAAAAACCTGGAAATCATGTGGTAGATGCAAGGGCAGGACCCAGTCTAAAGACCACACTGAAACCAAAGAAAGTGAAGACTGGAAACAGGATGAAAAGCAACCAGATCGGCAAACTGCAGAAGGAATTTAAACGCCATAATTCTGATGCTCACAGTACCACCTCAGTGCCCCTCCAGCTCAGTCCCCTTGTTACAGTAACCAGTCAGATGATGGCTCAGATACAGAGATGGCTTCCGGCTCCAGCAGAACACCGGTCTTCTTTTTAGATCTCACCTACTGGAAAAGGCAGAAGATCTGCTGTGGGATCATCTACAGAGGGTGTTTGGGGGAAGTGCTCATCGACACGCACCTCTTCAAGCCTTGCTGCAACAGCAAGAAGCTGGCTGCCAAGCCGCCAGCACCCCAGGGCCCCGAGCCGCTGCCCATGGCCCCTCAGGAGTGGTGACTGCCACCCACGGGGCCAGGTGGCAGAGCAGCAGAGATTATGTGAAGACCACGAAGCGACAAAATGACCCTCTTAACGTTTCCACTTGGATACATGCTATTCTGCCAAAAGACAATTTCTAGACTAGTTCTGAATGGGTTATCTTCCTCCCAGTTGCACACATTCTGAAGCCAGTGTCTTGCTTACTGAAAGAATACGTGTACATAATATTGAAGATGCTGAGGGTTTCATAGGAAAGCTGAATGCTGCTCTAAAGTGCTCTTTTTTTTTTTTTTTAATTAAATCCACTTCTGATGAATGGAATTAGGGGAATTTCAGGGGACAGAGATGGGATCTGTTAAATGATAAGCCACATGTAGTTGTAATCTTTCTGTACTGAGAAACAATGGTTGGGGCAGTTTCTAATTGGCTGGCGGTCCTTGTTTTCCCTCCCAACAGTAAATTGGTAGTAACCCAGTTACAGGACTGACCCCTGGCGCTGGAATCCTGAGGTCTGGCCCAGGATCTGGGGGCTCAAACCCGTACTACTGACGATGAAGCAGGAGTGCGTCCTGGGCAGGAGATGCTAACTTCTCAACAGACAGAGGTCACTCAGCTGTATAGGTTGCATCCATGTCACCTCCCTCATGTTCATGTTTGATCCAGGTTTTAATTTCCACGACGTCCCACAGCAGAGGCAGAGCTCCGCCCCGGGGAATGCGGATTCCGGGTTAAATAGGCTCAGCTAGTTGAGAAACAGAGTGAAGGCACGCTGCTCTGGGGACTTGCCTGGCTTGTGCGGCACTGGCTCACCTTGGGGACTAGGGGGAACTTTGCCACCAATCTGGGCTGTTCCATTCCCGCCCTGGCTTTTATCTCTTGAGACCTTTGTAAAGGTTTTACCTGAGTCGAGCCTGCGTCTGACTTCTTATAGCCGACTAGGGCTTCTGGTTTTTGTTTTGTTTTTTCTCGTTATAATTAACATAAAATTGAGTAAAAGGACAGAGGCGTGCATGAATACTAAGCCTGGCTATGCTTCGACTTTTTAGTCTGGCTTTCTGATCTTCAGATGTGACCGTAAAGCCCTCCACTTCTGAGATCCTCATTTTTAAAGCTTCTCACTTGAATCCACGCCAAAGTATTCTCATTGCCTCTTCTCTAGAAGTCCAGGAAAAACAAACAAACAAACAAACAAACAAACAAAAAACCCTGTTTGGATGGGCCCCCTGCAGGAGGAACATCACGCTTACGGTGCCGGGAATCAGCGCTTATTTTTTAACTTTTTTTTTTTTAAACTGCAGTTTTAGGTTTTGGGTAGCGTAACCGACGAGTGAGCCCCGTAGTTCTCTAGCTCTTGTCTGAACCTAACAGGTTGCATTTCTTCTTTGTGGGAAAAAGCCTGCCTGCTCCCGACCCCACACGACCCTGACTCCCACTGCCTCAAAAGGGGACGCAAAGGTCAACTGTTATCATCCTCCATCCTGAGTTACTTCGAAATGGCTTTGTTGTTTTTCTTGTTTTTTTTTGTACATGCTGGCTGCAGTACTGGTGGTAGAATATACTATAACGTGAGTTATCTCTACTTCTGTATTTATTTATTTATTGCTAGACCTCAGCCACCATCTTCTCCCCTGCCCCCTCTGCCTGCAGGACATACTGTGTGGAGTCATGCACTTTGTATTAATGTATTAGACATCTACAGATCTGTTTTGTACTTTTTATACTGTTGGATACTTATAATCAAAATTTTTACTAGGGTATTGAATAAATTTAGTCCTATTAGAAAATAAAAAAGACATAAAAAGGTTTTTAAAAGACCCTTTCAGTATTGCTAAATAGAATACGTGGAAATATAAAATGTCTTTAAAAGAAGTTTTCAAGTAGGTTTTGGTGTATTAAAAAATGTAACTAAGTCATCAAATGTCTCCATTAACAAAATGAATTTGGAATATCTGTTGTTAGAATCTAAAACTTTTTGAACTAGTGAAGTATTTCTTAGCTTCCTATAACTCAGACTTACATCAGACTCACAGGGGTCATATATTACTAATCAAGAACCAAACTTCAAATATCTAACTTACCAGTATGCAACATTAACCAATCAACCAGGAATACACATCTCTGATTAAATTTAATTTTAAAAATTAACTGCCTAGTACTATTCGTTTATCTTACTGAATTCAATTACTAAGACAATTTAAAACAAAAGAATGTGATTTTATTAGATAAACTGATTGGGGAGTGAGGTATCTGGGAAAACAGACTTGAAAGGAGGCATGGAGGTAACAGCAGAAGATTACAATCTTCCGAAACATTAAATCGTTTTACCTTTAAAATATCTTTGATTCCCTTTATTGAGATGTAACTTATAAATTCACATATTTTAAGTGTAACATTCACTGAGTTTGACAAAGGCATACACCAGTGTATCTCAGCAAAGACACTGAGGGTTTCTACCATCCATCCAGGAAGTTTCCTTGTAAGCTTTTTCAGTCAATTCTAGACCCTAGAGGTAAACACGGTGCTAATTTATGTCATCAGAGATTAGTTTTACCAGTTCTAGAACTTCACATATGTGGAATAATACAGTTTATATTTTTTTTGTCTCTGGCTTCTTGCAATCCATATGTTTTTCATTCATTCATACTGCTGTGTCTATAAGTTTTTACTGCAGAGTAGCATTTCATTGTATGACAATACCACATGCATTTATTCACAAACACTGGCATTATTTTCAGTTGCTAAAAGTATACATTTTTTGGCTTTGATTTTTAATATGTATTTCCATTTCTCTTGGGTAACTATCAAGGAGTTGTTACTAAGTTAAAAATAAGCATATGTTTAACTTGGTAAGGAACTGTTAAACACTTCTTTTTCTTTTTTTTTAAAGATTTTGTTTGCTTATATGAAAGAGTAACAGAGAAAGAGCGAGAGAGATGTCTTTAATCTGCACGTTCACTCCCCAGATGGCCACAGTGGCCAGGGCTGAGCCAGGCCAAGTCAGGAGACAGAGCTTTAGCTGGGTCTCTCATATGGGTGACAGGGGCCCAAATGCTTGGGCCATCTGCTGCTGCTTTTCCCAGACCATCAGTAGGGAGCTGGACCAAAATGGAGCAGCCAGGACATGAACCAGTGCCCATAAGGGATGCCAGCGTCCCAGAGAGTGGCTTTCCCTGCTATGCAACAATGCCAGCCCGTTAAACATTTTTCTGAAGTGATTGTATTACTTTCGCTCAAACCAGCAACACATGAGTTGTTGGTGCTCACATCCTTGTCAACATTTCATCCCATCAATCTTATGAGTATTAGCCATCCATTGGTCTTTCATTCCGGCTTTAATTTCCCTAATGATTAATGATTAGTTTTTTAGGTACTGACTAGACATTCATGTATTTTCTATTGTGATATGTCCATGCAAATAATTTGACCATTTTAAAAACTGGATTTTTTTTTATTATGAATTTGCTGGAATTCCTTATACATTGAAAATGGAGGTCTTTTGTTTGACTTGAGTACCACAAATCTTTTTTTCCCTGTCCATGTCTTAGATTGCTTTCTTACAAGCTTCTTTAGAAAAACAGAAATTTTTAGTTTTGATTGCAAAAATTGTGTTTTGATGACATTTAATTTCATATATTTCTTTTATGGCTTTTTTTGGGTCCTGGATATACACACTTCACAAAAGTTATGCAAGTGGCCAATTCCATAAAAAAAGAAATTATTCACCATAATATTCAAAGAAATATTAATTATTCCACTTGTAGGAATTTACTATTCATTTATGCCTACACTTGTGATATATACACATAGACATACATACAGCTATTCACTGTATCAAAGGATTGGAAATAATCTAAATGTTCAACAATTGAAGATCAGTTTTTTTTAAATGATGGCTCAGCTAATGGAGTTAAATACTATGAAAACCATAAAAAATATGAAAAAATAGTTACATATTATTTACGGAAGATCTCCAAGATTAATTGTTGAGAGTGAACAAGAAGATGTATAATCGTGTATATTTAATACTCACTAGCAACTTCTTTTCTTAAAAAAAGGAAAAAAATACATACTACTTGAATACATAGAAGAAGGATTTCTAAAAGGAAATTGTAACAGTGGTTGTGAAGAGTAGAAAGGTGGATGGCAGGCCTGGGTCAGAAGAACAATTCTCACTGTATATCCTTTTTTATATTTAAAGAATGGGATTGAGTTATACAGTTAGCAAATCAAAATTAAATTTAAAAAACTGTATTAAAAATTCAAAAACTGCCAACTAAAAAATATTTTCACCTGTAAATACATATTATTGTAATTACTGTATACAGAGCTGATAATGAAAAGTACTACCATACACTGCTTGCATAGCTATACTAGATATCATCAATCTTAACTACAATTATGCTCTTTCATATTTTCATTTTTAATCTTTCAAAAAATAATGAGCAGCACAGACCAAACTATTGATATCATCTTTGACAAAACCATCATGAGAATAAAATTAAAAATAGTAAAATTAAAAATAAAATTCTAAATACAGACACCATTAAAGTACCTGTTATTTTCTTTAATTATCCATGTACTGCTTTCATGATCAATCAATGAATAGAGCTTTCCTTCCAAAATCTGCTGATCCCTCAGCACAATGTTGATGTGTTCTGGCAGAAACTGTACTTGAATGTCTTCCTTCCTACTGTCTTCTGGAAGCCTTATTGTTACTGTCAAATCATCTTCAGTCTGTTGCCAATAATACAGAGGTTCTGTTTGGAAAATAAATCATTATGTAATCCAAAATTGGAAACCACAACACATAAAAGAATGCCCGCTAAAAGAACCTTAGTGTATTTCCTAGTGATTGTGTCATAAAAAAAGGAATTATAAACATACAGAACTCCATGGGGAATTTTGACTCAAGAGTTGTAGCAATTGTCCTTGACATTTTCTTCTTCAGACTTACCTAATGTTCCAGGAGGTAGGTACTTATAAGATATACTAATGAGTGCAATCCTTTATTTGCATCTCTCTCTGCCTCCTTGTATACCTCTCCTGCCTCCCTCTTTCCTTACACACACGCACACAGTAGGTTCCCATTTCAGAAGAATACAAAATATGTCTCCCATAGAAGCTAGCCAAAGTACTTTATATATAATCACTGATGGATAATATATTTTGGAGTCTACTAAATAAAAACCACACACATTCATAAGGCCATAGAACCTGACCAACAAGAAAGACAGAATGTTTTAATTCCCTCCCCACAGAAAGTATATGGAACACTTAAATAATTTTTTCAACTGATTGCTTTAAGTGCCTTTCTATGTATTTAGATTGTGCTTAAAATCTTTGAAAGAAAATAGTAAGGGAGTTGAGAAGCCAGTTAGGATAACTGCATCCCATACTGGAGTGCCTGGGTTTGACTTCTGGCTTTCCATTTCAGCTTCCTGCCAATGCAGACCCTGTGAGGGAGCAGGTGATGCTTCAAGTAGTTGGGTCACTGCCACCCACAAGAAATTAAATGAAAGCTGTATGTTGGAAGAAAGAAAAAAAGGGGGGGGGGGGCACAAGGTCTTAGCTATCTAGGCAGAATGGTTCCAAATATTAACACATTCATTCACTCCTGAGCAATTGCTCACCAGAGTTTTCAGAAGACATATGGTCTAGCATATGAATACCTCTCCTGGCAGCATTTAACATTAAAATTAAGACAGAATGGTGGATTTATCTGAAGATGGATCTTAGGGGTAATTTAACAACAAACAAAAAAAAAACCCCACATATGGTGTTATCAGGAAACCAAGGTATCAAGAGGCTCAATAAAAGACCACCAAGCATATTTTGTATCAAAGATGCATATATATATTTTATATATAAATATGTATATTTATATATATAAAAAACCCTGGAGAAAACCTTTTCCAATATGTACTAATACTTCCAAAAACTTACAAAGAACTCATTTTCTTAACTCTATATGAAAACATGAAGCTAATTTTCATTTTAATCATTACATGATTTAACACAAAAGGAAGATTTAAGAATGATAGGTATAATTATTAAATATGTAAAAATTACCATTAAGTAAATTATACTATACTCTGGCTAATAGTTCTGTAATGATCACACAGGGGTTTTCTCATAAATATCTGTAAAAGAGTACATATTCTTTGGTACAAATACAAATTTCTGCTGAAAGACCTTGTTAATTTTTTCATTCTAAAACCTTATCTTTATTTGTTCATTCAATACTGACAAAACTTAGTGATTCTGCCTCAAGGAACCTTTTTTCAGATTAGTATGAAAGTAAGAACATATATATTACTTAGTTATGTTTCAACACATACATGCGATGTGCACTGCTCTCAAACCAAGGCAATCGACATCTCTCCCTCTCTGTTACCAGGACTGGAGCCATGAAGTACCTCTCTTCTCTTTGCTCAGAAAACAAACTTATCCCTTCTACAAATCAGATAATTCTGATTTGGTACCCTCTATCCCCTCAACCCTTCCCTGTCTCCCTCCCTCTACTAATTACTATCATGGTCCAACTGAGTTGTCTTAGCTTCCACATATGAGGAAGAACATATTGTTCTTTCTCACCTTAACATACTGTCCTCCAGTTCCAACCACCATGCTGCAAATGAAAGCATTTCATTCCTCTCGTAAGTATTTATTAAATATCTGCTCAAGCACACCAAGATATAGATGTATTTAAAAAATAGTTTTGGTAATTAAAATAACAAAACAATTACAACTGTTAAATCAGTTCACACTAGTTAGGTAGATATTTTACTGAGAACTGTTGTGGGAAATATAAAAGAAAATAACAAAAAATTAAATATCTACCTTGCCCTGGTAGAAACTATAACCTGAGCGGAAAGACAAACATATAAAAATATGAATATACATAAACACAAAATAGCTCTAGAAGGATTCAAAGTGAAATTACCTTTGATTTTCTCTGACGTGTCCTCATCCATATTTTCTTCAAAATTTTGACCAGTCTGAACAAACTGGAAGGATTTGTAGGAGGCAATCATGAGACCATTTCCATCAGGCTCAATAGCTGCATAATGTGGCACCGACTTTCCACTGAGAGTATCCCGCTTAATGATTTCATATTTTTTAGTATCTGGAAGATAAGAAAGTAGTTTAAAAAAAAAATTACCAAAAACGCACAAGAAAATTCTGAAAATATGTGAATATTAATCATATATTTTAAATTGACAAAAAGGATAAAAATTTACAACGTAACTATCTGTAAATTAGTCCCTATTTTAAAATATTGGAGCTGATGAACTTTGTTCTAGACTGGGATGTCTAATGTGGTAGTCAAAGGCTGCAAGCACCTATTTAATTAAAATTAGGTAAATTTTCAAATTCAATTTCTCAGTCACACTAGCCACATTTCAACTGCCCAACAGCCACACATGGCTGCCACCATGAATGGCACACATATACAACATGTCCATTTTACAGAAACTTACATTGGCTAGCAGAGCTCTAGACCTTCAAAGTGACTGACTGACCTGAAACATCAGCTTCTGAAGGACCTACCTGCTCCTTGACTAAAGCCTATCTACTTTCCCATATGATAGGCATCTTCTGAAAAGAGCCACAAAATGAAGATAAGGGAAAAGTGCCTATTCTAACTATTAACAAGAGATTTTCTTAAAATAAAATAGAGTAGAAATGATTTTTATATAGATCAAAGATAAATGGGCTTGTCTACCATAATCAAACATAAATAATAGCACTTATAACAATGAAGACATAAACAATGAACTGCATCTCTGAAGTTTTTGGTACATTAACTAAATTTATTCTCCTATGAACACAGTTGTTTTTTTGCTTTGAAAAGTAATTCACAACATTTCACCTGAGTTTATACCTTTACTTACACTGTTACACTGTTTTACTTTTTTATTTTTAAGATTTATTTCTCTATTTGAGAAGCAGAGTTACAGACAGAGGTAGAGACAGAGAGAAAGGTCTTCCATCTGCTGGTTCATTCCCTAAATGGCCGCAACAGCCAAAGCTGGGCCAATCTGAAGCCAGGAAGCAGTTGCATCAGCTGGGTCTCACACATGGGTGCAGGGGCCCAAACACCTGGGCCATGGTCCACTGTTTTCTCAGTCCATAACAGAGAGCTGGATCAGAAAAGGAGCAGCTAGGACACGAACCCATGCCCATATGGAATGGCAGCGCCACAGGTACAGGCCTAGCCTACTATGTCACAGTGCTGGCCTCCACACTGTTATATTGTTAAAGTGGATTGTATTTTGTAAGATCCAAATTGAGTAACTGAAAATCCTAACTCAGTGTTATGTTTTAAACAATAATATGTTCTCAAACATCTGTCATTGTTTTTACTCTAAATCCTCACCTACATACACACATTCAATTCATACATATTTAAGAGTAGGCTTGCAACTGCATGTATCAACTAAAACCTCTATTCTTCCTCATAGGTACATGCAGGGCAAATCATCTTATCCACCTTTGAAAATCCAACTGTAAGCATTATGTATTTTATATTACAGCTTTTCCCATTGTGTGAGACGGAAAACAATAGGAACATCTCGAAAGGTAGAGTCCATCATTAAGTAAATGGGGATTGCCAGACTAAAACTTTATATCTCCCTAAAAATCTTTAGAAAAGTTAATATGAATAATGTGCAACAGGGATATTGTATGTCCACAATTTCAAACTTACTTGACCACAAAATATAATTTATCAAATATTTCACCCAACAGTTTACAAAAACAGTTTTCTGTTAATTTAGAAAATAAAAGACAAAATAACACAATTATTCTGGTAATAGTTGAGGAGGGAAGGACTAAAACATTAAAGAGAAAATGATTAAAGGAACCATAAAGAAAATTAATACAACTAAAAACTTGGAAGAATAAAAAACATCCTGCTAATACACCAGGGAAAGAAGAGGAGAGTGGTCTAAGTCCTTAGGGCCCCTGCACCCACATAGGAGACGCAGATGGAGTTCCAGGCTTCTGGCTTCAGCCTGGGCCAGCCTCAGCCATTACAGCCATTTGGGTGGCGAACCAGTGGATCCAGCTGATGGGAAGATCTCTTGTTCTTTCTTTCTCTCTCTCTGTGCATCTCTTCTCTCCCTTTATCCAGTAACTCTGCCTTTCAAATAAATAAATCAAGAAAAACAAAAAGAAGAAAACAAGAAACTTTAATCCAAATGTATCTGTCCAGTCGAGGCATGCGAAGGAAGATAAAGGCAATAGATGATGGGGCTAGTTCATTGCTGCTGTTTTCCAAGAAGATCTGATGAACTGCATGATTGAGCTAATGCTGTTACAGAACGAAGTGCCTTGAAGAAGGGCAGGAGAAATATGCAGGATAATTTCTCTTAAAAGATGATTAATTACAAATCTTAATTTAAAAAAAGCAAAGTTTCTATCATTTAAAGTAGTAGTCTACACACTATGGCCCATGAGTCAAATCTAGGACTATTTTTATATGACCTAAAAGCTAACCTTGAATTTTATCTTTGTAATTGATTATTTAAATATATATGGAAACTATTAAAATTCAAATTTCAATGTTCAAACAAAAATATTATTAGAACACAACTATACTCATTCATTTATATACTACCCTATTTTTTTTTTTTGGACAGGCACAGTTAGAGAGAGAGACAGAGAGAAAGGTCTTCCTTCCGTTGGTTCACCCCCCAAGTAGCTGCTACAGCCAGCACGTTGTGGCTGGTGTGCTGTGCTGATCCGAAGCCAGGAGCCAGGAGCTTCCTCCCGGTCTCCCATGCGGGTGCAGGGCCCAAGGACCCGGGCCATCCTCCACTGCACTCCCGGGACACAGCAGAGAGCTGGAATGGAAGAGGAGCAACCGGGACAGAATCTGGCGCCCCGACCGGGACTAGAACCAGGGAAGCCAGCACCACAGGTGGAAGATTAGCCTACTGAGCCGCAGCGCCGGCCTATGTATTACCCTATTACATAGTACCTATTCATTTATGTATTACCTATGTACCATAGTGGCATAGTTGAACAGCTTGTGACATAGATCAGACCGTTCTTTACAGAAAAATTTCCAATACTTAATCTAATGTCTTAAGTTAATGTGTTCTTCCAGAGATGAAACTACAACCCTGAGAATAAGAACAAATAAATTACATTAAGTACTCCAAAGAATAAATCTAAGAGATTTATTCAACTTACTTATAAACTATTTTGAGATAATATCTATATAGATATTTGTTGTTGATTTTATAATAAAAGGGGAAGCCCTGTTGTAAAAAAATACTAATTGCCTTTATCAGATTATAATCTAGTAGCTATGGTAAAGGAAATATTTTCTATAGTAATAAATGATATTTTGTTAAATTAACTCATAAATAAGGAAGCTAATAAAAACTGGGAAAAACAGTCATCAAGGAAACCAAGTCCCTTAGTTATCTTAAAATAAAAAAGTCACTTGGCAAGGCAGTAAGTGCTAAGCAAAGGTGAAGAGCAAGTTAATAGTATTAAAGAAATTCAAATTAATACACAAGAAAGATTTTTAATGTCAAGTTTGAAGCCTGACAGCTTCAGAGACCAAGGTCTAGGACCTTTTAACACATGGAAGCACACCAGGTGAGAAAAGGTACATTCCATTCTCCTGAGGGTAGAAACAACAGGCAAAGTTCAGTGAAAATAAAGGTATTCATTTCCATGTGGAGACATTCATACCTACTTACATTTAAATTACACTGTAATGTATCATTAACTTACATTTACTTAAAAATTTATTAACATAGGAAGATAATGTATACATTATTTATATTAAAAAAGCACATGTTAAATTCTTTGAACTTTATTAATGTTTCCTTTTATACAGAAGGCTTACTTGCTGTGAAAATAAATAATTTTTTCCACAACCGTAACGAAAGAAAAACTGCCTACAGATACTCATTCTACCAGGAGTGGTAGGCACAAGAATCCAAACACAATGCCCAAGAAAAAGCTAACAGCATTTACAGAGAGAGCTCTGCATTTCAAAATCTATTAGATGAAGTGAACCATGGTGGGAGGCATACAGTGGAGAGGTGAGTGTTTCTAGAATTCTGTTTTACCTTTATTTTTGTTGCTGATAGTGACCCACTCCAAAGAAACATAAAAACCGCTTCCTTTCATATCCAAGTCCTCTTTCTCTATTCGAAGAAGTAGGATAGCTATTGAATGTTCTTCCATTTTTTGCAATGAGATACTGTGAATTATGATAAAAGGATTCCCAAGCTCTTCATTAAACATAATCTACAAAAAAAATTACAAATGATAATGTACATGTTACATAAACACAGATAACACAAAGCAAATATACAGAATTCTTACAATCTTACAATTACTTTGGAGGCTATTTACTACAAGGAATTAAAAAAAATTTAAGCCGGCGCCGTGGCTCAATAGGCTAATCCTCCACCTTGCGGCGCCGGCACACCGGGTTCTAGTCCCGGTTGGGGCGCCGGATTCTGTCCCGGTTGCCCCTCTTCCAGGCCAGCTCTCTGCTATGGCCAGGGAGTGCAGTGGAGGATGGCCCAGGTGCTTGGGCCCTGCACCCCATGGGAGACCAGGAAAAGCACCTGGCTCCTGGCTCCTGCCAGGATCAGCGCGGTGCGCCGGCTGCAGCGGCGGCCATTGGAGGGTGAACCAGCGGCAAAGGAAGACCTTTCTCTCTCTGACTCTCTCTCTCACTGTCCACTCTGCCTGTCAAAAAAAAAAAAAAAAAAAAAAAAAAAAAAAAAAAAAAAAAAAAAAAAAAAAAAAAATTTAAGGGGTTGGCACGGTGGCGTAGCAGGTTAAACTGTCGAGTGCAGAGCTGACATCCCATATAGGTGGCAGTTCGAGTCCTGGCTGCTCCACTTCCAATCCAGCTCTCTCCTAATGGCCTAGGAAAGCAGCAGATGATGGCTCTTGGACCCTGCACCAGCGTGGGAGACGTGGATGAAGATTCTGGCTCTTCGCTTTGGCCTGGCCCAGCCCTGGCCATTATGGCCATTTGGGGAGTGAATCAGTGGATGGAAGATCTCTCTCTCTCTCTCTCTTTCTCACTCTGCCTCTTCCTCTCTGTAACTCTGCCTTTCAAATAAATAAATCTTTTTAAAAAATTTAAAAAACCTTTTATATAGGCTGTACGTTTAAATAATGTTCTTTGAAGAAAGAACTCAGAAAAACATTCATTTGTGTAACAGAGAAAACTGATCATTAATGTTGGCTTCAAAATAAAAACAAGGGGGCATCACAACAGCATGTGAAGTAGAAAGAGACGTGCAAGCAATCTCCTCAAAAAGAATTATCAAGGGAAAAGAGTGCTCCACACAACAAAGGCTGCATGTGCCCGTCAACATTCCCCTGTTCCGTGTAAGACCCCTTCCTCTCAACTTCCGGACAGTGTGAGTATAAGTGTATATGCAGGTATGCTTTTTTACTGTTACTATTTCTTTTCCTGTTTATTTTCTGGAAGTTTACAAAGACAAGAAAGTGAAAAGCTTTGGATGAAAAATCAGTAAACTTTATTTCCCCAAACCAAGATTCTGTGTATATTTTAAAAAAGATAACACAGTAGGTTTCATGTAAAATATAAGCCTGGGCATGTACTGCGGCACAGCAGGTTAAGTCACTGCTTGGGCTGCCACATCCCATATTGGAATGCCAGTTCAGATCCAAAGTCCTAGAAATGCTGCCTTTTTTTTAAGATTTATTTATTTGAAAGGCAGAATTACAGAGAAAGGTAGAGACAGACAGAGAGGTCTTCCATCCGCTGGTTCACTCCCCAGATGGCTGCAACGGCCGGAGCTGTGCTGATCAGAAGCCAAGAGCTTCCTCTGGGTCTCCCACATGGGTGCAGGGGCCCAAGGACTTGGGCCATCTTCTACTGCTATTCCAGGCCATACCAGAGAGCTGAGGCTAGAACCAGCGCTCATATGGGATGCCAGCACTTCAGGCCAGGGCTTTAACCCGCTGCACACAGCGCCAGCCCCGAAATGCTGACATTTTTAAAAAGGCTAATCCACACATGAAATAAATACACACAAAATCCTTTCTAATTCTTTTTTATACCACAAACATGTTATCTAAAAACTATTACATTTGTATTGAAGGAAATATTAAATAAAGCTATAAGACAAATTCCTAAACAAGAATTCCAAATAAATGAAAAAAATGAATAATTGAACACCACTGAAAAAACTTAGGTCTTTAAAAAAAAAAAAACAACTTTTATCTGGTTGGTGGCATTGTGGCACAGCAAGTTAAGCCACCACCTACAATACCAGCATCCCATATAAATGGAGAGACATCAGCAAGAAGGGAAAACCAAGTTTGGGTAGGTATCAGAATATTGTTTGAATTTTTTTTCCTCATGTGAGTAAAAGGGTGTCAGTGAATGAGAGGAACAGATATTTGGACTTCGTGAAAAAAAAATTGTTAGGCTAAAATTTCCAGTCTTCTGAACAAACCCAGCATCTCAGCTGAGATACTTCTGATATACTGCACCCTCACCAAAGGAGGAGCAACACATTTAGAAGACAGGCAGTGCCCCCTGCTCTTTAATTTCTTTTTACATTTCCGTTAGCATCACTACCCTGGGCCTCCTTATGCTCTATCATGCTCTTTATCTACTTCCACCTTCTGCTTCTTCTCTCATACAAAAATTACCCCCAAGTCCTAAAACCCTCCTAAACTTCTCCTTAAAGTGATGAATATCCCATAATGTCCTTCCACTCTTCTCCCACTTCACATAGAACCCAATCAAAACAAAGTTAGTTGAAACATTTCAGAACAGTATCTATACACAGTATATTCTAAAAAGGGCATAAGACAGATCTCCAATTGGTTAAAAAATTATTGAAGGCCTAATCTATGCCAAGGAGACACACACAGCAGAAAAAAAAAAAAAAAAGAAAATGAAAAACTCCTTCCAATCACCAATCTCCTTGTAGCAGAATGAGCAGAATGCATGTGTTGTTTTTAAGCCCAGTCTCATAACATCTGATGGTCCAATGAAAACACTTGTCAATATGTAACTACATTGAACTTGTTATCTCTTTACCCAGAGTTAAATGCTACCTGTTAAAGTATGGAGAGTAGCAATATTACAATACACTTATTCTTCAGAAGAGTTGAAATAATAAATCCTTTTATTATATGTTCAACACCATTTTCTTCCACTGCAAAAACTCTGGCATTGGAGACATCAATTCCTTATTTACTACTATTAAAACTATAACCTACCCCTCAAGCTCAAATGTTCTGTTAAAGAAAAAGTGAAGTAAAAATGTCATTTTAAACACTGGCACAAAACTATGTTTAGACTATAATGTACTTTTCTTAGCAGGAAACAGTCCAGTAAACTCAGTATTTGACCACATGTAAACGCCAGCAAATCTAACATGTGGGTAGTTCAAAAATCCCAATGCAGGTTTGTTTGTTTGTTTGTTTATCAAATACAGTACTTTACACATATAATGCAGTAAAAAAAATATTTTTTTGAAAAATGAATGCAATTCTAGGCAATCGCACAAACCCTAGATAAAAAACAGGAACAGTTTATATATCACATCAAAGCAAAGAAGGCATATATTTGATAATTCAATCAAGCACAGACCCAAAATGTTATATAAATACTTTAGAAAAACCAAGAGATCACACATAAATTGTCCTTGGCAAACTGTTCCTTCAAATAAGTCTAATTTGTATATAGTTTCTGGACTTCACATGTCTTAAACTCACCTCCCATTTTTCAGAAGCACTATTTCCACGTTCGCCTGTTGCAATGACATACAACCTTCCAGTTCCATCTGACAATGTAACCCAGGTAGAAGACGTGAAGTAGAGAGATGCACAAAGACGATTGTCATACGCAGTCAAATCTGTAGGAAGTCGGAATACTTCACGTGGTTTTCCTAAGGCAGTGTCCTAAGAAGTCAAACATTACAAATGAACCCCTTACTCTTCTCTGATCCATAAACACACAAAATAAATATCTGCAGTATAACAATTTCTGTCTTCTTCAAGAATGACAGCATAATTCTCCTCTCTTTGAGAATGAGCTGCATTACTGAATCACCTCAAACAAATAAAATACAGCAGATAGGATAGATGGTATATGACTTACAGAACTGGGTCTTCATTTTACACCTCTACCTTGCTCCTTCTTGGACTATGTACTCTGAGGGAGACTGGCTACCCATGGACAGAACTACAAGGGGAGGAATTAATACTGTTAAACACTGTGACTATCCCCTTATAATTTCAAGCTGTAAGGTGAGTTGCATCAATAGAATGTTTTACAAAAACATATATATGGAGCCAGCGCTGCGGCTCAATAGGCTAATCCTCCGCCTGCGGCACCAGCATCCCGGGTTCTAGTCCCAGTCGGGGCGCCGGATTCTGACCCAGTCCCTCCTCTTCCTGTCCAGCTCTCTGCTGTGGCCCGGGAGTGCAGTGGAGGATGGCCCAAGTGCTTGGGCCCTATACCCCATGGGAGACCAGGAGAAGTACCTGGCTTCTGCCTTTGGATCAGCGCGGTGCGCCGGCCGCAACGTGCCGGTCTTGGCGGCCATTGGAGGGTGAACCAACGGCAAAGGAAGACCTTTCTCTGTCTCTCTCTCACTGTCCACTCTGCCTGTCAAAAAATAAAAAATAAAAAAATAAAAATAAAAATAAAACCATATATATGGGCTTGTAATTCAGGAAATAAACTTCATCTCATTTCCAGCTGCATTCCCAACTTTTTTTATGTTGTCAGAAGTTTTACATGTCAATTAAGAGTTTTCCTAAAGGACAAATGTAATTATTGATTCATATATTTCATTCCTTGCTTTTAGAACTGTTTAGCTCTGTGTGTGTATGAGTGTGGGCATGTGTATATGGTTAAAACTTAAATGAACTATATACAATGGGCACTCAGGAAAATAATGAACTAGTCAACAAATGGCATCAGGATACTAGAGCACTTTTGGAAAAAAAATTAAGCTTACTCTCACTAGAACATTGTTTTTATAATCTCAGGCTGATAAAAGCTCTCCTAAGCATAAAGAAAAGACACATAGGAGACAAAGATTTGTCATAAATATCCATAAAATATAGAGTCCTTAAAATTCAATGAGAAGGACAGGTTTTGTGATGTAGTGGGTTAAGCAACTATTTGAGATGCCTGCATACCACATTGGAGTGCTCATTCGAATTCTGGCTTCTCCGCTTCCTACCCAGCTTTCTGCTATTGCATCTAGCAGGCAGCACATGATGGCCTAAGTGTTTGGGCCCCTGCCACCCATATGGGAGAGCCAAGCAGAGTTCCAGGTTCTTGCCTTCAGCATGGCCTAGCCCTGGCTAGTGAGGGAATCAAAGAGATCTTTCTCTTTCTCTTCCTTTCCCTCACTTCCTCCCTACCTCTCCTCTCTTTCTGCCTTTCAAGCAGATAAAAACAAATAAACATTAAAAAAAAAAAAAAAAAAACACACAAAAAACCCTCAACCAGAGAGGCAAATGTTGTTTGTTAAAGCAATTTGTTAAAGCACAATGCTTTAGCACTTGAGACATCCATATTTCATATTGGAGTTCCTGGCTTCAAATCCCAGTTCTACTCTTGGTTGCAGCTTCTGGTTAATGTTCACCACGGGAGGCAGCACGCGATGGCTCAAGTACTTGGGTCCCTGCCACCCAAATAGGAGACCTGGACTGAGTTTCTGGTTTCAGGCTTTAGCCTGGTCCAGCCCTGGTTGTTACGGACACCTGGGAGTAAACTACTGGATGGCAAATCTGTCTTTCAAGTAAAAAAAAAAAATAACAGAAAATCTTAGAATGCTAACATCTATTCCTGGCTAAGGCGTTCTTGTTTACTAAGGAGTAGAAATAAATACAGGCTCTCTAGAGATGAATACAATCAAATTTTATGGTACTTTATATAACCCTTGATATAATCTCACTTGTAGGAATTTACACTTGTACACAAAAGTCTATGCAATAAGAATGCTCACTGTAACAATGATAAGGAAAAATTCTGCAAAAAGCAAAAAACAAAACAAAACCCTTATATGGAGCAGGTGTTTAGTGTAGCAGTTAAGACACCTGCATCCCTTATGGGAGTATTTGAGTTCTATTCCTAGTTCCAGCTTCCTACCTATGCAGCAGTGATGCCTCAAGTACCTGAGTTCCTGCTACCCACAAAGGAGTCCTGGATTATATTCCTGGCTCCCAGATTCACCCCAGCAAAGGGCCAGCCCAGCCCTGGCCACTGCAGTGTTTGGAAAGTGAACCAGTGATTGGAGAGTGAATCAGTGGATGGAAGCTAACCTGTTCTCTCTCACATGCTTGCACGCTCTCTTTGCAAATAAACAAATAACAAGCAAACAAAACAAACCAAAACAAAAAACTAACAACCCCTCTGTTTATCAGTTGAGCAGGAAAGAAGCAGTCCCTGACACTGTACAGCTGGCCTGGTTGAATCAGCCAGGTGTTGGTTTTTCTATAAACTAGCCGAGTACCAACAGCTCTGTTTTGTTGAACATTAACAGTTACACAATCATAAACATGAGACAAGGGCACTATGTGTCTATGAGGGATCAGTGTAAAACCCTTCTCATTCCATAATGGACACATTTCAAAAAAAAGAACATTGTCAAAGCTACAAATACACCCCTAACCTACACCAATATGATCACTGCTTTTTTATTAATTACAGATTTTACCTCTGTTTATTCTTTTCATCCTTTTAAAGATTAAGATACTCATTACAGAATTATCTATTTTCCTGACAGTACTCAATTCAGAGTAAAGCCTTACTTAAACCCTCCACAAAAATCACCTAATATAGGCCCAATCCTCTAAAATCAGCCCATTTAAAAAAAAATCCTCTTAGTAAGACACCTGTGGTTTCCCTATGATTTTCGTTTTCCATTGCTGCAAAAAGTATTAAATCAAACTTGTTCAACACATGTGTTTCTTGGTTTAGAGGGCATTCACAAGGAAATGGTTAATTATAGAACATTCACTTTAAGAAATACCAAGTAATGATTCAATCTACAGAGGTAAATTTTTGTAATACAGACATAAAAATCATCTCTGAGATACTAACTAAAATAACATGCAGAATATGTACAGTATGAACTCACACCTGCTGGGATAGACATTATGATATGACAGCATAGAGTACAGCATAGACAGACACATGTCAATCCATTGATACTTACATTTGAAAGGTACAATAAGTGCTTTTCATTAGAAAGGAAAATAAGGGGCCAGCAGTGTGGTACAGCAAGTTAAGCTACCACCTGGGATGCCAGCATCCCATATGGGCACCAGTTGAGTCCCAGATGCTCCACTTCCAATACAGTCCCTGGCTCATGTACCTGGGAAAGCGCAGGAAGATAGCCCAAGTGCTTGGTCCCCTGTACCCATGTGGGAGACCCAGATGAATATCCTGGCTCCTGGCTTTGCTCTGGCTCAGCACTGGCGGTTGTGGCCATTTGAGGAGTGAACCAGCAGATAGAAGACTTTTCTCTCTGCTGCCGCCTCTGCCTCTCCCTCTCTGTAACTTCACCTTTCACACACACACACACACAAAAAAAAAAAAAAAAAAGAGGAAGAAAAGAAAGGAAAATAGAGTGTGAGTAGTGGGAGGTGTCGCTCCCCCTCTTCGTGGAGGAACGACACTGAACCCTGCCTAGGCTTCATATCCGAGTCACGGCACCATTATGTCGCTCCCCCTCTTCGTGGAGGAACGACACAGGACCCTGCGCTGTTCTTTCGTCTGCTCGGCCCTCCCCGGGTTTGCTGCTGGTTCTTCCCGGGTTGGCTACTGTCCCTTCCACCTCCGTGGAAGGGCAGTTCCCCCTGCCACATTCCCCACTTCCGCAGGGGAGCGGCACACCGCAGGCCGGCTCTCTCGGGGGCTGCACAGGTGTCCCTTCAGATGTTCCCCTTAGATGTTCCTGGTGCATGCCGTCTCTCTCCTCCTTTATAGTCCTCCTCCGCCAATCCTAACTCGGCTGCCCACACGCCGAGTACGCTGCTCTCCTCCAATCAGGAGCAGGTCCTGCAGCTTGTCAAGTTGGTGAGAGGCAGCTGGGTAGAAGCTGTTGCCTCCTCTCCCAGCGCCATATTGTGGGAGAGCAGATGCATAGAATAAGTCTTAATTCCAGTAACTCAGTCTAGTCCGGATTGCTCCCCACAGATCCCCCTTTCTTTTTATTTTTGGCGTTGATACGCGCCTGTCTTCAGTGCCCCGTGGCACACACTCTGCTCTGCTTGCTAGAGTTGCCACAGGTTCTTACAAGTCCTATCAATCAGGCAAACCGAACCCGGGTCCTCTCTTCGCCATGTTGTGAGGAGGTTTTTAGGCGCTGATGCGTGCCTGTGTTCGGTGCCCTGCAGCGCATGCTCTGGTCGAGCCGCCTGTTGGTGCTTACCGCCCTAATCAGGCAGACCGAATCCAAGCTTTCTCATTGCCGTATTGTGGGGGAGACTTATTAGTGTTGGTTCGTGCCTATCTTCGGTGACCTGCAGCTCATACTCTGGTCGAGCTGCTTGCTGGTGCTTACCGCCTTAATCAGGCAGACCGAATCCAAGCCTCCTAATTGCTGTATTGTGGGGAGGCCTTACTGATGTTAATTCGTGCCTGTCTTCGGTGACCTGCGGCGCATAAGCTGCTAGCCGCCCGCAGGTGCTCATCGCCTCACTTAATCAGGCAGACCGAATCCAAGCTCTCACATTGCAGTGTTGTGGGGAGGCCTTTCTATTTCTCTACTTCTCTATCTCCGGGCATTCCTATTTCTCCCATTTTACTTCTATCTTCCAGCATTCCTATTTCTTTCATTTTACTTCTAAACTTCTGTTTCTCTTATCCCCGCAGCTTCCCGCTCTCATTTTACTTCTAAACTTCTGTTTCTCTTATCCCCGCGGCTTCCCGGCTCCCGCCCCGCGGCAGCTTCACGGCTCCGCGCGGCTTCCCGGCGCCTCGCCCCGCCGGCGGGCTCCCGGCTCTGCGCGGCTCGGCTTCGCGCGCACACTCTGCGGTCTCTCACTAGCCCTTTCGTGTCTGAACCACGGCCTCGCGCCAGCCCCGCGTTCCCTATCTATTCACGCCCCATGCTCTCTCTGCACGCGGCGGCTTCCGCGAGTCACACAGCGTAGCTTGCGTCTCCGCCACTAGCATTCAATCCAAGTTCCCCGGGCTAGCCTGGCGAATTCTACCCAGCTTACGTCTCCGCCTTGGCCTGCCCCCCGCGGCTTCAATTTCCCTAACATTTTTCTCTACCCGGTATGTTTCCCCAAGCTTTCCTCCAACAATACTCCTCCCTCATTTCTCCTGGCTTCTCCCCACAGTCCGTATCCGAGTCTGTTTGTTCTAGCTTTCACTTTCGCTTTCGACCTTAAAGATTTCTCCCAGCTTCCCCCCGTAGTCCATATCCGAATCTATGCCTAGGCTTTCAATAGCTTCTTCCGGCACCCTTTTCGTCCGGCTTTTCCCTAGGCTGTTTGCTAGTCTCTCTCTCCGGTAATTTCCCAGTTCTTCCCATTTCTTCCCTCCTAAGTTTCCTATCCGTCCTAAGTTTCCTATCCGAGTCACGGCACCATTATGTCGCTCCCCCTCTTCGTGGAGGAACGACACTGAACCCTGCCTAGGCTTCATATCCGAGTCACGGCACCATTATGTCGCTCCCCCTCTTCGTGGAGGAACGACACAGGACCCTGCGCTGTTCTTTCGTCTGCTCGGCCCTCCCCGGGTTTGCTGCTGGTTCTTCCCGGGTTGGCTACTGTCCCTTCCACCTCCGTGGAAGGGCAGTTCCCCCTGCCACATTCCCCACTTCCGCAGGGGAGCGGCACACCACCGGCCGGCTCTCTCGGGGGCTGCACAGGTGTCCCTTCAGATGTTCCCCTTAGATGTTCCTGGTGCATGCCGTCTCTCTCCTCCTTTATAGTCCTCCTCCGCCAATCCTAACTCGGCTGCCCACACGCCGAGTACGCTGCTCTCCTCCAATCAGGAGCAGGTCCTGCAGCTTGTCAAGTTGGTGAGAGGCAGCTGGGTAGAAGCTGTTGCCTCCTCTCCCAGCGCCATATTGTGGGAGAGCAGATGCATAGAATAAGTCTTAATTCCAGTAACTCAGTCTAGTCCGGATTGCTCCCCACAGGAGGGAAGTTTGGGAATAATAATTTTTCCCTTTCCTTAAAATATACAGCTGTTTTAAAAATGACAAATTTATGTGTAATATACAAAATTTAAAAAGTTAATAAAATAGGACTCCTCCCCAAAACAGCTGTTTCAAAGTAAAAGTTTCTAGTAATCTTCACTTTATCTGCTACTCACTGCTAACCGAGTGAACAATTTTTAGGAAGAATACAGGGCTAAACTTATTAAATCACTATTCTTCATTTCACATACAATTTAAGCCAGGGGTAAGGAACATCAGGCCAGCAGACCATAAAAGGCATGGCTAGACCAAATGGTTTGTGGGCCTGAAATTCAGTAAATCTATATAGCAGACTAATTTATTTTTTAATTTATTTGACAGGTAGAGTTATAGACAGTGAGAGAGAGACTAAGGTCTTCCTTCCGTTGGTTCACTCCCCAAATGGCCGTTATGGCTGACGCTACACCAATCCAAAGCCAGGAGCCAGGTGCTTCTTCCTGGTCTCCCATGCAGATGCAGGGGTCCAAGCACTTGGGCCATTCTCTACTGCCTTCCTGGGCCACATCAGAGAGCTTGACTGGAAGAGGAGCAACCAGGACAAAATCCAGAGCCCATATAGCATGCCGGCGCTGCAGGCAGAGGATTAACCAAGTGAGCCATGGCGCTGGCCCCATAGCAGACTAATTTTTAAGGTGATAATTTTGTATGGCCTGTGGATGACGTTATACATATCCGAATGGCCATTGGCAGAGAAGAGGTTCTCCACTCTTGAAAACTATTTCCTTTTAGATATATGATTAATATGGCTTGGGGTTCCTAGAAGTCTATCAATATACGAAGGCACTATCCAACAGGATGATTAAGATACTCAAGAATTTAAATGTGGAATTTAAATTAAAACACAAAGTAACACAGAGAACTTTAAAGTTAAAACCCGATGTGAAAGTCACCTAAATGCTCCTGACTTTTGAAATTTAATTTTTTTAAAGGTTCATCTATTTATTTATTTGAAAGGCAGAGTTACAGAAAGAGAAGGGAGACATGGAGACAGAGATCTTCCATCTGCTGATTCAATCCTCAAATGGTCACAATGGCTGGGACTGGGCTAGACCAAAGCTGAGAGCCTGGAACTCCATCCAGATCTCCCACAAGGGTGGCAGGGGCCCGAAATTGGGGCCTTTTGCTGCTTTCCCAGGCCATTAGCAGGGAACTGGGTTGAAGTGGACCAACTAGGACACAAACTGGTGCCCATATGGGATGCTGGTGTTGAAGTGGTGACTTAACCCACTGCACAACACCAGCCCCTGAAATTTAATTCTTAAATGATACCATTTCAACTAGATTATAAGCAATGGAATATTTTCTTCTGTAAGTCTTAGAGCATTAAATTATTTCTGAATAACTTCCCTTGACAGTTTTACTAAGTGTTCTCAGAATAATGTTTTATATAATTGGCATTGATAAGGTCTTATTCTTACCCTTTTTTTTTTTCCCCTCACAAAAAAAGGCAATGCAGCTATGTTTAAGGATACTAAAAAACCTGGGTAACATTTCACAGCTGATTTGCAGAACAGAGTTTAAAATTTTATTGATGGGGACAGGTATTTGGTCTTGTGATCAAGATGCTGGTTAAGATGTCTCTGTCCCACATTGGTGTGCCTGGGTTCCATACCTAGCTCTATCACAACTCCAGCTTGCAGCTAATGCAGATCCCCAGAGACGGTGGTGATGGCTTAAGTGAGGCGGGAGGCTTGGGCTGAGTTCCTGGAAGCCAGGGGCCATTGTGAGCATTTGGGGACTGAACCAGCAATAGGAGGAGCTGGCTCTCACATCTGTCTTTCTCTTTCTGCCTCACAAATACGTAAATAATTTTTTTAAAAAAATTTCATTGATAACTCCTTCTGAATGGCTATGTTGTGCATGTATTACATTAAATAACTGCTTCAACTTTTTGCCATCTCATCTAGTCATAATCTAATCACATGCACTTGAAATTATCCCCACTTTGGGAAGGAGGAGAGGAATAACCTGTTTTTAGAACTGTATCTACAAATCACTAATTAAAATTTTAAAGAATATCACCCATGGAAGGGGGATAAATTATGCCCACCTTAAAGAGATGAGAAGTTCACAAAGATAAATAATTTGCTTGGAACTCCGCTGCCTGAAAATGGCAGAGCTGGGCTTCCAATGCTGAGCAGCACACTCTAACAGTTCTCCTTTCCACCATTCCACAACTCCAGGAGAAAATCCACTTCCTAACCTTTTCGAAACATGTGACACTTCAGATCTCACTGCAATTTCTAGGAAACCTGCTTATTCTTCCACTCCTCAAAACACCACTTTAAATACAACTACCAAATTCAGTTTTTCTTCAGACTAATTATACAGTATTTTATTTTTTTAAAGGTTTTATTTATTTGAGAGGTAGAGTTACAGACAGTAAGAGAGACAGACAGAAAGGTCTTCTTTCCATTGGTTCACTCCCCAAATGGCTGCAACGGCCGGAGCTCAGCCGATCCAAAGCCAGGAGCCAGGAGCTTCTTCTAGTTCTCCCACGTAGATGCAGGGGGCCAAGGACTTGGACCATCTTCTACTGCTTTCCTAGGCCACAACAGAGAGCTGGATTGGAAGAGGAGCAGCCGGGACTAGAACCAGCGCCCATATGAGATGACAGCGCCGGAGGCAGAGAATTAACCCACTGGCCCCTCAGGCTATTATATATTTTAAATAAGAATTTATTCTTATAAATAAAATCTAGTACATATTATAACATCTGTAACAATGTATGCAAATAGCACTGTAAATAGCAAACTAGTACTAATATACAAAATGTACATATTTATGAAAAAAATTCTAAACAGGAGTTTGGTGCTCTCAGCTATGGTTACAAGCAGAGAAGCTTTGAACTAACGAAACATTTTTCTACTACACATGCATTTATAGAAAGAGCTACTTAAGTTTAAAAAAATGGTCAAATAAAATTAACAGAGGATGCCTTTTACCAGTACTATTAGACAATGACATTTAAAATTCTGACCTTTTAAAAGAAGTGATCTTTTTCTGGAGAAAAGATTTTATCACTAATACCAATTAACTTCATTTGGAAGAAAGTATATAAAAGTCATGTAAAATAAAGCTTACAATAATACATTAAATACACAAAATCCTAAGATTTTACCATCAGTTTTATTTCTGTCTTTCACTAGGTAAATAACTAGCTCCTTGTTAATTAACTTAACTATTGAAAATAAGCTGGGACTCAGGGCTAGAGATGAATATATCAGCATACAAGAAGCAGCACTAACAAGTAGTTGTAACCTATCACTCTAACACACAGCCTCACAAATACACACTTATAAATGGAAGCCAGCAACTGTCCACTAGACACATAAGTGCAAATCAAAGAGGCACTATAAGACTATAGTGGAAATGAACTAGCCTTTCTGGAAGTAAAAACAATTATAACAAAATAATTCAGTATTATAAGATACTAAATGTATTATTTAAAGCGAGCCACAGGTGAGGGCATTTGACAAGGGGATTATGTTGCCACTTGGGATGCCCCTGCCACTGTCAGAGTGCCTGGTTTGAGTCCCAGCTACTCTGCTTCCCATCCAGCTTCCTGCTAATGTATATCCTGAGAGTCAATAGGTGTGGCCCAAGGGCTTAGACCCCTTCCACACATGGGAGACATAGATGAAGTTCTTCACTCCTGGATTTGGCCTGACCCAGCTCTGGCTATTGTAGGGATTTGGGAAATAAACCAGCAAACAGAAAATCTCTGTCTCTCTGCCTTTCAAGTAAAATTAAATATAAAAATTTCAATCAAAAGAGCCAAATCCCACTTAAAATGACAATATAATATTTTATCTATTTATTTGAGAAGTAGAGTTACATATAGAGAGAGGGAGAAACAGAGGGAAAGGTCTTCTATCTGCTGGTTCATTCCCCCAGTGGCCGCAATGGCAGGAGCTGGGCCATGTTCCACTGCTTTCCTAGGCCATACACAGAGAGCTGGATGGGAAGAGGAGCAGCTGGGACACAAACAGGCACCTGTAAGGGATGCCAGCGCCACAGGCAGAGGCTTAGCCTACTACGCCACAATGCTGGCCCCATGACAATAAAAACTTTTAAACTTTTCTTAAGGCATTTCCTACTTTCTAAGCATACCTGTAGCCAACTGACATTTCTCAAAAATTCAGGAGTGTAAATCCACAACTTAAATTTATTTTTAAATACAATGCCTCTGTAAACCTGTGTGTAGAACTGCTGCCACCTGCTGGTTCCTGAGAAATTCAGAAGGCCAAACAATGTGTGGACTTCAAGTCCTTGGCAATATGTGGTTACATTTAAAAGACAAACAATGTTTAGTCCCAATCAACCACGGATGATTTCTGGTATTTGTGCATGTGTATCTTTGACTTAAAAAAAGACAAAGTGGATATTAGAACAGCTGTTTTCTGCTACATAAAAAGCCAATGTCTAATCAGTGATCAAGAATTCACCTGCTAACATGGAAGCTCCAAGTGTAATTTGATTTCTTCCGATGATATTCAGAAAAAACGGGAAGAAATAGGGACATTTTAATACCAAGGTCAAACTGGGAAACAGAGGGAAGAAGGTAGTTTATATTTCATTGTAAATTAATAAAGTAGAAGATACTTTATGTTCTATGCTGTAGCATTCCCAGGGCCTACAATGTGTGACATACAACATTCAATAATATATTCTCAATGTTGAGTAAATGGTATGAATTAGACTGGCTAAGGTGGACTCAAGTCAACGAGTATGGCAAACACGGTTCATGTGTACAAACCATGCAAGTACACAGCACACACAGAGTGTATACAAAAGCAGTTACACTAAGGTATCCATAGGAAAAATAAAACGAGTTAGGAAAAAGAATCAAAGACATACTAGTCTACTCTGATTCACATCAGATAAGCTACTACACTGAACAGTGTACTGCTTATCTATAATATTTCTTTTTTTTTTTTTTTAAGATTTATTTATTGAGAGGTAGAGTTACAGACAGTGAGAGGGAGAGACAGATAGAAAGGTCTTCCATCCACTGGTTCACTCCCCAAATGGCCACAACGGCCGGAGCTGCGCCAATCAGAAGTCAGGAGCCAGGAGTTTCTTTCCGGTCTCCCATACGGGTGCTGAGGCCCAAGGACTTGGGTCATCCTCTCCTGCTTTCCCAGGCCACAGCAGAGAGCTGAATCAGAAGAGGAGCAGCCTGGATTCTAATCGATGCACATATTGGATGCCGGTGCCACTGATGGAGGATTAACCTACTGCACCATGGTGCCATGCCCCTTATCTGTAATATTTCAAATCCAATCATTAATTTTTCATTCTAGGTTTCTAATCCATCTTGTGTGATTTAAGTTGGCACTGTTATCCCAAATCCATATTATCAATGAATTAACTCATAAAAATCACCTTCTTGGCCCTCATTGTGACCTAACCCAGGCTCCCTCCAAGTCCAGCACAGTACTAAATAGAATTTAAAAAAAAAAAAAAAAAAAAAAAACAACAACAACAACAAAAAAAAACCACCTCTCTTTTTTACATTTCTCACTTAACATAGAGTAGCAAGACTCACTCATTCCCTTCAAAACCCAGCAGTCTGTCACCTTCCAATTTCATCTCTGATCATAACCTGTACATCTCCTAGTCATTCCATGCAAATTTCAGCAATATCTAGCTAGAGTACCTACAGTAGCAATCATGTCTGTCTAAATTTGACAAATGTGCTCCTGAAGTCCTCCGTACACACAGCTGCCCCATTACATGGCAAACTCCAACAAACCCCTCAAACCTGTTACTGTGAAACCTGTGAATCTTTCCCTGAAAACTATATCCCTCAACCTTTGTTACTTCCTCCTCTACACTTCTTGTGCATCTTACTACTATTTATACACAGCACTTTATCAACTTTTGTATGTGCCTACCAAGCACACAACAGCATTCAATAAATGTCTCTTGAATAAAAATAATTATGAAAAATTATCTAAAAAATTAAAGATACCTGAAAGTATATCTTTAAGTGGACTTTTTCTACTACAAAATGGAAAACTACCAAAATACAATAAAATTAAACCCTCAAGAGATGGTCAAACTTCCATGGAGAAACATATTTATTTAAATTACTCCACTAAATTTCACTGCAATTATTCCCATAAGAGCAAACTATTCCTATTTTACTGAAAATTTTGGTTGAAAGAGAAAAAGGGGCAAAAAATAATATTGCACTGATGAATAATGGTAGAAACTTTTAAAGACTAAGTAGATGCTTCAAATAAGTCAAAATAATCATAACTACATGACATAAAAAAGTTTTGAAACACTATTCAGTGGACAAAGACCAACTGAGGCATGTGACTTATGTAGTGTGAATTATCTTTTCACAAAAGGAGCAGGGTTATCTTATTTTATTGACAGTCTAAATTTTATTCTTCTTCCTCAATGATTTTAAGCAAATAAGCATGTGAGTCCAAAGACTACACCATAAAAACTTCAAGCAACTGTTTGACAAGCAGTACACAACTTCTATATTCATGGTTAAAGTGAGTATCTGAGAAATATAATCCAATTTGTAGATTAGCCAGGTCCTTGGTTTCTAGCATAGAAGCAAATTCAAGATTGGAATTAGTGAAATATTACAACCTGCAGAAAGATGTAGTAATATGATAATTACAAGTGGAAATTCAAACTAGTAACTCTCTAGAATGATGCATTTAGAATTAGGTTATAAAATCATGAAGTATTAGAGTTTTAGAGATAATCTTATAGAACTGTCAAATTCATTTCTGCCAGGGAAAAGTATATGTCTATAAAAGACATTTCATATGGAAAAAGTAAACATGCAAAGCTGTATCTGCAACAGTTAAGCAGATGGAGTGGAGGGTGGGCTTTCCCTGCCAATGCAGTGACCTCTGAGGTCAGCTCCAAGGAATCCACTAGGGCTCAGGGGTTTCACAGACAACATTATTAAGTTCAAGCCTTTTATTTTCTATTGAAAACATGGTGGCCCAAAAAGAGGAAGTGATTTACCCAAGGTCATAGCCCTTGACTGTTTATGACAGAGCCAAGTCTAAAACAATACATACCTGTATTAATATGTTTGGGCTGCCATAACATAATATCATAGATTGGGCCACTGAACAAAATTTTCTCACAGTTCTGAAAGTAGACGTCCAATAGAGTGAGTTTCTGATGAGGATTCTCTCTTAGAAACAGCTGCCCTTTTGCTGTGTCTTCACAAGGCGTTCCCTCCATGTGTACACTTGGAAACACAGTGCTCTCTCTTCCTCTCCTTAAAAGATCACCAACCCCAGTGGTCTCTGTGGCATAGCAGGCTAAGCCTTCTGCCTGCAGGGCCAGCATCCCATATGGGCACCAGATGGAATTCCCACTGCTCCACTTCCAATTCAGCTCTCTGCTAATGGCCTGAGAAAGCAGCGGAAGACAACCCAAGTGCTTGGGCCCCTGCATCCACAGTGGGAGACCTGGAAGAAGCTCCTGGCTCCTGGCTTCGGATCAGCATGGCTCTGGCCCTTGGGGCCATTTGGAGAGTGAACCAGTGGGTGGAAGACCTCTCTCTCTCTCTCTCTCTCTCTCTCTCTCTCTGCCTCTCTCTAACTCTGCCTTTCAAATAAACAAATACATCAAAAAAGAAAAAAGGCTATTAACCTTATTGGATTAGGTCCTTACCTTTATCTTCAGTTAATTAGCCTTAATTCCCTCCCAGAAGTCTGTCTCTAACCACAATCACATTGGAAGTTATGGTTTCAATACATGTATTAGTGGAAAGACAATTTAGCTCACAGCCAATACCATAAATCTGTCTATCATAAAAGCACATCATAAAAGTGTTTCTGCTCCAATACAGTACTCCCTTGTCTCTTGGAAGAAGTCTAAACAGGAAGGAGACATATATTTTCCTTTTGTAATTGTTTTTATTTTTTTCATATGAAAAATTGCAAACATATACTAAAATAGGTAGAAAAAATATATAATGAATCTCACACACCCATCACCCAGTTCCAGTAATAGAGTTAAAGCCCTGGCCTGCAGTGCCGGCATCCCATATGCACGCTGGTTCAAGTCCCAGCTGCTCCTCTTCCGATCCAGCTCTCTGCTATGCCCTGAAAAGCAGTGGAAGCTGGCCCAAGTCCTGGGGACCCTGCACCTGCTTGGGAGACCTGGAAGAAGCTCCTGGCTCCTGGCTTCAAATGAGCTCAGCTTTGGCCATTGCAGTCATTTGGGAAGCAAACCAGCAGAATGGAAGACCTCTCTCTCTCTGGCTCTACCTCTCTCTGTAACTCTTTCAAATAAAAAAATTTTTTTTAAAGTAATAATTCCATAATATCCTTAAATAATGAGCTCAACACACTGTGTTACTACTATAAGTAGTCCAATATTAGTCTGATCTCTAAGACCAAAGGTTTCTATTTTTTCCCCAAAAGGAATTCTAGTGAGAAAGTTTTCTGTTTTCCTACTTTCAAATCTACTTTACTCTTTTTTCTTTGAAAATAAAACAAAACAATAATCAGTATTGTAAAAAGTGAGGAAAGGTAAAAAAAAATTAAAATTAGCCAGTGCCGCGGCTCAATAGGCTAATCCTCCGCCTAGCAGCACGGGCACACCAGGTTCTAGACCCGGTCAGGTCACTGGATTCTGTCCTGGTTGCCCCTCTTCCAGGCCAGCTCTCTGCTGTGGCCAGGGAAGGCAGTGGAGGATGGCCCAAGTGCTTGGGCCCTTCACCCCATGGGAGACCAGGAGAAGCACCTGGCTCCTGCCTTCGGATCAGCGCGGTGCGCCAGCCACAGCGTGCCGGCTGCGGCGGCCATTGGAGGGTGAACCAACGGCAAAAGGAAGACCTTTCTCTCTGTCTCTCTCTCTCACTGTCCACTCTGCCTGTCAAAAAAAAAAAAAATTTAAATTAAAATTAAAAAAAAAAAAAAAAGCAGGTGACCATCCCTCAAATTTAAATGAGATAAAAGTACCATTTCACTCTTCAGTTTCTCCTTTTCCATCCTTTAACTTACTTAGTTCTAGCAAATATAATTACATGCTAAAGCCAACTCCAAATGCCTCAGGGAAGTCAAGTATTATATTCCCAGGAATTCTGCAATTGGTAACTTGAAATTAGCCTTGTTGGAAATATTTTTCTTTTATTTTATTTTATTTGAAAGGCAGAGTTACACAGAGGCAGAGAGAGAGAGAGAGAGAGAGAGAGAGAGAGAGAAAGGTATCTTCCATCCTCTGGTTCACTCCCCAGATGGCTGCAACAGCTGGAGCTGTACCCATGAGAAGCCAGAAGCTTCTTCCAGGTGTCCCACACGGGTGCAGGAGCCCAAAGACTTGGGCCATCTTCTACTGTTTACCCAGGCCATAGCAGAAATCTGGATGGAAGTGGAGCAGCTGAGACTCGAACCAGCACCCATATGGGATGCTGGAGCTGCAGGTGGTGGCTTTACCCACTATGCCACAGCACCGGTCGTAGAAATATTTTACATCTCAGAAATTTGTAAACTCTATGAATCAACCTCCCATTCCCTTCCCAGAGAGTCAGTTGTTCAACATTTATCAACATACTATGGGCAAATGCATCTTCAACTATAAACTACATTTAGTTCATACTAGCCTATTGCATATTAATCCAGTTTATTTCTAAGATTAGGAGGAAGATAAAGAATTTAACATTCAGAAAAATACTTAAGATGGATTTTTTTCTTTTTTTAAACAGTTCAGCAGGATCAAAGGGCACTTCATCCCTTGGAGAACACCACATAATCTTGTTTACTTTGCTAAAATGTGTCTATTAACCAACAATAAAAATGTGTAAACACTGTGGCACACTGGAAGACACCATTTCACACTGGACTCTGCCCTCCATTAGCTGTTTGATTTAGACAAGTTACATCTCTATGCCTGGGTTTAAGATAGCCTAGTAATACCTGTATAGTAATACTCTATATTTGAATAATGCCTTTCACTTTACAAAGCATTACACATACCTTATTTTTCATAAAGCTTATCATTCTTACCTTATATGAGGAAACTGAAACCAAGAATATGTAGGGGGCCTGCTATAACCATGTAACAGTTACCCATGCATTCATCTAATCATAGCACCTAAAAAGGGTAAGATCTAAGTAGCAAAATATATGTCCCACTGTCCTATAGTGAGATGGTTCTCAATAAACATGTGAAAATAAATCTGGCAACTCTGACTTGAATGTCCAATTAGCTTTCTACTAACCACCTTACTCCACAACAGTAGGTGTTGGATCTGCATGACATGCCACAAGATACCCATGGAAAAGTAAAATAAAATTTTGAATATAATACCACAAATATAAACATGTTCAGATCTAACATGATATCATCTGTCTTCCTGAGTTAGAAAACATTTTATTGGAAAACTTTAGGGAATAATGCATGCTTCCAACAGCCATATTTGTTAATGAAAAAGAGTAAAGGAAAACTTAGAAATACACACACATACACACAACTCTACATCACATCAAAGTATAGCCACTAATAAACACACATGTCCTATTACTTTAGCTAGCTTATACACATCAGGCCAGTAAGAGTCATTCAGAGGATGTATCTAACAAGAAAAAACAATCCTTAAAGGAACAAGAGGTCAGATTATATCCCCCCCTGCTCTAGCAAGAAACAATCAGAATTTATTTGTTCATTGATATGCTTTAGTATCTGGGTCCACCTGGTGGAAATGTTTATCATTGCCAGAAAACACCTAACTTTTCTTCCCCAATGTTTTTAAATAAACACTGTGTCACCAATTAGAACATACCTGTAGCTGGATTGGAAACAACAGGAGGAAGATCCCATCAAGAATGCAAAACCAATTCTCAAGAGTAAGAAAAAAGCTCTAAGGAGCTATTATCCATTTAGTAAATGCACTGACCACCTTTCTGCTGGATATTGGGATTATAGAAAGATAAGACAAAGCCATGGCCTAATCCACAGCTCAGCATACTACAATCCACAAGCTAATTTTCAAGTTTGTAAATAACTGATTCTGTAAATAAAGTTTTATTGAAACACAGGCACACTCATCAATTCAGTCTTGCAGCTTTCACACTACAATGGTTAAAATGAGAGGATTGCCTGACTTACATAGCCTTTAATACCCTACGTAGGAAAAGTTTTTGGCAACCTCTGGCCTGGAGGGAGTTCACAATCCACACAGATCTGTGAGTCAGTGGTGTAGTTATTCCTAAAGGAGCAGCAGGAAGATTTCAGGGCAAGCTTCCTAGATAAAGAAATGGTTAACTGGTACTGAAGTGAAGATGGAGGAAACAGCCTGACCAGGGAGAATGTTCTACAGAGTTAATCGTATGGGGAAAGGTGTGGAAGCTACAGCATATAGAGCATGTCTCAGGAATTGCAAGAGTTTAGTATTGCTCGATTGTAGTGTACTAAGTGCTAGAAAACAACACTGGAGAGAAAGGCAGTATGAACTGTACATATCTATCGAGAAGAAAGGTTTATATTTTAAGAAAATGCATCACTTTGCATTCATATGGGGAAAAACAAAAAATCCCTCATCAACACTGGAAGGACTAGCAAGAAGCTAATAAAAGAAACTGCAGAGAAAAGAGTACTCAAGACAGAATAGTTACCTATTCTGTTACCTATAAGATTACCTAATAGTTACCTATAAGATGGAGTCAGGCAAACATAAAATTCCTTTTCTAGTTTGTTTTTCTAAATAACATCAACACTTTACCTACTCTAAGACTGAACATTTAAAAAGTGTGCATTTGGTCACAAATGACATGTTAAACAATTTAACCAAAGGTATTTTTTAAAAACAGACAAGCAAACTTTAGACAGACTATTCTACATGCAAGGTGCAGGAAGCTGGAAGGAGCAGAGAACAGAAAGGAAGCCATCAGCAGACTACTGGCTATATAAAGCAAATACATTAACAATCTATTGTGGAACTCACAAGGAATGAAGAAGTAAAATAAACGCCAAAAATAGATCAGAGTGAGAGGGGAAGTAAAAGCAATTATGTTACTCTGAAGTGTTTATAGTTTGTTAAATGAAATAATATTAAAGACACTTTATTAGTTAAGGAAGAATACGGTCCTCTTTACATTAACTATTAAAAAATAAGACAGATTTAGATAAAAAAAAAACCTATGGAGAAAATTAAATGGAATTATAAAAAAAAATTGAGTGATCCCCTCAAAAAGTTGGAAACAGAAACCAACTGGACACATTGAAAAGAAACAGCAAGATGGTAACATAAACCCAAAAATATTAATATTAATAATTATATTAAATATCAGCAAACAAGATAAAGCACATAGTAAGACCCATTTTATGCTCTTTATAAATGGATATTTTAAAAATAAGAGCACTGACAAACTGAAAGAAAAAGGATAGGAAAAAATTAATATTAATCAACAAAATTTCTCAGAGCCTAAAGAGGGGCATTTCATAATGCTGAAAGGATCCATTCATAATAGAAAAACAATCCTAACTACTTGCATCCAATTTGCATAGATAAAACCTGCATAAGCAAAAAATAAAATTCAAGAGACAAAACAAAGATAAATGCACTATTACAGTTGGGAATAATACCTCAAATAGGAAAAGCAAGCATGAACATTATATCGACACTGATACATAAAATTCCACCAATGGCTGGAGGGGAATCGCCAAGCAAAAACTGAGTAGAAATGCAGTCTTACTGTGCCGAATGACAGGATTCCATATATTAAAGACACATTGTGTTAACTCTCAACATCAGATTCAAAGAGAAATTTAAAAATTAAATTTACTAGAGAAAAAAAAAACCCTATTATGTTTGTCTCACCAACATCACTGTTAAATTCATAATTCTTCCAAGGTTATCAATGTAGTAGACACTGTCTTGATTCCACGAGTCACAGTGTAGGTAATTATACATTCCAAAAGCATGCATGTGTTCCAGCGTATACTGATCATCACGAAGTTTTACTTCTGCCACAGCTGAAATTAAAAAAAAATCAAGATCAAATCATTACTTTCTGTAGAATGTGTATAAGGCCAAGAAACCAAAGAATGACAATCAGAAAGGCCTTCAGGATAATTCACTGTATGATTTATGTAAAAATATTTCAAGGTACTGACTAGGCACCGTGTTTAAGGCTGTACTCTCTAAGAACTTAGAATATATATAATGGTTATAGGAGATAGGAATTTCCATTCCATAGCCATCTTTTCTTTTAGAAACCTCTTACTTAATGAGAAAAGAAAATGAAAATACTAAAAATGAAGGCTTTCCTCTCTTCTGAGTAAATAAGCCCAAGTTATAAAGCATTTCTATACTTTCCAAATTTTTTTAGCTCTATTATCTAATGAATTTTTATCACACATTAAGAAATGAACAGAATATTTTATTATCTCATTATAAAGTTATGGAAATAAATGCAAACCTAAGTGGTGACTCTTCTAATGTCATACCATATTGTTTCCAAGGGTACAGAACAAAACAGTATCACTGCTGGAACAGAAGCAAGGTCTCCTACTTATAGAACAGGGCTATCGCCACTAAGGCATCAGCTGCTTCCTTGATTTTAAATTTGCTAATCGTGACCTCTATCTCCCACTCTTCCTGCTCTTCCAGGCAGATAAGAACTCTTACAGCTCAGAGCTGCCCAAGATCTAGAACTATTTTCTGCTTCAGCAAGGAAATATTTAAGTGGACCTATGCTAGCCTAAAATGTCACTTTAACATAAAATTCATTTTATGGCATTCTGATTGCAACTGTTTTCTTGTTTTCCCAGAATTCTCACCTGTTTCTACTTCCTGTACCTGCCTTGAGTCCTAGCTGGCTGACTTTTTGGTTCTATATCCTGCTTCACTCCTCAAATGCTCACAAAAGTTGAGGCTGGGCCAGGGCCAAAGTCAGGAACTCGATTCAGGTCTCCCAATTACTTGAGCCATCACTGCTACTTCCCAGGATCTGCATCAGCAGGAAGTTGGAGTCTAGAGCTGGAGCTGGAAATTAAACCTAGGTACTCTCATGTGGGACTGTGGGTCTCTTAGATGACATCTAATATTTATCACCCCTGATATATTTATTCAGCAAATATTTGAATAGAAATCTGTAATACAGTGATAAGCAAACAGTACAGAGGAAACAGACTTTAGTCAATTATATATATATAACTTTTACATAATGAGTTTTGCACAATTAAACTGTGATGTTACAGGGAAATATTTCTAAATGCTATGAGAACTCATAACAGAGAGCTGGTCCATTCAGGGAAATTTATGAAAACTTCCCAAAGATTACACCAAGATAACAAAACATAAGAAAGAATTAATTATGGATGACAAATACTTATACACACTCCTCTACTTATTGCAGGAAAAAAAAGAAAAAATGAACTAAAATAAGAAGAAAAATCTGTGTTCAAGGAACCAAAAGAAGAGAACACGGAATGAAGTATACAGCAACAAGGGGAATTACACAAGGAAAGGCTGCAGATGAATGACACTAACGAGTTAGATCGAGGCTTTGATGAAAGGTTTTGCTTTATTTTTATTGATAAATTCAATGTAATAAGAATTCATTGGCCGGCACTGCGGCTCAATAGGCTAATCCTCTGCCTGTGGTGCCGGCACACTGGGTTCTAGTCCCAATCGGGACGCCGGATTCTGACCCGGTCCCTCCTCTTCCTGTCCAGCTCTCTGCTGTGGCCCAGGAGTGCAATGGAGGATGGCCCAAGTGCTTGGGCCCTGCACCTCATGGGAGACCAGGAGAAGCACCTGGCTCCTGCCTTCAGATCAGCGCGGTGCGCCGGACGCAGCGGCCATTGCAGGGTGAACCAATGGCAAAAGGAAGACCTTTCTCTCTGTCTCTCTCACTGTCCACTCTGCCTGTCAAAAAAATTAAAAAAAAAAAAAAAAAAGAATTCATTAACAGTGTTTATGTGGGAGAGTAAAGGTCAGACTTTAGTTTATAAAGAGTACCAATTAACAACAACTTGGAAAATTTATTCATTAGTGATCTATTGCAGTCTCCAAGTGAGGGATAATTAAAGTTTGAAGATACTTTAGAAGTAAAATCATCATTTTATGATACAGTTCATAGAGGTTAAAAAAACTCGAGAAAGTGTTTATTTTCTAAGAACAGTCAGAAATTCAGATTCTGTTGACTTGGAGGAAAGTATCAATTTTTTGTTTACTAGCACCACTGTGTGGATGAAATGTAAACTGCAGGGAATGTACATGGCAACATAACAGTCCAAAGCAGTAGCATCAGAAATAATACAATAATATTTTCTTCATATTTGTGCAAAGACCACTGGATAATGCTGAACAGATCATAGGCTTTCTAACTTCGTATTATAATAGTTCATTTGCAAAAATGTGGATATAGAAAGCCGTTGTTAAGAAACCATGATACAGTAAGAAAATTATATTAGTTCTTATTAATTATTAGAACATAAAATGAGAATAGGATATGCTTCCCATTTTGTTTTTGTTGTTGTTGTTTTTAAAGATTTATTCTATTTATTTGAAAGAGTTACAGAGAGAGGTAGAGACAGAGAGAGAGGTCTTCCATCCACTGGTTCACTCCCCAGATGGCCACAACAGCCAGAGCTGTGCCGATCCAAAGCCAGGAGCCAGGAGCTACTTTCGGGTCTCCCACGCAGGTGCAGGGGCCCAAGGACTTTGGCCATCCTCCACTGCTTTCCCAGTCCATAGCAGAGAGCTGGATCGGAAGAGCAGCAGCCGGGACTAGAACCCGCACCCATATGGGATGCCAGCACTTCAGGCCAGGGTGTAACCCGCTGCGCCACAGCGCCAGCCCCCATGCTTCTCATTTTGTAAAAGCTGTGTGGTGTTCAGAAAATAGCTGATTCCAAGTAAGTAAAGAAATATTTTAATTTTTGTTAATCTCTTTACCATGAAAGTGGGAGACAGAGCAATGCAGAGAGACAAGCAGTGTCCAGAAAGTGACAGAGCTCTTTCACTCTCTCAAGAAAAGGAGGAGGGGCAGGGAGGGTCTAATCTCTGCTTAGATCTTTACAATAGTTGAAGAGGAATCTTTTACAGAGAAGGCCAAGTAGTAAATACTTTAAATTTAATGTTATCATGTATTGGAAACAAAAGAGCATTGCTGAAAAATCCCTATCCCTTTTGTCTTTTAAAAAGAACTGAAGGTTTAACAAGCAGGGATTTTTCCCTCAGATACTCAGAAAACTTCAAAACTATAGCTTTGTGCAGGTAAAATATGAAATCCTCAAAGAGCCTTAAAAATATTTAGTGTTTAATTGATAAATTACTTACTCAGTGTCTACTGCTATGAGTTGGGAAATAGTATGGGTGTTTCCCCCAAGGCCCATGTTCATGAGGCTTGGTCCCCAAAGTCTTCTGTTAATGGTTAATGGATTAAGATTAAAGGATTACCGGTGGAGACTGAAGTCTAATTATGGAGTACAGGAGGTAGCCCAATAGGAATTCTTTAGGTCCCTGGGCATGCCCTGGGAAAGTATTTCTTGGGAGGATTGGTTATAAAAGCAAAGTTGGACCTAACTGGTCTCTCTGCTTCCTGATCTATATGTGGTGTTCTGCACACGTTACGCCATTGCCAGTCTCCATCAGACACCCAACCAATGGGGTCATCCAATCTGGACTGTGGACCTCCAAAACTGTGACTGAAAATAAACCTCCTCTCTTCTTGAGAAGCTCCTTTTAGGAATTTGTTATAGTTATGAAAAACTCACTAATGCATCTACTATGTGCCAGACCCTGGATTTGGTTTGGGCATGTACTTTGTGAATAAAGAAGATTGGTTCACATTATTGATATTAACAATGATATTCACTACCACTTCTTGTCCTTTCAAAACATACTATTATATTAAATTACATGAAATTGCCAATATTCAGCTTTTTCGACACCAGCTAAAATTGATTCAACCTAATGTTTATGTAAGTACATTAAATTTTTTTAAAGGGGAAGGAGAAGCAAGGAACAGTAACTTAGAAATAAAGGGCAATTCTTGGGCCACTTAACTTCCACTAACTGAGCTGTCTTCCTTTTTCTTACTAAGCTTACTATTTGTGTATGAAGACATAATAAAAGGTAAAAATCTGCATATTTGGTGATGAAACAAGACTCATGTAACAGAGTAAACCCATAAGTAGGAGAAATGCTTCCAGAGAACTATCTTATACAATGTCTTTGTGACTGTAATGTACTCTTCTGGCTATCTTCCCCGTATTTTCCTGCATAAGAGCAGACATGAATGTAAACTCTATAATTACGATGGTTATATCACTCTCCTCTCTCTTTACTCCAACTATAACTAAACCGTCACCAGCCTTTCTCCTCCAAGCTCTGAAGGAAGAAATAGCCAAGAGGGCCTCACAAACCACTAGAAAATACATGAGCTTTAGGGTCAGCTTTACCACTAATTAGCAGCTTGGTTAATTTAGGTAACCTTCCTTACACCTTCCTTGTCACCTGTTTCCTCATTTTTAATAAAGGTTAATGCTGATCCTACAAAATTATTGACAAGCTTAAATTAAAAACTTGCAAAGTGCCAAGTGTTGATTTTCCTGGCCCTCTGCTCCCTTAAAGGCTAATTCCCATTTAGGTTTTTGATTCTACCTTCTTCTGCCAGAAGTTATTTCCTCTCCACTGACCCCTTCCCCTCCACTTAAATATGTCAAAAATTTCCACAGGCACAAAATAAATCAATGGAAAAGTTTGTTCCTGTCTTCTCTACACTCAGAAGCAGAGCTCTCTCTGGCCCTGTACTTCCCAAACTTCTTTTAAAAACGTTCTCAACTCCCATTTTCTCTCTATCCTCGTTAACTCTTTTCAATTTTTTCTAGCTTTATTATTCTACAGAAATTATTTTTCATGCCAATGTGGACTAATAGGTATTGGCCAGATTTATCTTTCCTTCATAAGAAACCAGTAAGATGAAATTAGAATTTAAAAAAAGACAAAATTACACAAAACAACAATTTTCAAGACAGTACACATCAGGCAGCAAAGGAGGACACTGTTTCTTAAGGAAGGGGAAATACAAGAGGTGAGTCCTACCACTGTCCCAGCTTACTGCTTTAAGGAGTTTCCGGACCCTAGCATAAGGAGGGGAAAGTGCAGCAGATTGTGGCAGAATCCTTGAGTTAAAGGAACTGAGCAGAATCTGAGGAGATCAAGGCAACTAATAATTCAGCAGAGAGCAGCAGAGGCGATAGCTACACAGAGAGAATCCCAGAGATCTACCAAAGTTCTCCCTCAAGCACTCAGTAGAATTAATGGCATGTGTCTGAGGAAACTACTGCAGGCCAAGGAAAGAAACGCAGGCTCCAAACTTTATTTCCAAAAGGTGAGATGAGAACAATTAATTTATGGGATCCTGAGTACAGTACAGAGTCTTGCCTCAGTATGGGAACAGTTGTTCCTTAACTGAGCACTATTCCAAACCACCTTAACAAGTCATAAAAGCAAGACTCAACAGAACTAATCTATTTCCAAGTTACTGAACTATATCCCAGAACAAAACTCAAGAATATTATACAAATTCAAAAACATACTGTACCCAATAAGATAACATTCACAATTTCTGGCATCCTATCAAAAATTTCTAGGCATGCAATAAGAAAAGAAAGCAAAACTCATAGTAAGGAAAATGGCAATCAACAGAAGCCAACATCTGACTGATCCAGAAGTCATCATCAGAACAGAATAATAAAACTGTTACTACAAGCATATTGTATATGTTCAAAATGACAAGAAGCACAATAGATGTTTAAATCAAACTTAGAGATGAAACTTTAATGTCTAAGATGAAAAAATACACCAAATGGGATTAATGAGGGATTTGCACTGTAAAAGATTAATGAAGTTACAAGCATGAGAATGCAAACTACCCAAAATAAAATAGACACACACACACACACACACACAAAAGAATGGGAAAAAGGGGCCAGCACTGTGGCATAGTAGGTTAAGTCTCCGCCTGTGCCACTTTGATTCATGGCTGCTCCACTTCCAATCCAGCTCCCTGATGGCAGCCTAGGAAAGAGTGGAAGATGGTCCAAGTGCTTGGCCCCCACACCTACATGGGAAACCTGGAAGAAGCTCCTGTTTCCTGGCTTTGGATTGGCCCAGAGCAGGCCACTGCAGCCATTTGGAGAGTGAACCAACAGATGGAAGATCTTTCTGTCTCTCCCTCTCCTCTGTGACTCTGCCTCTCAATAAATAAATAAATCTTTAAAAAGAAAAAAAAAAAAAAAGATGGGAAAAAGAAAAAAAAAAACTGCAAAGGACACTAATGAGCTGGTACTTTAAGCTATCTAAAAATGGGTAACTAGAATCCTCAAAAGACAAAAAGGGGGGAAATTGGAAGAAATAAAGGGCAAATTGGAAGAAATAAAGGGCAAATAAAAACTATAAACTTACAGTTTACTGTCCATTATATAAGCATCTTGAACAAAACTATATGTAGCACAACATCATCAGCTTGCCTAAAACCATCATAAAATAGAAGTCTCAAAAGCAGCCAGGGAGAAAATGCACACCAGGCACATGCTAACAGAAAGTTTTCGCATGCAATACAAGCAAGAACACTAGAGCAACATAATTAAAATACTGAAAGAAAAAAAGAAACTATCAACCTACAATTGTATACATGGTAAAAATATCATTTGAAAACCAAAGCAAAATAAAGATGTTTTCATACCAGAAAAGTCAAGAGTTCATCACTAGAGATTCATACTCTACAAAATATTAAGTTCTTTAGGCAGAAGAATATTAGATAAAAATATGGACTTATATAAAGAATGAAAAGCACCAGAAATGGCAACTACATGAATAAATATACAATACTTTGTTATCACTTAAAGGGACACTCAAAAGTATAACAATGTACTGGAGAATTCACAATCTACAAAAATAAAATGCATGACAACAATAATATAAAATCTGGAAAGAGAAAAAGGAAGTATAGTCCCATTAATGTAAGGAAGCTTCTTACACATTAAATAGTTATATCATTTCAATGTATATTGTAATATAAGTTAAAGCTATATACTATCAACTCCAAAGCAATCACTACAATAACAAAGAACTAAGTTAATAAGTAACAAAGGAAATAAAAATTGATTCATTAAAGATACTCAATCCTAAAAGTTTCAGAAAAATAGGAAAATTCCATTCTCCAAAAGATTAGAGGAGATAAACAGAATATCATTAGTAAGATGAAACACCCCATCCTAACCAGATTAATAACTGTATTAAATATAAAGTCTAATTAAAACGGATTGTCTAACTGAATAAAAAAGCAAGCACCGGGGGCTGGCACTGTGGTGCAGAGGTATGAGCTGCAGCTTGCAAAGACAGCATTCATATGGATTCATACGGACCCTGCAGAGTCTTGACCACTCCACTTTGATCCAACTTCCTATTAATGCCTCTGAGAAAGCAACAGAAAATGGCTCATGTCCTTTGGTCCCTGTCATCCATGTGGGAGACCCAGAAATAGCTCCTGGCTTTGCTTAGCCTAGTCACAGCCACTGTGGCCATTTGGGGAGTATAACTCTCTGCAGCTACCTTTCAAATTTTGCCAAATAAGAAACACATATTAGGCCGGCGCCACGGCTCAATAGGCTAATCCTCCACCTAGCGGCGCCAGCACACCAGGTTCTAGTCCCAGTCGGGGCGCCGGATTCTGTCCCGGTTGCCCCTCTTCCAGGCCAGCTCTCTGCTGTGGCCAGGGAAGGCAGTGGAGGATGGCCCAAGTGCTTGGGCCCTGCACCCCATGGGAGACCAGGAGAAGCACCTGGCTCCTGCCTTCGGATCAACGCGGTGCGCCGGCTGCAGCGTGCCAGCCGTGGCGGCCATTGGAGGGTGAACCAATGACAAAAGGAAGACCTTTCTCTCTGTCTCTCTCACTATCCACTCTGCCTGTCAAAAAAAATATATATATTAAATACAAAGACACCAATAGATTAAATTAACTAGAATTAATTGACATATCTAATTAATTAAATATAACTAGAGTATTTTAATGTCAGACAGATTTCAAAGAGTATCACAGAGATAAAGATTATATCATAATCATAACAAGGTCAATTTGTTAAAAGGACATAATAATCAAGAATGTTTATGTGGCTAGCATCAGAACTTCAAAATGGATGAAGCAAAAAACTGATACAACATCCAGGAAAAATTTTAAAAATCAACCATTATAATTATGCTGGATAAAACAAACCAGAAAAGGTACAGTGTATGATCCCATGCATATAGAATTCTAGAAAGTATATACTCATCTACAGTGATAGAAAGAAGATCAATTGCTTAGGGAGGCCGGGGATATGTGAGGAGCAGAGGGAAGGTTGCAGAAGGGTACAAGGAAACTTTGTGGGATACCTTAGTTTAATAACTTGATTATGGTGATGATTTGCGGGTGTGCTTCTATGTCAAATTGGTTAAACTACATGCTTTAAATATGTGGTTTGTTATCAGTTACATCTCAATAAAGCTGTTTAATATGTGTTTGATACAAAATCATACACTATTTTCCAGGCCTGCTCCAGTTCTGGACATAAAACATTGAAAAAGGTGTAAAGGAAACCCATCAATACACAATGAATAGTCTGAGCAGAGAAAACAGACAATAAATGCTATACAGTATGATAGTCTCTATGAAGTACCAGGTATTATTAGAAAGTACAGTATAGAAGCCAACTTGTACACATTCTAACTAGGTAGTTGAGAACAGAACCCCTAAGGAAATAATGTCTCTACCATGATGAAAGAATGAAGCACAAATTATTTAAGTGAAATATGGAGGGAAAACATACAAAGACATATAATAAATGAAGATTCTAGACAAAGGATGTATATAAGACAAAAGCCCAGAAATGGAATTGCTGACTCAAATGGTGATTACAATTTTATTTGGAATAGAAAAAAATAAACTAAAATTTACGACTTAAATAGCAGAGGGAATTCTGCAACAATTTAAGATATCATTTAACACAAGAATAAGCCTCTGTGCCAAGCTCTTCAAGACCAGAGACCATGTCTTAAGCCTACAGTGTTTCACACACCTGGGTGCCTGTAAAGGTTTGCTGAATTAAAGTGAACTCCCTGGGTTGAAATATATCAAATTTTCCAGAGCTCCTAAATTATCCCTCACTACCTCCAGAAATGACAGTTTTTAAAAAAACCTTTTCTAATCATCCTCAAGTCATTAATGAAAGCCCCTGGCAACAACAGCCTCCCAAACTGTTCTCTCCATTCCTCTCTCCTTCCAAAGTCAACCTCCAAGTGCCTACAAGTAAATTATTCAATCTATAACTCTGTCCTCTTCCCATCTATACTTCAAACCATCAGATAGCACCTCACCACCACCAACTAGGCATTGTAAGCACTGAATCTAAGACTAACACTGGGGGCCCACACTGTGGCTAGTAGGTTAAAGCCCCTATATGGGGCTGCTCTACTTCCATTCCAGCTCCCTACTGAGGGCCTGAGAAAGAGTGTAAGATGGCCAAGTGCTTGGGCCTCTGCACCCACGTGGGAGACTCAAAGCAGCTCCTGACTCCAGATCTGCCCAGCTCAGGCTGTTGCAGCCATTTGGGGAGTACATCAGCAGATGGAAGACCTCTCTGTCCTCTCTTGTCTATAACTTGGCCTCTCAAAGAAAGAAAGAAATCTAAAAAAAAAAAAAAAAAAAAAAAAAAAAAAAAAAAAAAAAAAAAAAAAAAGACTAACACTGGTGAAATGCAGGGTGGGTAGGCATACACAATTTGGTGAGTTTTTAATAAAATTAATAGATTTGGGGCTAGCACTGTGGCGTAGTGGGTTAAGCTGCCACCTGCAGTGCCAGCTGCAGTCCCATATGGGAGCTGGTTCGATCCAGCTCTCTGCGATGGCCTAGGAAAGCAATAGAATACGGCCCAAGTGCTTGAGCCCTACGGGGGAGAACTAGAAGAAGATCCTGATTCCAGGCTTCGGATTGGCGCTGCTCCGGCTATTGCAGCCAATTGGGGAGTGAACCAGTGGATGGAAGATCTCTCTCTCCCCTTCTCTCTCTGTGTAACTCTGACTTTCAAATAAATAAATAAATCTTAAAAAAAAAAAAAAAATAAAGTTAATACATTCAATTTAGAGGACTATCGATCATGAGATTTCACTTTGTTTGTTAAATATTAAATATCCTTTGTTTATGTAAGGATATATGAGTACATGATTTTTTTAAGAAACAATTCCACTTAGAAAATTTAAAAAATGGCAAAACTTTGAGTTGAGCTTTCTTTTTGATTATACAGGCCCACTAAACAAAGCTGCAAAACACAGACCAAAAGACAAACAGGTGCCTCACTGATCTGCCAAAGCACTTCAAAAAGTTCATGGGGAAATGGAATTAAAAGTATGAGTGTACTTTTGCACAAAAATTTTTTTCATTATATATGAAAATGTGTATTATGGAAAACTATGCTTGGATTTCAAAACTATTTGCACCAAAATAAACTCATGCTTTAAATTTTCCCACACACACAAAAAAAACTAACTCCTCTCACTTTCCCAGATTATTTGCTCCAACAATATAAGACTATAGGAATGTCTTGCGTAAAATCTATTAATTCTTTGTTTGCTCATATTTCCCTATGATTAGGACTTCAACAATTCCTCCTCTATTCATTCAGTTTATGAAATCTCTACTGTATACCACACAATAAGGACAGAACAGTGAGAAAAAAGAAACATTGCCGTTTTTATGGAACTCATAGTTTAGTGGAGGAAACAGATGGCAAAAAAATGTAGAATTTAAAATGAGAGGCCAGTATTGTGGCGCAGCTTAAGCCATTGCCATATGGAAGTGTGAGTTTGAGTCTCAGCTCTCTGCTTCTGATCTAGTTCCCTGCTAATGCAGCAGAGGATGGCCCACACTTGTAGGAGACCAGAATGGAGTTCCCAGCTCCTGATTTTGGCCTGGGCCAGTCCAGGTGACTAACACCACATGAGAGCTGAACCAGCAGATGGAAGATCTCTCTCTCTCTCTCTCTCTCTCTCTCTCTGTATCACTCTTTCAAATAAATAAAAATTGTTTAAAAATAGACAATAAAATAAAACTTTGATAAGCATTGTCTAATGGAGACTGGAGTGAAGGAGCCCAAAAGTGGATGCAGGAAAGCTAGTCAGAAGGCTACTGCAGTTCAGGCAAGACACGGTGATGTGCACTAAGGGAGAGGCACAGAGAAGCCCAAATCTGGATTTGACTGGACATTCAGCAAAGATGATTCCAACATAAGCAACTCTACAGCTCTGCACTAACAGTCCAATATTTAATGCCTTCCTGCATGTATTCCATTTCATAGCCCTTCCCATACCACTCTAGGCTTGGTTCATTTGACTTGCTTTGGCTAATGGGCTAATAGCAAATTTGCTGCAAGCAACAGCATTGAAAAAAGCACTTATGAATTGCTACTTGTCTCCTGGAACATGCCTGAGCTCCCCCGTTGGGGGCTGAGAAACCTTAAGGAGAAGAGTCAAGCAAGACCACCTGAAACTCTGAAACAAACTCATAGCCAGAGAACCCCCAAACATATGAGAAAGTCCAGTTAGGAGGAGCAGAACTGCCCACAGACCCATAACCGAACAAAAATGCAGGAATGAACCCAACCAAGACAGAAAGAACCACGAAGGAGACCTGTAGACTTGCGAAACAAACCAACTGTTGTTTGTTTTGAGCCACGGAGTTCTGGGCCGTTTTTGTTTATTTAATGCGTTAACTAAACATGGCAATATTATTTTACTGACACAGGAAGACTGGAAGAAACACAGGTGGGAAAGGAAAGACGAGAAAAGAAAAATCAAGCTCATGTCATGCCATCCTGGTCAACTACCTTGTAAAGCTCCATTTAAGATACTGACTTCCAGGACGCTTTCCCAGATCTCGACTGACAGAGGCAAGGTCGCACACAAATGCGATCACTGTGCTATGCACATACCCCTATCACAGTCTTTCCCCTTCGTTTTGTAATTATATTTACATGGGTTTTCTTAGCCGGAAATTAGAATTTCTCCGTCATGAGCTAGGACTTACTCATCACGCCCTGGAAGGACGTTTCTGTACTTAGTAACTGAAATTAATAACAGCTGTTTGATAATCTATTGACTCTAGATCAGTATTTCCAAAAGTCTGATCTCCTGACGATAAGCATCTGAATCAGCCAGCGTGTGCATTAAAATGAAATGCACTCTAAACTCTTAGTACCTTACGTTATAAAAACAAGGACGAGATCCTGTGGGCCAGCTACAGATACACAAAACTAGCAGCAACGGGGGTCCCAAAGCACCCTTCCTCACAATCTCCTAAAGCTCTCTTCTACGACAGAGTAACTGCTGCGCCAGGAGCTGGGTCATTTAAGAGGCTCCGAACCATCTGTGGATTCTCAACGAGGAAAAAGCTCTCCCACAGAAAGCGAGGCGCCGGGGTGCCCCCAGGGAGGTGTGGTCTCCCAGCGCGCACGTTTCAGATCAAGCTTCAGCAGGAAAAGTCTGAGCGCAGCTCCCACGCCGCAGGGGCCGGCCCAGGGCCAACCAGGCGGAGAGAGCCCAGGCAGCATCGTGCGTCCGACCTCAGAGCCTGGGCCAACAAGCGCAGCGCGGGCGCAGGGTCCCGGGGCGAAGAAGCCGCGCGAAGGCGGCCCCCGCGGGGTTCTGCAATGGGCATCATTCTCTGGGGGCAGCCGCCTGGGTCCTCCCCACACCCGGATGGGCCGTGACGAAGGGCAAGGTCGCTTTGCTTGCCTGAGTCATAAAGGAAGAAAATGCGGGAGGGGTCTGGTCGAAGGCAGTCGAAAGGGGAAAGGAACGGAGTGCGAGGGGCGCCGTGTCCCACCTGCGTCTAGCTCCAGCTGGTAACAGGGCAGTGGCTCGAGAGACAGCTTGTAACCCTCGAAGCGGGGATCCAGTAGAGGACGCTTCACTCGTAGGGAGCAGTTAGCGGCCACCTCCATCGCCTTTCAGGGTCCCAGCGTGAGATTTAATAAAGCTCTTGTTGAAAGGTCCGCGCTTCCCTCCACACACCGATGCTGGGAAGCGGCGTGGTTCCCATCCCAGAAAACACTGCGGTGCAGAAAGCCCACTGGGAAATGTAGTGTCCCTGAGAAATCTGGCCGTGTTGCATGCTGGGATGTGTAGTTACTCGGGGACTTGACGCCCGCGCGACAGCACGGTCTGGACTCGTTTACCCAGAGGGCCGTGCGACCAGGAGGCGGCCCGCGCTAGTTAAATTCTCACATTATAGGCAGGGTGGCGAGACCCCGCCCCGGAAATGCGTGTTCTAGCTTTCTGTGTGCTTAGGTGCCCGAGCTACTGAGGGTCTAAGTCCGGGCAGCCCAAGAGTGTGGTAGGTAACGGTCGTCAGCGCAAGGGTCATTTCGTCGCTGGGAAGGGACGGCCCTCGCCCGCGGTGATGGTGGTGAGCTATGCCCGTGGTCCTCAGGGCCGGGACCCGGGCCCAGCCCAGGCTCCTTTCGATGTGCTGTCTTCTCGTTAGCTTCCCCGACCCGCGCTCGCGGGCCTGTAGGGCTCTCCGACAGGGCGTGCTACCGGAGTTGGCCTGCAGCCAGTCCTCGCTTTGTTTTCTGGCTCCGCCTCTCCCGCTGTCTCCGCCCTGTTGTGTTTTCCCCAGGAATGTCTGAACTGGGAAGGGATTCCCTAGCGCCCTTGTTCTAGCAGTGAGAAAACTGAGGCCTTTGTAAGAATTAAGTGACTTGTCCAAGGTCACTAGCCGTCTTCTAGGGGCCAAGGCGAGCGCAGCTTCAAAATTCTGGGAATGGTACTCACTAGACCTTACACGGAGGTATTTGGAAAACGTTAGCCTCTAACTGCCAAACCAAGCAGTTCCTGGTTCTTGCTCAATCCCTCTTTTCCTCTGTTCCCTTCAAAAAAAAAAAAAAAAAAAAAAAAAAAGTCAGCTCTGAAAACTCATTGCCAGTCTGAATTTCACGTAGGCGAGAAGAGAGACAACAAAAGCAGTCAGAAGCCAGTGCCAGATTACGTGGGAGAACATTAGCTTATTCCAAGTTTTATTTGAACTTTTAAATGGCTTGAATGACCTCAAAAACCCAACCTTCCACATCTTTTTATACGACTTTGTTTCTGCTTATCTATTTTTTTTAATGAAAATTGAGAATTTTCTAAGTTAGGAATTAGTTTGAGATGTTTTTCCCTTATCTCAGCAGCAGTATGTGTGTTTGAAGATACACATACAACTAGTTTAGCAATTGGAATTCTGGGTACATCTTAGTGAAGAATAAAGAAAAGCGCTCAGAGCCTTATCTGGTGATTTCATTTATCAGCAGACATAGTCTTTTACTGGTATTTAAGTTCTAGAACTTCCTCAAAATTTTGAATGCAATGATGGTGCATCAAGGATCAGCAATGAATTAAGATGTGCAGTGAAATAAAGTTTTTGGAGGGTTCAGGGAAAAAAGTACCTACGTCCAAATTCTGTATTCACCATTTTCTTCTGTGCCTCAGTTTCCTCATCTGTCAAATAGAGATTATGTTAATAACAGAATGTGTTCTGGGAATTAAATATTGTTTTTAAAAATCACTAAATGTCAGCCCAATACCAGGTTCACAAATGTTATGTTATCTAAAGACTTATAGTAGAGAGTATATGGGGGAGGGAAATTGTACAGTGAATTCATCAGTAGGACTTACTGGGATGCAGTAAATTAAGAGTAATGGTATTATTAATACACTGTTGTAATTTATCACCCCTTCAGTTGATAGAATCTTAAACGTGTTAGGATGCTTGCCTAGAGGATTTAGAAGAAAATGCTATGTGTTCTATATCTGAAAATACATGTTGATGTCCAGGTTAGCAAGATGAACAAAGATGCGCAGATGAGAGCAGCGATTAACCAAAAGTTGATAGAAACTGGAGAGAGAGAACGGTAAGTAATAGATCGTGTTAATAAGCTGTATTTTTTTCATCTTTAATAGTTATATTATAAAAACCTAAATGTCAAGAATTAAAACATAAGTACAAAGAATTACAGAAAAATTTCTATTCCTATCAGCTATGAAAAATAATATCTGTTCAAGATTGCAAGACTTGGAAGTGTGTGATGTAGCCAAGAAATGGCTGTCTCGAAGAATGTATAATCCAATGAAGGTGATAGAACTAATTTCAGTTACCAGACTCTCTTAACCTTGGGACAACATGTGCTCTTCATGCTCTCTCAAACTCTTCTTTCTTCCTCTCATTTTTAGCAAATTCTAGCTTATCTGTTAGGTCTTAATTTAAATATTGCCTCTTGAAGGAATCTGTTAAGTCCAAAATAGTTTGTTCTGTCATAGCATTTAATTACATTACATTCTAATCACCTACTTTGCTAGCTTGTATCCTTTAGTATAATCTAAATTTTTTTCACAGCAGAAACACTGTTGTATACCGAACAGCTCATGCTAATGCTATGCCTGCCAAATAACTGGCCAAGTAAATATCTGAAAAATGAACAGGGTTGGAAAGGCTGGGGAATCAAGAAAGGCTCCTGGAAGCAGTGTGATAAAGTTTATATGAGAAATATTTGTATATATTTTGTATATATATGGCAGGAAAAGTCTTTCAAACTCTACCTGAGTTTAAGGTGACTGGGTAAGATTACAGAATAGTAATCAGAAAGTTCATGGAAAGTTCGTATTGTCTCCATTTTCTTTAGTGAACTTTTTGAAACTCCCTTGTAAAGGAGATTTGTTCAGCTAAGATAGAAAGATGAGCAGTTTTCCAAGCTGTCAGAAGAGGGAACCATTCAGGCAGTTCAAACAGAATGTGCAAAGTCATAGAGCTTTGGTACATGATAATGCTCTGCAAACTACGCGGACAAGAAAGGTAGTAGGTAAAGTGTGGAAGTATGTGCCTGGAATGGTGAACCAGAGGAGTATATATTGAAAGTGATAGAGACTGAACACAAAAACTGTCTTAACCAGTGGAAATGTGTAAGTTCTTCTAACAAAAAGGTCTAGGGCTTTAAGTTACATCATACACCATTGGATCTGGGCACACAAAAATTTTTACCAAGCGTATGTATTTCCTTTCCTCTCTCAGCTCTACTTTCTCTGTGTTGGCTTTATTCTCAAACAGGCCCTACTCACAGGTGGCAGAGATTAGCAGTTCACAATTTACATCCCACCAGCTCAGACTACCTTCCTCTTCCTCAGCAAAGGACCTAGCTTGATTTCCACCTTACTTAGGTAATAAGCCAGCTATGATCAGCCTTGTGTAGGTCATATTTGCATTACAAGAACCCAACACAGATTCATACACTGAAAGGGGCAGTGGTTTTTCCATGCAGGAAAGGGTAAGAGAATGGGTGGCAGGGTTTGCAAAAACATCTGTTGTTGACTTTGTCTTTGGGTGGTGGGAGTCATCAAATGATTTGAAGAAAGGGAATGACTAAGTCACATTTACACTTCAGGAGTCTTATTCTGGCAGTGTGGAGGATGGACTTGAAGGAGTCAAGTTTGAAAAAAGAAAATATTATTGGGTTAAAAATGAAGTAAAGCAAAAATGGAAAAGAGAACTTAGAACTTTTTTTTTAAAGTAGGAACAGCCCTCAGTATGAGGAAGGAGGCATTTAGAACACTGCCTTGAATTACTTGCCAGTAATGGGTATAGGAGATTATGTATTTTTTTCATTTTTGTTGTGTATTCATGGAGCTTAAAATTCTCGAGTTTCCATGCCCTATTAAGGTTTTGGAGATACATTAGTAAACAAAATATAGTCTTTTGTTTTGTGGTGCTTACATTCCAATGGGGGCAAACAGAAAATACAAAAATAAAATGTTAGATGGTGATGAGTGCTAGAGGAAGAAAGTAAAGCAGAGAATTATGAAGTGTGATATTTTGGGTAGAAAGACAAAGAAGGCTCCATTGATAAGAAATCAGAAAGATATGAGAGAGCTTGCCTGGCATTTTTGAAGAACACATAGAAGCAAAAGGAGACTGAGTGCATTTTGGGTGCGGGAAAGGAGATCAAGTCAGAGGCATAGCTGGGGAGCAGACAGATCATGGAGGATTTCTAGGCGAGTGTATGATCTTGAAATTTTGCTGTGAGTAGATTGGGAAGGCACTGAAAGGTTTTGAGCAGTAAGGGGAAAATGCAGTGTGCAAAGGAACAAGCATGGAGGCAACTCAGGACAATTGATGCCAATCTAGACAAGATGAGATGATAGTTTGAACCAGGGTAGCAACAGCAGAGATGATGAGAATCATTTAGTTCTACTTATGTATTACAAAACTGAAACCAACAGGATTTGCTCACGGATTGGATGTGTAGTGTTAAGGCTGGATGAAGGATGCTGTCAAGGGTTCCAACCTGAGTAAGCTGAAAAGTGGAGCTGCCATTTGGAGGAAGAAAAAGATGAAATGGGAGAGAATCAAAAGTTGAATTTTAGCTTATTACGATAGACCTAATTAAACATCAAGATAATGAATCTCTGGAAGTGTCAGCTGAGAAATGATTGAGGATTTGTAAGAGTGGCAAGGGCAAGAGAATAAAACATGTTATTGCATCCATGATGCCATTAGTTGCAGTGTATACCATTATTTTTGTCCCATTATCAAAAAAAGGCCATTGCCAATTCAGTTATGAAAGGCATGTCAATTATTGAATTGTTAAAATTTTAGGACGGTGGATAGAGCAGCCTTAGAAGCAGTGAAACAACGCTGTTGGTGTGTGGTTTAGAAGAACCTGATGATCTGGGAAAGAAGAAAGGGGCAGTCTAAGGGAAGAGGGAGGTGTAATAGGGAAGTGGAGAGCGAAACGAAGAATAGATTTAGGAATTTAAACATTGCAAAAGTGTAGCTGCTTCAGTCTCATCTCATCGCCACTAAAAGTTTACAAGATCTGTGGTACTGCTGTTGGTGAAGAGATAGAAAGTGTATAAGGTGGCAGTGGCGTAAAGCTTCTTGAGAAGTGTTTTAGCCCCTCTTTCTGACTTAATTTTACTCATTAAATGACTCACCTGAGGGAAAGGCCCAACAGTTTAAAAACCTTGCATAAGATTGAAGAACTGTGAAGTGATGGAACCAAGTTTAGGCCACAGTTAAATTTTTGTGTCTGAAAGGCAAGGTGTTTGCTTTAGACATTCCTGCCCACAAAATTCATTGTTGGGTAATTTGGAAACATGTCTTTGTCTACAGCCTCAAAGAGTTGCTGAGAGCTAAATTAATTGAATGTGGCTGGAAGGATCAGTTGAAGGCACACTGTAAAGGTAATCAGTTTCATTTACAAAATAAGCTGTTTCCACTGCTCTGAACTGGGTTGGCCTGGGGTTCAGTAGAAAAGAAATATATTCAGTATTTTAAGGTATGTTGAACTAATTTTAAACAAGTAGAAAATTGTATCTTTAGTGATGCTTTCCTTCCCTCAGTGATGTATGTGCACCTAACTCCCTCATTTTTAGGAATTTTGTATTTGTCTTGAAACAAAAGAGCCATGATTACTTAAGATTTTCTCTGACATCAAGTAGTTGTGTTTTTTAGTAACATTAGTTATTCTTAATCTGTTTTAGCAGCAAACTGAGCACTCCAAGGTAGAGACATTCAGGAATTGTATCTTTTTCTTTAACAGTGTTATTTTGAACAATTCATTTATAAAAGCTTATAGAAAATCACACTTAAAAAGTATAGAGTGGAAGCTTATAGAATTGCCTAGGTATTGATACCGATTGATAGATTACATATGTCACTAAGATGAGCATCTTCTGGCTCAGCTTTTGGTTTAATGGAATTCTGTATATTTGTAATGAATCCCTATTGTATTGCAATGGTTTCTACAACTAAAATTGCTAGACATTATTTAAATATTGATTGTAAGAAGACAATTTGGCAGCTTAGTAAAAGCATAGACTTTGAGGTCATACAGACTTCCATTAGTAAGACTGCAGCTGCATTTCAGTTCATGTTTGATGAGTTACTTGATCTTTGAGCCTCAGTTGTCTCACGTGCAAAGTGGGAAAAATGCCTAGCCCTTTAGAACATTGTGAATATTGTATAAGTCACCTAACAGGGATCCAGAAATATTAATTATATTCCTTCTTATATTTCTTTTGGTCCAGCCTAGAGAAGAGAAAGAAACAATAGAGCAGTGTTGTTCTACATTCTAATGATTTGGTATGAAATTACAAGTTAAACTAAATAAGTTTTTCCCCTCCATACATTAAAGAGCTAATATGATTATAGTGAAATAAGATCTATCTAGGTGTAAATTTCCATGTTTTCTAAATGTTAGATTTCAACATTAGAGTTCAAATTCATTTTTCAGTGTTGCAGTTCTTGTTATATTACAGGTTATTTAGCTGAGAGATGAACAGACTCTTTTCATCTTTTTAATCTGGAGAATACATAATGTGTTTATAAGGTTGAACTAAATTTTCATTAGAAAAGAAAAAAGTATCCTCTTTTTTTTTTAAGACCAGTCTACACTCTAAAATCATGATCTTAACCCTTCCTCTATGAAAATCTTTCTTACAGATAATGATTTTAAATGATATGATTTGTTTTTTGCTTTTGCATAAGAGGTAATTAAAGAAAAAGGACTAGAACACGTTACTGTTGATGACTTGGTGGCTGAAATCACTCCAAAAGGCAGAGGTAAGGAATACAGATTGTCAAAGGAAGCATGTGCTATAGACAGGCTTTTTCCTCTCTTACTGATTCATTTTCTTTCTTTTTGTGAGGAAAAGCACCCTTTCCAAAATCATTTGGGTGCTTGTGATGCCTCATGGGGGCAGTTAGAAATGCCCACTTGCCTGTAGTGTAGTCTTGAGTACCAACGGAGATTATATATATGGTTGTAAAATGCTTTTGCCATCTTAAACAGTATGCCAATTTAAGGTGTTACTACAGATAATTTTTAAAATGTGGGATTTATTAGAGCTAAATAATACCTTAAGCTAGGATTTATAAACTTAATCAGATAGGACCTGAATCCTCTTAAATATTTAATAATTCAAAGTTTTATTCCAGCCCTGAGTTACTGCTCTACTATCTCTTTCCTTATTAAAAATTAACAAAGGTCTGTCTTCTTGAATGTCTAATTAAGAATTTAGTAATTCCATAACTTCATGTTCAGGGTCATCCATAGTTAAGACTCACCCTATTACCACTGTCCAAAGTTCTCCCTTTCATGTCTTGTTTATAGAAAGCAGCAAAGACATAGGTAATAATTCTATTAATGCTGATGGTGTGTAATAAATATTAGATAAGGAACTATATATCGTTGCTGTCTCAAATGTAATGACATTATTTTCATTTATTTTGATAAAATTAAGAAGTTTTGTAGTCATAAATAGAAGCAAGTAAATTAGATGGTCTGTAAGTTTTCTCACACGGAAATAGTAAAAAGAACTTGAATGCAAAGGGGAAGTAAGTTTGAAAATTATTACTGATGAACACTAATTCCCTGAATCACTTCCTGCTGGCAGAAAACCACAGAATCCCATGATCCTTTTCACCTATCTCTTTAGGTCTATTTACCACTGGAAAAAAACTGACTTTTTCTTCAAATATGTCTCAGGGAACAAAACAAAATATTTATTGTTACCCTAATTTCTTTTTAATTCATTTCATTTTGTTCAGTATCATTTAGGAACTAGTTAAACAGGTTAAATATCCTTTTCTTCTCCTTCAACACTTGTGTCTTGGCTATTTCAGTCTCTTCTAGCTCCCCTGCTAGAGAATGAGGAAATAATGAAAAGAGGAGTAAAAATAAATCTTTCTGTTGTGTTCTTAGTTGTCTGTTTATTGTCAGGATTAGGCTTTTTTTAATTACCTTTTTTTGGTGTGCAGTAATGATTATGTTTCCATTTTACATTCAGTTGATTTTGCAGCTTGTAGGTATTCTTAAACAATTTAGAAAAAGGAGTATCTGCCTTACTTGATTTGTATACTTATGTAATTTGTAGAAATACTGAACTGTGGCTGAAGTGTACCATTTCCTTGGATACAAGCAAACACATGTGATCCCCCCACATGCTTTTTTACATTTTGTTGGTTTTGAATAGATACACAGTCACATAGATCAGAATTCAGAATATGAAGTATAACAAATATAAGTACTGTTACAGTTTTTTGCATCTTTGCTGGTTGAGACAACATATGCACTCATTATTTCAATAAAATACGTTTTGAGTACATCTTATCTAAAATGCTTAGGACCAGAAATATTTTGCGGTTTTGGAATATTTGTATACAAAATGAGATATCTTGGGGGATCCCAATATAAACATGGAATTCTTTTATGTTTCATATGTACCTTATATACATAGACTGAAAGTAATTTTCTGTAATATTTGTAGTGCACCTACATTTTGACTGCAGCCCAACACATCAGGTCAAGTGTGGCATTTTCCATTTGTGACATCCTTTTTTTTGGCCCTCAAAAAGTTGAATTCCAGATTTTCAGATTAGGGCTGCTTAACCTGTATTAATCCCATTATTTTCCAAAACATGTAGCATATTATGATCCCATCAACCAATATGAGTTTTCCCTCATTCATATTTAATTTGTATTTATTTTATTTATTTATGAAGCAGAAACAGAGATCTCCCATCTCCTGTTTCACTCCACAAATACCTTCAGCAACCAGACCAGGCCAGACCAAAGCTCAGAGCCATGAACTCAATCCAGGTCTCCCATGTGAGTGGCAGAGACCCAACTACTTGAATCTATCCCCTGCTGCCTCCCAGAGTGTGCATTAGTAAGAAGCTGGAAATGGAAGTGGAGTCAAGACTACAATCCAGTGACTCCCATAGGAGATGTGGGCATCTCAAGCAATATATTAACTGCTATGACAATTATCCATTCCTTTTCCTTTTCAATTTGAAGTAACTGTATAGTTGAGAAATCAACCCTTTTTCTATAAGAGTGTTTCCCCCATTTTTTTTCTTTTGGCTTTTCTTGCAATGGTTTTGAAGAAGCTTAAGTTGTTACCAATCTGTTACAGCCTGTGTTTAAAAATGGCCTCAATTCCTAATTTAAAGAGTTTCCCATCCTGACTCCTCTGCTTCCAATCTTTGTTTCCTGGTAATGCATCCTGGGAGGCTGCAGATGATGGATCAAGTGCTTGAGCACCTGCCACCCATTTGGGAGACCCAGGTGGTGTTCCTGGATCTTGGCTTTAACCTTGCCCAGCCCTATTGTGTGCATTCTGGGATTGAAACAACAATGGAAGATCGGTCTATTTCCCTCTTTCACTACCTTTCAAGTAGATGAAAATAAACATTAAAAAAATTTTAATTTTCACATTTTCTTCTCATCAACATGTATATTTAGATATTGGATAGTAAATTACAATAATGAATTACAAATGCACAATTGTTTTCTGATCTATTTACCTGTATTTTTTATTGAACCTGAGGGTTATTAAATTCTTTGATTGGAAATTCTGAATAAATGTCAAATCTCAAAATGACTTACTTGTTGGGATCTTCTCTTAACACTTTTATTTTTGTGTTTCAGCGCTGGTACCTGACAGTGTAAAGAAGGAGCTCCTACAAAGAATAAGAACATTCCTTGCTCAGCATGCCAGCCTTTAAGATTGAATTAGATTGTGTTGTTCTGTGGTTTTATTTCTGAAAGTAAAACTTGCCATAAATTAGAGGTCATTTCCCCAAAATAAAGTCCTTTTTTGTATAATGGTATACAGTTTTCAGTAATGATGTATACATTGTTGATTTTTCCCTAAATGTGTTATTTTAATAAATATCTCATGAATGACTTTGAAGTTTGCTTGGATTTCAGAATAAATGGGACTTTGTCTTTATTACTAACTTGCCAGATTTGTTGAGAGAGAAAGTCAGCAACTAATACAGTTTAAGTATTTAGTGTGTATAATTCTCTGTGCTAACAACTAAGAAGTAAGCAATTTTGCTGGATTGTATATGGTGTATTCCTTTTTTGAATCCCCATAATACTTGATAAATTGTAATGTCCCATCTTGTACTACAGTTCTTATTTTTTTCGTATATTTGTTATAACTCTGAGGGTTAGGACTGCATCTTTTTTAGTGTGCCTTATGCTTCAAAAATTTTTACCATCTAGTGGAAGAGAGAACATTTACAAGCTGGCTCCATACCAAGCTCTACCCACATACTCTACTCATCTGAACTTTGAAAGCAGAATCTTTAAGGTGCATTCCCATAAGGTCAAGAAAGAACTTGATGGGAAATACTCCACCCATTAGCAGTACTCTGTGACATCAGGATTGCCAAATCCAATGGACTCTTGTCTATTCTCATGTGACCTCTACTGGAAAATGAGAATCTTGACCTTCCTGCTACTTGGAACTCTCTTCCCACTCCTAACACTGTTTCTTTCTACCACTGGAAGTTCCTTCTATTTCTTGTGGAGTACCTTTTGCTGTATGTGACTTAAATAATGATGCTTCTTTGGGCTCTCTGCTGATCCCTCTGACTGACTAAATGGGTATACTTTTCCTGAGCAAATCCCAAGAAACTCAGGTCAGATCATGGCAACAAGCACCAACAGTATGATAATGCTAAACTGCATCTCCCAACCAGACTTCTCATTCTCCAGATCCATGCATCCAACTGCAGTATGTCAGCATCCTTGGGTATTTCACAAACACCCAAACTCACCACACCCAAACGAATGATCTCACTAGTCTCCCTTCCCATGACTGCTCCTGCAGTTCTCATCCCTGTGAGTGCTACCTCCCAGTCAGAACAGATCACCCAAAGAGCTTGCTAAATTGCTGATCCTGAGGGTAAGTGGGGCATGGCACAAGATTGTTTCTGACAGGCCCCCATTTGGGACTGATACTACTGATCAAGAACCACTTTGGATATAACAAGACTATAAATTGTTCATTACTTTCCTTTTGAACTGCCTTAGTTCAAGCCCAGAGTATTGATAGTAGAGTACCATTTTGTACCCAATAGTTTCTCCATGCCTCCTCCCATATCTCTTCCATGCTGTTACCTCAGTAAATTTCCAATGCAGGCTGAAATTAAAACTCAATACCTAGAATCTCCTTGATTGGACACTTGTTTCTTGATTGTTTCATCCCTAAAAACCTTTGAAAATTAACGTGTGTCAAAAAAAAAAAAAAAAAAAAAACCCTCCTCACCTCGTTGCTACAATGCCCTTCAGAATTCAGCATGAGTTACTTAGATTTTGATACTCTCAGTTTCAGATTCCCGGCTACCATTTTTCTATAAAAAACACATGCATAGTTTCTCTTCCATACAGTGGTTTTTAAACTGCATGCATTTCCTACAAGGAAGGAAACATGACCTCTTTGACTTGTATGATACTTGTGGATGAATGAGGGAAAAAAAATAAATGAACTACTGAATATTAGAATAAAAAAAGGAACAATAATTCCAAGGAACGATTTAAATCCTTTTGATGAATTTAAATTTGAAATGTAGTCTGAACTACTGAACCTAGCTAGTTAAGTTTTGAGCCCAATATGCATTCATGCAATCACAAAACCTATCCAAACATTTTCCATTCCACTTCATCCTCTATGGAAATAATGTCCTAAAGTAATAGGCATGCTCATCAGTCTGCTACCCATTTTCAAAAAGAACACACCTTACATAGTACACAGGAAATGTTGGAAATAAGGATAGTTCTTAATGGTACTGTATATGGAAATAAAGCAAAAAATGATCAAAGATGCTATTTTAATGGATAAAAATATGAGAAACAAAATAATCTGAAATGAGATAAAGATACTGAGTTGAAAATTCTTCATAGCAATTTGAAAGGCTACAAAAGCACAGTTTTAAAATGATGGTGCTAAGAACTTCACGTCTCTCCCCACCCACTATGGGTTTCTTTGACATAAGTGTCTTGCAATTTGCATCTAGAAATATTGATTTTTTTAAATAAAAAACTTTGTGAACATCTTGACTCACATTATTGATTTATGTAAGCTAGGAATATATTCTTTAAAAATCTTGTATGATTTCATGTTCAATATTGGAAATTCAATAGGATTACAGTTACATGACTGCTCTGGGTAAGTTGCTAATTAGGATTACTGTAAGCCTCTCTTGTACAGAATTAAAGAACACCGAACTAAATTATTTATGTAATCACTTTGCTTTGGGACTACAAGTGTATCATTTGATGAGCAGTGCCAAGCCAGGGACTGTGTCATGCTGGGATGGGTAATGGATATGGGACTTTTAATAACTTGATAAAAAGCTTCAAGAGAACCATGACAGCTGCACAGTAGCTGGTGTGGGAAATGGGCCAGTGTGTGCACGTACATGTGTGCATGTGAAGAGCTTAACTCTTAGGACTAGCACATCTTGTGACTTCAAAAAATCCCTCAAATCTATGAAAACAACAAAGTCATTGGATGAGTCTACCAAGAAAACAGGTATAGTCAGTTCATCTAGCTTCATCTATGGTATTGAATTACCAGATAAGACTGACTCCTCTGCCTCAGTTTCCTTATCAGTATAATATATCTGATCATGCACACCTGACAGGAAATTTTAAAATAGCCCCTTAAATATTATTAATGGAATAATCAGAAAAGGCAATATGGATCGATGTTATGCTAGCAAGAAGAAATACAAAGTGCTTCAAAACATTTGAGGAACAATGGAATTAAAAGATAATTAATTTTTACAATTTTTTTCCTAATTTTTATTTTAATATCTACTTGAGAGACAGAGCTCCTATCTGCTGGTTCACTCCTATATAATTGCACTGGCAAATGTTGGGCCAGAATGAAGCTAGGATCCCAGAACATCATCCAAGCTTCCCACGTGGATGGAAAGAACCCAAATATTTGAATCATCAAGTATTGCTTCCCAGAGAGTGTGTTAGCAGGAAACTGGAATTGAGAGCTGAGCCAGGAATCAAACCCAGGCACTCCTACACAAGATGTAGGTGTCCCAACTGGGGGCTCAGCCACTAGGTCAAATGCTTGACGTGCAACATGGATTGTGTTTTCATGATGCAGTGATAATGCATTTTCATGAAATTTTCAAAGACAATTCATATGCATGGGCTTTCTTTTAAAGGTGCAAGAAAATAAACATATTTATGTTTAAAAAATAGTTCCATTTTCCAGGAACTCTTTGAAGTACCCTCATATGTAATTATTTAGCATGTGTTGTCTAGGTTTATATAGATATGTATGTGAGTTAAGTCTGAAGCAACTGCTTTTATTTTTCAGCAATTTCTAGATATTATTAATTATGAAAATAATACCTATAAAAATAAAGATGACCAACATAGCTTGATTGAAACAATCATAGGGCATAACAGGGAAGGTCTCATTTTTTAACCTGTATTCTACCACAGATTCCCCTATGAAACATACTGTAAAACATTTATCTTTTTTTAAAAAAAATTTCTTTATTTGAGCGGCAGAGTTACAGAAAGAGGGACAGAAAGGTCTTCCATCTGCTGGTTCACTCCCCAAATGGCCACTATGGCCAAAATGGATCAATCCAAAGCCAGGAGCCTAGAACTTCTCCTAGGTCTCCCATGTGGGTTCAAGGGCCCAAGCACTTGGACCATCTTCCACTGCTTTCCCAAGCCATAGCAGAGAGCTGGATGGGAAGTGAAGCAGCCAGGACTGGAACTGGTGGCTATATGGGATGCAGGTGCTGCAGATGGAGGCTTAACCCATATTCACTGTCTAAAATGATAAATTCATGTTCACAATAAGTTATTTAAAATAAATATTTGGCTCCAAAGGAAGAAATTTGATATTTACCAATTTATTCCAGACCTGATTATATTTGGTAATTATGATCCTCAGCCACAAGGGGGCACTTGAAGCCTGTATTTTGGTCTTGTGCAAGGCTTTATGTCTCCTTTAAACAGGCCCTACTCCAATTCAAACCTAACAGCCTTTTCCAGATCAAAGTGTTACTGAATTAAAACTTAATGTGAGGACCCCAGAATGTGCTTCTGATATAAATTAAAATAAAGCTACAGTAAGACATAGATTTTGTTTTGCCCGGATAATTTTCTGAAGTCAAATCAGAATTCAGGCAGGAAGTTTATTCAAAAAGTATATAATGATGTAATTCAATTTCCCTTACTTTATCAAAAAAGCAGCAATAGCAACATCAGCAGCAGCATCTGAAGAAGAACAAGAATAACAAGGACAGTAAATTTTTAATTAAAATTAAAAGAAAAATGATCTTGTTTCTTAATTTCTCTGTCATGTTCTCTATAGAGAGTCCTCTGAGAAGGTATTAGTACTCATATTTTCCTTTTTAATCCCATATCACTTCTTAATGCCGTATGTGAGTAAATATGGCATTACACAATGACAACACCCTATGGATATTCAATGATAACAGCCATAAGGAAAGTCGGTGAGCAAAGGCATATAGAATCTGCACTCATGGTGTGATGTTGGTAAGAAAGTTGTTTTGAGGTCAGGAGTTGATACCAGTGTTTATCACGTATGTAAATGCTCTGGCTTTGAGCCTGGGGTCACCAGAATTAAGTGATCATAAGTGGCTTTCAGTTGCCATATATCTTTTCATCCTAAATTTTTTTGGTGGAGGCATGCCTTTCCTAGACAGCTACTTATATCAAATTTGGACTTTTATAGGGTAGGGGCCACAAAGTAGAGTAAATGAAATATAAGTGTCCATTACATCACGGCTTGCCTAATGTGCTAGTGATTTAGGGAGTGGCAGCCATTGTGTGATTGGAGGAGCTTTCTGTCGGGCTGAAATCCCAACCACCAGATGTGAGCAAGTGCTCTGGTTCTCTCAGTTCCACCACTAACGTGCCTAATGACTTCATTAGTCTCTCAAGGGTTTCACGTGACAGTACCTTTTAATAAGATACCTTGTATTTACTAGGGATTCTAGCAGTGTAAACATGCATGAGTTGTGACAAGATACCACTTGCAAAGCCCACATCCAATGTTGGAGTGCCTGGATTTGTGTTCTGGCTCTGCTCCCTGTTCCAGTTTCCAACTCTGGTAGGCAGCAGACGATGACGGTTCATGGAGTTGGTCCCAGCCACCCTCATGAGAAATGCGGATTGAGTCCCCAGCTCTAAGCTTTAGCCTGGCCCAGCCCTGGGTGCTATAGGTATTTGGGAAATAAACAGTGGATGGGAGATCTCTGTCCATCTCTTCACCTTTCAAATAAAATTCTAAAAGAAACAGGGATTGGGAAAAGAAAAAGAGAAGAAAGCAATGGCAGGAGAAGTTCTAGATTAAAGAAAAATAAAGAGATAATAGAATTTAAAGCAATGTGTCATCCTTGATAAATAAAATAAAAATTATCTGGAGTATTAGGGAAATTTTAAATTTGGACTATAGCTCTGATGATGATTACATTGGGTTTTATAATATGCACGAAGAATGACTGTTTCCATGTTAAGGTATTTGGTATAATCTTTCACATAATTTATATAAGTTTATAACTTGCATTTTTTATCTTTTTTTTTATTTTTTTGACAGGCAGAGCGGACAGTGAGAGAGAGAGAGAGACAGAGAGAAAGGTTTTCCTTTTGCCGTTGGTTCACCCTCCAATGGCTGCCTCAGTCGGTGCGCTGTAGCTGGTGCACCGCGCTGATCCGATGGCAGGAGCCAGGTGCTTCTCCCGGTCTCCATGGGGTGCAGGGCCCAAGCACTTGGGCCATCCTCCACTGCACTCCCGGGCCACAGCAGAGAGCTGGCCGGAAGAGGGGCAACTGGGACAGAATCCAGCGCCCCGACCGGGACTAGAACCTGGTGTGCCGGCGCCGCAAGGCGGAGGATTAGCCTAGTGAGCCGCGGCGCCGGCTGCATTTTTTATCTTTTAAAGGCTGCTTTACTGAAGTATGATTGACATGTAACAAGCTGTTCTTATTTAATGCACACAAGTCAAAGAATTTGAGGCTAAATATATACACATGAAACAATCACCTCCATTGAGGTGACAAACATGTCTATCATTTCCCAGAGGTTCCTCCTGTCTCCTTTGTGTGTGTGTGTTTGTGTGTGTGTTTTAGGAATACTTAACATAAGATCTAGCATCTTAAAAAATTTTAAGCATAGGGGCCGGCGCTGTGGGGCAGCAGGTTAAAGCCTGGCCTGCAGTGCCGGCATCCCACATGGGCGCCAGTTCCAGTCCCGGCTGCTCCACTTCCGATCCAGCTCTCTGCTATGGCCTGGGAAAGCAGTAGAAGATGGCCCAAGTCCTTGGGCCCTTGCACCCACGTGGGAGACCCAGAAGAAGCTCCTGCCTCCTGGCTTCGGATTGGCGCAGCTCCGGCCATTACAGCTAATTGGGGAGTGAACCATTGGATGGAACCTCTCTTTCTCTCTGCCTCTCCTCTTTCTCTCTCTCTCTCTCTCTCTCTGTGTAATTCTGACTTTCAAATAAATAAATAAATCTTTAAAAAAAGAGAGAAATTTAAGTATACAACAGCATTGTTATATATACACTATGTTGTGTAGCAAAATTTTTGGAACTTATTTACAGCATATAATTGAAACTTTGTACTTGTTTTGACCATTACCATCCCATTCCCCTGGCAATCACCATTCTATTCTCTGCTTCCATGAGTTTTGAATATTTAAATTCCACATTTAAGTGAGATAATACTGTATTTATTTTTCTGTACTTGTCTTTTCTATCTTCAACCTCTCCATAAACAAAGGGCAGAGGTCTAACACTCCTTGTGCTCCTTCAACACTCATGTGATGGCTATGAACTCTTTCTCAAAATGATATAATTAAACACAGGAAATAAGGGGAGGGCCTTATGGTGTAGCAGGTTAAGTGCTGCTTACAAAGCCAATATCCCATTTCTGGGAGATGATTTGAGTCATGGCTATTCCACCTCTGATCCAGCTCCCTGCTAATGTGCCTTTGGAAGACAGTATTAGAGGGCTCAATTACTTGGGCCCTTGCCACCAAAATGGGAGACCAGGATGGAGTTCTTGGCTTCTAGCTTCAGCTTGGTACAGCCCTGGCTGTTTGGCATTTGGAGAGTGAACCAGTGGATTGAAGATCTACCTCTCTGTGTATCTCCTCCCCTCTCTGCCACTCTACCATTCATATAAATAAATTAATTAATTAACTAATTAATATATTTTAAAATGAATGTTGTGGTGTAGCCAGTTAAGCCACCATCTGAAGGGCCAGAAACCATATAGCATTGATTCAAGTCCTGGCTGCTCCACTTCTAATCCAGCTCCCTACTGTGGCCTGGGAAAGCAGTAGAAAACAGCCCAAGTCCTTGAGTCCCTGTATCCACATGGGAGACCTGGAAGAAGCTCTTGGCTCCTGGCTTAAAATCGGCACAGTGCCAGCCGTTGCGGCCAGTTGGGGAGGGAACCAGCAGATGGAAGATCTCTCTCTCTCTCTCTCTCTCTCTGCACCTTTCTTTCTTTCTCTGTGTAACTCTCACTTTCAAATAAATAAAACAAATAATTTTTTAAAAAAGTAGAAACTGTAAAGGACTTGAAAGTTTTAGCCCATCCTTATGGCTAAAAATAATTGCCAGATGAGCCAGTCTATGCAAAAATCCCCTTTTTCAAAGTACTATGATTATGGAATTTCTTTTCTTTTTTTTACTTTTTTTATTAAAAGATTTATTTATTTACTTGAAAGGCAGAGTTACACAGAGAGGGTGAGACAGAGAGAGAGAGCTCTTCTATCCCTGGCATTTATTTTCTTTCAGAAAAATTGAAGCAGTTTTTTTTTTAATCCAAACAAGCATTTAAATCCTCTCCTCCAGAAATACATCCACATATTTATTGTCAATCAATTTTGCACAAAGATACCAAGAACCCAGGGTGGGAAAAGATAGTTTCTTCAACAAAATATGGAATGGAAATAATATATATCTACATAGAGAAGAATTTAGTCGGACTCTCATATTATATACAAGAATCAACTGAAAGTGGATTAAATATTTGAACATGAGAATTGAAACAAACTACTAGAAGAAGGATCCATGGGTGTTGATCTGAGCAATGATTTTTTTATTTGACCCCAGAAGCATAGGCAACAAAAGCAAATGTATACAAGTGGGATTGTAACAAGCTAAAAAGTATCTGCATAAAGAAGGAGATAATCAACAGAAGGGGAGAGTAATTTACCATATATCTGGTGAGGAATTAATAGCCCAAACCTATAAGAAATTCTTACAACTTAATCAGCTGCAATGCCAAATGCCTACCCCTTGACTATTTCATAAATGCAATGACTCAGAGGTTGTTTTGAAAATATTGATGGCTTCACTGGTTTTTGACAAAGGATTATACAGTCTTTATTCCCAGTGCCTGTCTGAGTGTAAAACAGGAAGTGATGACAGCATGAGGTGCTTCCTTTACTATGAAGACAGCAAACCCCAGAAATGTTACAAAGCACTGTTAAGCCTAACATTGTCAGGACTTCAGTACTTTAATTTTCCCAATAGGGTTTGTTTGTCTAATTTTCCCAGGTCTTTCAAACAAATTACATGATAGTAAGGTGAATTTTTTTCTACCAACTCACGTGTAGTAAAACTGAAGCATGCCCAGCTATTTAGGGCTAATTTCTAGTACTAGTATATGTAGGCAGTTATCATTAAGGCTCATTCATTGTTGATGTCACTAACAAAAAGTTACTGTTGCTACAGAAGATGAAAATGATAACAACACTTACCACAAACAGCCAGAACTTTTACACAGTTGAATATGCCTTTTAACTAAATAAAACATACTGAATATATTTTATTTATTTATTTATTTATTTTTTGACAGGCAGAGTGGACAGTGAGAGAGAGAGACAGAGAGAAAGGTCTTCCTTTGCCGTTGGTTCACCCTCCAATGGCCGCCGCGGCCGGCGCGCTGCGGCCGGCGCACCGTGCTGATCCGATGGCAGGAGCCAGGTGCTTTTCCTGGTCTCCCATGGGGTGCAGGGCCCAAGCACCTGGGCCATCCTCCACTGCACTCCCTGGCCACAGCAGAGGGCTGGCCTGGAAGAGGGGCAACCGGGACAGAATCCGGCACCCCGACCGGGACTAGAACCCGGTGTGCCGGCGCCGCTAGGCGGAGGATTAGCCTAGTGAGCCGCGGCGCCGGCCCCAAAACATACTGAATATAATATCATAATACCAGATCTTTTCTATCTTGCTAAATAACCAAGTGTGAAAATTAGAGAAATAAAGATAAACCTTCCCTCCTATTCTTGCCCTAAAAGCATGTCTTTACTGATACAAAAGCTTCTTAATTAACTTATTTTTTTTTCTTTTTTGCTTACAAACAACAGAAACTGAATCTGGAAAATTTAAAGCAAAATGACACTTACACAAAGAATATTAGAAACTCACATTATCACCAAAATCAAAACATGGAGGAGACAGATAGGAATAAAATTATATTTTTAGACTGGGAGGCAGAAAATTTAGGAACAACAGCCTGACCAATGCACCTCCTAGTCAGTGAATAAGCTCCAATGTCCCCCTCCCCTCCCCTCCCCTCCCCTCCCCTCCTCTCCTCTCCTCTCTTCTCCTCCTCTCCTCCAGGAAAACTGGATTATTTAATTCTAACTCACATTGCCATGCCCTGCCCATTGGCTCTCCAGACAATCTTTAGCTAATGGGGAATAGTTGATTCCACAAAGGAGAAATTGGGAAGATTTTAGAAAGGGAGAAATGAAAGTGCCCCTCAAATAACAATCACCTCCCTCAAACAATGGAAACACCAATTCACAAGGCCTTGAAAAACAAATACCTCCACACTTGCTTGAGAACAAAGGTTTGTTCTGTCAGTAGGTCTTAGAGTTGCCTTACTCTTTACATTCATCCTGACTTCTTTACTGGGGGAATACCCACTTTGGTGGAGGCAACAGGTGAATCAAACCACAAGCATTCCTCAAGCTGCCTGCTCCCAGACTTGATGACTGCACACCTCAAAGCAGCCAGAGTGAAAATTCCATGCTCACTGGGTTCACTCCAGCTGAAGACCCCCGGCCCCCACAACCCCCTGTGCTTCTGCTGGTGCCCTGGCTGACTCTTACCTCTACTTACTCCTCCAGGGACGCATGCCAGTCAGGATTTCACTTTCACCGCCTTGCTAAATCTGCTCTTCTCAGGGTTTCCAGTAACTTCACACTCTGATAAATCCAAAGGCAATTCTCAACACACCCTTCTTGGCATAGCAGCAGCAGGTGAGAGAATTATTACTCCTTTCTGCTTGAAATACTTTCTCTACTTCTCTTCCCAGAAAACCTTCTCACCTGATTTTCCTGCTATTTGTTACCTCTCCTTCTCCGTTAGCTTTACTTAATTTTCCTTGACACTCCTACTACTAAATATTGGAGTTACCCGAAGCTTACTCTCTAGCTGTTTTCGTGTTTCTATCTACTTTCTCCTCCCTAGATGACTGCATTCAGTTTCACTCATTTTATGAAATATAGGCTAATGATTCCTGGAGTGATATCTACAACCTAGATTTACCTCTGAACTTCAGGTTCAGAAATATTTTACCTCTCCATCAGGATGACCACTACATTTCAAAGTTGCCATGTACAAGAATGAGCTATTGACACATTCTCCCAAATCTGTTCCTTTTACCTTTCTCACCTGAACAGTTAATGGCTTCTATTCTTCTGGGTGCTGAGGTCTAAACCCTTGCCATCATGTTTGAACTTGTCTTTTTTCCTTAACACACATTTCTGTGTCAAAAATCCTGCCAACTCATCCCTCAGATATATCTACAATCTGACAAGTTTCCACCACCACCACTGTTGCCATCCTAGTTCAAGTTACCATTATGCTTGCCTGGATTATTTGCATGAAGATGCTCATTGATTTCTCTGCATTTACTCTTGCCTAGTCCAACAAAACAGCAGCTGATTTTTTTTTTTTTTAATATAAGTCATAGGACTGGCACTGTGGTACAGCAGGTAAAGCTGCTGCCTGCAGTGCTGGCATTCCATATGGGCACCGGTTCGAGTCCCGGCTGGTCCACTTCCAAACCATCTCTCTGCTAATGTGCCTGAGAAAGCAATGGAAGGTGGCCCAAGTCCTTGGGCTCCTGCATCCATGTTGGGGACCTGGAAGAAGCTCCTGGCTCCTGGCTTTGAATTGGCCCAGCTCCCGCCATTGTGGCCATTTGGGGGAGTGAACCAGCAGATGGAAGACCTCTCTTTCTGCCTTTGCCTCTCTGTAACTCTGCCTTTCAAGTAAATAAAGAAAATCTTGAAAAAATAAAAAGAAAATATAAGATGATGGCACATTTCAGCTCAGTTTTCTGCAGTGAATCCCCACCTCTCTCTGAGTCAAATCTGTTATCCTATTTGATCTGCTGCTCCTCCCACTACTCTGACCTCGACCCTTCTCCCACCCAGCCTGCAGCTTCCCTGCCTCTCATCCACCACAAATACCCTCTTTTCTTAGCTCTGGAACTAATACTTTCAGGTGCCTGGAGTGCTTCTATCCCAGATGTCTACATGGCTAATTGACTCATTTCAGACCTATAAGTTTGTACTCAAAATACATCTACCCTGTGACAATTTCTATTCATCTTGTGTGAAATTTCATCACACCCAACACCCCCCACACAATGGTTTTTGTTCTACTTTTCCCTTCAGCATGTATGGCTTTGGAACATACTACATATTTTACTCAGCTTTGTTGTTGATTGCCTATTTCCACCAAGAAAGTAAGCTCCAGGAGGAGAGGGTTTTTTCTTTCAATATTACTATATTCTCACTGCCTAGGATAGTGAATATTTGTTGAAGGTACACTATTGTTTTGTTAAGTATACCTCTTTATTCACTCTAGCTCCAGTCAGGTCTAGTTTATAAATCAGACCCCAACATACAGTTCATTTTCTAAGCTAAATGAAACATTTATAACTGAATTCCTTATTCCCTCTCTTTTGTTCTACAAGAGTTCCTACCAACCCCTTATCATGTTTTCATTGCTACTAAGTCAAAGGATCAAGCTTAACATCTGTCTCTTTTTTCATCATATGGCAGACTACATAATTTGGAAGGCTCCATACAAAATGAAAATTGGAAGCCCCTTATTCAAACAGTGTTAAGGATTTCAAATGATGACAGTAGAGCATAAACCCAGGCACGGTGTCCAAGGAAACTGTATGAGTCATATGCTCATGAGCCTGGCACTACCAACAGCATTTTTTGAGAGGTGGAATTTTGAATTCACATAAATGAAATACTGTTTAATGACCTATTTACTCCTTTCATATTTCCTCATGTCCTGTAAGTGAAGATCTGAAGATTCTAAAGATGAATGCAATTTAAATTGTGAATTACATAAACTATATAAACACTTCTTCAGGTTCCAAATTGGCCTTTTGTTATATGAATTTCCATCTAATTATAATTATTTATTGTCACATTATCTTATTCAATGATTTCAGTAATTCAATATTAAAAGTCTCCATGGTATGATCTTTTTCAGGGCACTTGTTTATCATATAAATAAGGACTATCTGAAGGGAAAAATTAGCTAAAGGTGCTCTTTCATTCAATAAGAGTTTATTAAAAATTAATGTATGCTAATCATGGCAGTAAACTCTTTAAGAAATTTAGGAATTATGAGGTGGGAAAGTGTGCTAGTTGTCTGAAGATCAACTTTCCTAAAGTCAATTAGCTGAATGATCAATTTGCTGAGTGACCAATTTGCTAGAATTGCCAAATGCTGTGATTGTTGTTTAACAACTATTTACCTGCTTCAACAAGATTTATTTTTATTTTGGTTACTGATGATTATATATGGAAAATTATACATGTATATATAATAGTGAATGCCACATGTCATACACATATATGTTATTTATAGATACATGTATATATACAAATACTTGGTACATATTTATATCCTATTTAACTTGGTCTAAGAATACTAGATATGAAAGGAAGTGAGGTTATCTAAAGGGACTAATATCATGAGCTGTATGATTGTATGCATCAAGTAGACAAATGAAATATACAGTAGGAGTAAACAATTGTACACTGAAAATTGTAGATGAGAACTGCAAAAATTCATGGGAAAATGGAATTAAAGGATACACTTACTATGCACATTTCCATGAAATTTTTGCAGTATATATTTGAACATATTTATGAATTTCAAAATTTTTTGCACCAAAATAAATTTATCTTTTAATTTTATTTCCATGATCTTCTTGAAGAGCCCTCATATATCATTTGCTAGTTGAAGTACTATTGGAAAATTTGGTGAAAGAATCAAATACATTAAAAGATTAGCAAATTAAAAATCAATATATAAATGTTCCTAATCACCTTATTGGTATAAATAAGACCTAGGACACTTTTCCTCTTTGTTTTAAACAAATGAGTTTCATTCTACAGAAGGTTCTGACTATTTCAATGATTCCTTATTAGAAATTCCCACTTCAGTATTTTATATAATATGGAACAAGTTGTCTAATTATTCTGATTTCTTTCTTTCAAATTATATTTTCTACCTTTTTAAATACTGAAGGCATTTAAAAGTACTTTTAGAATCATCTAGGTTTTTCTCATCTCCATCTTAATTTACAAATTGAAAAGCATTTGAGAAAAAACAGAATTTTTACTTAAGTTCCATTTAAATTACATTTTATGTAATCACAGATTCAGTTAACATTAACTTAATTCAATGTTTGAAAGCATCAGGAAGAAATCAAAATTCACCCAAAAAATTCCCACACTAAACTTTTTAAAATATTGAAATATAAACCCAGAAATTTCATGGAAAATAACCTAAACTGAATATTTTGTTAATGTTGCTAAATTATACTTGGTACAGCTGCTAAGAATTGACATTCAGTAGTACAATCTTTAAACTTAGTAAATTTGTCAAATAATGGCCAATTGGCCTTACATTGCCTGATTTCCTACTGGTCGGTCTGCTTCCAAATAGAAGAGGTAAGTAGAGCCTACAGGAATATCAGTTTTCAGAAAGAAGACATAATTATAGAAAACATATGAAATAGAAAAAAATGACATCAATAGAAAGAAACCTAGGAATATTTAGAGAAATGGAATTTCAAAAAAGATATCAATAATATCACATGGTACAGAGATTCCCAAGGTAAAGGGTGATTAGTACATCTGTAGATACTATTTTCAGTAGTTAGGTGACTTGGATAATAAATATTCAAAATGTTATAAGATAAATATAGTTAACCTGATCATAACAAAATTATTTTCTTTACATCAAACTATACAGATGGAATTTCTCAAGATGAAGGGCATAATTTTATTTATTTTACTTATTTTAGAATTTTTCTTCTATTTCTTCTCTTTTTCTTCCTGTGGGGAGTTGTCAGGTTTAGTAAACAAAATTACAGGGAGATGAGTTAAATCTACAGATTGCCTTGTAGAGTGGATGAATGAGCAGGTGGCTTGTGACCTTGGGCAAGGAGTTTACTGGAAGTAGGTAGCTTCTTCAAGGAGTTTGATAACAAAAAAAAATATTTGAGAACTTGTCTTGAAAAGAGATTAGAAGTTTATTGGTTCATTCTTAGTTTTTTAATGATGGAAACTTTATAACCTAGGGAAAGAATGGCAGGGAGAGAGAGAAGGAAGTGAAATCAGGGAGGAAATTGTTAGAACAATAATCAGTAAGATAGGGAGTCAGAGTTTCGACAAAGAGTAGAAGTGGGGGGTTTACCATGTCATGAGGGAAAAAAATTATTGAAAAAGAGGAAAAGGAGAAAAATTAAGGGACAAAGATAATTTAAGAATTTTAGTGGTGAACATTTTCAAACATAAAGAAACGTGGAAAGGACCATATACTTACACCAGAGGTCAAAAGTTGTTCAAAATTGGCCAAATTTTGTTTCACCAAGATACCTTCTTTTGGTCAAACCATTTTGAAGTAAATTCCAGACTCTGCAATACTTTGACCCCAATATCTCAGCATGCAATTCTGTAATATAGGAGCATTTTCTTATTTAAGTGTGATACTATTTTGCTCATTAAAATGAACATTTCCATAATATAACACTTGAGCCATATTCAACTTTCCTGTTGCCCAAATGTCTTGCTTTTGTTCTCCCCTCACAAAGATCCAATCAAACTTATGCATAAGAATTGGCTGGGACACATTTAAGCATCTTATAAGATCACAGGAGATTTTTAAATGCAGAATTGAAGGCTGGAGAGAGTGGAATTTTCTGACCCTTTAACAGAGTAGGAGGAGATGGCCAGTTATCAGACCATGAGGCTAAACTATGAAGAAAAATGAAGAGGATTTGGAATAGCCCTTGGGGAGCAATCAGTGGGCAATGATATGCTGTGTGCCTCATGAGTCAGAGACCCCCTGGATCTCATTCCCTTGTGACTGACAGCCCCACAGGGCAACAAGGCCTTTCTTCCTGCAGACCAACAGAAAGCCCTCACCTGGGAGTCTACTGATTTGGGGAAGGCAGAGGAGATCTGGGCCCGGATCTGGAGTCACCCTGTTTGGGGCCTCACTCTGTGTGCAGGTGTATGGCGATGGACAAGTTCCTGAACATTATTGTGCCTCGGTCACAAGGCACTGGGACAAGGACTCTAACAACAGTAACCATTCTATTGGGATTATTGTGAGTTTGTGTCTATTAAACATTAGCTATAGTGTTCAAGACATGCAGAAATATCAATAAATATTTTGAAGATGATTAGTTACAGAGGGATCACATGATCTTATTTGATGTGAAGGGGGAGAGTGGGTGGGGCTTGTGTGTCAGGAAGAGGTATGGGGCCAGGCAGAGAAAATTAATGATCAGATGGGGCAGGCAAAAGAAAGTATACTGGACCCAAAGTTTTAAAGCTTGTGGGGAAATAAAGTCGGGGGCCATGGTTGGCCGACAACTTGACCATTGATCCCTCTCGTCCGAAGGAGGAGGGCCGTATCACCTAGGGGTCGACCACGGGATGTCAGCACCGGGTTTGAGTGTGGAGCTTTGACGAACACAGTCTGCTGGGAAGAGATCCAGGTGCGTCCTGGTGGGGGAGGGAGTGGTGTGTGACTGCGAATCCCAGAGGCTCAGCCCGAGAGTCGGGGGCGGGGCAGACGGGGCAGGCGGGGGTGGCCGAGTTCGCCTGGCGCGTGGGGCGAGTGTTGCGCGCCAGCGACTCGCGCTCCAGAGCTGGCGACGGCGGCGGGAGGCGGGCGCCGCCTCTGCGGAGCCGGCTTTGCGATGGGACACCTGTGGCTCTTGGAGACCTGGGTCTTCTGGGGGCTGCTCCTGCGTGCGGCGGATTCCCACACAGGTAATCAGGTGGGGCTGTAGGGAGGCAACCAGCAGAGGTCACTTGAACAAGACCACTGCTCTCGGGGGCGCGGGACAGGAGGGACCACCTGCCACCTGCGCGGGGCTGAAGTTGTGGGTGAGGTTACAGGGCGATCCCATGGACCCAGGGGCCTGCAAGAATGGCCCGGCAGACTGGGCCAGTGCAGAGGGAGCAGACGGAAAGGGATAGAGGTGGGACACAGAAAAAGAGACACAGAGTAATTGCGTTTAATTCATCAGCTTTGCTGATTCAATTATGGAACCTTCTCCCTTCCCTGCCCCCACCCTGTGGCAGGACTGACAAGGGACAGAAGGTTGGCTAGGCAGAGGGTGAGGGGCCTGCAGTGTCCCTCCCCCTCTCCCCCCAATTCTGCTTGGGTGCCTTTTCCCAAGGAAGGGAGGGTAATGTGCCCCTAGGACAGGAATGGGTCTCTGTGATGGGTGTCAGTCACTTGAGGGGCAGCTGCCCTGTGTCTTCAAAGTAATACCCAAGAGAGGCTGGAAGAGGCTGATAAGACAAGAAACTGGAGTTGTCTGCGGAGATAAGGGTAGGATGAACCTGAGATAGGCAAGGAGCCTCCTGGTTGGAGATAGGATACTGCTCCCTTGCTGGAGTTTCCTGCTCTTGGCGTCTGCTGCCTTCAGCATGAACGTGCCCGGAGCAGAAGCATCTCGGATCTCTTGGCAGACAGACAGCAAGGACATGGGCCTTGGGAGCGGGTCTCCTTCATGGTGCAGGGCTTTTACTGTCATAGGTGAAGTCCACCTGGGAACATTTCCCAGGCAAGAATCAAATATCCCATCACAGTTTCTTCACCACTTTCTCAGACACCCGCTTCAATTCGTGATTCCTGTGGCTTTTTTTTTTTTTTTTAATGTCCCTACCTAAATTTTTCTGCCTACACGGAGGATTTGTTGTGGGCTTCTAGTAATTACCAGATCCCTACAGTTTAGGCAGGAAATAAACTCTTCTATCCACTGTGTATTTTTGAGTTGTTTTAAAGAATTACTTGCAGTTATCCAGAAGAGTGGTTCATCCACCTTGTGTTTGCAAGGGCAGCGTCCCCAATCTAGAACTCTGTTTATCATTCTGGTGGTAGGTCCAGCCTAGCTGATCGTTCTCTGCTCTCCTCAATGAAGCAGCACACCCCTCCTCCCTAGAAGCCTGTGTGACCCAAGCCCAGTGACTGAAACCCCTCTTCTGATCCCTCAGGGCCTGAACTCCTTTCTGTAGTTCAGTTCTCTCTGTGCTAAGCTTTGAGATAGTTGGGTCTGTTAGATTCTTCTGTTGCCCTGGAAGCTAACACAATTTTTAGGTGAGTTAATGGATTTTACATTAAGAACTCATTCAGAAATCATCTTTCCTGAAGTCTCTGACACAGAAAAAAATTTCTTCTTAAAACACAGTATTGCTCTTTGTACCTACACAGGTCTTTCGAGCTACCTAGCATTGCACTCTTCTGTGTTTTATAATCTCTGTCTCCACATCAGCATTGTCTGCTGCTGTGCATAGATATAGAACTGCATAGTGGACCACTACATGAAATTAAGGCTTTAGTGACTGCTTTATAATATGTTAGGTAAGACTGATGAAAATGATTATGAATGATTCTTGCTCTTTGTTAGCATTTCACAGAAAACCCATAAATATTCACTCAGCTAATGACTTAACTCCCTGTTGAGTCACAGGTTAGGAGTAGAGCCAAAAATAAAACCTGAGTGTGATTTACTTTCCATCCTATAATTTTTTTACATTTTTTTCTGATAAATGTGTGATATATGATACAAAATTTGATGATTGAAGAACATGATGATTTTACCACCACTATACTATCTTTCAGGTGGTTCTAAAATAATCCCCAAAGTCACAGAAGTGATACCTAAATATGGCAGCATCAATGGAGCAACAAGGCTGACTATCAGAGGAGAAGGTATGGTTGCTTTTATTTTGACAAAGTTGAGTGAAGACTATGTTACATTGAGAGCTTTATGGTTATAATCAGCAACCCCAACACTCTGGGCTGGCACCTTGGCTCACTAGGCTAATCCTCCGCCTTGCGGCGCCGGCACACCAGGTTCTAGTCCCGGTCGGGGCGCCGGATTCTGTCTTGGTTGCCCCTCTTCCAGGCCAGCTCTCTGCTGTGGCCAGGGAGTGCAGTGGAGGATGGCCCAAGTGCTTGGGCCCTGCACCCCATGGGAGACCAGGATAAGTACCTGGCTCCTGCCACCGGATCAGCGCGGTGCGGCAGCCGCAGCGCGCTGGCCGCGGTGGCCATTGGAGGGTGAACCAACGGCAAAGGAGGACCTTTCTTTTCTCTCTGTCTCTCTCACTGTCCACTCTGCCTGTCAAAACAAAACAAAACAAAACAAAAAAACACTCCGGAGTTGTTTTGCCACTTGGCCAAAGTAACGCTCTCTGCCCTTTGAGTGCCAAAAGTCTCTATCAACCTGATCATCTGAATTATTATAGTATTATGTAATTCTGTCCTGTTTTAATTCCTTGCTTAAGACCAATGATTCCGTGATGGAGCCAAAAGAAACATGTTTAACACAACTCTGCAATTATTTGCTTTGTTCCTCATGTGTTTATTTGTATATCAAGTTAAATATGGGGGATGTCAAAATAGATATTCAAGGCCATGGTAGAGAAATAGATTGTTAATGAAAGAAGAAAGGCAATAGAAAGCAAACTTTGGATCCCCTCTCCTGCCACCTAACACCTATCACTCACCCTCTCTCCAGGTGTGGGTTAGTTTGATCCCTCACCTCCTTGCCTGTTCTATGGGTGAAAACATGCACTCAGTAAATATATTGAATGAGCAGCTCTTCCTAAGAGTAAATACAAATATGTAGTTGTGTCAGCCATAAGGCTTTTGCAATATAAGTGATAGTCGTATTCTGGTAGTTTGGAAATTTTAAAGGAAAGGAAAAACATTTTAAAAATAAATTAACAAAATGCATTATTTGATTTTTTTTTTTTTTTTGACAGGCAGAGTGGACAGTGAGAGAGAGAGACAGAGAGAAAGGTCTTCCTTTGCCGTTGGTTCACCCTCCAATGGCCGCCGCGGCCGGCGCGCTGCGGCCGGCGCACCGCGCTGATCCGATGGCAGGAGCCAGGTGCTTTTCCTGGTCTCCCATGGGGTGCAGGGCCCAAGCACCTGGGCCATCCTCCACTGCACTCCCTGGCCACAGCAGAGGGCTGGCCTGGAAGAGGGGCAACCGGGACAGAATCTGGCGCCCCGACTGGGACTAGAACCCGGTGTGCCGGCGGAGGATTAGCCTAGTGAGCCGCGGCGCCGGCCGCATTATTTGATTTTTAAAGTAAGTTTTTGGAGTCAGATTTGACAAAGCAAGATATTTAATTATTCTGTTAAATATATTGAAATGTCTTCAACATTTTTAATATGTCTGCAGAATTCAGTCTTTCATTGATGTAATTAAAAAGGTTTATACCTCTACATTGTGAACAGCAGAGTTTGGACTGAAGCATTCTCTTTAGAGTTCATAACAGGAAACAATGTTTTTTCCAGAGGTTATTTTCAAGATGTCTTTAACCATGTGTTCCTTATAATTGTAACTTCCTTTTAAGATGGTGTGTTTGAAGCCACTGAGTATTAAACAGAAAGATCAAGATTTAAAAAACAAAACAAACAAAAAACAAACTAAAAATAATACCTCGCCATCTTCTGTCTTCAAATCTCAACCTTTTTCTGATCCAGAAACCACAAGTTTAGGTATATGTAGACAAAGAACAACTCTAGGAAGAAACAAACAAAAAAATTCTATCCTCAAGGTGTTTTGGAAGACTATCATTGATTATCTAGTGATAAGCTTTACTCTTTTGTCAATGTTCTGAGACTATTAGACTTTTTTTTTTTAACAAAATATCATAGGGAAAATCTACTTTTCCTAGTGTCGCAGATTTTGGGTGCTTCTGACATAGATTTATGGAAGAGTTGAATTCTATTTGAATTGCAGATACCCTGACCCCACCATGGTTTATTTGTTTACTTTCTGGCTGATTTAATGATACAGGTGGCTAAATAAGTCTTTGTGTATGTATTTCTCAGAGACTGAGTCAAAATACTGCTTTACTGCTTTTCAGAAGCAGAGGTAAAATCATGGTTGTCAGGGTGGAAGGGGAGATGGAAGGTATTGGTGAGAGTAAAAACTTTCAGTTATGCAAAATGAGTAAGTCCTGGAAATCTGTTGTACAGCATGGTGCCTATGTATTGTGTACATAGATTCTTTTTTTTTTTTTTTTTTTTTTTTTTGGACAGGAAGAGTTAGACAGTGAGAGAGAGAGAGAGACAGAAAGGTCTTCCTTCCGTTGGTTCACCCCCCAAATGACTGCTACGGCCGTTGTGCTGCGCTGATCCAAAGCCAAGAGCCAAGTGCCTCCTTCTGGTCTCCCATGCACTTGGGCCATCCTCCACTGCACTCCTGGGCCATAGCAGAGAGCTGGACTAGAAGAAGAGCGGCTGGGACAGAATCCGGCACCCCAACTGGGACTAGAACTCAGGGTGCCGGCACTGCAGGTGGAGGATTAGCCTAGTGAGCCGCGGTGCCGGCCGTGTACATAAACTCTTTCAAAGGTTGTAGATCTAATGTTCTTTTTACAAAAATTAAAACAGAGCAGGCAGGAGGAAATTATTGAAGGCAATAGATATGCTTATGGAATTTCTTGTGGCAATAATTTCATTGGTGTATACTTATTTCCAGACTCACCAACTTGGATACCATACATTACATAGGTACAGCTCTTTTTCTTTTGCATGTAAAACACACTTCATTAATGTGGGTTAAATTGAATAAATTTTAATATAAATTTTTGGGTGCACATAAAATATACAGAATATGCATAAAGCAATGATAATGAGCTTTCAAAATATATCAGAACTCCTATGGCTACATGAAACTTGAACAAAGTTTATTTAGAAGGACTACATTCATATAATTTACCCCAGCTGTCTGTGATCCATAGATAGTTCATTTGTGGAATTATATGAAGTGATAATTTATTAATCAAGGACACTGACTAAATGAAATTGTAAATCCTCGGTGATTACCTAAATGTTGATCTTATTTGACTTTAAATTGTTCTTATTTTGTAAAGATTTATATATTTATTTGAAAGTCAGAGTTAGGCTGGCGTTGTGGCTCACTAGGCTAATCTTCTGCCTGCGGCGCCGGCACACCGGGTTCTAGCCCTGATTGGGGTGCCAGATTCTGTCTCGGTTGCTCCTCTTCCAGTCCAGCTCTCTGCTGTGGCCCGGGAGTGCAGTGGAGGATGGCCCAAGTGCTTGGGCCCTGCACCCATGTGGGAGACCAGGAGGAGGCACCTGGCTCCTGGCTTTGGATCATTGCAGTGTGCCGGCTGTGGCGGCCATTTTGGGGGGTGAGCCAATGGAAGGAAGACCTCTCTCTCTCTCTGTCTCTCTCTCTCTCTATTGCTGTCTAACTCTGCCTGTCCAAAAAAAAAAAAAAAAAAAAAAAAAAAAAAAAAAAAAAAGTCAGAGTTACACAGAGAGAAGGAGAGAGAGAGAGAGAGAGGTCTTCCATCCACTGCTTCACTCCCCAGTTGGCCAAATGGCTGGAGCTGCGCTGGTCTTAAGCCAGGAGCCAGGAGCTTCTTTCAGGTCTCCCACACGGGTGCAGAGGCCCAAGGGCTTGGGCCATATTCTACTGCTTTCCTAGGCCATAGCAGAGAGCTGGATCAGAAGTGGAGTAGATGGGACTTGAACTGGGGCCCATATGGGATGCTGGCACTGCAGGTGGTGGCTTTACTCCCTACGCCACAGCACCGGCCCCTGTTTTATTTTTGTAAAAGTCATTACAAAAATATTGTAGAAAGGATTGACTTACAAAGTGAATTTTCAGAAATTCCACTTACTAAGAAATCTACTGTTAAACATTTTGGTGTATCCAGATGACTTTGGGTTATTTCCAAATTAATATTGAGTTTAAAAGCAGAGAAATGCTCATTCATTATTATGTTCAAGGATTGCGCTTAAGGAGCCAAAGTTAGAAGATTTTACATTTATGATACCTAAACAAAAATATCTTGAGCAATGGCATGGTCACAGAAATGATTTTATCTCCTTCTACGGTGAATAATTCAATAAAGAACATTATTTTGATAAAGTCAGAAGTGTATTGCTCACTTGTCTTCCTTGATATCATGTCTCTCGTTATTAAAAAAAAAAAATTAGAGTCAGTTGTTCAGCCTAGCCTGGATGGGACACCTATAACCCATTTCGGGGTGCCTGAGTTCAGGTCCCACTCTGTTCTTGATTCCAGCATCCTGCCAGTGCTTATTTGGGTCCCCACCACTCATATGGGAGGCCTGGATGGTATTCCTGGCTCCAGTCTTTGGCTCCAGCCAGGAGCCTTGTTTGTATTTGGAGAGTGAAACTGCAGATGGAAATGCATCCCTCTCTTCTCTGTTTGTTCTCTATGTCTCTGTCTCTCTCAAATAAATAAATAAATAAATAATTTCTAAAATCAGTAACAAGAGTAGGGTAACATTTTACTTTTCTATTCTTTTGTCTTAGTTATTTTCCTGTTACAATGCGTGTCATGCATGTTTTTGTTGAAATATACTTTTGAATTATGTATTTTTTAATATTATGGAAAGTACATGGATTTTGGTCTATCTGAATGACTTTCAAATCCATCTTTGCCACTTTATACTATGTGATTGAAACAAGTTACTTCTCTGAGTCTTATGTTCCTCACTAGTAAAATAGGCTATTAATTCCTACCTCTTGGGACTATTGTGAATATTGAAAGCAATGCTGTAACTAAGGTACCCATGATATAGTTTATGCTCTATAAATTGGAGCTATTTTGGTTTTATTATATTTTGCATTTATGCTATAGGTCAATTTCACTCAATAGGATTTATCTTCCACTTGTCATACTATATCTTTCTTTCTCATTCTTGTGAATGTTATAACTTTTAAGTAGGTTAATATACTCTCAAGCCTGCATTTTATGGTTGAAAAAATAAAACCAGCCTGTATTATCCATGACAGCTGCCAGCTTTAGCAACGCCGACATTTTCCATGATAGCAGCAAGGGCGTTACTGTTGGATTACTGCTATCAGGAGACCCAGGTTGCATGCCTGGCAATTCCTGTCTCCAGTTTTTCTGCAAAAGAAAAAAAGAAAACATCAACAGGTCAGGAATTTCCACTTGAAGCCTCAACTTTGTTTCAGGGTACACCCAACCCTTCCTGTAATCTTAGTACTTGGAGTGCTTCCAGAGGTGTCTTCTTTATGCCCAGTTATTTGTTTAGAATTTATACACTTAAAATTCTTTTCACAAGTGATTTCTTTATTTCTTTTCACCTATTTGAACTAGCAAAAAATTAGAAATATTTCTATGCTTGTATGTTTAAGCAAAAGTTATAATGAAAATCTGAACAATTCTTGTTGATTTGGTGCATCTATTCTCATTGGTTTCACCCCATGACATTTTCTCTCTCTCTCTCTCACACACACACACGTATGTATAATGTATATATGTATATATGTATATATGTATATATGTGATATTATAGCACCTCCAAAGCTCAGAACAATATAATCTTTTGTTGGAATTATTTTTAAGGATTTTAGTGAGCTTAGTAATGCTGAAGATTTGTCTTAACATATCATTGATTTAATATATGCATTTTAGAAACAAATATATATTTATATTACATCAAGAATGATACTACAAGTAAAACATTCCATTCTTTAGTTACCAGGAGCCCTTCTGTGTGTCCCAAACTCAATGTGAACTCCAAAGATAAGCAGAAATTGGCTAAAGAATAGAGAGGGTTTATAAGTAGAAGTAATTTGCTTTGCTGTTTTCACAATTCCATTTTAGCAGTAACTGCCTTTTTAGATTCAGAACAGCAAATTCTATGCAAATATCCTTCACATGAAAATATGACATTTTTATTTGTACTTTATGCTGAATGAGTCATTTGGCTGTTTTAAGCTTTGAGTAAAATAGTGGTGTTTATTAAAATTGCTACCCTGTGTTTACTAAGTGCTTATTTTTCCTGCATATAAAGGAAAGATAGAATAGGAACTAGGAACATAGGGACTGGGTAGTTACTTTAGATAACAGGTAATAAATAGCATTGACATCTCAACCTGGATTCAAATCCTGGCCATCTACCTATTGATTGTGTGTTTTATTTTATTTTATTTTAAAATTATTTTATTTCATTTTTATTTGAGAGGTAGAGTTATAGACAGAGAGATGGAGAGAAAGGAGCCCGGAGCTTCTTCTGGATCTCTCAGGCGGGTGCAGAATCCTAGACCTTCTTCTAGGTTTCCCATGTGGGTGCAAGGGCCATGTGGGTGCAAGGGCCCAAGCACTTGGGCCATCTTCTGCTTTCCCAGGCCTTAGCTGAGAACTGCATCAAAGAAGCACAGCTGGGACTTGAACCCGTGCCCTTATGGGATACTGGCACTGCAGGTGGTGGATTTACCCACTATGCCAAAGCGCCTGCCCTAGATTTACCATTTTCTTATTCCCTGATGTTAAGTTTGTTGTTGTACTGTGGGATGATATGGTTTGTAGGAAGTTAAGTTCTGAAATTTAAATAGCTTACAGATTTACATTAATGACATAGATGTAACTATTTTATTGTAATAGAACAATTTTTATAACTTCAAAAATAATATCATCAACCTGACTGTAATGATGTTTCATATTAAGTACCTATGATACTCAGAATAATATTTATTTATTGTTAAGATTTTTTAAAAATTTATTTGAAAGAATTACAGAGAGAGGAAGAGAGGCAGAGAGGTCTTCCATCTGTTGGCTCACTCAAATGGCTGCAATGGCCTGAGCTGGGCCAGGCCGAAGCTAGAAGTCTGGAGCATCTTCTGGGTCTCCCACATGGGTACAGGGGCCAAAACACTTGGGTCATGCTCTGCTGCTCTCCCAGGCACAGCAGCAAGGAGCTGGATCAGAAGTGGAGCAGGGGGCTGGCACTGTGGCATAGTAGGTAAATTAGCCACCGCCTGCAGTGCCAGTGTCCCATATGGGCACCGGTTTGAGTCCTAGCTGCTCAATATCCAATCTAGCTCTCTACTATGCCTGAGAAAGCAGTAGAAGATGGCCCAAGTGCTTGGGCCCCTGCACCCACATGGGAGACCTGAAGAAGCTCCTGGCTCCTGGCTTCAGACTGGCCCAGCTCTGGCCATTGTGGCCATTTGGGGAATGAACCAGCACAGCAGATAAAAGAACTCTCTCTGTTTCTGCCTCTCTGTAACTCTGCCATTAAAATAAATTAATTAATTAAAAAAAAAAAAAAGAAGTGGAGCAACCAGGCCCACTCTGGTTGCAAATCAGCTGCATTTAAAGGTCAACTCATTCCATTGAAGGAGTTCCACTCCATAGAGTGGCAGGGTTCAATTCCTACCTCCTTCCACCAACCCAACGTCTGGCCCAAGCTTCTGTATTCTGAACAGAAGCACCTGTGTGGCCTTGGGGCTTGTATTTCTGGCAGTGTCACTGAGCCACCCTCCTAGGACCCAGGAAAACACCTTTTGGATTACTACGACCCCCACAGCACAGCAGGAGGATAGGCCCCCCCTGCCCAACCCAAATCAGACCTTGGTATTACTCTGCAAGCTCTGGGAGGTGCCCACCCAGCACAGGCAGGGCCAGGAAGCTGCCACCACCCCAGTACATGCTGCTCAGCTGAGGAGCCAGTGAGGAGGTGAAAATATTGCTTCTTTATAAGGAATACATTTTATGGTGCCAAAGTTGTAATAATGAGTACAGGACCGTGAAGTTGTATCACTGAAATCTCTGGTTTAATAAGATGATAGAACAGTCTATTAAAACCACAGCCAAGATGTCTGCTTGGGTACAATGTCCTGATGGGTGGGATGCTATCCTCCATAATGTGGTCCATGCACTGAACCAAGGACAGACACATGCAATTGCTTCCAGATAGATAGAAAACACTGAGCTGGAAATAACAGCTTGCTCCCTTACATAATCACTCTCAGCGAGCCAGAGATTGGATTGGTGCTTTCTGTCTTTACAGCTTTAGATACTGCAGGATTTGTGGTCTGAGTTTCCAAGTAGAAAATGCTTCTGCTGAGACTCACAGTATGAGTTTCACTAAATTGAAACGACCATTAATATCCAATCATCTTGAATTCATCAAGCACACTTAGTTAGCACGTACTACTAGAGAGAGTTCTGAATAATATGTAGAGTTGCCTTGGCTTAAGGCAGATAAGGAGAAGTATCCAGAATTCAGGATACTCAAGAGTGTATCCCTTGGCTTCCATGTCCAGTGATAACTGTGAATACGTAATTGTGTCAACCATCGCCTATCAATGGCAAAGCAAATAAAGTTTAGACCTCTCAGAGATGAAGGCTAGTGTCACCCCCATTAACCCCCATTTCTGGCTAAGGTTTTGGGAAATCTACAATAAGTGATAGAGAAAGGGCTTGGTGAACATTAGTTATAGCCTCTCAAGACCAGTTAAGAGTAGTGTGGCTTGTAGCTTGTCCCACTAACCCTCTTTTTTTTAAAAAAAATTATTTATTTATCTATTTGAGAGAGAGAGTTACAGATAGGGAGAGGGAGATACAGAGAGAAGGTCTTCCATCTGCCAGTTCATCCCCCAAAGCTGGATTGATCCAGAATCAGGAGCCAGGAGCCAGGAACCAGAAGCTTCTTCCAGATCTCTGATATGAGTGCGAGGGCCCAAGGGCGTGGGCCATCCTCTACTGCTTTCCCAGGCCCTATCAGAGAGCTGGACCAGAAGAGGAGCAGCTGGGATACAAACCGGCTCCAATATGGGATGCTGGTGCTGCAGGTGGAGTCTTAGCCCACTACGCCAATGCACTGGCCCCTCACTAATTCCACTTGTATACAACCTTTTACAGAGCTCTCCACTGGCCACTGTCCTGATAGACTATGCTTACATGGAGGGCATGGATGGATATGTATGATGTGAGGGGTGGATTGTCTCAGATCCCTCTTACACAGCTTCATGTCTTCTTGTTACCTCTGGTTTGAGCCACAGAGGTTAAAACAGTCCTCTGTGTTCTTTGACTCAGTCTATGCTTCCAGCATCCTGACTGAAGTTCCCACAAAATGTCTTCCTCTAATGCAATGATTTAGGACATTCAAATTCCTATAGCCTATACCAACGTGCAGTCTGAAATGCGGAAGTTATTCCCCCAGAGGGGAACCCTTAGCCAACGGGGACTGGATTTGATGAATAAATGCTGCTTATCATTGGTTTTGTTCTGAGGAGAATGCTATATTTTCCCTAAAATTCCCAGAAGATTGAGCCCTAGTTGTCCTCAGTAGTGGCCAGATTTTCTTTATTCAAGTTCTGTTCTCTCTCATCCTTAAGGGATCACTGCCTAAACAAACTGTCTACTTGCACGTCTGCACCTCAAACTGCTTTAGAGGAACTCAAGGTCAAAACCTCATCTTTTATAAAACACTGTTCTCCTCCCTCCTCACTTTAACCTGGCTTTTCATAGTAGTTATCCCCATTAGATATAGCAATGCTTTTATTAATAATTAATTAAAGGCCAATTTTTATGCTTCCAAAGATTATAGTCATAGGGAGAAATATGAGATAAGTTAACTGATGATTTCAGCACTATCTATTTTATTTATTGAATTCATTGAATTCAATACTGAATGATAATAGTTGGATAACTAAAATTAGAATCCCGTGAATAATAATTTGTTTTTCTTACTTTTTCAGGTTTTTCCCAAGAAAATCAGTTCAACTATGGAGTGGATAATGCCGAGCTGGGAAACAGTGTGCAATTAGTTTCTTCTTTCCAGTCAATTTCTTGTGATGTAGAAAAAGATGCAAGTCATTCAACTCATATTACATGCTACACTAGGTCTGTTGTGAAGTATCTCTAGCAATGTCATTTTCATCATGTCAAGAATCACAATTACTCATATTAGAATTATGATAGGTTAATCTCCTGATTACTATAAGTAATATTTTCTAATTATGTTATTATTTTGTATGTCATTATGTTTAGACTGCTATACTTTTATTGTACTCAATATAGTGCTCTTTTTACATACTGAATGAAAATATATTCTTTACCCTTTTCCATGTTTTAGAGCTATCATCCTATCATTATTGAGCCCTTGTAGAAGATAAATGGCCACTATTAAATTGTAATCATGTGTCTCAAAATACTAAAATTATGCTTTCCTGTCCAGTTTGATTAATTTTGCTCAAAATCTTCATAGTCATTAAGATTAAAAATGATCATTTTATGTAATGCCATTTCAAGTTCTTTACTATTAGCTTAAATTTATTGGTGTTGTTACCAACATAGAAAATATTTCTAAAATGATTTTAGATTGAAGATTTCAACATTGATCTGAAAAACAAGTAATACATATTCCAGATTTCATCTATATTAGGTTTCCTGGCTGCTTTTTACCAGTGAAATCTTACTGAGAAGGAAGCCTGGTTAATTAATACTTAAAAACAAAAACAAAGCATGAAAAGTTAAATTATCTATGGCTGTTACTGATTTAAGTGATTATTAATACCTCTGTCATTACTGTATTTGTTATCTTCATAATAAACACCAATGTGAGTAATCAGCATAGTCATTCCCTGAGCTTCCTGATGTTGGAATATGCAAAATGCTTGGGATGGAGCTCATCTCCTCATAAGAGAGAATGGAGTTTAACTACACATAAATTACAATTTAGAAACTTCTGTCCAAAAATGACATGTGGTCTGGGGCAGTATTTTTCATTAATACTATATTCTAGTGAGGGAGCTGTTATATTCTTGATGTGTTCTGCATTTACCTTCCAGAGCAATGCCAGAAGGTTCCTACACTGTGAGAGTCAGTGTGGATGGGATTCCAATCGCTGAAAATAACACGTGCAAAGGCCACATCAGCAGCTGGGCGTGCACCTTCAATGTACGTAGGGATCACCTCTTTAACTTATGTATTATTGACCTTGGTTTCTTTCTTGCAGAATTGGGTATTTATTTTTTTTAATTTACAGATTTTTTTATATTTCTACATTTAAAATATCTTAGCATTGTCTAAGGATAGTATTCCCCAACTTTAGCTATCCTCCACAATAAATGAATTTTTTAAAATTTTATTTGTTTCCTCCTCCTTTAAATTAATTTTACTAATGAATTAAACTTTTTATATTTGCAAATTATTTTCTTGTTCACACTCTCCCCCTTCTTCATTTCTGCTTTTATTTTTATTCTTCCTTTTCCTATTTTCAATGGACTCACTACTTCATTTTAAATAGAAATAGATCTACTTTTCCTTTTTATATCCTTTCTAATGTAATAAGATAAAATGTGACTGTGTATACCATATTAGCCATTCACGACTTAGTTGCCATAAATTGGGTAAAATACATTTGCTTCTAAGCAGCATCCCATATATTTTTAAAAGTTAATTTGTGTTTTAAGTTGTCAGTTACCGAGTACTACAGTGTTCCAGTGCCCAGTGAAATGCTGAGGGAAACAAGGGTTTCTCTGATTCCAAAGCTCTGATTGGGCTTGCTCTTTCACATTCTGAGGATCTCAGCTGAACAACCATGCTTTTAAGCTTTGTTTTACATGATCTCTTTATTCTCTGGTGGGTTGCCTTGTGTTGCTTCTGTGTTTTTGAAACATGCTTCCTTTCTTTTTTTGGTCTTCATAGACTTAAGCAAAATCAGACTTTCTTTAATTTTATTCACCAAATCCCTTAGTCTTTACCAGACAGCTGTATTATTATGGTTCAGTTTGGCTTACACTGTTAATAGAAGAATGATGTAATTTTAAAGTTCCAGGTTAAAAACATTCTGAAATGAAAGAGGATTTTTTTTTTTTTTAACAGGCAGAGTTAGACAGTGAGAGAGAAACAGACAGAGAGAAAAGTCTTCCTTCTGTTGGTTCACTCCCCAAATGGCCGCTACGGCCAGTGCGCTGCACTGATCCGAAGCCAGGAGCCAGGTGTCTCCTCCTGGTCTCCCATGTGGGTGCAGGGCCCAAGCACTTGGGCCATCCTCCACTGCCTTCCTGGGCCACAGCAGAGAGCTGGCCTGGAAGAGGAGCAGCTGGGACAGAATCCGGTGCCCCAACCGGGACTAGAACCCAGGGTGCTGGTGCCGCAGGTGGAGGATTAGCCAAGTGAGCCACGGCGCCGGCCGAAAGAGGATTTCTAGACGTAAGAAAAAGACCTTGAATGATCAGAAAATGTTATAAATGTTATTTCTTATATGTAAAAGGGAATTTTTTTCAGTCATATGGATAATGTTGAAATACAAAGCAATATAACAAATAGACCTAGCTCATAAAACTAAGAACAAAAATAATGCATATTGTCATTGTTTTATAGGCAAAAAGTTTCAGAACCCCAACAATAAGAAGCATCACACCTCTATCTGGACCACCAGGTCTGTTATACAATAGCTGAAATGTCTTTTTTTTTTAAATGGTAATCTGTTTACTTTTTAGTATATCAAATAATTATAAAACCTGAAAATTTATAAATAGCCTTTTTCCAATTATAAAAATAATTACCAGTATTTTCAAATGATTTTCATTCAAAAGCTGCATCTTAATCCACCAAATGTACTGAATTTTCTGCTCATCGAATGTGTGCTGGCTTCCAGGGTTCATTATATCAAAATTACAACTGTTTATAATCCCAAAGGCAATATATGAGAATGCATTTTGCTATATCCTGGAATATTCTAGGCACTAACTATTTTTAAGTATTTATATGAAAAATATAGTAAGTTTTAAATAATTTCTCTAATTCTTAGAATTACATAATTAAAATTATGTTTATTGACCATTTGTATTTACTTTTTCATAAATTACTCCTATCTTCTTTTGCTTTATTTAATTCTACTCATAGTGTTTCATATTAAATTATATAGATTCTTTATATTTTAGGAATATTAGCCATTAACTTATCTATATGGGAAATAATTTTCATCTGCTTTTAAAACTGATTTTTCTACCATTTAGACAACTTTTCATTTTTATTACCAATCTTTGGATCTTAAACTTTGCTATATCTTTTTTGTTTTGATGCTGTATAAGACTTCACTATGCTGATTATTATTTAATTTTTATTTCCCCTAGGATTTATTTTATTTTTGATATAAAGTAAGAATATTTTTTGTTTTGTTCCAAATAAATCACCCATTGACTCAAGTATTATTTACTGAACACTGCAGACTTCATTGATATGCTTCTTTAATATATAAATATATGAGTATGTATAAATATACTCATATTTAGTATATTTGCTAGAGCTTTCAGCTCAATATTGACCAATAATGATGTCTGTACTTTGATTTTACTGGGAAAAGAGTGTTTTGGTACTGTTCTCTAGTGCGTGGATTATGGATAAGTATTCTTACCTAGATCTTCTTGGATATTTTATTTTTAGGCACACTGATAACAATCCAGGGTAGAATCTTCACTGATGTCTATGGAAGTAACACTGCACTGAGCTCAAATGGGAAAAATGTTAGGATTTTGAGGTAATTTTTGATGTATAAATGTAATTTATACATCTTATAATTTATATATAGGATATGATATTATAAAATAATGGGCCCAGAGGTGTTAAAACCTACTACAATATGATCAGGCTAACTAGTGTTTTTTCAGCTATGTTTAAACTGTTAAGTGATTGATTGACATGGAAACAATGGCCCATGTGCTTTTCATTTTTTATTTAAGATACTTCCTTCTTTACCTATGTGGTTTTATTAATAGAAGGCACATGGAGGCAAGCCCAAGAGTAATTGAATAATAATCATATAAGTTTATAATAAAGGACTTTATCACTAATCTGATGACCTTATTTTGCATATAAAAATATCTAAGAGCTGGAGGTCATATAGCTTAAAGTCAGGAATAGAACCCAAGTTTCCTAACAATTTGGCACTTATTCTGCTGCACAATGGTTTATGGGCGAGATGAAATAAGAAATGGTCAATAAGTCACTAACAGGCCGGGGTTTGGATACTGAGTCTCTCATTTACCAAATGTGGGCCAGATGGTAGTAACATGGGCTAGTTAACTAGTGTCCAAAAATAATTGTCCAAATTTTGTATTGGAAACTAGCATTATTGCCTGAGTTATCTTTCTGAAACATCAATAGGTTCATATCAGTTCAGCCTTAGAAGACTGATAATCCTGTTCATTTCCTACAGAAGGAAGTAGAGACCCAGGCTTTTAAGATGCTTCATGCTTATTGCCTATGTGTATAAGCCAGATCAAGAAATAATTCAAATAGCAGTCAGAAAATTTTTTAAATATTTAAAGTTTGGTATGTATACATACATATACATATAAAATTTTATAAAACAAGCAGTTTGAAAGGTTTTAATAAAAGAAATGAGGGTTATATCTCCAACATTCTTTAAAGTATGACTCTCAAATCACATTTCTATGCTGGAACTATCCATATTGATTCCTTATGTGTAAGACAAGAACTCCTAAGTAGAGGAATATTTAACACTTTGTGTACAGCTTAACATAAGTAAAGATTTCATCTGCTTCAGAATAGTTGAGTATTATAGATGGTTTATATTCTTATTCTTAGATGTGGTTTTCTAAGTCATCTTTTCCCATAATGAGGCCAGGGAATAGAAAGTTTGACTTTTTAAAAAAAGGTGCTTTTTCCCTCCACTGAGTTGGAAGCTATTTTGTTTAATAACAAAAACTACAGAATTACAGAAGGAACCTCAGAGCTCAACCTAGCCAATACTTGTGCTCTGGAAATCCTGAAATATCATACATAAGCATAGATTTTTTTTCACTCACCTATTAATGAGAAGACGAGAAGTTATTAGAAATGCATTTATCTCATTTGCACCATGTTAATAATGGTACAGGGACTCCCAAGGCCTTTCACTGTGCCTGAGTTCCACTAACAGGAAGGGAGGAGGAGCAATGGGCTATGCACTGGGCAGAAAGCCAGGAGACCTGCTTCTCACAAATTTTATCTGTTAGGCCACATCTCCAAATTCAGACCAGTTACACGTTATTGAGGATATGAAACCAAATAGAAGGATTGGTGCCTGCTAAGGAGCTTTTTGTTTAAAAAATCAACTGAGAAAAAAATCTAAAAAAATACATATTTAAGGACAACGAGGGTAGTAGTATCATAGACACATGTACCCAGGCTGCTGGAGGAACTACCTGATGTAGTTGAGAGAACAGAGTGATGGCAAGCAATGTAGGCTTGAATTCCTGCCATGCTCCGTCACTAACTGCAGACTTGGGCAAGCTACTGTACCTGTTTGCCTCAATTTCTTTATCCGTAAAATGGAAGAATAACAGTGATTCACTCCTAAGGAGTGAGAGTAGTAAGGGCCTGCAAGTGTTGGTTGCTAAATTTATTATTTAGCTGAAATAATACAGAAAGTTAGAAGGAGAATTTGAATAATTGAATATCTGTAATAAGGTGTAAGGTGTACAATAATTCAGCTTATTCTTTGTTAGAATTTAAAAAATGTAAAAGTGCATTGAAATGTTTAAAGTTCTTTGCATAAAGAACTATTCATTTTCTAATATTTCAGGTGTCTATCTGGTCTTATCTTGGGCTGGGATTTGCTATCAAAGAAGTTAGGAGGTTTATTCTGGTGTAGCAAAGCCTATAACATTAGTCAGTTGCCCATGAGCCTCCAGTAGCACCAGGTTCTATCAGCCTTCAAGTAACAGGTCAGACCCCATCTGCTGGGAAATATGCAAGCAGACGTTTTCCATGCAGCCCAGCCCTACGTATTCTCAGCTTCGTATCCTGATGTGTCACTGAAGCCAGTGGGTGCTCTCTCATTCCTGATGGTTTTGGGGTGCCTTTGCAATTTATCTTAGTTCTTATAGCATGGGACTTCCTACACATCATTATTTTGAAATGATTGAATTTGAGATAGATGAATTCATGGCCAGTTTTTAATATTTTTTCTAGTATTCAATGCCTTCTAACATGTCAACTATGTTATTATGTCACGCTTATTAGTCTCTTCCAGTTAAATTGTCCATGTCACAAGGTCAAGGTCAGGATCTTTGCTTCATTCAGTGCTGTTTCCCAGTACCTAGAGTAGAAACTGCCACATAATAGATGTTCAAAAGTTGTTTGTTGAGTGAGCGAGTGATGGGTAATAATAAGTTATTGGAGAAAAAACAGGAAAAATTAACTTGGGCAGCAAACTTGGTGGGAGGAGAGCATTTTGAAATAAATATAACTTCATCTTTTCTAATAAAAATATTTATACAGAGTTTATATTGGAGGAATGCCCTGTGAACTTCTCATACCACAATCTGATAATCTGTAAGTAATTCAGATAATTTTCTTTCTTTTTAAAAAATATTTATTTGCTTATTTAAGAGGTAGACTTATAGACAGAGAGTGGGAGACAGAGAAAAAGGTCTTCCATTTGCTGGTTCACTCCCCAAATAACTGCAACACCCAGAGCTGGACTGATCCGAAGCCAGGAACCAGGAGCTTCCTCTAGGTCTCCGAAGCAGGGGAAGGGGGCCCAAGCATTTGTGCCATCTTCCACTGCTTTCCCAGGCCATAGAGGGGAGCTGGATCGAAAGAGTAGCATTCAGGACACAAACCAGTGCCCATATGGGATACTGGTGCCGCAGGTGGAAGCTTTTTCATTTGTAAAATTTATTTGTAAAAATAAATAATAGATATAAACATACTAAGTTTTAATAGTAATTTAAGTACTTTATAATACAGTATAAATTATAATATCTTACATGCTAATATAACAATCATTTCTAAAGTTAGATGTTATATTATATCCTCTTCTGTCTCCAATATAGCATGCTATGAAGTACTCTTTAGGTTATTATGAGAAAATATGTTTTGAGACATATATTTACCATTTGGCAGTATTTTACATTTTTTGGTTTTATTTTTATTTATTTTGAAAGAGAGTTACAGAGAGAAGGAGAGCTTCCATCTGCTGATTCACTCTACAAATGGTTGAAACAGCCAGGGTTGGGCCAGGCTGAAACCAGGAGCCAGGAACTCCATTTGAGTCTCCCGCATGTATGGCAGGGGCCCAAGCTTTTCACTGCTCTCCCAGGCACATTAGCAGGGAGCAGGATCAGAAGTGGAGCAGCCAGGACTTGAACTGGCCCTCATATGAGATGCAGTCGTCACAGGTGTGGCATCACAACCCCAACCCTAGTATTTTACATTTTATAAAAGGAATATTAGTGTGGGAGAACCAAATTAATTATAAAATCTTTCATTGATAAGAGAAATTTTATTCAAGTATCTTCAGTTGAAGTCTAGGAAATATATTGCTGAAATTTTGGTTGAAGCAACAGTTTTTATCCTGATACATATTGTGAAATTATTGAGATTTTAAAATGGAACACACTATTTTAAAACTTAATGTGAATGTAAGCTTTAATATTAACATATATGTTTTATTAGGTATGGTCTAACACTAGATCATCCAAATGGAGACATGGGTTCTATGATTTGCAAGACAACTGGAACTTACATTGGTGAGTATTGGTCATCGCTTTTTATAGTTGTCATAGAAGCCTCCTGACTTTGTTTTCCTTCTGTGTATTTTCTTGGAACTCCCTTTCCCTTTTTTATATCCTTATTTTTTTTAAAGATTTATTTATTTGAGAAGCAGAGTTAGAGAGAGAGAGACAGAGAGAGAGAGACAGAGAGAGAGAGACAGATAGACAAAGAGAACTTCTATTCGTTGGTTCACTCCCCAAATGGCCGCAAAGGCTGGAGCCAGGCCCATCCGAAGCCAGGAGCCAGAACCTTCTTCCGGGTCTCCTACGTGGGTGCAGGGGCCCAAGCATTTGGCCCATCCTCCACTGCCTTCTCAGGCACATTAGCAGGGAGCTGGATGGGAAGAGAAGCAATCAGGACAAGAACTGGCATCCATATGGGATGCTGGCGCCACTGGTGGGGACTTAACCTACTAAGCCACAGCGCTGGCCCCTGTATCCTTTTAAAGTGTCTTTTTCTTCTTCCTTGGCTTCTTTGCACTTTCATGTGAGCAAGTGTGAATATTTTATTCTTAAGGTTCACACAGTCAATTTCAAGTTTCTGTCCCCCTCTCCTTGTTTTTTTTTTTTTTCCTCCAGAGAATTCTAAGACTAATTTAGCTGCTATACATGTTGCCTCGATTTTACATTCTCCCCCACATCTCCTTGCTCTGTATATCCACATTTTGTTGTTGTTGCTTTGTTTTAATGCTTCAGTGAGCTTCATGCCTTCTGTGTCTGGGCCTTTGCAACTTTCCTCTCCTGAAAATTTTAGATAAAGTGTATGTCCTCAAACAGCCTCTTTTGGCTTCCTGTCTTGTATCTCAGAGTTCACCCTACTTTTCCCTGATAGCCTTATCACAAGTTGTAGCTCTCTATTAGTGTCATTGCTCTTGACTGATTGTAGCCTCCGCTAGACAGTATGTTCTGTTGGGAGATGGACAAGCTGTGTGCACACCCCACCTAGTAGACTGTCTGAATGAGTAAACAGCTGTTGAATGAATGAAAGATATTTCAGGGGCTGGTGCTGTGGTACAGTGGGCTAAGCCTCTGCCTGTGGAGCCAGCATCCCATATGGGCTCTGGTTCTAGTCCCGGCTGCTCCTCTTCTGATCCAGCTCTCTGCTATGGCCTGGGAAAGCAGTAGAGGATGGCTCAGATGCTTGGGCCTCTAAATTCACATGGGAGACCTGGAAGAAGCTCCTGGTTCAGATTGGCTCAGCTATGGTCATTGCAGCCATTTGGGGAATGAGCCAGCAGATGGAAGACCTTTCTCTCTGTCTCCTCTCTCTGTCTGTAACTCTACCTCTCAAATAAACAAATAAAAATCTTTTAAAAAAATTTCAGAGCAACATGGTTATATATCTTTTCTTTAATTTCTTCATTCACAATGCTATTTTGTCAGGTTTTTCCAGTTAAGATGTCTTAAGACTATAACCAGAAAAACTTGATAAAATATAATAATCATAAGACATTTTATTATATGTGTTTTAAAATTGTGTGTGCCTCTTTAATAAAGTTCAGCTTTCATTTCTTTAAGGATTAATAAGTGATTATATAAGTAGAATTTTGATTTTATGTTTTTTTCTCCGTTCCTAAATCAGCTTTGTATCATAGAGTCATTGTCCTGTGATTGGGAATTTAATTGATTGTGTATTTTAATTAATTCCAGGTCATCACAATGTCAGCTTCATCTTAGACAGTGATTATGGAAGGTAGGCCATTTTGTAAATAATAATTTTCATAATTGATTCAACTGAGTAAATAAAGCATATATTTGTGCTTTGGATGCAGAGACTTTAAAAATTAATCAATTTATTTCCCTAAATTAACATTTAAAGAGCTGTATCATCCTCTCATAATTTGTGCCTCACACATGACCTTTCAATTGTTGGGAAATACAGCAGTAACTAAAACAACAAATAAAAAATCTTTGACTGTTTTATGGGAAAGTATTATTTCTCATGGCTCTTCTGATTTAATTATAATTCTTTTTATAGCCTAAGTAATTAAATTTTGATTTCAACTAGTATAAGAATAAATAAAACCCCATGATTAATATTATCTGATATGGGTTTTCTTTCAAGGTATCAAGGCAGAATTGTAAAAGATAGTGGTTATAGTTTTTCAATTGTATATCTTAATACCAATATTAATAGTTTATATTTGCAATTTTTAATAAAACTATAGCTTGTTTCCAGGCATTTTTCATAATAATATACATAAAAAACTTTTATAATTGTATAAAAATATTAGCCTATGCAAATATCAACACAGGTTGCAAACTATATAATAGATAATGATAATAATGAAGTAGGAAACACAATGTTATGTGATTTATGTACGTTATCTAGTGTATTCCTCCAGAAGAATCTATAAATTAGGTCCTATAATCCATCCCGTGTTACCCATCGGGAAAATGGGACTTAGGAATGTTAGATAATTTTCCCAAGCATGTTCAGTTATCAGGAAGCAGCACTTGGATGCAAACCCATGCAGACTAACTCCAGGACCTGAGCGTTTCATTCCAGTGCTCTGCCATGACTGATGGAGGATTTCAGCCACCAGTACCACATCTCATCACTACTTGACATTCTGATCCAGGATTCTCAACCATGGAAGGATTACTGCACTCAGGAGCATTTGCAAATGTGTAGAAGCATTTTCTGGCTGTCACAGTAACTGGATATGTTAATGGCTTTTAGTGGGCAGAACTGAGATGTGCCAAGCCTAAATGAATTGCTGTGCTCAAAGTGTCATAGTGTCCCCCATTGAGAAAATGAGCCGGATGACAGAAATCCAAATAAATTACATTATGTAGTATCCAATACTAATGTAACTATAGTCCATCAACAATAGGATATAGGTCTTATTTCTTTTTGTCTCTGAAAAGATACTCAGTGATTAGATGTTTGAAAAGAGTGCCAATACTGCAGTCAAAGTGGATGCTATTCCTGTTCAGTGTTCACAGACTGCAAAACAATATGAAATTTGGCCCCTTTCATGTGTGGAACGCAATCCCAGGGCGTTCAAATCCACCATCGCTGTATTTAGAGACTGTCTCATTCTAGCCACCTGCAGGCAATAGATTTATTACAAAGGGACGCCTGGGCTGGATACTATTTTAGAGCAATCTAGACCAGAAAAGAACCACAAAGAACAATATAATTCAAGAGCAAATCAAAGCAGAAGAAATGTAAATGGTAGGATAAATCTTTGTGACTTGGAATCCCATGACTTAATAGTTCTTCTCTAGGAGAACATGAGCTCCTTACAGATAAATGTAGGTAATAGAATTTTACTGAACAGGTTAGAAAACCATGTTAGAAGCAGTAACTATTGAATTTTAAATTATTTTCTGAGCTACACATGGTTCTTTTATGCTTTTGGTATCACTCTTTCTAAGGTGAAAAGCAGAATGAATCCTTGGTTCTAAATCTGTCTGAAAGCTATTAATTACCAAAATCCATCATATGACTTCAGAAAAGCAATTATCCAAAAATAGGATGTTTAAGTGTTCAAGGTCGAATGTGATTGATAAGCATAGATAAATCGATGGGTTACATTAACATGCACAGAAATTTCCCAGTTAAAATGCTAGCAAACTCACATATAATACAGGCCAAAATGCTACATTAAATTTTTTTTTCTGTGATCTTGACTTATAGTACTATTTTTTCTCTTTTTTAAGCCAGTGGTTCTCCTTTTGTATTTATGTGTCATAATCGAGGAAATTGTGTTACTCTATATAATATTCTTAGGAGTTTAAGATAATTCTTTAGAATACAATAAAAACTAATTAGATGTCTACTTGTAAGAGTACATGGCACTTTAAAAATTCAAAATCATTTTATAAATTATAAAATTCATATTTTACAAATTTCAGGAGCTTTCTTGATTATCAAATAAACCATTTAAAGACCAATGTGGGGCCCATTCTGTATTTCTTTTAATATCCAACCTTCTCTCCTTTATTACCCCAAGTTCAAACAACAGCTGTTCCAAACTGATAAGGTTCAGATGAGGCTATCTTAATTGTGAAATGCCTACTCATTATCAGTGAATTAGTGAAAATCACCTTCATGTCATCCAAAATAAATTGCATTCAAATTTTATTTCAAGAAGCAATTGCCACACTAACTTAAGAAGCAGAGTTCAGTTTTGAGATGTAGGATCTGGCTAGACACAGTATTGTTGGCCTAGCATAGTTTCAGATTATTAGAAATCAACTGAAAAATAAGCTTATAACCAAAAAAACCCCCATAAAATCCAGTATGAATTTCTTAAATAACTAACCTGGCATAAAATATTTTCAAAGAATCTTTAATCTTGCAAATGCACATTATAGTTCCTGGGTTAGACTTACAGTGGAGTTCATTGGTGGTCCCAAGAACAAGAGTTGCAGTATCCTTTTAGAGTCTAGTTCAATTTCTTGTGATTATGTTGGATGGGTTTTGAGTTTTAATATGGGAATTACCTAACTTTTCTAATTGCGTGCCCATTGAGAAAATTAAAGGAACATCATTCAATCTGTAGGATTTTTTACTTTTTAAAGGTTTTGAAAGGGTTAGGGTGTATCAAAAAATATGAACAGGCTCTCTGTTCATTAAGGGTTTTTGAACTTGATGGATTGTTGCTAATTTTCTCTCATACTTTTTACTGTCATACACCTTAGTGGTCAGAGGAGGAGTCCTGTACGGTATACAAGTTAGATCGGGGCAAAGCCTGTGGACTTAAACTTCCCTAGGCTCCAGCTCTTGTTTCTGCTACTAATTGGCTTTGTGATCTTGAGTAAGACAAATAAATTCTGTAAATTTCACTTACCTCATGTAGTTGATGTAAATATAAAATGACGTAATAGATTGAAAGCTCTTTGCACAATACTTTGCTAACTGAGTCCTAGGAGGAGAGAGGGTGGTATGGTCTGCAGAAAAGCCGTCATTACAAAGGGCAGTCTTCCTGTCTCTCTTTTATTAATGTCAATATTATTTCCTAAAATAAACTCTATTGAAGTGTGATTTTCTTACAATAATTGCACATATTTGAAATGTTCAGTTATGTTTATACATGTGTGAACAACTAAAGTAAGATATAGAACATTTTTTATCTCTCTCCAAAAGTTTCATCCTGCTCCATTACAAACTCTGACATGTTTCTTCTGACTAAAATAAAAAAGAAAAATTCCTAAATTAAAGGTTATTTTAAAGCAGGAAATTTTACTATTTTTTTTAAACAGGAGTTTCCCAGAGCAGATGGCATATTTTGTTTCTTCTCTCAATAAAATTTCCATGTTTCAAACATATGCAGGTATGTTAAATTTTTCTCTGTGAATGTATGAAAGATAGAGGGGAGAGGTGATGGTGGCATACACTTGATTTATCAAAGACAGCAATGATTGTAAGGTGTATTATATTATTTTTTGAATTCTAGAAAAGAAAGAATACTTAAGACTGGGATTCTAATAGGAAGCCCTTATACTAATCTAGGACCCCAAAAATTATTTGCTTGGTATGAGATTGATTTAAAAACAAATCCATCAGACTAACATAGTTAGCAGAGTAATTTGTATGTCTCAGCATTTTTGGTCAAGGAAGGAAGAAAAAAAAAATCTCCTTGGTGAAGTAAGTCTAAACCATGCAGTGGGTATACTAGCAGATTTATGCTTTTAGTGTGACTCAAAAGAATCCTCAAACAGATTATAATTTAATTTTTTTTTTTTTTCCAGTTGGGTTCTTTTTTTTTTTTTTTTTTTTTTTTTTTAAACTTTTATTTAATGCATATAAATTTCCAAAGTACGACTTATGGATTACAATGGCTTTCCCCCCATACCGTCCCTCCCACCCACAACCCTCCCCTTTCCCACTCCCTCTCCCCTTCCATTCACATCAAGATTCATTTTCGATTATCTTAATATACAGAAGATCAGCTTAGTATACATTAAGTAAGGATTTCAACAGTTTGCTCCCACACAGAAACATAAAGTGAAAAATAATAGATGATTTTTTTAAATGATGATGAAATCAGAGCAGACCTATTGTCATGTTTAATCCCAGTGAGAGTCAAGTTGGGAATTGATAATTTCTTTTTTTTTTTTTTTTTTTTTTTTTTTTTTACAGAGGATCAGTTTAGTATGCATTAAGTAAGGATTTCAACAGTTTGCACCCCCATAGAAACACAAAGTGAAATATATTGTTTGAGTACTCGTTATAGCATTAAATCTCAATGTACAGCACATTAAGGATAGAGATCCTACATGAGGAGTAAGTGCACAGTGACTCCTGTTGTTGACTTTACCAATTGACACTCCTGTCTATGGCATCAGTAATCTCCCTATGCTCCAGTCATGAGTTTCCAAGGCTATGGAAGCCCTCTGAGTTCTCCGATTCTTATCTTGTTTAGACAAGGTCATAGTCAAAGTGGAGGTTCTCTCCTCCCTTCAGAGAAAGGTACCTCCTTCTTTGATGGCCTGTTCTTTCCACTGGGATCTCACTCGCAGAGATCTTTTGCCAGAGTGTCTTGGCTTTCCATGCCTGAAATACTCTCATGGGCTTTTCAGCCAGCTCCGAATGCCTTTAGGGCTGATTCTGAGGCCAGAGTGCTATTTAGGACATCTGCCATTCTATGAGTCTGCTGAGATTCTCACTTCCCATGTTGGATCACTCTCCCCTTTATTTACTCCATCAGTTAGCGTTAGCAGGTACTAGACTTGTCTATGTGCTCCCTTTGACTCCCAGTCCCTTCACCATGACCAACTGTGAACTGAAACTGATCACCTGGAACAGTGAGAAGGCATTGGTACATGCCACCTCGATGGGATTGAATTGGAATCCCCTGGTATGCTTCCAACTCCACCACTTGGGGCAAATCAGCCTGAGCATGTCCCAAATTATACATCTCTTCCCTCTCCCATTCCCACCACCATGTTCAACAGGGATCACATTTCAGTTAATTTTCAACACTTAAGAATAACTGTGCATCAATTACAGATCTAAACCAGTCATATTAAGTAGAACAGATAAAAAAAACTACTAAGAGGGATAATGTATTTAGTTGTTCATTAACAGTCAGGGCTATGCTGATCAAGCCACCATTTCCCATAGTGTCCACCTCACTCCAACAGGTTTCCCTCTTGGTGTTCAGTCAGTCGTCACCGATCAGGGAGAACATATGGTGTTTGTCCCTTTGGGACTGGCTTATTTCACTCAGCATGATGTGTTCCAGATTCCTGCTGGCACCTCTAGGAGAGTGTTGGAAGCAAACACAAATCCTCCTGAAAGAGGAGTGATGGACAGACACATTCAAGGTCAAGAGGGATGGACATATCCAAATTTCAAAGATGTTAAAAGAGGAAGAATGTACACCTTAGAATCAATCAAATGTGATTTATCTTAGCATTTTCTAAAAATGTATTTAACATGAAACGCACATAAAAGAATATTTAGACCTTGAGTTAGCAAGAATAAATTATAGTAAGATTATGCTATAGGTCATGATTCTGGCTATTTTACCAACATGTCTAAACTGTTTATGTTCAAAAACATAATAAGTCTAGTCTAGTCATAGTTATATGTATTACTGTAGGAGAAAAATGTACATATAAAATGATAGCCAATAAGTGTAAGAAAGTTCCATTGTTCAAGGGTGAATAAGAAAAGAGGCTATTGCACTTGAACTAAATATCTATGCTCAGCTCTGCTTTTCCTTCCCCATTACTAGGGTCTTTAATAGCAGTCACCACTAACACCTGATCCCTATGGAATGTAGCTCTATATAAAAGCTGTGTGTGTGGTCCTCTTTGTAGGGTTTGTATCAGAGACAAAATAAGAAGACACCTCATCGATTCATTTGGTTGTCCATTACTTGTACTGTGTTAGGTGTTATGTTAGGTAATTTGGAAATTTGAGTATTGCGGTTTGTGTGTAATACTCATGACATTTTGTGTAATGTGTTTCTCTTCTAGAGATTACTTCAGTTTCGCCTTCAAAAGGAAGCATTCAAGGTGACACCATGCTAACAATAAGTGGGCGCTTCTTTGATCAGACAGATTTTCCAGTGAAAGTGCTAGTTGGAGGTATTTTCCATGGTTTCTATGTACTGCTGTGTAAAAACAAATCCTACTTGTTCTCTAATAATTTGTAAGAATAGTCTTAATGCCTTCAATTTACAGCTGGGCATTTTCGCACAGGCATTTGGTTCTGGGTCTTGATGCTTCAATCACTGCCATCTTCCAGTGAGGGTCTCCCCTTGTAGCCTATGGGCAGCACTTAGGCTCTGATGTTGACACCAAAGGACACCATGTGGTAGTATCATGGGTGTGGTCAACACAGTCTCATCGCGGTCCAAGGACACACTTATGCTTATTTAATGAGCTCTTTGGTGCCCTTTTTGACTTTGTTGCTTCTAAATAAGTTAACTATCAATTATGGAGAAATTTAAATAGTGTTTTGGGGATACATTTCACATATATAAGGTGACTTTAAAAAGTTCATGGAAAAATGTGTATTATAGAAAAACTAAAAAAAAAAAAAAGAAAAAAGAAAAACTATGCATAGATTTCAGATTTCTTTTGCTGCCAAAATAAGCTTATTTTTTAGTTCTGTTTTCCATGAACTATTGAAGAATCCTTGTATTGTGTCTTGTCTGTACATGGGTAGTTACAGGCAATACTGGCCTAGGAAAGAGCATTACTTACTGTGTCATCTGCCTGCGAGTGCACATTCAGCTTGATTCTGTGGGTATGCACCACTTTTATGTGTTTTGTGAAAGTAATAGTGGGAACCAGCCCATTCCATCATAGTAACATTCACGGTCCTTGATAGGCGGGGAACAGGTTGCCTGTTTCTGCAACTGGGCATGTGTTTTCTGCTGCAGGCCTCTTGCTTGGGTACTCTCTGCCTCTTAGGAATCTGCTCATGAGCCAGCCGAAATGAGAATTCAGAAACAGAATCAATGTAAAGCAACCTTATCTAACATTTATGGAATAATGTTCCTGTCCTTGTGTATACTTACTGTCTGTCATGCATAAATATTAAAACCTAGGCCATATACATAGTATACATGACATGATTTTACACTCATATAGTGTATTTTCTGACCATATTTTATCTTTCAAAAATTAAAACCAGGGATAGGAAATATTTTTAATTTGCATAACTTGCTTTATGATCTGATATTATGCCAACTTTGACCATGATCCAATTGATATGCAAAGAGAACTTTTTAATTTTTTACTGTATATTCTTGACATCAATGTGCTAATCGGATTGTGATTTTGAATCCTCAGTTATTTCTTGAAAATAATGTTTTGTAAATATAGCTTTCCTTTATTCTCAATAGAATAAGGCTATTGTTTTAATACACTTCCAGTTACTGTTTTCTAGTTCAGTTTTCTTGCAATCTACGACTTTTAAAATAGTGAAAGATGGTGCAGCATTTTACACATTCCAGGCCACCAAATAAAACTTGGCCCAAATAAAGAACAAATAAAACAAAAACAAAAACAAAAACATAAAAACCCTCCAATTGTTTAACTTAACGTTTTGCTGGTAGCAATGCCATTCCAGGAAATACTCACTGAGGGCTGACCATGCATGACACACACAAAGACGTCTGCAACATAAAATTTACCTTCAAATTAGTTGTGCTTGGGTGGAAGTTAAAGGTTTTTTTTTTTTTTTTTTTTTTTTTTTTTTTTTTTTTTATTTAAAGAACTTGGACTAACCACCACGTTTCCTACCTAAGAAGGCCAAGATCATCTACTTGCAAATCTGAACATCATGTCGTGTTTAGTCAGCAACTTTTCTCTGAGAACAAGTTACAAAGCTTCATGTTGAACCTGGAAATGACATGGTTTACAAAGACATGTTTTATCAAATTCTTAATTTTTTTTTGCAGAAATTGTAAAATTTTCTTTCTCTGGCTTGTGATAGTTTGCCAGGAAAATGTTGCCTCATGGAAGTATGACAATTAATTATTGATAAGCTTTAGTGGGAATGTGGGAATGAAATGAAGACTCCCCCACTATGCCTGTTGTATAAGCAACATTTTTTAGTAGAAAAAGTACTTCTAGATAGGCTGATGAGATTTGCATTCTGAAGTTTCACCAGTTACTATTTCCTACCTTGCTTCTCTGTAGGTCAAGCTTGTGGTATTTTGAGTGTCACAGAAAATAATATATATTGCAAGACACCTTCCAAACCTCAGTTTCTCAAAAATGTATATCCAGGTAAGTTATATAAGAGAGAATAGCTATTTCTATATTTAAAAAAACAGGAAGAGAAAAAAGGAATATTATTGACATGTATCATCAGGAAAAATATTATTTGTACTTTAAGTTATGATTACTAGACCTTTGCACAGATTATGTAGAGATTTTTAAAAATACCTTCTCCTGGTGCAGAAGTAAATGGAAGAGGCAAAAATCCTTGCTTGTGTGCCTTGATCTGTGAGTGAGAACAGGAAATGAGACAAATGTAACTCAAAATTCCTTTTAGCTTGTGGCCCAGGGAAACTTCCCTGATGCTTTCGCATTGACACCGATGCCACTGATACGCTCTGTGTTTGAGTGTGGTATATACCACATGTCTTGTACACACTGCGACATCTGTTTATAATGGTTTCATTGATTGGTAGTTGAAGCAAAATAAATTTAGTTTGCCAGCTTCTTACACTTCTTTGTTTAAAATGACCTTAGACCAGCGGAAGGAAGATTTTTGATATTTGTGATGGGTAACTTTGAAGAAAATTGCATGTATCTGAGAATGCTCCCACTGTAGAAGGTTGAAGTACTCACATTTTTCTCCAAATTCAGCTGAAGAGGCGTAGCTGTTTTTTCCCATATCCAGACAGACTTAGCACCTAGCATTTAGTGATCCTACTTCTTGCAGCATTTCAAGGACGAAGAACAAAAAAAAAAAAAAAAAAAAAAAAAAAAAGAGTGAAACATCTCTTTACTTACTAGGAAAAAACGTAATCACAGCTTTCCACTGGCCATAGTGCGTAGGTATACTTTCTTGGGAATATTCTCTCTTTGATTCTAAGGAGGAGACAGAATCCTAAAGTAGAAAAAGAAAAAATAAAGGAAGAAAAGTATTGAGTGTTTGCTTGGAAAGCATAATCAAGGTATTGGCTCTGTAATTAAATGATCTGAATCTTGAAGTTTGAGAAATTTTTAAAAATGTGAATTGAAATAATTATTTATAACCATCACCCAAACAGACGGCCTGTGGAGATATTGCTTCATGATTCTAATGAAATGCTTCTTTTGCATCATTAGGTGGGAGAGGCCTAAAGCTTGAGGTATGGAATAATAGTCGGCCAGTGCATCTTGAAGAGATACTGGGATATAATGAAAAAACACCAGGGTACCTGGGTGCCCATTGGGTAGATTCAGCTTCTCATGTTTGGCCCATGGAACAAGACACATTTGTTGCTCGCTTCAGTGGATTTTTGGTGCCTCCAGATTCTGATTTTTATAGATTCTACATCAAAGGTGATGACCGTTATGCTATTTATTTCAGCCAGACTGGACTTCCAGAAGATAAGGTAAGGAAGCCATATAGTGTGATGATCATTGTATGGATCTCACTATTTTTTAAGATTAAGTTATTTGAAAGGCAAATAATAGAGGGAGAGGGAGAAATAGAGAGAGATCATTCATCTGCTGGTTCATACCCTAAATGGCCACAATGGCCAGAGCTGGGCTAGGCTTAAGCCAGGATCCAGGAGTCAAGAACTTCTCCTGGGTCTCCCATGTGAGTACAGGGGCCCAAGTACTTTGACCATCTTCTGCTGCTTTCTCAGCCGTGTTAGCAGGGAGCTGGATGGGAAGCAGAGCAGTCAGAACATGAACCAGTGCCCGTATGGGATACAGGCACCACAGGTGGTGGCTTTACCTGCTATGCTACAGCACTGGCCTCATGGACATCACTTTTTAAAAATTCAAACAAATGGCCATATTAAACAATTTATGAGAAACAATATATGATTTTGTTCTTGGGTATTTTAGCACATGATACAAATGATAATGTAAAAAAAAAAACAACCTAGAACCTAAAAGAAATTATCTCCCATCTCTATTTTTGTCTTCCAAGAGAAAAACACACATGCATCTTTTATTGTGTTTTTAAAAATATTTATTTGAAAGGTAGGGTTATGGAGAGAGAAGAGGAGAAAGAGAGAGAGAGAGAGAAAGATCTTCCATTCACTGGTCTACTCCCCAGATGTCTGCAACAGGGCTGGGCTAGGTCAAAGCCAGGAGCCAGGAGCTTCTTCTGGGTCTCCCACATGGGTGGCAGGGGCCCAAGCATTTGCGCCATCTTTCGCTGTTTTCCCAGACAATTAGCAGGGAGCTGGATCAGAAGTGGCACAGCTAGGACACAAACTGAAGCTCATAGGGGATGCTGCTGCTTCAGGCAGTCTGATATGTATCCTTTAAATTGAACATTTTTTATTATGAAAGAATTACAAAAATGTAATACATCTCGAGAATAATGAAAATATTTCATTATTCTACATTTGCTTGGTGATAAGATAAAAGTCTGTCTTTTAAACATATTTGTTTTGGGGGTCTTACATAAATTGAATCATACATCCCATTCCATAGTTATCTTTTGTAACAAATTATTATCAAGTGCTGTCATTAAATAATTTCTATAATAATCATTTTAATGATTGAATAGTGTGCCATAACCTGGGTTTACTTAGATAACTATTTCTGTACTGATAGGTTTTTAAATTACTTCTGAATTTTTATGTCCACCAATAATACTTCATTGAACATCTGTGTTCATTAAATTTTTCTTTATTTTGAATTATTTCCTTAGGACAGTTTCATAAATATTAATAGTTCAAATAAAAATAACATCTGACTCAATTTATATGGCAAGATTGTTTTCAAGCTAATTTCACAAGTTATTTAAACTTGTAATTTATGAACCTATAATTTATGAACCCCAATTTACCATAGCTTCTCAACATGCTTCCTCCAAAGATGGTGCAGTCATTCCTAGTGGGATTCCCAAAATCCACTCATTCTAGTGATGCCTAACAATCTTTGGCATATTTTAGGCCTACCTCTAATGATCTATTTTGGATAAATCCCTCAAAATTCATCACGGTGCAAACAGAATGTTTTATTGAACAATAACATTTTCTTCTTTTTGTTTGCTTTGTTAGTCTTTTTTTATTTCTTTTAACAACATTTTCCTAGTACATATATTTTTATTTTCCATTGCAAGTCTTTTTTTTTAAACTTTTATTTAATGAATATAAATTTCCAAAGTACGACTTATGGATTACAATGGCTTCCCCCCCATACCATCCCTCCCACCCACAACCCTCCCCTTTCCCACTCCCTCTCCCCTTCCATTCACATCAAGATTCATTTTCGATTATCTTAATATACAGAAGCTTATGGATTACAATGGCTTTTTCCCCCCCATAACTTCCCTCCCACCCACAACCCTCCCATCTCCTGCTCCCTCTCCCATTCCATTCACATCAAGATATATTTTCAATTCTCTTTATATATAGGAGATCAATTTAGTATATATTAAGTAGAGATTTCAACGGTTTGCACCCACACAGAAACATAAAGTGTAAAATACTGTTTGAGTACTAGTTATAGCATTAATTCACATTGGACAACACATTAAGGACAGATCCCACATGAGAAGTAGTACACAGTGACTCCTATTGTTGACTTAACAATTTGACACTCTTGTTTATGGCATCAGTAATCTCCCTAGGCTCTTGTCATGAGTTGCAAAGGCTATGGAAGCCTTTTGAGTTTGCCGACTCCGATGCTAGTTAGACAAGGTCATAGTCAAAGCGGAAGTTCTCTCCTCCCTTCAAAGAAAGGTACCTCCTTCTTTGATGGCTTCAGCCAGATCCAAATGCCTTAGGGGCTGATTCTGAGGCCAGAGTGCTGTTTAGGACATCTGCCATTCTATGAGTCTGCTGTGTATCCCACTTCCCATGTTGGATCGTTCTCTCCTTTTTAGTTCTTTCAGTTAGTATTAGCAGACACTAGTCTTGTTTATGTGATCCCTTTGACTCTTAGACCTATCATTTTTATCTATTGTGACCTGAAATTGATCACTTGGAATAGTGAGATGGCATTGGTACATGCCACCTTGATGGGATTGAATTGGAATCCCCAGGCACGTTTCTAACTCTACCATTTGGGACAAGTCAGCTTGAGCTTGTCCCAAATTGTACATCTTCTCCCTCTCTTATTTCCACTCTTATATTTAACGGAGATCACTTTTCAGTTAAATTTAAACACCTAAGAATAATTGTGTGTTAATTACAGAGTTCATTTTGTATTTTTCTATTCTTTTTTTAACTTTGATTTAATGAATATAAATTTCCAAGGTACAGCTTATGGATTACAATGGCTTCCCCCCCCGACTGCTTCCCTCCCACCCACAACCCTCCCATTTCCCGCTCCCTCTCCCCTTCCATTCACATCAAGATTCATTTTCAATTCTCTTTATATACAGAAGATCAGTTTAACATATATTAAGTAAAGATTTCAACAGTTTGCACCCACATAGAAACACAGAGTGAAAAATAGCGTTTGAGTACTAGTTATAGCATTAAATCATAATGTACAGCACATTAATGACAGAGATCCTACATGAGGAGAACAGCTAAAGCTATTTTGTAAAACAAAAACAAAGCCGGAGGCATCACAATACCAGATTTCAGGACATACTACAGGGCAGTAGTAATCAAAACAGCATGGTACTGGTACAGAAACAGATGGATAGACCAATGGAACAGAATAGGAACACCAGAAATCAATCCAAACATCTACAGCCAAATTATATTTGATCAAGGATCCAAAACCAATTCCTGGAGTAGGACAGTCTATTTAATAAATGGTGCTGGGAAAACTGGATTTCCACATGCAGAAGCATGAAGCAAGACCCCTACCTTACACCTTAGAGAAAAATCCACTCAACATGGATTAAAGACCTAAATCTATGACTCGACACCTTCAAATTATTAGAGAACATTGGAGAAACCCTGCAAGAGATTGGCACTGGCAAAGACTTCCTGGAAAAGACCCTGTAGGCTCAGGAAGTCAAAGCCAAAATTAGCTATTGGGATTGCATCAAATTGAGAAGTTTCTGTGCTGCTAAAGAAACAGTCAGGAGAGTGAAGAGGCAACTGACAGAATGGGAAAAAAATATTTGCAAATGTGCTACAGATAAAGGATTAATAACCAGAATCTACAAAGAGATCAAGAAACTCCACAACAACAAAACAAATAACCCATTTAAGAGATGGGCCAAGGACCTCAATAGACATTTTTCAAAAGAAGAAATCCAAATGGCCAACAGACACATGAAAAAATGTTCAAGGTCACTAGCAATCAGGGAAATGCAAATCAAAGCCACAATGAGGTTCCACCTCACCCAGGTGAGAATGGCTCACATTCAGAAATCTACCAACATAGATGCTGGCGAGGATGTGGGGAAAAAGGGACACTAACCCACTGTTGGTTGGGATGCAAACTGGTAAAGCCACTATGAGTCTGTTTTTTTCTATTCTTAAAAGTTCTAATGCTGACAGAAATTATATTTGGTAATATATATTGGTAACTTTTACTGATAAAGTCCTCTTTTCTTTCTCTATCTTTCTGGGGATAAGGTGAGGATTGCATATCATTCTGCCAATGCCAACAGTTACTTTTCCAGTCCAACACAAAGATCAGATGATATTTATCTTCAGAAAGGAAGAGAGTAAGGTTTTTTCCTTGTCTTTAAATTATTGTGTTTTTAAGTGTACATTTTTATTTTATTTGTGTGGAGATAGTTTATTGATTTAATATATTTGTTCATTATTTATAATTTTATTAAATTTTGTTGCTATGACTTTAAGAATACTGGCATTTAGCTAACCAGAGAAATTTGACATTTAAATCAAACTTGTTGCTGAAGTTGTGATGGTGTGAAATTTAGTTAATCCTGGTTTTAGCCCTTTTCTAGTACCTTTCAATTACTACACCCATCTAATTCTGTCTCTACCACTGAGCCAAACCACATGAGTTGATGCCACTGCATATTAACAACACACAATCCCACATCCTGGGCTAGGTGCTGGAAATAAAATACAAGGGATGTTCAAATACAGTCTCTACCCTGAAGGAGCACATCATTTAGCCAAGAAGTGTCAAGTCCAGAGGACAGATGAGGTTAGCACCCAAATAACATATAACCCCATTCAAAAAGCCATTCCTGGTTCCAGAAAATGGGAAGATAAAAGAGATGATATATTCAAAGTGGCTTTGTTACATGGAGGACATGACAAGATGCATTAAGCTCATCTTCCATTTATCATTTGTATCTGTTAGGTTTTACTGCGTAAGAAGCCACTCCAAGTTTTGGTAGTTTCAAACAAGTGTCTAGTATTTAACACAATTTTTTTTTTTTGTTAGCTGGGTAGTTCTTTTGGTCCTAGGTAACTTAGTTCAGGGTTGATGGTCTAGGAGGATCTCACATATCTGGAGCCCCAGCCGACGTAGTTGGGACTTAGATATCGGGGATGCCATTCCAGATGGTCTAGCTCAGTCGTCACATTAGGAGATGAGTTACCCTTAATAAAGAGGACAACACCTAAGCCACACATACTTTTCAATACTCGTTGTATGGATATTTGGTGATATTCCATTGGCCAAAGCAAATGGACTGGTTTGCATTCAAGGTTTGAACAAATAAACCTCACTTCCAGTTGGGAGGGGTTTTTTCCCCTCCCTTCCTATCATGTTACCTTTCCAGACATTGATGAAATTATGCTCAAAAGCATCACAAGCCATTCTGATGGAAATGGAGAGGACTGAAATCAGTGGAACCTGGGACCAATCAAATACAATCTTCTTACTGAGATCTCAGTGGAACTGACATGGGAAAACCATTCCAGTCTTTTCTCCTCTTTCTTTTGCTTCCAGTTCTCTATATAATATACTTGAATGCTTTCTTTTTTTTTTTTAAGCCAAGATAACTAGTAAGCAAGTTCAAGTTAAGTAGAGTGCCTGATTAATACTGCAATCATCAGTGCATTTTCTGATGTTGTCTTGGTTTTAGAGAATGAATTAAATGGACCTGCTTGGTAGGAGGCTAGAACTTGAGTCAAAGCGACTGTTAATATATCTGCTGTCTGGCCTCTGTGTTCCTGCAAAACCAGTAGAACCTTCCCTTACAATAATTAATTCTGCAGTCAAGGCCATTCTAGCTGGTTTATTGCACAGAGATTCCCAGAGCCTTTCCAAAACTAGCTCAGATTACCAGGTCATTCTACTTGGATAGGAGAGTTCCATCCCTGAGTGTATCTCTTTTTTGTACCTTGTTCTGTTGTAACCTCTACCTCAGTTACTCAGTGTTTAAAAAAATCTTTAAATCGTTAAATTCTGCCTCTGTTATTCAAAGGAAAAAAGAGAATAATATAAACATAATAATGTCTGTCAAGTGCTTAGTTTAGTGTCTTGCATACAGAGGGTTCTTAATATTTTCAAACTGTGAGTAAGGATAGATAATTTAATAGTACTTCTTTGAGTCCTGCTCCTTAATTAGTGTTGGCCATCTCAGTTTGGAAGAGCTGGTGAACAGTTTCATAGGCAACCAAGTGCTTGATAGTTTATCCCTCAGTATTGCTTCTATCAGGTGGACTGTGCAGAGCCATATTATCCTAGACATGTGAGAGATGACAAGTATCTCTCGGGGCCTTCCACAATCTATGGATGCTTATTTTCATATAAAAGAATACATGTTCAATGATGTGTGACAATGTAGAGGGGATTCCTGCAGGCTTCTTCACAGAATGTTGACATTGATAGAGACATAGGTGAGGAAGCAAGAATTTTTCATTCACTTGTAGCAGCTGACCAATGAGCACCTTATCCAGGGTGCATGGTTAGATAATGGGCAGAGGATTGAAGAATCCAAATACTCAGTGTGAATCCCATTCTAGTTGTTGGAGGGCTATAGTCACTCTAATCAGTAGAAGTTCCAGAGGCAACATTTTTTTGAAAGATTTATTTGTTTATTTGAAGGCAGAGTTATGTGAGAGAAAGATTGAGAGTGAGACAGAGAGACAGAGAGTAAGATCTTCCATCTGCTGGTTCACTCCCCAGTGGCTGCAACACCTGGAGCTGGGCTGATCTGAAGCCAGGAGCCAGCAGCTTGTTCCTGGTCTCCCACCTGGGTGCAGGAGCCCAAGCACTTGAGCCATCTTCTGCTGCTTTCCATGGTGCATTAGCAGGGAGTTGGATCAGAAGGGAAGCAGCTGGGATTCAAACCAGCACCCATGTGGCATGCTGGTTTGCAGGCGGTAGCTTTACTGCTATGCCACAGCGCTGGCCCTGGGAGTCAACATTTTGTCCCCCAAGTTACAAAGGGATCCAAATTTAAAGAACTCTAGAGTAGGAGCTTTCCTCTCTGATGTATACAACCATTCAGGTATAAATTATGTGAAGCATCTAAGCCTGCCTATCATTTTCTTGAACATGCAAGTATTAAAGTATTTAACCTCTACATGTTCTCTGTGTTGTATGCCAGTCAATTACCATTGTAATATATGGTGTTATTTTGTTTTAAATGTCTTGAGGATAAAGGATAGTACCTTTCTCAGTAAACATTTGTTGACTAAGATGAATGAATTATCCATGAATGCAAATAACTCTCCACTAATAAGATATCCTACATAATTCATTTTATTTTAGCAAACTACTATGAAACTTTGAATATTTTAAACTTTTAATTAAAACGCACTATATTATAAATCATTTAAAGGGAAATTTTTATATAATGCTATTTTATTCATTGAAAAATATTATGTGTTCTTGAAAAGAAGTTATATTCATTTTAATATTTTCCAGATATTATATAGAAATCTTGCTGCAGGAATACAGATTAAGTGCTTTTGTTGATGTTGGACTGTACCAGTATAAAAATGTGTATACTGAGCAGCAAACAGGAGATGCAATTAATGAAGAACAAGTTATCAAATCCCAGTCAACAATCATCCAGGAAATACAGGTTTGCTATGCTTATAGATCCTTTTTATAGAAGGTAAATGTCCAAAGACAGGAGCACTATTTGGTTATTAATTTTACTAGGTAAAATATTATATTGTTAGAAAACAATTAAGGACAATTACTGAATGGTAGCTTAGGGTATTTGTACTATAAATCAAATAGGCTGTTGCTTAATAAGAAACATTTGTAAATATTTTTTAAAAAATATCTTTTGCAGTAAAATCAAGCAATAAAGAAAAATTGAATAGATGAATTGTAATACCTTTAAAATGGATTTTTCTATATATTAAAGATATTTTATTTTAAAATTGGAAAATAGGTTGTAACATTGGAACACTGGGAAACAGCAAGTGCAGCTAATGAAGTTCAGCAGATCGTAATAACCAGCCCATGTGTGGAAGCTAATTCATGCTCCCAATACCAATACAGATTAATCTACAACATGGAAAAAACTGGTACGTTATAAATAATTAAAGAGATGTTATTTCTTCTCATCCATAGATATAAAATATGTGGACCACTCAAATTCTACTCTTTGAAAAATATGGTTTTACTGATATGCTAGAGGCAAGAGTTACAAAAAGAAGCTTCAGACTCAGTTAGAAAATAGCAGTAATATAGATAGTTTTCTGGCATATTTCATAGTTTTTTTAAAATAAGGATAATTATAAATGCATATCTAAATGCATGTAAGGATTTTGTATATCTTTGACTTTTAGGTGTAAGTTAATAAAATAGAAATTTGATTCATTATTGCAGAGAAATAAGCATGTCTCAATTTTATGGATTAAGTGACAGACCTATGAAACATTATTAATTAATAAGCAACATCGCATTCTGTATTTTGTAATTCTAAAAAAATAATTTTGATATTTCTGTTCATTGTTTCATTTAGTAAATATTGACAAGTGCTGTTCACCAAACTCAGTGATTATTGTGGAAATAACAAAATATGAGTTCTGTCCCCAAGGAAATCACAAACCTATTAAATGGCCAATATTTCTGAACTTGAACCAATTTTAGATCACAATTTCTCTAAATGATAATTTATATGATACAGAGCATAGGGTGCTTCAGAAATTTAAGGAGTAGGTGCAGTAATCGGAAAGATTTCAACTCTTGTGTTTGTTTAATCCCTTCAAAAGCCTTGATACCTGCTGATGCTACCGACTTCATATTACAATCAGCCTTAAATGACCTCTGGTCTATAAAACCAGACAAAGTTCAAGTAATGAGAACACAGAATTCTCAGAGCTTTATCTACATGATAACCTTTATATCAACTAGAGGTAAGCAGTATTTCATTTTATATTTCCTTGGAAATAAATTTGTGCCCTGTGCAACTCCACTTTAAAATATATAGATTTTCTAAGGTGACAGAGAAACAAAAATGGATTTCTAACCTTTATCAGTTTCAGAAGAAGTAGAAATCAAATGGGCGGTAATTTAAGTTTTAGTTGTGTTTCAAGGAATGTACAATTCTAATGCATGAGAAAAGCAGTGTATGCAGTACAAATGCACTAACATAATAGCATGCTTTACAAATGGGTGAAAGAATTGGTTCTGAAGGCAGTATTTAAGTAACCCAGTATTGTTCAGGAGACACTGCTTTGATTGAATCTTGCCAGATGAAAGTATGTGGTGGTCAAATTCACATGAGAAACACTGAATACTGCTACTGTTCCTTGCAGATTGACAGAGTTCATCAGATTATTAAAATATGTGAGAAATCCTACAGTAAGAAGCCCATATTTTCTGTGCTTAATGCAAACTTCTTTGGTCTCTCTACACCTCCCTCTTTCTTTTTCCTTCGTAGTAATAGCCATTAACCTCTTGCTAATGTTTCACATAGGCACTTTGGAAAATATTGAGGTAGACATTCTGTCTTAAAGGTAAGTTTAGAAAACAATTTGGCTATTTGGTATATCTAGCCCACAAAGCAGGTCCCTGAATATGTGTGCATTTACTACTCATTGGGAATCATTATTTTCCAAATTCATGTAAGTAAAATATAATCTCAGTGTTTGTCTCCTTTTATGAAATTGTTAATTTTAATGTTGAATAGAGGATGAAGAATTTAGGTTTATATGAATTAAACTTCTAAAACTCATCCACCAAATTAGAGTGTCTAATTATTATATAAATATCAATATGTGTATCCTTTTTGATCCACTTATAGATAAGAAAGAAATTTTAAAGCTTCAGCAGTGACCAAAATCATAACCATACTCATTTACCCAAATAATAAGACTCTACCTGAAAAAGGTAAATGGCATTCCATAGGTAAAACACCCTTCCAAAGAGAAGAGATGTCTGAGGACAAGCCTGTGTTTCTCTTAAAGTGAGATTGGATAAAAAAGCCTCACATGCCTGTAGTTTTCCTGGAATTCAGTTTATGCACTATTTACTTTTAAAGAAAATGGCAATATTCTAGCCTTGCCCTTTGTATTAAAATAATGGTGCCAACACAAGACTAAAGAGTCTTTTGCAATATCCAGCTGCTCATTGAACTTCACCTCATAGTCTTAATGCAACCTTCCTTCTATCTCCTTTTAAGCTATAGAAGCAGAACCTTCAATGAATAGCATTTAACTGATTTGCTAGTTTTGCTATGGTTAAATTTGCTCAGATTTAAGGATCTCCATCATCTGCATTCATTCTTCTTTTGTAATAATGGGGCTTCAAATAGAGCCACTCTGGTTATATTTGAGTAACCAAGTATATTGATATTTTATTAATTAACTTTTTAAAATTCTGTTTGATACTTCATTGCAGGAGACTTTGAGCTACTTGATTATGAAGTCCTAGAAGGGAATAACGTCACTTTGTATATCACAGAACAGATCAAAGGAAAACCCAGTATGGAGACATTCACATTGAATTGGGATGGGATTGCTTCTAAGCCTCTTACCCCCTGGCCATCAGCACATGATGTATGTTTTAGGAATGTTCCTACCATGCATTTTCCCTGCATCTTCTCACAGCATTGACTGGGTATTTGTAGACAGATGGGAAGGAGATACTACAAAAATCACTAAAAATCATTTAGAATATGACGGACTTGCCTCAGTATCAGCATGGACATTTTTTTCAGAAAGGGGACTCTGAGACAATCTACCACCCCCTTTTCCAGACAAGACATCTCAAAGACAGTGCCTTGCTCTGCTTCCACAAAGAGGCTTGGTGTCCTTCTATCTACCCTAGCATTGTTCTTCATTCGAAATTCAATTTGACATCATGTGAAAGTGAGAACTTTCTTGACAGATATAGTACAGTGCAAGCTCAAATATAAATTATTGGTTAGTTTAAATATATTGTTATTTTATTAAATATAAAGTCATTTAAGTGTCAATCTTCATAAAAAACACTTTAAAGAGTACTAATGTAGTCTCCTATTTGGCATGGTGGATTGGAGCCACCCCATAGTGAGGACAGAAGGAAAGAAGTGTTACAATGATAGAGAAAAGGAAAGGGAAGTTCTTATATCTGTGCCAACAGGATTTATGAGGGAGCTGTTGATATATGCTTATGAATTACTGAGTTTAGACAACAACCTGTACAAGGTATTTTAAGTTAATATTCATTTGATGAATAAAATTTATACATTGTTCATAATTCTAAACTTCAATTTACTCTTGTCTTTTGCCAGACACATAGATAAAAAATTGTTGCAGACTCATGAATGTATCAATTCCTGTATATTCCAGAATTTCTTTTATTTTTGAATAATCATAAACAAAGAAATCTTTATTGAAAAGTAGAAATCAGTGGAGTCTATACTTTCTCCAGTTAATTTTAAGTTAGTTGTGAGAACTATTTTTTGGGTTTATATGCTTTATTTCAATTTACTCTCACAAAGAACTGTGAAGTTGACAAAAAGGTAAAATACTTAAATGCTGCCTCTAATTACATAATCCCAACATTCTCATACAGCAAATACAGACAGTACAGTTAACCTTTTTTATCTTAAAGTTCCAACTGTAGAATGAAAATATTTGAGGAAAAAAAATTCTACCTGTACTCAACCTGTATAGACTTATTTTCTCTTGTGATTACTGCATCAATCATACAGTATATTGTATTAGGAAACATTGGTAATCTAGCAGTGATTTAAAGTATTTAGGAAATGAGCATCTGTGGATTTTGATTTCCAGAGGAGGCCCCATGGACTGAGCTGACAGTGTTGAAATCATTGGTTGCAGTGGGAGATATATCTCTGAATATGGAAAGGGAATGTACCTAATTAATGGGACTTTTTTTGCTCCCTTTACCAAACAAATATGTCTACCTTTTAATGATATTTTAAATAAGTTAATATTAGCTAATTGGATGTAATTATTGTAAAATAAAACTTATAGAAAGTCACTGGACACTAAAATTATCCTATGTTAAATTAAAATGATTTAGGAGGTGATCTCATAATTATGGCTAAAATATGAAAATATCCCATTATACCTAATCATTATAATTAGTAAAATGTAACTGATGTTCTTTCTGTTAAAAAGAAATTGCTAAACTTTGTATTGTTAATTTAGTTTCAGGTAGCAGTGGAAGAAATGGTTAGCGCTAAGTGTCCACCACAAATTGCAAATTTTGAAGAAGGATTTGCTGTGAAATACTTCAGAGACTATGAAACTGATTTTAACCTGGTATGGAGTGCATAATAAACTGTGAAACTGGTCAAATACGAATGTTTAGAATTTTAGGACTAGGTTTTGAACCAGCATTCTTTTAACATAAAATTGCAAACAATTATTTTGTTGTACATTTATCAATAAAGCCCGTTTTAACATCTTGTCCTATTATAAAATGGTTGATGAAAGCAGTTTATCACAACATGTGAGTTTTCTTCCTCATAGAAAGTAGGTAAGGCAAGTAAATATAAGATGTATAGAATTTTTGTTTGTTTTCTTTATCTGGTGGCCAAGTATAGCCTTTTTCCTCACTGACTTCAGAGAATACAATCTGTAATGCGCATTTCTTAGTAAATTGCTTCCCTTGCTTTTTTGAAATCCCTTTCTGGTCAGTTGGTACAATGCCTAGTCATTCTTTCTTCATGAAATGTAATGATTTTCCTTTGATATACAGTAAAGGAAACATAATTTCCCAATTTTTATTTTGAGGACTTGAGGGAGCCAGACAGTCACCATTTCCAAGGGAATACCGTAAGAACATGAGACGCATAGTTGAGTTATTTAATTCAGGTCAATATTCTAGAAATAAATGGGAATCCTTAAAATTGGATCCCATTACACTTTACATGAGCAGATTTATTTGTGGGAAAAGAGGAAAATCTTTCCCTCCAGTGGGTAATCTTTTCAACTTAATGACTATTCGCGTACTCGGATGCTCCCGTTCTGAGTGTGGTGCCAACAACCACAAGGAAATGTGGTTGGCATTCGACTCCTTTCCTCCATCTCCCCTTACCACCCCAGCACATATTCCATGTGCCTTCAAACTCTTTGCATTTCCCAACCCCAACATCTCCCACACCTCTGCTTTTTTTCTCAGATTCTATCCTGTCTCTGCAGACACCAGGCCCTTTTTTCCCATTTGAACAATGCTTTTACAGCTTTTCTCTTTGAACTCTTATTTATCTTGAAATACTGAACTCATTTCTCCCATTTCTTTTTGCTTGTATGTGATTAACTCATCAACTTTAGTATTATAAGTACTGCATCTTTATCCCAGACTGGTAGCCTTTAGTGAAAGGGGAAAATATTCTTCACTGCCTTAATCCTGAAGATTAAACCAAAAACAAACAAAAGCCTGGCATACAGTAAACACTGAATAAACATTCATGGAAGCAATGAAAAATGCCCACAAAGAGCTCATAAAAGAAGGAAAAAGATGGGACTTAGGAAATAGTCAAATATATGCACAAGGGATTGTATGGTTATGAATCCAAATGAAGCTTTAGAATTTCAGGGAACATTTCAAGTTCAAGTTCAAGTAGTTTCTGAAACAATGGGGTCTGAATTGGAGCTTGAACAACTTGGATGGAGATGTGTAGGGAAAAGCAAGACAATAAATCCCGTTTTCACTGGCAGTGTTATTGTTTCTGTAGGAACAGATTAATAGAGGGCAGAAGACAGCTGAGACTGACGCTTACTGTGGTCGTTACTCCCTGAAAAACCCAGCTGTGCTTTTTGACTCAGCAGATGTTAAGCCAAACAGAATACCATATGGAGACCTTTCATTATTTCCTTATAATCAGGTAAGCGCAACAAAATGATATGCTAATTGAATCTGGAAAATACCTTGGTAATAAAATTTCATGAAATTCGAAGACAAGGAGACATGCTTGCCGTGTGAAAGCATTTCATGTTGGACAGGCACGCAGTTCACGTTCTGGGTGCTGTGCTGTCCCCTTCTGGTGATTCGCAGCCTATGTGTCATGTGTCTTGTATTCTGCTCTGTCTCATAATCCCAGAAGAAACTACTTAATCCAAGTTCAAATAACAAAACAATTAGAAATGTGAAACCTCGTCCAGTTTTCTACATTAGTTTGGAAGAAACAAAAATGGCTATAACCACCGTGGATGATATTGGGTGTCCAGTCAGGGGAAAGTAAAAAAAACAAATCATGACCAGAGCAAATGGCAGTTTTCGTACGATGATTTAAGACTGGCATCATAGATGCATCCTTGTTGTTTGTTTGCTTCGGATTCTCAAATTGTGGCACTTGTTCTCAAGTCCAAAGTTCTCAAAATATTTGGCAAGCTTAAAGACCATTAACATTTGTATTTAATTGCTATTTTGTGGTAATATTCATCTCTAAGTACTCAGCTGCATTCACATCCCAGTTAATCTGCCGGAATGTTTACTTTTCGTCTCCTTCCACACAATAGCCTTTTAAGTCGACTGCACAGTTTACTTACAGTTTGTACATGCATATTTCAGTAGGAAATGACTTGTTTCCATTTAAAAACTTATTTTATTTGAAAGGCAGAGAGACAGATACACACACACACATACTTAGAGAGAGAGAGAGAGAGAGAGAGTGAGAGAGAAACTCCATTCAGTTTTCTCACATGGTAGCAGGGACCCAACTACTTAAGTCATCACTTGCTGCTTCCCAGAGTTTGTGTTAGTAAGACGTGGTGTCAGGAATCAGAACTCGTTATCAAACCCAGGCACTCTGATATGGGACATGGGCATCCTACCCACTAGACTAAATGCCCATCTCTATTAATTTTTTTTAAGAAAACTATGTCTAAGAAAACAACAAAGGATTAATCATTAGTTGTAAAGCAACTTTAATTCCACTTGCTCCTCTATAAATTCTACCCCAGTTGTTTTGTAACTAACTGAAATTAACCATTCCCTTTTCTGTGTTCTGGTATGCTTTATATTCAAAATGCTCAATAAATAGTTATTGGGTTGTTTTGAACTAATTTGAGTTGCTTCAAAGGAATTTAATGGTAAGATATTGCCACTGATTTTTTTTTTCATTTCTTATAGTTATGTTTTGCATACAAAGGATTTCTGGCAAATTTTATTGGCCTCAAATTCCAATTCCAAGACAATGGCAGGATTACTAGAAGCACTGATACACAGTTCCCATATAAATTTGCTTATGGAAACACGTAAGTTACACTTTGAATTTGAAAGTTTAAGTTATATATACGTGTGGTATAAGTACAGTATGTAAACCTTGAAGCTAAAACACACTCTTTTCTTAGACTTTATTTATTATGTGTTTTGTTTTCGATTTTGGGGTGGAGGGCATGTATACCATGGATTGGACTGTGATTTTCCTGGTCTCTATAGATGTTTCCTGACAGAAATGCTTGTAACAAAAAGAAATCTATAGATTATGAAAGCAAAAATTTGTCAAATATCATCACCCATGACCATTTAAAATTAAAAACAATGTTTAACTTTAGCATTGAAATTATATATATTTTTTAAATCTAACAATCTTCCTAGTTACAGAAGGAGGGCAGAAAGAGATTTATTAAAATATTGTCATTAGATTTCTATCACTGAAAACAGATTCTTGTCATATGTTAGTAGAGAAATAAAATATTTTGATAAATATATCAGAACAGAAGAAGAAAATATATTTTGAAATACTTGCTTTGCCAAAAGTTAGACACAGATATGCAAATGAAGAAATTTAAAGTCAGAAAATAAATTAGTTTAAAGAAAGTTATTTAATAACCACAGTAGCTATATTCTCAAGCACAATTTAATCTTATATAATTATGTTTTGTTTTTTTCTTGTTATATTTTCTGAAATATATAACAATCCTAACTTTACATTTCTATATGCAATACATGCAAGAATTTTATTTATAAGTAATAATGAAAACACCTACATATACTTTTCTGTTTTACAAAGTATTCCTGTAAATTTTAGCCATACACATAAAGTAAAACACTTGCTTTCTAAGTGCACAATTCAGTGAATTTTTTTTTTTTTTTTTTTTTTTTTTTTTTTAAATTTTTGACAGGCAGAGTGGACAGTGAGAGAGAGAGACAGAGAGAGAAAGGTCTTCCTTTTGCCGTTGGTTCACCCTCCAATGGCCGCCGCTGCAGCCGGCGCACCGCGCTGATCCGATGGCAGGAGCCAGGATCCAGGTGCTTTTCCTGGTCTCCCATGGGGTGCAGGGCCCAAGCACCTGGGCCATCCTCCACTGCACTCCCTGGCCATAGCAGAGAGCTGGCCTGGAAGAGGGGCAACCGGGACAGAATCCGGCGCCCCGACCGGGACTAGAACCCGGTGTGCCGGCGCCGCAAGGTAGAGGATTAGCCTATTGAGCCACGGCGCCGGCCAATTCAGTGAATTTTAAGAAATATATTCAGTCATGTAACCAACACTCTGATAAAGATATACAGTATTTCCTTTCCACTATTTTATAAGCATTTTTCTTTCAAGTAAAGTTTGAGTCATAAAAGTAACATATTATGATTTTTTATATTGAAAAGATTTCTAGTATATTTCTTTTTTCTGTCAGAGCTCATACTTTATGTCATTTAAGTGCTATCATTTTATAATTTTGTATATGTAAATATATAATATAAAATATATATTTGGTATATATAATTTTGTATGCTTATATAATTTTGTATCATACTTTAATATATGTCATTTAAGTGCTGTCATTTTATAATACATGAAGAATGCTATCCTAGTCTCATCCTGGAGATGAGACTGATGATTCAAAAGTGCCATCCATGGAATGTGTGAGGCAGAAGCAGCCCTGCCTCTTGTCACCCAGACAGAGGAGGAGAGAAAATGACTTAAAACTGGAAATAGAACAAATAGCAACCATAAGAAAAAAGACAAGCAAAAAAATTAAGATAATAATGGAGAGTAGAATAATTAGATGTAAATAAAGCACAATCTTGATGGAGAAATTTGTTTTTGGGTGAAGAAGCTGCTGTCCAGCTTTGCAACTTTAAGCATCCCATTTTCTTTTTTTTTTTTTTTATTTTTTTAAATCAGTTCTGTCATGATATTTAGACATGGCTGAAAGAAGGCATTTCTTTTTTTTTTTTTTTTTTTTTTTGACAGGTAGAGTTATAGACAGTGAGAGAGAGAGAGAGAGACAGAGGGAAAGGTCTTCCTTCCAGTGGTTCACTCCCCAAATGGCCACTACGGCCAGCACTGCGCTGATCCGAAGGCAGGAGCCAGGTGCTTCTCCTGGTCTCCCATGGGGTGCAGGGCCCAAGCACTTGGGCCATCCTCCACTGCCCTCCTGGGCCAGAGCAGAGAGCTGGACTGGAATAGGAACAACTGGAGCCAGAACTGGCTCCCATATGGGATGCCGGTGCTGCAGGTGGAGGATTAACCAAGTGAGCCACGGTGCTGGCCCGCATCCCATTTTCTACCTCATTCTCAGTTTCAAAAATTTGGTAGCCATCTTCTAATTTATTCCTCTCAAATTCATTGAACAAGTTGGACTGGAAAGGAACCTTATGTGCTAAAGAGCTTTAAACTAATTTTGGATGCATCTCCTTGGGGATGAGCAAAGGGATGAAATGTGAGATAGCCAGGATGGGGGCCTGGGGGTGCTCCAGTAGAGTTAGATCCCTGGACTCCCTCAGGAGGAAACAAAGTAAGCTCACTGGGCAGTGGCAGGAGGAGTGACAAGAGATGAGACCAGACAGGTGGAGGGGAGCATGTCAGAGCCTGTTGGGCCCACCAGGACTGGAAACAGGTGACATTAGATACAGCCTCAGTCATGCCCCACCCTTTTTTAAAATTTGAAACTTTAAAGGAATTTTGCCAACTTACAACTTTCCTTGCTTGGAAGTGCACTGACTTTGTTTTAAGGTAAGAAGAGAAGTGATAGTCTCATTTTCAGATTCAAGCATCATATTTGTTGTGCATCTCTGGTGTCTTATCAGGAACTTGTGGACCTATTGCCCCTCACATATTTTGCTCACTGGATAAATTGAGGGCAGCCACAGACCAACTTTAAATCCAGGTGTGAGAATCTCTTTAGCCAAGAGGAAGGAATCCAAAGTTAAAATGTAGACACTCAAAGATATTCATCAAAGAGAAAGTCTATAGTAATGACATTAAGCCTTTCAAAAATTTTTCAAGAAACAAAAATTCTACCACTGGTATTCCTTAGATTATTGAAATAAGCATAAGAAAGATAATTTATATCATGCCTCTGGAACAAGTCCTGAATGTGGTTTCATAGGTTGTAAATAAAGGAAAATTCTTGTTACACAAAGAATATTCATTGGATATAGATGTTTGGTAACACTTGAGGTGGGTTTCCAAGAAGAATGAGAAAAGAGTGCCTGAACTCTGTGCTTTGGCCAAGGTTTGTCCAGAACTGTGGGAGGCTGTTTTCTGAGAAGGATGCAGGAAACTCCGGAGTCACGTTGTTTCATGAAAAATTAGAGGCAACAGCCAAATCCGTTGCCCCTAACAAGAAAGTACACCTTTTTGAACAAATGTTTAAGAAATGTCTTTTTCTTGACAGCTACTCAATGGCATTTGAATAAACAGCTTATGGCTCCTGTGTGTGACCTTTGGGTATTTTCAAAGTGCATACTGGGGCCATGTTGTGGTACAGCACGTTAAGCCACTGCCTGTGACACTGACATCCCATATGAGCACCAGTTCAAGTTCTGGTTGCTCTACTTCTGATCCAGTTCCCTGCTGATGCACCTAGGAAAGCAGTGGAAAATGGCCCAGAGCTTAAGCCCTGCCACCCACATGGGAAACCTGTATGGAATTCCAGGCTTCTTGCTTTGGCTTATCCCAGCTCTTGTCTATTGCAGTTATGGGGGGAGAGAATGAATGGATGGAAGATCACTCCTTCTCTCTGTGTAACTCTGCCTTACAAATAAATAGATATTTTTTAAGGCACATAAATTCCACCACTGGTTTCCACAGAAAATAAAAATTTATAGTGATAGAGGCTGAGCAGGCTCGGGGTGGTGGTGGTGGAGAGACAGGGAGAGGGAGAGGGAGAGATTCGTATTGAAAGAAGTATCAATTCTTTCACCACTATAGAAATATTTGTATTTGAGGCCACTACATATCTTAATCCAAATTATAAATTGGGACCAAATTTATGAATGAATGAGTTAAGTGGAGACAATTCTGCAGTTCCATTTCTTTTTTTTTTCTTCTTCTTCTTCTTTATTTGAAAGTCAGAGTTAAACAGAGAGAGGAGAGGCAGAGAGAGAGAGGTCCTCCATCCGATGGTACATTCCCCAATTGGCTGCAACAGCCATAGCTGTGCCAATCTGAAGCCAGGAGCCAGGAGTTTCCTCCTAGTCTCCCACCATAGGTGCAGGGGCCCAAGGACATGAGCCATCTTCTACTGGTTTCCCAGGCCACGGCAGAGAGCTGGATCAGAAGTGGAGCAGCCAGGACTTGGTGCCCATATGGATGCCAGCACCGCAGGCGGCAGCGTTACCCCCTATGCCATAGCACAGGCCCCCTGCAGTTCCATTTCAAATCATAGGTAATCCATAAGGGATCACTGTGAAGCAGAAATCCTTCTAAAGGGACATTCAAAGTTACTTGTGCTACACTAGTTCTCTGAATGCTCAAATTGAAGAGTGGAATCACAGATTAGACTTGACATTGACCATCTTTATACATTTCACTCCTCTAGTGCGAAAGCATTTTGGAATGTTTTGTAGAGGTCATTCTTCCATGTTAATCAGACCATTAGTTATCATATCAAAAAGATGGGCCTCTTCTTTTAACCATTACTCTGTTTTCAGCAGTTTGAAGGTGCACTACATTTAATGAAACAGATAGGCTTTCTTTTCCCTAAATTTTATAAGACCTTTAAACAAAAATATTATGATTTTTAAGAAGAAGGAAGTTTAGTCATTAAAATTTTATCAGCCCAAGGAAAGTCAATTCTTTCTAGATCAGAATGTCCTATATCTGCTTTTATGTAGGCCAGTCTACCTAGATCAAATAGATATTTTCATGTTAGTTTTTTTTCCAATACAGCATAGTGCTAAAAATGCAATTTTTCTCCAAGAATTGTTCTATAACCTTTCAGAAACAATATTGGTAGTCATAAGTCATATTTCAAAATCCAAAATGTAGGCTGATTTTCTTTTCAAAAATGGAATTATTTAGCTAAAAGGCACAACATACAATTGACTTAAATTTAAGTATCATTTGTAATTTCCCTTTCTCTTATAAAGGGTCCTGTTCAATATGAAAGATTTTCTATGTAATAGTTTCTAAAGCTTCATAATTATTCAGTTAGTTGCAGAATTCTTTGAGAGTCCTTGAGCACATTTTTTTTAGTTTAAAGAGCACTCATCCTTAGTGGATTTTTTTTTTTTTTTTTTTTGACAGGCAGAGTTGACAATGAGAGAGAGAGAGAGACAGAGAGAAAGGTCTTCCTTTTTCCATTGGTTCACCCCCCAGTGGCAGCTGCTGCCAGTACACTGCGGCCGGCGCACTGCACTGATCTGAAGCCAGGAGCCAGGTGCTTCTCCTGGTCTCCCATGCCGGTGCAGGGCCCAAGCACCTGGGCCATCCTCCACTGCACTCCCGGGCCACAACAGAGAGCTGCACTGGAAGAGGGGCAACTGGGACAGAATCTGGCGCCCCGACCAGGGCTAGAACCTGGTGTGCCAGTGCCGCTAGGCGGAGGATTAGCCTATTGAGCTGCGGCGCTGGCCTCCTTAGTGGATTTTGCATACAATTTTCTGTGAGTGGCATGTGTACGTTAAACTTGGCTGCAAAGTGGATTTCATGATCAGTTTATAAAAGCACATGGAAAATGAACATAGAAGGGATTCAAAACAGACTGGTCAGTTAGTAAGTAACTATAGTGGTAGCTGATGTATTAGTGGTAGCTGAATGTTATTAACCTATGTTTAATTAGTCAAATGGCAATATTTATCTGTTTGTTACAAGCTGTCTTAGCCAAAATGCTTAGTTATAATTTATGGGATTTCAATATAGTTAATGTTTATTGATAAATCTGAATCAAGGTATTTTGCAACCATCTATATCTATAAATAACAGCATCTTTTTGACTCTTAGAATAATGGATGGCGCTACTCTGGCGAGCTCTTCTAAAGTAATATTAAGTTCCAGCATTTTGTTTTGTTTTGTTTTGTTTTCAAGATTTACTTTTTTACTTGAAAGGCACAGTTACAGAGAGAGAGGGAGAGGGAGCGAGAGAGATTGCTTCTATCTGCAGATTCACTCCACCAAATGGCCACATCAGCCAGGGCAGGACCAGGCAGAACCCAGAAGCCTGGGACTGCGTCTACGTCTCCAAAGTGGGTGGCAGGGGCCCACGGACTAGGGCCATCTTCCACTGAGTTCCCAGGCATATTAGCAGGAAGTTGGGTTGGAAATGGAACAGCCTGGATTCAAACCAATGCTCATATGGGATGCATAGTCTGCACTGCCACAATGCTGGCCCTAAGTTCCAGTTTTGCTTTTTAGCACTGAACAGAATAAACTATCCTATCCCTTAACATTTTTACTATAATAGTGGACTCTGTGGTGGTGTCTTGTTTTTGATAATGTGCTCTACACCCAGTTGCATGCTCCTTAGTTTCCTTACCTGTTACAGAATGTTATTTACATTCCTAAAGCTGCTACCAATGCTCCAAATAAAATAACATCCACGTTTCTAGGCAACAATAAATCCGTTACTGCTAATGTAAGTTTCTTTCTGCTGTACCTTGTTAAGGTTGTGGGGAAAAAATAACTTCCTTCTAAAATGTCAATCTTTTTATAGTATATTTGTTTACATGAAACTAAATAACTGGTATAATTCTAAATTAATCAACCATATTTCAGCTGGACCTATACTTGCATAGACCTTCTAGATCTCATACAAGCCAAATACACTGGGACAAATTTTGCTCTTCAAAGAATTCATTTACAGAAAGCATCAGAATCACATTCCTTCTTTGTGGATATAGTATATATTGGACAGACAGCTACAATCTCGACGTCAGATGGTATGTTGTCATTTGCTATCTACTATAATTTTCTAATTTTATTTTATAATAAAGCCTTTTATATTCTGTAGTATAGATAGAAAAATTAATATCTAAATACTAATGAGTCATTGTTTTACCTCCAGCAATATTACCATTTTGCTTTATTTTTTGAAGAACAGGGCCAGGTGATTATTATAAGGATAATGCATCCTCAAGTATAAGCTTTCTCTAGCAAGAATTAGGTTTATAGTTCTGGATTTTGTTTATGGGTAAATAAACTGCAGCAAACATTCTACCTCATTGTATCTTTGAGAAACAAACCATTAAGAGGGAATTCCACTCCTAAAATGCAAGTACTGACATTGACATCTTTCGAGGAATATTGGATGTAGGGGTGATAATTAATAATGGTGTAAGTGAAGACTTAATGTTTGGCAGTCTTAGCATTGTTTTTCTAGTTATGTTAACAGACTCATCTATATATATATATAATAATAAAATAATAAAAATTAAGCTCTATAGTGTTTTAAAAAGTCAATTTCACTTTAAAAATCCATCATAAGAATTGTCTTTTCTCAATTTTGAAAGGGATGTTGGAATCATTGCCTTTGGAACTGTTTTCAAGTGCAAGGTGAAGATTCAACAAATGGAATGTAACTACTTCGTGTTGCTCCTTTTGAGTCTAGAGTCACTAGACCTACATTAGGATTGGTGGAACACTTGTATAAGATGAATGATGCAGGATAAATGCTGTACTGTATTAAATAATATTCACTTGACATCTACTATGTGGCAAGTACCATGTCAAGTACTAGGAACTGAGAAGTAAGCAAGGCAACTCATCCTGCCCTTGTGACGTAGATATCCTAGTGAGCATCACTTTCAGGGAACCTAGTTCAGAGCAAAGCTGACTGGCCCACAGAAGCCTAGATTGGTGACTTTTAAACATTTGATTTTACCTAAAGAGGCTCATATGTCAAAAGAAACTTAAGCGACAGAAAACTGCATTTTTGTCTCTAATTTACTGTGTGTATTTATATTCTTTAGAAATGCCAAAAAGAAGACTTCCAGCATTAGCAAATAAAGGCATATTTTTCAAGCACTTCCAGGTGAATCAAATCAAAGTGAATGGATCAACTATGACAAGTCAATATTCTGTTACCATGACTTCATATAATTGTAGTTATGATATACCCTTGATGGCTGTGAGCTTTGGGCAGGTAAGCCTAGAACCTTGCAAGTTACTATTTTCAAGTTATTGAGCATTATTTTTATGTAGCAAGGTTTCTTTTTATTTTTTTAAAAAGTGACTGACATATAGATTCTCTTTTATTAAATAAGAAATTATTTTAAGGATAAATGGAGTTTTAGAAACTTGTCAAACTTGGAAATTGATTTAAAGTTTTAGAAAGTTCTTCAGAAAACAGACCTATGGGAGAAAAGATAGGGGAAACACTTCCAAGAAGCAAAGGGAGTCAGATGGAAGAGACTTTTTCTGTTGACCTACAAGTTTCTGACTCTTCCAAAAAAGGTACTTGAGCAGAGATGATTAAAAGATGAGATTCTGCATTATGTTTTTAAATAGTTTCTAATGTAAATACCATTAAATTTTTCTTTTATCAAAATTTTTATAAGGAGGAAAGAGATGATCTTGTATAATTTCAAAATAATATGGACAGTTTTTATACTTCTTATTATCTATATGGTATAAATGTGATAATTTTAAAAGTTAATTTTTCATGAAAATATACAGTTGATATGATTTCCTGTAATAAATCAAAAGCAAGTATAAAAGGCTCTGGATTAAAGGTTAAATAATAACTCACCATTGTAATGAGAGTTTCACAAAGAACTTTTTGCTAACTAAATAACTTTATGATTAGAAACAGTGAAAACCTGTAAGTATTTTAAAAATTGCCTTTATCGCTTCCTGGTCCAATGTTCTGGTCTTTCTATCTTGTAAATTTTTTCCAGTCATTTACTCTTAGCTCTGTTACAAAATATGATAACTAACTCAGGACTTGGTGTCCTGAGTCTCACACTTTTCAAGATTTCTCATTAAACTAATAATTGATAATTGTAACCTCTAGCTTTAGTTATTTATCCAAGGTTAAATTGGAAATTTTATCCCATTATATTACTTATCCAATTATTAGTTGAAAAATGTAAGGCATATTTTTGTGTTCCTTTTTTAAAAATTCAAGTCACAGAAACCTCTCATGTACATTTGTTAAATTTATAGACCAATGAGTTGTTTTAAAACTTTAACTTGAGATGATTATAAATTCATTTGCAGTTGTGAGAAATAATACAAATATTCCCATATGCTTCATTCATTTTTCTTCAATGGTAACTTCTTGAACTCATACCCAGAACGTCGATACTGATACAATCTATTGACCTTACTCAGATTTTACCAGTGTTTTTTAAACATTTATTCATTTATTTGAAAGTCAGAGTTACAGAGTTACATAGAGAGAGGAGAGATAGAGAGAATGTGTGTGTGTGTGTGTGTGTGTGTGTGTGTGTGTGTGTCAGAGAGAGGGAGGGAGGGAGGGAGGGAAAGGGTAATATCTTCATCCACTGGTTCACTCCCCAGTTGAACACGATGGCTGGAGCTGGATCAGGTAGAAGCCAGGAGACAGGAGCTTCATATGGGTCTCCCACATGGGCGGCAGGGGCCTAAACACTTGTGCCATCATCTGCTGCACTCCCAGGCCGTTAGGAAGCAGGTGGATCAGAAGTGAAGCAGCCAAGACTTGAACTGGAGCTCATATGGGATGCCGGCATTGCAGATGACAGCTTTACTCGCTATGGCACAACATCACCCCAGATTTTACCAGTTTTGCAAGCATTCATTGTGTGTGTGTGTGTGTGTGTGTGTGTGTGTAGTTCTTATACAATTTAATCTCATATGTGGATTCCTCTGACCACCAAGTTTCATCAATATCCCTTGTGCTACTCTTCTACAGTCATAGCTTCTGCAGCCACTTTCTCTACTTCCATCCCTCTTACTGCTTCACATCTGACAGTTGCTAATCTATTCTGTCTCTGTAGTTTTGTCATTTTAACAATGTGTATATATATATATATATACACACACACACATTTTAACAATGTGTATATATATATGTGTGTATATATATATAAATGTATCCAAACCATATAAATTTATATCTGCATGTAACCTTTTGAGACTTTTTATCAGCATAATTCCTTTGATATTCATTCATATCATTATGTACATTAATAATTAATTCGTTTCGACTGCTGAATAGTATTTAATGGTATGGATACACCAACAAACATAATGGTATGAGTATGCCAGCAAACCACCTACCAACTGAAGGACATTTGGGTTGTTCTCTGGTTTGGGCTATCATGAATAAAGCTTCTATAAATCTTCACCAATGTAGACTTTGGTAAAAAGGAAAAATTTTCATTTCTTTGCATTAAATGACAAAACTGAAATTGTAAGTTCATTATGGTAAGCATGGATATCATTTTTTTAAGAAACTACCATATTCCTTTCCATAATGCTGTACCATTTTACATTCTTACAACAATGTATGAATGAATGAATTTCTGTACCAATTTTCCAGCACTTGGTATTATCACTATTTTTCTCTTTCAGTCATTCTGATAGGGTATATAGTGGTAGCACACTTTGGCTTTATGACTTTATGTTCCCTAATGGCTAATGATGTTGAGCATCATTTAATAGACATATTTACTGTCTACATATTCTTTGAAATGTGTGTTCATATCTTCTGCTCATTTTCTAATTTGGGTTATTTCTCATTATTGAGTTTTAAAAGTCCTTTACATATTATAAACATAAGTCTTTTGTCAGACATATGGCTTTTAAATATTGTCTCCAGACTGTAGCTTGCTTCTTTTTCTTTACAAGGTCTTTTTCAGAGAAAATATTAATTTTTATGAAATCCAATTTACCAAAATTTTTTTTGCTTTATAAATAGTGCTTTTGGTTCCAAGTGAAAGCACACTTTGCTTAGCCCTAGGTCCTAAGGATTTTTTCTAAAAAGTTTTGTTAAATTATATATATTATATATTTTATATATTTTAATATATTATATATATTATATGTAAATTATATATATTTAAAGTCATAATCTATCTTGAGTTAATTTCTTAAAAGATTTGGTTTGAGGTCAAGGTTTATATGTTTTCCTATGGCTTCAATTGCTAAAGCAATTGAAAAGATTATCTTCCCTCTATTCATTTACCTTTTTATCTCTTTGTAAAAAATTCAGTTGAGCATATTTGTATGGATGTATTTCTGGGTTATCTATTCTGCTCCATTGCTTCACATGTCAGACCTTCTACCAGTACTACATTGTACTGCTGACTGTAGCTATACATATGGTTAGCATAATTAATATTTCATAGAGTGGGTCCTCTTTTTTCTGTTTCAAAATTGCTTTAGCTATAATAGGCTCTGTGTTTTTCCATTAAAAATGTAAAATATGCTTAGCCTACAAAATATCTTCCTGCAATTTTGATAATAATTACATTAAAACTACAGATTGTTTTGGAGGTAATTAGCATTTTTTAATCATATGAGTCTTCAATCCATAAACACAGGATGCCCCTCCATTTATTTATCTCTTCTTATACTTTATTTTATCAATATATTTAGGTCTTCTCTGATTACTTTTACCAGCATTTTGTAGTTTTTAGATCAGCTCCAACATGTGTTTTGTTGGGCTTATATGTATTTCCTTTCGTTTGAAGCAATTGTAAATGGTCTTATGGTTTTAATTTGTTATAGAGATGTGATTGATTTTTGTGTGTTGATCTTGTATTCTGCAGACTTTCTGAATTCAATGAATTTTTACAAGGTAAATACACTATGTGTTCACAACCCAGATCAAGATGAAGAAAATCATTAGTGTCCCAGAGAGGGCACCAAAACCCAAATCCTTAGCTAGGGCTCCTCTTTGACATTAGACTGATTGCTCATCTCTCTCCTTCAGACAACCACTATTTTGACTTTTTTCCGTCATTAGCTTTGCCTGTTTTTAAACTTTGTAACAATGAAATCATGCAGTATATACTCTTTCATTTTGCTTCTTTTATTCAATATTGTGTGATTCATGTTGTTGCATGTAGCTGTAGTTTGTTCTTTTCTGTTATATAAAGTGTGCTACAGTTTGAGTATGCCAAGATTTATCCATTCTCCTGATGAACTTTTGTATTATTTCCAGTTTGGAGCTATTATGAATAAAGTTGCAATGAACATCCTTGCATATATCTTTTGACGCTTGTGCTTTCCCATTCTGTGTGCTAGAGGGTTTATCATTTTCAGTTCTATGAGGTTAACAGAAAACTTTGAGAGACCAGAGCAGAAGAAAGCCAGTTTCAGGGTTGGAGTTACATGTATAAATTTCTATAGTGTGTATTACTTCTGTCAATTGATTGGCACTTAAAATTAAACAAGCCCTTCTGGAGTCTAGGCCAATCACTTGATTGACCATACGCTTCCTTTTCTTGTTGGTCCAGCTTCAGGTCTCCATTTATTATTTCTCAAAAAAATCTTTAGTTTTATGATAGCTGAGGTTGTGTTTCATGCTTCTTTGATTCCCCACAGTGATTATCTCTGTGCCTTGAATAGAATACTTGCTTGATAAATATTTGCTCCTTGAGTGATGGAGGGTACATTCTGAATTAATGAGGTATTTCTGCGGTTCCAGCTGATTGCTACACAGATGACTGAGTTGACTTTGGCCCCATTGTTGCAGCTCTATGGGCATGGCTTGTATTGATTTATGTGACTCTCCTTAATATTCTGAAGAATCCTGAATATATTAGGTTCATTTATGTCATGTCACAGGATTGTACCATGGTGAAATAGAAATCATCTTATCCATTCTTAAGTTTAATCATCTTACCAATATCTATTTTGTAAATTAGATAATCTCAAATGAGACAGAGAATGAGTCTGTTTACAGAGGAAATAATTGGCCAGGAGAGTCAAAGATTCGTATTCAAAGAATTCAAGAAGCATCTCCACCTATAAGTGGCAGCTTTGACATTCAAGCTTATGGACAAATTCTCAAAGGTATATGAAAAATGTCAAGAATACTGTTATACACACATATGTACAGTAGTATAAAATGCTAAGTGTAATTTCACTTGAGAATGATTACTTACTGATATTTTATATTCAAATGTCTAGTCACACAGGTGAATATATTTTAATATATGCCATGTTATGACCATTTAATAAGTCATAATGTGTTTGTTTCAGACTTTCTTTTTAATATATTAGAAAATAATTCATTCAACTAAAACCAACATTATTAGTAATGATTATTTATATTTAAAAATTAGGAAAAAGTCTATAAAAATATATGACAAACTCAACACTCATTTTTCCTGAAGGTAGTTGAAATTATTACTTTCATAAGTTATATACTTATATAATATTTGTAAGTTTTGGAATAACATTCATTATTATGATAGAAATAATAATGATAATATTAAAATATAATAATTGGGAATTAGAGTATTATTTTTAAAGATAACTTTAATTGAATCATTGAAACCTGTATTATTCAACGTGGTGGCCATGCATCACATGTAGGGACTGAACACTTGAAATTTGATGAGTACCACATGTTGAGATAATAAAATTTTGAAAATAATTGGATTAACAAAATGTATTGTTAAAACAACTTTTTGTATTTATTTTTACTTTTCAAAATATAACTCTGAGAATTTTTAAAATTATAAGTGCTGTTCACAATGCTGATCTCGATAATCATAATATTTTGGTACACTTCTTTCTATGAGTGTTTCTCTACATAATTTTATGTCATTGAGATTATGTCAGTAATAAAAGCTAATTATCCAGGACAAATGACATTTTCATATTTTCTCCACTATCTCACTGGATGTATCAGGCTTCATTTCCTAAAGTTTGTTTCTATTTTATATCTATGACATAGGCTATCTATAAAGTGAATTGATATTAAAAATTACTGAGTGAAAGCCATAGTTTGAGATAACATCACTCATATAATTTTGTTTCCACAAAACATATTCATATAACTCTATGGTATCAGAAAGACACAAAATTCACTTTCACTGCATTGGAGGAGGACACGCGATTTCCAAGCGACCATATACTTTCCTGTGGGCGTTCACATGTTTTGAAGATGAAGTTGGTCTGTGAAATGTATGATTCCTGCTCTCTGCTATCCTTCTGTGAGTACAGGCCTCCCTGCTGCTGTGTCAGCTGCAGATTTGCAGTTTGCTCTCCAGCATCTGGAAGAAATGGGACGAGTCTCAGTTACCCGAGAGGGGACCTGTGCTGGATATTCCTGGAATATCAAGTGGAAAAGCGCATGTGGAAAGCAGAATCTTCTACAGGTTCGCTTGTTTGGCTTGGCTTCTATTTTCTTCTATATGGTGTTTGCTTATTTGCACCTTGCCTCATTCTAAAAAGAATTGGAGACTGTGTATATTTTACAAATGCCAATGATACACTGATAAGAATTTTTTTTACATATAAAATTATACATACACAATGATAAGAATTTCTAAAAGTAAATTGAAGACTGTTATGCATTAGGTTGACCAGGTACTCCCTTTCATGGAACAACCGCCAGTACTCTAGTTTCTATCCCATCTGGAAAAAGTCCAGGAAAATATATGTTAGAGACCCTTGATGGGCAGGAGGAGCACAGGCAGGACCAGTATCAGAACCAGATCCGGGTGTGGTTTACCAAAAGGTCAAGGAGGATCAGCCTCACTGTTTGCAAGTCTACTGGCAGAACTGCGTTCTGTCACCTTGGATACTTAGTGCTTTTAAAGATGAACTTTTCAAGTTCAAGAGGGAGTCACACCTTAAGCTCTCACCTGGTTACATTTGTTTAGATAGACTGTGGGAAAGAGTTGGTGAGGAGAGTCAGACTCCCGTCTGTGAAAGAGAGCAGTCTAGAAGAGATTAGGGGCTCAGGTTGTCACTAAAAAGATGATACTTTCTAGTGAGAATGAGCATGTGCGGAAACAGTCTGTCCTATGCAGTGATGGTGAGAATGTAATTAGTATAATCTTTTGGGAAGATAACTTAGTAATATATGGATATAGATGCATAAGATTCAGCAATCTCATATAACTCAATCCTACTGAAACAATAATACAAATGTGAAATGATGTAGGTACAAAAATAGTTACCATAGCTAAATAATATAACTTTATATAAGTACATACGACTATAAGAGGACCCACATATATTCACCTGGAAAGGTGTCCATGACAGAAGGTGGGAAAAAAAAAAAAAAACCAGAACTTGGTTAATGAAACCACTGTGGGGAGAAGGGAGGGGAGGTAAAGCTAGGGAACTAAGAAACAAAAAAGCAAGTATATAGACGTAGAATGCAAGACTGTATCGATGTACAAAATGGTAACACAAAAGCAATCTCTAGAGGGTTGTTTTATTTTATTTTATTTATTTATTTTTTGACAGGCAGAGTGGACAGGGAGAGAGAGAGACAGAGAGAAAGGTCTTCCTTTGCCGTTGGTTCACCCTCCAATGGCCACCGCGGCTGGCGTGCTGCGGCCGGTGCACCGCGCTGTTCCAAAGGCAGGAGCCAGGTGCTTCTCCTGGTCTCCCATGGAGTGCAGGGCCCAAGGACTTGGGCCATCCTCCACTGCACTCCCGGGCCACAGCAGAGAGCTGGCCTGGAAGAGGGGCAACCGGGACAGAATCTGGCGCCCCGACCGGAATTAGAACCCGGTGTGCCGGCGCTGCTAGGTGGAGGATTCGCCTAGTGAGCCGCGGCAACGGCCTCCCAGTATGCACTTTGAAAATACCCACTGGGCTGGCTACATATAATAATACAATGGTCAGTATTTTTTCTGAATAGCTTATATTCAAGCTTTTTTTTTTTTTAAAAAAAAGATTTATTTGAAAAGCAGTGTTGCAGAGAGAGAGAGAGAGAGAGATCTTTCATTCGTTGGATCACTCCCCAAATAGCCACAATAGCTGGAGCTGGGACCATCTGAAGCAAGGAACTGGAAGCTTCTTTGGGGTTTCCCACGTGGGTGCAGGGGCCCAAGCACTTTGGCATTTTCCACTGCTTTCCCAGGCAATTAGCAGAGAGCTGGATAGAAGTAGAGCAGCCAGGACCCGAACTGGCACCCATATGGGATGCTGGTGTCACAGGCAGTGGCTTTACCCACTATACTGCTATGCTAGCCCCATATGGTCAGTCTTAAAGAGACATTTTTCAAAAAGCTAAATTTTGTTTTTTAACATTCGTTGGCTTTTATTCACTTTCACTCATGTTTAAATGTAAAAAACAAGTATGTTCATATTTATCATAGCCTTTGTAATAAAATATTTTTGTGTAAAAATAGATTAATGATTCCAACATAATTGGAGAAAAAGCTAACATGACAGTTACAAAGATAAAAGATGGTGGCTTATTCAGACAACGCATACTTGGAGACCTACTTCGTACACCCAATCAACAGCCTCAGGTATTTCTGGAATCTTTCTCATGATGTTTAATATAATTTTAAATGTATAGCCAGTTTAAAATAGGAGATTTGACTTTTCCATTTGTATGTGAATCTTTGTATTAGCAGTTATCTAACTGAATAATATTATTTTGTGACTTCCAGGAAAAATTATCTTCCTTATAAAATAATGGGTTTTTAAGCTTGACTACCGCCAGAATTTGAGAAATCTGTTCTTTTATCTTATAGTAATTCTGTGGAGTAACTTTTAGGTTGCAGGTTTAATGATGGGAAAATTAAAGTGTAAAGATTTTTAATAAAGATTTATTTCATTTATTTGAAAGACAGAGTTACAGAGAGAGGTAGAGACAGAGAGAGAGAGGTCCTCCATCTGCTGGTTCACTCCCCAGATGGCCGCAATGGCTGGAGTTGCGCAGACCTGAAGGCAGTAGCCAGGAGCTTCCTACGGGTCTCTCATGCAGGCTCAGGGGCCCAAGGACTTGAGCCATCCTCCATTGCTTTCCCAGGCCACAGTAGAGAGCCAGATCGGAAGAGAAGCAGCCGGGACCAGAACTGGCGCCCACTTCCCATGTGAGCACCCCAGGCGAGGGCTTTAACCCTCTGTGCCACAGCGCTGGCCCTGAAGTATAAAGATTTTAAGTGACCCTCCTAATAGCAAATTTAATTGCTCTTCATAGTACTATTAAATTCCAAGAATAATAGGCATTTATTTTTTTATTCATAATTTTATGGTTTTTTTTTTTTTTTTTTTTTTTTTTTTTTTTTTTTTTTTGACAGGCAGAGTGGACAGTGAGAGAGAGAGTCAGAGAGAAAGGTCTTCCTTTTTTTGCCGTTGGTTCACCCTCCAATGGCCGCCGCGGCCGGCGCACTGCGGCCGGCACACCGCGCTGATCCGATGGCAGGAGCCAGGAGCCAGGTGCTTTTCCCGGTCTCCCATGGGGTGCAGGGCCCAAGCACCTGGGCCATCCTCCACTGCACTCCTGGGCCACAGCAGAGAGCTGGCCTGGAAGAGGGGCAACCCTCTATTCTGCCGCTGCTAGAGTACAACTTGCGGCAGAGCAGAGATGTCATCTGCTTTTTTTTTTTATGATGTTTTCCTATATTGCTAACTTTCACAAGTGTTCCAGACACATATTGGTCATGTTTGATGAATGAATGAATGAATACACGTTGAAGTAGAAACAAATACATAAACAGATTAATTTTTGTAGATAAACAAGCAAAATATATTTATTGCTTTTCCTAAATCCTGTGCATAGTCTACTAAATCAGGTAGCGCCTGTCTCCATGTTCAGTACAGCTCCGTGTGTTTATTTGCAGGTTGAAGTCTATGTCAATGGAATTCCAGCTAAGTGCTCAGGTGACTGTGGGTTTACATGGGATCCTATAGCTACTCCCCTGGTCTTGGCCTCAAGCCCTTCTCAAGGTAACCTACTTTTTAACTTGGGATACAGAGTGGAAGATAACTAGCAAAATGGAAACTCTAATAATAATTTTAAAGCAGTTACACTACTCACCAACTAAGAAAAAAGTTTTACATAGCAAAAAATATTATCAGATAAAAAGCATTATTTTAGAAAAACATACTGCTTCCGAAACTGAAGGAAAGCTTTTGAGAGAGAATCACTTGTGAAGAGGAATCTTATTTTCTTTTCAAATGGGAAGTAGCTATACCATTGTGGTACAGTCTATTCTTTTCTCATGAGCTTGCGATGGTAAGTCAGCCAGAATTATATGGAGATATCTGCTTAATTTCTCTATCATAAGAATAATTTTCATTTCCTTACCTTATCATATACTTTCAGTCAACTAATTCTTCCCACTAATCTTTGTCAATACATGGGTTCAAATTATGCAGCAATATGTCATAAATCAATGGAAACGAATACCATTTCCACATAAGTATATGTTTTATCCCCTGCTTGTTTATAGGATTACAGTTTATATCATTTAGAAAATAGTCTTATTTTTGCTTGAGAAATATCAGATTTCACAATATTCTATTTTTATCATTTTATATAATTGAAATTTGTCATTTTCAGGATCCTATGAAGAAGGCACAATTCTAACCATAGCAGGCTCTGGATTTTCTCCTAGCTCAGCTGTGTCAGTCTCAGTTGGACCAGTGGCTTGCTCTCTTCTTTCTGTGGATGGTAGGTCCTTTTTAAAATTATTAAATATGTTGTTCCCATCTAACAGAAAGCAGAATCAAGCAACCATAATACAATTATGATTTTCTTGCCAATTACCTTATAAGGTCATGAAATTGTCCACCTACTCTGGATAGTGCCTTATCTTTTGAATCACTGAACATGGCCAGAGAGGAATGATTTTGCTGTGTACGATGTCTTTGTCCCCTAATAGTTGATTTTTGTTCTATTTTTCCCTTTCCTCACATGCTTAAATGAAAGCTTGCTTGTGTGGCTGTGTCTCTGGAACACACCCGGGCTCTAGTGTTCCATGGTCCCCTTTGCTTGTGCTTTGACAAAGCCAGGATAGTGCTTCAACAAGAGGTGACCTTATTCCCTGACTCCTGGTTTAAAAGAAATTCTCACCATTCCTGTAGAACTTAAAGATGAACCATATTTTCTTTTTTTTTATAACATTTTTTTTATTTGACAGGTAGAGTTATAGACAGTGAGAGAGGGAGAGAGAGGTCTTCCTTCCGTTGGTTCACTCCCCAAATGGCCTCCATGGCCGACACTGTGCCAATCCAAAGCCAGGAGCCAGGTGCCTCTTCCCGGTCTCCCATGCGGGTGCAGGGCCCAAGCACTTGGGCCATCCTCCACTGCCCTCCCGGGTCACAGCAGAGAGCTGGACTGGAAGAGGAGCAACCAGGACTGGAACCCGGCACCTATATGGGATGCCGGCGCCACAGGCAGAGGATTAACCAAGTGAGCCATGGCGCCAGCCCCCGATGAACCATATTTTCTACCACTTGAGATAAGGACTTAATTGTTATCTATTTTCCTAAAATTTATCTTTGATAATCATAGCTATCTTCCTTTATTTAAGTAACAAATCCATTTACCAAATTTAAGCAAATTTAATTTACCAAAGTAAATTTAAGTAGCAAATCCATTCACCAAATTTAAGCAAATCCATTTACCAAACCATTTCCATTGTTTTAAGCTTATATTCTATGTATTCTTGAGAACTAATAGTCAATATTACCCCTAAAATATCAGTGCATATAGATTGTTCTAAATAAAATAAGAAAATGTTTTCATTTAGTTTTTTATCACTTTTCTTCATGACATAGGATTTTAAAAATTAGGTTAGTAGCCCCCTTTTTTATAATAGCAGTTACCATTTTACTGTGTTTTTTGTTGTTGGTGGTGGTGCTGCTGCTGTTTATTTGTGGTTTATTTAGATTTATTTATTTGAAAGGCAGAATGACAGTTCAGTCTGAGAGAGAGAAAGAAAGAGATCTTCCATCCACTGGTTCACTCTCCTGATGCCCGCAAAGGCCAGGGCTGGTTCAGGCTGAAGCCAGGAGTCCAGAGTATCATCTGAGTCTCCCATGTGGATGGCAGGGCCCAAGAACTTGGACCATCTTCTGCTGCTTTCCAAGGCTCATTAGCAAGAAGCTGGATCAGAAGCTGAGCTGCCGGGACTTGAACCAGCATTCTGATATGGGATGCGTAACTGATTCTGATATGGGTGGCTTAACTCCCTGTGCCACAACACTGGCCTGACAAAAGTTCATTTTTGCCAGAGCAGGACCGGGAGCAAATTGCTTGCTTTGCTTTTCATTAGTAGCTGACTTGTTTTTCAGGGGTTTCTGATTCACAGCATTAAGTAATTTGTAAAGATCAAGATCTCCCTTCCATACTGATATAGGAGTAGTTTTCTTTAGACATATCTTTGGGATCTAAAATGAAGATCAATATTAACATTTAGAAATTTCACTATAATGATTTTATCTCAAGAAACCATTTGTTTTCTTATTTTCTAATCAAAAGAAAATGAGATCAAGTGCAAAATTCTGAATGGTAGCGCTGGTCAGATGCCCATTGCTGTGTCCGTAGCTGATGTTGGACTAGCACACAACGTGGGTGGTGAGGCGTTCCACTTCATCTACCAGAGTCAGGTCTCACACATCTGGCCTGATTCTGGAAGCCTAGCAGGTAAGAATCGATAGTTCTAAACAGAGAACATGGCATGTTTTCTCTCCTTCACTGCACTGTGTCTAGCACAGGGTGAAAGGAGAGGAATGCAGAGCTCTCTCCCGTTGAACAAAAGAGACTCCTTTTAGAAGGTGCAGTGATTAAATGGCTGACTAATCCTTTTGTTCCTTAGGAAGCACAAGTCAGGGTGACTGCTTATACTTACATCTTAGGTTATTGAATTAATATCATCAATTATCGCATGTTTCTATAACAAGCTCATCAATTATGTCAAGATAAGATTTATTAGTTATTATTCTGCTTACCAGCTGCTCCATTTGTAGCCACAGTCTCAGTGGAGCTACTTGACCCAGAAAAAGTTCTGGGAACAAATCGGGGTAGGGAGGGCTGATGTGAAGTTTCTCCTGTTTTGTCTCAATTCATGCATGTTTTTGTTTGTTTCCTCTCCTGCTTAATTTTGGATTTTGTGTTTTGGTTTTGATCTTCTAGGTGCATTCTTATTTTACCGAGCTTTTCTCTTAGTTTTCTTTTTACTTAGAAGTATGAAAATTTGAGATATGGTGAGAGTACTAATTCACTCCCTTTATCCACCCATAGCATAGTTGAATGAATAGAAACAGCATAATTTTCTTGAGGATAAAGGCGGCACTGTAAGAAATAGCAGTTGCTGCTAATTATGCCCCAGAGCAAAAGTGGGTTTGCAAATCTGTTATTTTATTAAATCGCTTAGCATAGGTTCTTCATGTTTGCCTGCTTTGGAGCTCAGGCTGGGAATTGTCATGGCGACAATACATAGCCCCTGTCTGGGCCTTCGACTACTTGCCAGTCAATCTCTTAGATTATGGGACGATTCTTAAATGAAGAACTAAATGTTGCCAGAGTTTCTTTTTGTTATAGTAGATCTGTTTTGATTTTGTTTGGTTTCTTTCATGAAGGTGGTACTCTACTGACTCTATCTGGATCTGGGTTTCATGAAAATTCAACAGTGTTAGTTGGAAATGGAACCTGCGATGTGATTGAAGGGGATGTAAATAGGATAATCTGCAGAACACCAAAAGTAAGACCTCTGATTTCAGTCATTTCCCCTTACATCTGAAATCTTAATTAGTGAACACTTTTGTAGAAAGTTAAACAGAGGAATATTTACCTATAATGTGTAGAGATTCCGTTATGCTCTTTAAAAATCATATCTTCAGCATATTCCTGATAACAAAGATAAAATATTATTACCACATTGTGGATACTTCCAATAATGAAAGAAGTCAAACACATATAAACCAATATTAATTAAACAATGTGTTCTATTTAAAAGGATAGAGGTAGATACAGAATAAAGATAAAATACAGTGGAGAGAGAATAAGGATGGGGACTTTACCCATGAGGACGGATGGGACTTTACCAGGTAAATCACCAGAGTAAAAAAAAAAATTTAAGTTTGTTAAAGTTTCAGTTTGTTGACCATAACAAGTAAAATTCTTCATGGAAAATTATATCTTAGGACAAATGATCATTTAAAATAATACCCTTTAAGTTAAAACCAAGATTCTGATTCGTTTATTGTATGCAAAAAGGTGATGAAACAAGCCATAGACATTAAAAAATTAGGAGCAGATTGAGTGGGGATATTATGTAGTTGCAACCTACAAAAAACAAATTTGAATGTGCTTGGACTGAGTGATATGGATGAGAATCTGGGGGATATGATAGATTAAAGCTTACTTTGTTTAAATTGTGTCATTCAATCAAACGCTGAGAATGCATTAAATAAATACTAGAAGACTGGAAAATGTTTTTCCTACTTGGGAGTTGCATAGTTGTCAATCAGTAGCAGCATCGAATGTTTTCTTAGGGGTCAAATTGCTTTGCCCTGGATTCAGAACGAGGTCAGTAAAAGATACAGTACGTGATTTGCCAGTGAAAAGTAATAAAAAGTATATTTGAGTCTATTTTAAGACAACATGTTAAAATATCACTTAGAGGATCACTTATCCAGAGCATCTCAACTGTCTTGTGGAGCTATCAGAAGTCCAGCAATACAGATGCCTATAAATTGAACTTGAAACCTGTGACTATGTGCACACTTTTCTTGAACATTCAAATATGTAATCCATATTTGACACTACAGTTTTTGAAATACCCAGATACTGACTCAGATTCATGATTTTGGAACAAAAAATAATCAGCAGGTTTTTAAAAACTTTTTAATTACATTTTTTAAATGTATATAAAAGTAACAAGTTCCATGTACTTCATATATACAGTTTTAAGAATATAATGATACTTTCCACTCACCTTATTCCTTCCCTCATTCCTATCATTCTTCTTCCTTGCTTTCTTATTTTTCTTTTAATTTTTACAATGACATATTTTCAATTTACTTAAGAATCACAAACTGAACCCTGCACTGAATAGAGAATTCAACAAGTAGTAAGGATCAGCTGTTGAATTTCTATATATCAACATGTATTTTTTCCTCTTCTTTTAGAGAATTGAGGGTATAGTTGATATTTCAGTTATTACCAATGGATATCAAACCCTGGAGAAGGATGCCTTCAGTTATAATTGTTTACAGACTCCAGTTATAACTGATTTTAGCCCAAAAGTACGGACGATACGAGGTAAGAAACTCTTCACTAAGATCACTTAACATACATATAAAAACTACTTTTAGAAAGTCATTTGAAGCACAATTTCTCCTATAATTTTGTTTCTTAAAGTGAAACCACAAGTTTTTCCTTTTTCTACCATATTTTAGTCTATTTTTAATTTCTCTCTGAACATGTGCAATATGGATAAAATAGTATTCTATTTTTTTAAAAAAGTGCTTTGTCATCTTTTTTTTTTCCTTGGGAAACACATGAATTTTATCTCTACCTGGCAGACATCACCTCTTGCATTGTTTTTTCTTTCTTTGCTGAGAAAAGTTAAAGTGTTAGGATTTCTGAAGTCCAATGAAAGATAAGAGATAAACTGGTTTATTTCATATGCAAATCTCACACTGGATAATAAGTTAAACCTTTTTGAAAAACTTTCATTTTCTTTTAATATAGGAGAAGTTAATTTAACAATTAAAGGTTATAACTTCGGAAATGAACTCACACAAAAAGTGGCAGTTTATGTTGGAGGAAAACCCTGCCTGGTTCTTCACTGGAACTTCACAGATATTAGATGCCTTTTGCCCCCGTTGTCTCCTGGAAAACATGATATCCAAGTAGAAGTCAGAAACTGGGGTTTTGCATCAACAAGGTATGGTAATGAACATAAACTTAATGGAGATGGGAACACCTTCCATATTTTAATAGAACTGGGATAGGAAAGCTAATAATCATCATTATGCCAATTACTTTCTCCACCTTTCTAAATCTTTTTTTTTCTTTTGCTAAAGATCATATGACTGTCTCATAAAATGCATTGTGACACTTAGTTCGAGACCAACACCACTTAGATCAGATTGTGACTTTCTCTGGACAATTAGATTTTTGTATAAGTCACATGATTTTTTTTCTCTATCAAGCAGTTTTCATAGGACAGAGCCTTGCTCAATGCTGGGTGTATGGTAGAAGATAAGAGGGTCCTGTTCCCTGTACTAATAATTCTCATAATTTTGTTGGAGAGATGGATGTCAGAGGATCACATCATTAACTTAATTATAAATGTGTAAAAGATTATGGATAAGAGATACCAGATGCCATAGCAGTGAAAGAGCTACAGATTGTAAGGAACAGAGAAAGGTTCCCCAAACAGGTGATAAGGAGCCAAGAAACAGGTAGGAATTGGCCATCTGATGGAGAGGGTGGAGAAAACCTGTAGTTTCTTCTTCCAAATTTTTACTTAAACAGAAATATTTTAGTTTTCATATGAGGAAGTTTTTGTTTTACGATACATAGAAAAGAATGAAACAAATTTAGGGATTCAAAAACAGCAAATAAAGCTGATGTCAGGGTGTAAGGGCGATGACTGCAGTGAAATTTTGCAGGAGGTAAAGAACCATGAGCAACAGCAAACAGAATTTAGGACTATGGGAAATGAACTAACAGTTCTAGAAAAGCTATTGGCTTGTACATTGACTGCGCAATAGAATGGTAAGAATTGAGACCAGACAAAAGTGTGTATTTAGGTGATGAAGAAACACCATTTATTTGTGCTAGGAAGTTAGATAATAGTTAACCAAGAGACTCCCTGGAGTAGCTTGGCCTCTGCAGTTGGAATGGCAGTTGGAATGTGGGAGTCAATACTCCTTGTTAGATCAGAAAAGCATTGTACCTTTTTTTGGCCTCTAGCAGGCACACTGTTGGTAACAAAGCAAAATAAAGTCCAAACCCTCTCACTGAAGCAATGAAAAGGGAAATTTAGACAAGCTTCTAATAGACATGTAGTGATAAATTCAAATTATATAAAATTTTTCACATGTAAAATGTGCTGCATTCTATTGCTCTTCATTTTTATAGATAGAATTGCTCCTTTATTTTCTATTAAAATATACTTTAAGGTATTTCATGTAACTTTATTATTCTTTTATCATAACCATATCTTTCCATAATATCTTAAGATCTTCCAACTCAAATTCTTCTGCTATTAAATTTTCAGAAATCTAATTTTCATAATTAAGGAAAAATTGTTAACATGTACTATCCAAAAAAGTTGAGGTTATAATTACCATATTATCTAGCCTAGAAAAAATAATGTCTAATTACATAATGTATTCAATTATTTCTTCTCCCTTAAGGTATCCTACTCTTGCAAGAATTTAGCAATGTAAATCCATAGGAAGCTCATTAAAGATTCTGTTCATTTTTCTTTTTCAGAGACAAGTTAAATGCTTCCATACAGTATATTTTGGAAGTGACTAACATGTTTCCACAGAAAGGCTCTGTGTATGGTGGAACTGAAATCACGGTCTTGGGTTTTGGATTCAGCATGATACCAGCTGAGAACACTGTACTCTTGGGTAAGAGCTTTGTTCTCGGCACAAAGCCTATTATTTTCTTGTTTTAAAGGACATGCTCTAGGTGCTGGGTTATTACACACATTATCTTGATTATGGAAGCTTTATTGTCCTATTAGTGTAAAAAAAGGTTAAGTCTGTTAAGGTGATAAAGAATAACTATTTTTGATTTCAGTGAATAACTATTATATATTTAATGTGTAAAGAGAACCCCTAAAAGGGAGGAAGGTTTGCTCAGAAAACAATCAGTACTTGAAAATGATTTTACTACTAGAAAATAAATGCTAAACACCCTAACAATTAAGACAGGGGTTTTATAGGGACTTGGTCATTTACTAATGATGCTTCCTATCTATAATTCCTAAAAAGGTTTAAGAAAGCATTTTTTTCCTTCTGTCTTTATTCTTTCTAGGGCCCTTTCCTTGCAATGTGACATCATCATCAGACAATGTCATAAAATGTATTCTTCATTCAACGGGAAATGTGTTTAGTATTACCAATAGTGGGGAAGATTCAGGTATCAACAAACGTTGATATATTATGAATAATGCATGCAATTTACCCTGTAATTAGTATGATTTTATTTATTTTTACTTAAAACTATTCAGAAAAAAAGTATTTTAATTTATTTTATAACTTGTCAGGGGTATTTGACCTAGGGGGTCACATAGCAAGTGATTTAGTGGTAGACTTGAGTCTAGAAAGCTAAACTTATAATTTCCAAGTTCAGGAATTACCATGTGACATGTTTTGCTACAGTACAGAACTTCCTGGATTACTGTAGTTTATTATTAGTCATAGGTTTCTAAATGAATATTCAAATTAAAATAACACATATTTTGCATTCCTTTATGCTTTGGAAAATTCTTATATCTGAATGATTAATCATAGCCTTTAAAAACACTTCTTGTAATATTTCTGAACAACTTACATATTAAATTTCCACTTTTTGCATCGCCACTGGATCATCACTTCTCAATTTGTCTGATTAATTTTCAATCTTCTCATAATCTTCCTTTATTTTGTCAAGTATTTAAATTATGTTTGTAATAAACTTTTAATTAAAAAGTTAGTTTCATTAGTGAGTGTATTAAAAAGGTAATGTTTCAAAGGTAGTTATTCAATTTAACTCCTTTCCCTGTTTTCTTCTAAAATATGGTTGTGTTCTTACTCCCAGTGCATGGATCAGGTTATGCCTGGTCTCCATCGGTCTTAAATATATCTGTGGGAGATACAGTGACATGGCATTGGCAAGCACACCCATTTCTTAGGGGAGTAGGATATAGAGTTTTCTCTGTTTCCAGTCCAGGAAGTGTAATTTATGATGGCAAAGGATTTACAAATGGAAGACAAAAATCTACATCAGGTATGTTTCTATTTCGTTGAATATTGGATTATGCCTGTCTTTCCTACATGTAATAAAAATATCTTTTTGAGTTTGTAAAATCCTTTTACATAAATAATATACAAAAATACACTATGTTGTTTAGTTGGCTATAGTGGAAATGTTAGAAGTGAATGTGAACAAGTTACATTATATGTATTAAAATGAGTTATATTAGAAACATCTTTGTGTATTCTATGATCAACAACCAACTGAAAAATATATTGAAACAGAAAAATACAATGAAAATAAGAATATACTAGTATGCTTTAAACAAACCATTCTGGTAGAAGTGTTGAACTTCTGTTGATTGGAACCAGGTTTTTTGTTTTGTTTTTTTTTTGTTTTTGTTTTTGTTTTTTGTTTTTTGACAGGCAGAGTGGACAGTGAGAGAGAGAGACAGAGAGAAAGGTCTTCCTTTGCCGTTGGTTCACCCTCTAATGGCCACCACGGCCGGCGCACTGCGGCCGGCGCACCGCGCTAATCCGCTGGCAGGAGCCAGGTGCTTCTCCTGGTCTCCCATGGGGTGCAGGACCCAAGGACTTGGGTCATCCTCCACTGCACTCCCTGGCCACAGCAGAGAGCTGGCCTGGAAGGGGGCAACCGGGACAGAATCCAGCGCCCTGGCGGGGACTAGAACCCGGTGTGCCGGCGCCTCTAGGTGGAGGATTAGCCTAGTGAGCCATGGCGCCGGCCTGGAACCAAGTTTAAAACAAATATTTCTCCTATGACAGTTCACAATAGTGTGCCTTTTAGATTACCTGTTTTGTTATACATAGGTAACAACTGGTTACTCATGAACAAAAAATAAATGAGTTTCTTAAAATTTTTCATTCTATAATGATTTTTTCCTTAAATTCTGGCAAGTTATGCCACAGTTGCTATGGTTTTGTAGAAAATTAAAGCAGAATCTTTTCTTTCTGGAATGTAATTTATTATACAGGATAGCCCTTTTACAGTCAGTGAGTCATTTCTTTACCCTTTCCTAATGTAATATCACAACATGAAAAATAAGAAATCTGTCATCTACATGTGCCTTCAATTGATCATTTCCAAATTCTGACCCCTTTTCAAAGATGCATTAATTGCCTGTATTTATTATGTACAATCTTTTATTATGGCAGGTTCATTTTCTTACCAATTCACCTCACCTGGAGTCCATTATTATAGCAGTGGCTATGTTGATGAGGCTCACTCCATTTTTCTCCAAGGAGTCATTAACGTCTTGCCAGCTGAAACAAGGCATGTTCCCCTGCACCTGTTTGTGGGGCACACTGAAGCCACATATGCTCCTGGTAAGGTGGTTAAGGATGGAAACTGTTACTCTGGTGACACGGGGTTTTGGTGACCCTCTTGGAGTAGGAGGCAGATGGGTGGGTCTGACCCTGCTTCTGTCTTCTTATTAGCCATGTGACCTTCCATAGGTCGGATGGCTCAAGAGCTGGAATTTATTCTGTCACATGACTGTGTTAATGTCTTCCTGCCAGTCTCCCAGAATCTTTGTATGCCTCAAAAGAGATGTAATGTGAAAGAGTTCTGACACTCTGTATATGCATGGAAATATATTAAAGTGTTAGGTGATATTTTATTTTCCCCATGGGATATGGCCTGGGACAAACTGACTCATCTCTCTTTCCCGTACCATCTGCATTCAACTCTTTAATACCTTTGTGAGCCTGGGACCCTCTTGTCACTTAACAAAATAAAAAACAACTTTTAAGAATTGAAATCACTATAAACAAAATAAAGAGCAATACAGTTTAAAAATAATCCTTGTTTTAGAACAGTATCCATGACTTACAAGCCATCTTTTATCTAAAGGTGGACCTGAGAATTTGCACTGGGGAAGCTCTGTGACAGGCTGCCTAGCAACGGAACCCCTGTGTGGCCTGAACAATTCCAGGGTTAAAAATTCAAACAGGTTACTCTTTGAGCTTTCAAGTTGTTTTTCACCATCTATAAGCAACATTACTCCATCCACTGGAACAGTAAATGAATTGATAACAATTACTGGACATGGCTTCAGTAATCTAACATGTGCTAATAAGGTAAGAATCACATGATATGTGGTCCTTTGTGACTGTTTTTTTTTTCATTGAGCATATTTTCACAGTTTGACTGTATTATACCATATATAAAACCTCATTTCTTTTTATGACCAAATAATACTACAGTTTATGGTATAACACATAGTATATGTGCATTCATCAGTTGATGGACATGTGGGTTGTTTTCACCTTTTGGCTGTCATGAATAATGTAGCTGTGAACCTGCATGTACAATCATAAGTTAGTCTTAAGGTTAATTCAAGATGGGTCTTAGTCATCCCACAGAACTGATTTTATGAACAAAATAGGATTCCCCATGATTTGCATTTTAAAATTATGGTTATTGCCAATATAAAATTTAATTTCATTCTAGGTAAGACATTAACTTTGTTCACATTCATTTTACTTTCAGGTTACAATTGGTAGGCACCCCTGTGTTGTAGAAAAAAGTAGTGACAATTCTATTGTGTGTCGCATTGACCCTCAAAACTCAATGGATGTTGGCATCAGAGAAATCATCACGTTGACTGTCTACAACCTGGGCACTGCCATCAATACACTGCCCAATGAATTTGACAGGCATTTTGTGCTTATGCCAAACATTGACATGGTAGTGCCAAAGGCAGGATCAACCACTGGAAAAACAAGAGTGACTATAAAGGGCTCTGGATTTGGAGAATCTTCTGCAGGTGTGGAAGTCCTTATGGGTCATTTCCCATGTAAAATTCTAGCAGTGAATTATACAACCATTGAATGTGAAACGTCCCCTGCTCCTCAACAGCTTGTGCGTGTGGATCTTCTGGTACATGGAGTGCCTGCCCAGTGTCAGGGGAAGTGCAGCTTCTCATATTTAGAAAGCGTCACTCCTTCCATAACAGGAATCTTCCCAAACTCTATCAAAGGATCTGCGGAAGTTCTCATCGAAGGAGGAGGTTTTGGGACTCTCTTGGGGGAGATTGCCGTGTTCATTGGAAATCAACAGTTCAGAGCAATAGAAGTTAATGAAAACAACATCACTGTCCTTGTGACTCCTCTTCCAGCCGGACTTCATCCTCTTAGCGTTGTGGTGGGAACTAAAGGCTTGGCTGTGGGAAACTTGACTCTCAGCAGCCCTGCGGTAGCATCTGTCTCACCAACTTCTGGAAGTGTTGGTGGTGGAACTACTTTGACAATCACAGGAAATGGCTTCTATCCTGGGAACACCACAGTTATTGTTGGGCGTGATCCGTGTCGAATTATTTCTGTGAATTCCAGTCATGTGTACTGCCACACCCCAGCAGGGACAGCTGGAACCGTGGGTGTGAAGATCTTGGTTAACACAGTCACTTATCCAACTTGGTCATTTACATATGCCTTGGAAGATACTCCATTTCTCAGAGGAATTACCCCAAGTAGAGGTAACCCATGATCCACTTTTTTTTTATTGTTTTGATATGTTACCAGTAATGTTTTATTATGAAATTAGAGTGATAGTCATATGTAACTATTAAGAAGTATTTTTAGACAATCCCACATTATGCAATTAATTCTTAGAACTGAAGTTCTGTGTAGTCTCTCTTTTGTGGTTATTTTTGAGATTAAAATTTATTTTTGAGATAAAAATTTTCTGTCAAATCCCATCTTCTATTCTGGAATGAAATCCATATTAATTTGACTTAAATTTCAAGTGAGGAAGAGATAGATGAATATTTGTGAACCAAAATTGGCAACTAATTTATGTCTTTAGTGTTACAAGGCACAAGAAACAGCTGCTAAAAATCACAAGTAGTCAATCTTACTAAGGCTGAGAGTTTTTCAGAGTACCTTATTTCCATGAAAACTCCAAAAGATTATTAACTTTTCACACAACAGACTTCCTTTTAGGAGACAATTGAAACATTGCAATGGAGAAAATATTATAAATAAGGTTTACTTATGCAGCATATTTTATTTTCTAATCTATTAATAGATTGAGCTGTCTGGGTCCTTTGTCATTATGCTATGCTGTTTCTGATCATCTTCAGGCTATTGGAGGGCTTGTCAGCTTAGTGTAGTATGGAGAGGCAGCAGTAATGCGATGGTTGAAAGCATGGCCTTGACACTTCTGAGCAAATCTTGGTTCTATGGCCTCTTGGTGATGAAACCTTACCTAACTTTTAAAACATTCCCCATACTTGCAAGTTCTTACCTCATACAGTTAAAGAAATTTATTCACATAATTTCACTTAGAGTGGTTCATTTAATAAAGAACACATTAAATGTTCACCTTGGGAAAAACTTATTTTTCAGTTTATGTCACCAGGAAATGTGGCAGGTTTAAGCAAGGTGTTCTCTCCCTTCAAGAAATTTACTATTAAAGTTTCCTTCAATTCATCAATTTTGATCAGGAGCAAATATTGATAATAGCAATTATAGTCTTTTTTCCATTTTTTTTTTTTTTGACAGGTAGAGTTAGACAGTGAGAGAGAGAGAGAGAGACAGAGAGAAAGGTCTTCTTTCTGTTGGTTCACCCCCCAAATGGCTGCCACGGCCAGAGCTACGCCAATCCGAAGCCAGGAGCCAGGCGCCTCCCCCTGGTCTCCCACGCGGGTGCAGGAGCCCAAGCACCTGGGCCATCCTCCACTGCCCTCCAGGGCCACAGCAGAGAGCTGGACTGGAAGAGGAGCAACTGAGACTAGAACCCGGCGCCCATATGGGATGCCGGCGCCACAGGCGGAGGATTAACCAAGTGAGCCATGGCGCCGGCCCTATATATATATATATATATATATATATATATATATTTTGGACAGGCAGAGTGGACAGTGAGAGAGAGAGACAGAGAGAAAGGTCTTCCTTTGCCATTGGTTCACCCTCCAATGGCCGCCGCGGCTGGCGTGCTGCGGCCGGTGCACCGCGCTGATCCGATGGCAGGAGCCAGGTGCTTCTCCTGGTCTCCCATGGGGTGCAGGGCCCAAGCACTTGGGCCATCCTCCACTGCACTCCCTGGCCACAGCAGAGAGCTGGCCTTTAAGAGGGGCAACCGGGACAGAATCCGGCGCCCGACCAGGACTAGAACCCGGTGTGCTGGCGCCGCAAGGTGGAGGATTAGCCTAGTGAGCCGGGGCGCCGGCGGCCCTATATATTTTTAATAACTGCAAATAATGTTAGGTCTCATATTTCAATGGGCCATTTCTCTTCTTGTGTCTCTCACTGAATGTTTCTTTCAAAGCAATGTTTTTGAAGGTATAAGAAACTTGTAGGTAAGCAAGAGCTGAACTGTTTTATTTACTGAAGAGACAGGAAACAGATCACACTTAGAACAGTATGTTCCAGCCGGCGCCACAGCTCACTAGGCTAATCCTCCGCCTGTGGCGCCGGCATCCCATATGGGCGCTGGTTCTAGTCCCGGCTGCTCCTCTTCCAGTCCAGCTCTCTGCTGTGGCCTGGGAAGGCAGTGGAGGATGGCCCAAGTCCTTGGGCCCTACACCTGCATGGGAGACCAGGGGGAAGCACTAGCTCCTGGCTTTGGATTGGTGCAGTGTGCCGGCCATAGCGGCCATTTGGGGGGTGAACCAACGGAAGGAAGACCTTTCTCTCTGTCTCTCTCTCTCACTGTCTAACTCTGCCTGTCAAAAAAAAAAAAAAGAGGAAGAAGAACAATAACATGTTCCATTTGAAGGTGAAATGTCAAAGAAAAAAAGAGATTTAAGATTTATAACACATTTTTATCTTGTATCTTAAATTTATTCCTCACATGAATATGTCTTGTTAGTACTCATGTATTCATAATAATGATTTATAAATTAGTAATGATTTGTTTAAGCAATCTCTCTGGTCAAGTATATTATAGTTTGTACTAATGCTACTTGAGTTAAAATCAAGTTACTACTTGAGAAATTTATATTTGTAAACAGTTATATAGATTAATATCTATTAATTTAAATCAGGTATAAGTATATTCATTTGGAAAACCTACAAAAAAATGACTCGCATTTAATGTCCTCAATATTGTTAAGTCAACAACAGGAGTCACTGTGCACTTACACCTCATGTAGGATCTCTTTCCTTAATGTGCTGTACATTGTGATTTAATGCTATAACGAGTACTCAAACAGTATTTTTCACTTTGTGTTTCTATGTGGGTGCAAACTGTTGAAATCTTTACTTAATATATACTAAACTGATATTCTGTATGTAAAGAGAATTGAAAATGAATCTTGATGTGAATGGAAGGGGAGAGGGAGGGGGAAAGGGGAGGGTTGCAGGTAGGAGGGAAATTATGGGGGAGGAAAGCCATTGTAATCCATAAGCTGTACTTTGGAAATTTATATTCATTAAATGAAAGTTAAAAAAAAAAAGAAAAGAAAACAACAGAAAATACATTAAATAAATAAAATCAGGATTTAAAATATATATATACTTTTCAAAAAAAAGGAACCAAGGGGACAGATTGAATGTCCTGTGTACATTCATTTGACACATTAACATCAACATTCATTTACAAGTTTTTAAATCAATTCATTTTTTTCTGTATTTACTCTCTTATACCTGATTATGTGCATGTAGTAAAATCATACTTACTGAAAAGATTAGAATTAAGATTTTATTAATAATTGTACTCAAAAGAATTACTAATGTCAGAAAGAAAAGTATCCAAAATGAAAATCAGTAAGCCTCAGTCTTAAACCCTAACTGAAGATAGCCTGTTCAAATGTTCACTTTCTAACTCTACATCTCTCTTCTCTACTCTCTTGTCAACTTGGTTGAATTAGTAACTGACAACTCAGCAGAATGGACAGAAAGTCTAGAAGATAGTGAACATGGAGATAAATCATGAATAGTTAATATATACTAGATTGTAGAGCATCTTGTAGTAAATATGTACATGATATGACATGTTCATGTGTGTATTAGTTTGAAAACTGGGTATTATTTATGAAAGTAAAGAGGTACATATTTAAATGTATGTGTATTTTAAGTTAAATATATTTATATTGCTTGTTTTAAGGACCGTCAGGAACTGAAATTGAGATCACTGGCTCTAACTTTGGTACCGATATCTTGGAACTTTCTGTGTTGATAAATAGCATTCAATGTAATGTCACCATGGTCAATGACAGTGTGCTGCGGTGCATCGTTGGAGACCACGCTGGTGGCACTTTTCCTGTGATGATGCATCATGAGACAAAAGGCTCTGCCCTGTCTACAGTTGTGTTTGAGTACCCACTTGACATTCAAGATATCCACCCACACCAAGGTAGTCTTGAATATGCAGGAACCTACAAATATGTCATACTGTTTCAGTAAACACTTATTTAGAAAATAAGTTCTTTAGAAACTGCTAAAATGTATAGTTTCTGTAGCACATTAAAATGTCTTTTTTGTGCATCAAGTAAGCATGTGAGAACATTAATCATTTCAAAATATTTGGCTAATACTTCATTTTTATCATAGTGCTGTAACTTTATTTATAAACTAGCCTTATTTAAAATGACCAGATTTTATAAATATATATATATTATTAGTAGGCAATTATCTCTATAAAAATTAGTATTTTTCTCATTGAAAATTATTTGTATGGTTAAAACTCTAGAAAAAAACAATGTAGTATTTTTTAAATAGGGATTTGACATCTATGCTTTGGTTATTTTAGATTCTTTGTAATTTCTTTTAAATAAAGTTTTACTTTCTAGAAATACTTTAAATAAATTACCAGATGTGATATGTACTCAGTGAAGATTTTGAACTGCAACAATCAAAAAAGATTTTGTTGTATTTATATATATATATATATATATATATGTATATATATAAAATTTTAGTTCTAAGAACCTTTTCATTTAATGAAACGTTTCTATTTTAGTTTGCAAAATAAAGTTAAACAAATAGTATACAGAGGAAGTTTTCTTTTAATTTGCTTTGCTTTGCTTTTCCTTTCTATTTATCTTCACTAGGAAGTTTTGGTGGTGGTCAGACCCTGATGATGACAGGGACTGGATTTAATCCGCAGAATTCCATTGTCTTAGTTTGCGGCTCAGAATGTGCAGTTGACAGGCTTAGCTCTAATTACACAACGTTATTATGCAAAATTCCACCTAATAATGGTAAGTTGCCAGAAAAAAATGGCCTTTGAGAAATGTTTGATTTTTTAAAGATCACAATCGTAATTTCTTTTTTCAAGTTGTTGGTATCTTTGGGAGTAATTGAATCACTTTGTTTTCTAGGTTTACTTATCTTTCAAGACTTTTGGTTTATAACATAAACTGATAGCTCTTAGTTTATTTATTTATTTATTTACTATGCCAAATGGAAAACATGCTTTGGTTTCCTATTGGAGTACTGTGGCTCCCTAAAAGGGCAGTATAGTTGTAAGCCCTGATTGCCTATTACCAAGATTCATACCTTTTCCGTCTTTGAGCAAGTTGCTTAACCTCCTGGTTAAATGACTTAACTCCTCTTGCTTCTTGTTTCTTTGTAGAAAGTATGTATTATTAGCCCAAATTCAGTGGATTGCTGTCAAGTTTAAATACTTCGTACTTTATGCCAAAAGATTTTATTTAAAAAAGTTCAAAATATTTAAACAACATGAATAGTCTAGGTGAATAAAGAATGTTTTGTATGTGTAAACTTTTTCAAAACATTAACAAAATTCAATAAAGCTTTTCTAAATATTTTTGCTTCGTTGACTTCTTAGACAAAGACTGTTGAAGAAATGTAAGCATTCTATGTCTGAGCTTATTCATAGTTTCAACACCAGAGCTTGAATCCTGATAAAAATATGTAGTGATGCTGTTGAGGATATGTCATGGTTTTTAGGTTGTCTGTTTAAAACCCTGGCTCTGCATCTCTTATTTTGATATCTGATTTCTGTGGTTTTTCTCTCTCCTACCTTGTCTCAGCTACCACTTCTTGCTGTTATCAGTGTGCCTGCCTTTAACAATTTTTCCTCGCTTCCTGTTCTAACTTGCAATTTTGGATCATCGAGGACTGGAAAATTAGGCAGGCAAGTTTGTAGAACTGCCTATAATAAGAGGCTCTGTGGGAGGGTCTGAAGATTTTTTTGTCCTGTTGCTAATGTGTATGAACCTGGCGATGTTTGTGACTGTTGCTGGAAATCTTTATTATTTCACATATGCCCTGAGCATATTGGAAAGTGATTGTGGGAAAAGGAAGTGTTACTGAAAATGTCTGGGATTTTGGGAAATGAGTAAGAGCTTGATGGGAGAACTGAACTCAGCTTAATCTTCTTTGCATAGGCAGCGGACCTGAGCAAGCCTGTGAAGTGAGTGTGGTCAATGGAAAAGACTCATCACAATCCAGGACTCTGTTTACCTACACTTTGTCACTGACTCCTCTGATTGATGAAATAGCCCCCAGGAGAGGCAGTACAGCAGGGGGCACCAGACTTACCGTAACGGGATCAGGATTCAGGTACTGCCTTCACACATGCATACATCAATGTATATATTTCCAGATTCAAGGCATTGTGTCTGCCTTCTCATTTGCCAAGGCAGCCTTTCTATACACTCATGTAATATGTACCTATATACTCATAAGTCACAATACAGACACAAAACAAGTACTAGTAGCTAAGATTTACTGAAAGCTTAGATTGTATCAGATACCTTATGATCCTCAGACTTTTCAGCTTGTGAGATGTTTTTGTATTTGTCTGCAAACTGAGATTAAAGAGGCTAAATAACTTGCCCCACAAATCCTAGTCAGCAGCATCACATATTTAATTCTTTCTTTTTACGCCTTCTCTACCATCTCATCTATAGCCATGATCTACTTTGCTGGGTTGAAGAAACATCTTTTCATCTACCAGGTTCCTTCTGGAGCATACTCATCATTTGTCTCAAATTTCTATGCCATAATCTACAAACTTCAAAACACCCAGTCAGGGGCTGGTGTTAGGTGTAGAGGTTGAGGTACAGCTTGGGTTGACCACACCTATATCACAGTCCTCAAGTTCAAGTTCTGCCTATGTTCCCTATTCTAATGCACGTCCAGAGGCAGCAGGTGATGGATGGAGTGTGGGACACCTGGATGGAAGCCTAGGTTCCAGGTTTTAGCCTGGCCCACTTTCAGTTGTTGCTGGCATTTGGGAAGTTAACCTATGGAGAGGTAACTAACACTGTCTCTCCTCTCAGCCTAATAAATATAAATAACCTAAAAAACCCAACTCATAAGATCATATAAACTGTAGAAGGCACATTTAATTCCTTTGGTAATCCTAATTAGTTACCTTGTACTTGCATTTTTAAGCAGATGCTAAAGTTTTAAGTTTTGTAAACATACAATGACAGAGCAACAAAACAATCCTTAAAAGTCTCTCATAAAGGCATTTTGTCTGGAAACCAAAAAGAATCTCTCAATAAATCAAACTAAGGCAGTTTTTCATCCAACATTGAAATACCTGCTAGTTTGGCCTCTTCATCTCTTTGTTTACTTTTTTGTCAGAACCAAAATTTTGAATTCTTAACACTGAAAAACAAAATTTGCACTTTGATGGAGCATAGAGTAAAACTGTTACTTATGTAATAAAACACTTGATTAAAAGGATTTGAAAATGTGACCTGAAGTTTGAGAAAAGCATAAATGTTTTTTCTTCCCCTTTTTTCTTTACAGTGAAAACATGCAGGATGTTCACATCACCATAGGTGAAGCCCTGTGTGACGTCGAATATTCCAACAAGACACACATCATCTGCATAACAAATGCCCATAGGCCATCAGGGTGGGCTCCCATTCGTGTCAACATCAGAAACATGGGCCTGGCCAGACTGGTAATGGTACTACTGGGTTTAGTAAACACAACAATAGAAAAACTAGGAATATGGGAGGTAGGAAAATGGATGTTTCACTTTAATAACTCCCCAACATAACTGAGCTGTGACTATGATAAATTTAAAGTTGCTTACATTTTTCTACATTTATTACTACAATTATTATTTTAAATTTTCAATCATTCTGGCTTATGGGGTAATTAATAACATGTTTTTTACATTACTATCATGGAATAAACTAAGATAGTTATAACATTTTAAAGGTTAATATATCATCATTAAAATATTTTTTTCTTTTAGATTTCTTTTTGGGAGGGGAAGAAATGAATGAAAAATTCTGATACCCCCTCTAAATTAAAAAAAAAAATCTCATGTTCTATTACAGGATAATGCTGACTTTCTATATGTTGATGTCTGGTCCTCCAACTACTCATGGGGAGGAGAAACTCCCCCAGAGGAAGGCTCATTTGTTGTTATTACAAAAGGGCAGACAATTCTGCTTGATCAAAGTACTCCTATACTGAAAATGGTGCTTATCCAGGGTAAATTTCTTAAAATCTGCTCATTTGTTTTGCCTATAGAATATTTCTTGGAAGTTAAGTGTCAAGATTATAAGCAACCAAAACTGTATTCTGTATTATATTTTAATGTGATGTATACTACTGAATTTTCTAAATTAAGTGTTACACTCTAAATGTTGATAGTCTTTAATGTGTCATAATTAGCATTTTTAAAATGATATAAAATAGAAATTATCTGAGTGCATCACATGTATATGGGTACGTATCTTTATAGTTTAATGTTGTTTCATGGAACTTTAGTGCAGGGGAATGTAGGCCTGCCCATGTGCTTGCATTTAATTCATCACCATAGTAAAATCTATTTCCTACTTGGAAAAACACAGATTCTGGGAGGTCCCAAGTGTTACAAAATCATAGAGATTTGTTAAATTCTAACTTGCATTGTCCCTCTACTCCTGACTTTTCTTGTTAGCTAGGTTGTGATTCTGAGTTTTGCTTATGAACCTGATTCATTTGTTACTGGAGTGGGATTCTTACTTCTCATTGATATTCTGAGTTTACTATAGAAAACAAAATAACTACCATCATTGCAATTGCATGTAAAAGGACAAATAATTGGCAGGAGCAAAGTTCTTGGGTTTTTAGTGTATACACTTTGCTATAATAGTTTCAGTTGCTCAAATTTCTGTACTTTTATTACTTAATTTCTAGGTAATAGCAGCATTTCAATCACATGAAGTTATTAAATATTGGACCTTTAAACAAGTAAAGTTTTACCATCTACAACTTTACATAAATTTCATAAAAATGTACTCAACACAATTTTTTTAAGATTTATTTGAAAGGCAGAGTTAGAGAGAGAGAAAGACAGACTTTGAGAGAGAGAGAGGGAGATTTTCTATCCATTGGTTCATTCCCCAAATGGCCATGACAATCGGGGCTGGGCCAGGCTGCAGCCAGGACCCCAGAATTCTGAGTCTCCCATGTGCGTGGCAGGGGTCCAAGCACATGGGCCATTTTCTGCTGCTTTCCCAGGTGCATTAGCAGGGAGCTGGAATGGAAGTGGAGCATCTGGGACTTCAACTGGTATCCATACGGGATACAGGTGTCACGGGGAGCAGCTTAACCAGCTATGCCACCAGGCTGGCCCCCTCAATACATTCTTTAATAATGCTAATAAAGCTATTCCTTTGGTTAGTGCAAATTACTGGGTACAAGTTCAGAGCTAATGTTGATACTATAAGTGCTTTTAAAAAAACTATAATTGTCTTTTTTTAATTTATATTTTGAGGCCCTATGTTTTTAAAACTAATTTACATAACTCCATAACTTGTTTTTTTTTTTTTAAGATTTTATTTATTTATTTATTTGAGAGGAAAAGTTACAGGAAGTGAGAGGGAGAGGCAGAGAGAAAGTTCTTCCATCTGTTAACTCCCTAAATGGCCTCAAGCAAAGGCCAGAGCTGGGCCCATCCAAAGCCAGGAGCCAGGACCTTCTTCTGGGTCTCCTACTCAATGAGAGCCGGTATGGGATGCTGCGGCTGCATGTGGAGGTTTAACCTACTGAGCTGCAGCACCAGGCCCCCCAATTGCATAACATTTAAGATAACAAATGGTCAAGGGAAAATAATCTGCTCTGGGATTTGCTTTTGCGTCAGCTCTTAGGGTCTTCTCTGAAACTTTTATACTTTTAATGTTACCTGCATAGCCGAAGTGAAGTTACCTGCATAGCCGAAGTGAAGTTACAGGCATGAGAAATTAAATTTTGATTTATAATTGAATAAGTAAACTTAACTGATGGTTGTCCTTGTGATGTATTTCAAAATTGTGTGTCTCATAGGTGGAACTCTAATGTTTGATGAAGCTGACATTGAGCTCCAGGCAGAAAATATTCTAATAACAGATGGAGGAACTCTTCAGGTACATAAGAGAACATAGTGCATAGTCACTGCTAATGTCTCCCCATTTATGTTTCAAATTTGCTGTATAAAATGGATGACTAATTATACCAACCTTTCCCAAGTTTGTCTTTGCCTAGGTCTCTGTCATTAGAATACCATGCTTTTTCTGGGGAAAAGATTCCCAGGGTTTGGCTGATCTTTTAACAGGAAGAAAATAGTGTATTAATATATAAGCAGATTTTTAGACAGAGTAGAAACCATAGTTCTGAGATATACCTAAGGTCAATCAGTATGCTTTCCAAAGGATGGACATAGTGTATTTGGCAGACTAGAAAATGTAAGGCTTATATTTTGTAAGAAATTTGTGAATATTGGATAATTAATTCCCAAAAGAGAGGAGAAAAATAAATGATTACTCTTGTATGATTAGAATTGTGAAGATTGAGTTTTAATTTTTTTAATGATGCTTGTGGAATCTCTTGCAGATTGGGACGGAAGCATCCCCATTTCAACACAAGGCAGTTATTACCTTGCACGGGCATCTGCGATCTCCTGAGCTCCCAGTGTATGGAGCCAAAACACTGGCTGTGCGAGAGGGAATCCTAGATCTGCATGGTACAGTGGCTGACTGCTCAGAGAGTCTGTGGAAGACTCGCAAGAAAACCAGAGATAACTGTTCCAATAAGATGAAAATTTTCCAGGCTTCTCAAGCTTTTAGCTACCCCACCTCTACTCATCATATCTCCCTCCCTCCCCTTGTCCCAAGTCTCAGCAGAGGTCCCTCCCAAGGAAGCCATTCCTGACCTTCTCCATTCCCTTACTTCTACCATTTTCCATGTGTTTTCAAACACCTTTTGTCTCATTTCAGACATTACAGTGTATAATGACTGTCTATTTACTTTTTTCGTTTACTTATATGAAAAGGTACTAAATATGGAAGCAGATTTATAATTTCTGACTCTTTTTTTATCTGTAAATAGACTCTATAATACAGTCTATAATAGTATCTTTCCATAGCTATATTATTCTAGAAAGTTATCAGAATGTAAAAATGATTTTGATCATGTTTTAGGTTTAAGAGTAATTTATTATTTAAACAAAACAAGGTGTGAGTTCTCTTTATATTGAATTCTTCTATAGTGCATAATCTAGGCCTAAATACAGAATGCCACCAACATGATCTCCTATTATTGTAAATGTTCTACATTGTGCTAAACATATTCTATTGTGATTTCTTAGGAACCTGAACATATTATTTATCTCTAGATTATTAGTTTAATCCACCAACAGTGGACAAAAACGATGGTCTCTGTCCATTTTATTAATGTTAGTCCACTATATAGATAATATGTCTATAAAGATTATCATAAATAGAATATGGTATTATAAAAGGATGCTTTTAATTCTATAGAAAAAGCATACATGTTATTGCAAACCTAATTGTCATTTTTATGAAGCAAGCATTCCCATTCCACAAATTTCTTTTTTTGAGGAAGGTATGAAATGCTAAGGTGAAATCTACTTCCCAAAATTGATTTTGTCCAGGAAGATTAGAATACATAAAACTCTCAATACCCAAGAAAGCGCATCTGAAGAAATGTGTTGTTCGTTTGTTGGTTGCAGGTCTGCCTATTCCTGTCATCTGGACTCTCTTGGCTCGTACTGCAAAGGCAGGGGAGCAGACTTTGATTTTACAGGAAGCAGTGACATGGAAAGCAGGAGATAACATTGTAATTGCTAGCACAGGACACAGGTATGATGCCTTCTGGACTTAATGGTTTTAATTAAGGCAGATTTTTAAATTGTATAAAAAAGGAATGATTTAGAAGGTCCGCAACTATTTGGTTTATATTTAAAACTTCTAATAAAACACAAGCAGGCAGCTATTTATTGTGAAATGTTAAGGGTGATCACCAGTGGGTTGCTTTTTACTTCATTGAATTTACAATAGGATAAAGGATAATTTTAAGCCTGTAAAATAAATATGTGCTAATATAATATTTTATTTGTTTTACATGGCTAGGTTCCCAAGTAAGAGTCTATTTGAAAAAAGCATTCTCCTTTTAAAAGCCATTTGAACATATCTGAGTTAGAACTCTCACTAAATACATTCATGAATGCAAAAATGTAAATGAGCTTCTTTGTTTGAGGTCACCAAAAGAGGGTTGAAAACAGCTAGTGAACCCTTTCTTATTTCATAGTCCTGGCAGTGGCTCCCACACAGCAATACTGTCAGTAATGATTGAATAAAGAGGGGATGAAATCATTATAGAAACAGTGATAGTTAACAACCTTTTGGGTGCCTGATATTTTTAAATTGAAACTGCTTATGACTCTTAATTTCTGTTTAATTAAATATTTTAGCAAATAATAAATAAAAGGAAGAAAATTAATATAGCTACCACAAGTATATCGGGGGTGGGGACAAAGGATATTTAGTTTTGCTTTATTGCTCAAATTATGGATAACAGTAAAATTGGATAGGATTGTGTTTATCAGGAAACAAATAGTGATTTATGACAATAATCAGCTAAATTAAATTATGGCCATGACTCAATTTTTATATTAAAATTCAAGATGGCATTTTGACATGCATTTTCCAAGTTAAAAATAGACTTGCAGATGTTAGGAAGAGTTAAATACATACTTAGCTTTATAAATGCCTAGTTTTTCCTGCCCTTGAAAGAAATTTTAATTACATAATGACAAAATAAAGAAGCAGGAAAATGACAGGGCTTATTAATAGAAGAGAAAATCTTCATTTATAGCTTCTCTGAGAGAAATTTAAAAGTTTGTAATTTAGCATGAACTAGTTTTAAGAAGATGGTTTTTTTTTAAATGTTTATTCATTGACTTTTATTTATTTGAAAAGCAGGGAGTGGGGAGAGAAAGAAAGAGAAATTATCCACTGATTCACTTCCCAAATGTTTGCAACAGCTAGGGCAGGACCAGGCTGAAGCCAGGAACCTAGAATTCCATCTGGAACTCCTGAGTAGGTGGCAGGGACCCCAAGTTTTTGAGCTATCAAGGCTCATTGACAGGGAGCTGGATTGGAAGCAGGGTAGCTAGGTCTTAAAAAGGCATTTGGAAATGGTTTGTGGACCTTCCAAGCATCAGCTTTGCCAGCTGTGCCACAATTCCTACCCATTAAGAAATTTTTACAGGGTGTCTGCCTGCTGTCCAGTCACATCGTCTTTTGAAAAGAGAAAGTCTTTATTATTGTTATTATTTATGAAATAAGGAAACAAGAGAAATATGTTTCAAATCTTCCTCCCTAATTGAGGAGAGAACAAAAGCTTTATAGATCAAGTGGGAGAAAGCTGGGATGCAGAAAACCCCAGCAAGGCAGACATCTCTTGGAGAGACCCAGGCCTTTGGATTCTCTATGCACGTGGATAGCCATGCCTTATGAAGCAGGGACTCTAAAAATAGGATCAGCTCTGTTGTTAAAGCAGAAAATGAAGAAACTTTCAGGAAAAAAACTGGGGAAGAGTACAAGGAGTTTTTATATTTGGAACATCAAAGGAAAACCTAGTAAAAGTGCAGTTTGATATTAAAATAAGAATTAAGGAGTTTTCCACCAGGTTGAACTCCTTGTTCACTGTTTCATTAATGAATTCTAGCTGTAAGTTTGCAAAGTCAGTGTTAAGAGAACAACTTGTAAGTGAGATGGCTGGTGCCCAGCTCCCAGCAGTGGCACTTACCAGCCCTGTAGCCATACGATTTCGCCACTCTGCACTTCAGTAAAATTGAAATCTACCTCCTAGAAATATTGTAAAGATTTAGTGAGTTAATATGTATGAAGTATTGAGAGCAGAACCTGGCTTAACATATGTGCTATATACATATTTGATATTACTATAATGGAAGGGAAGATGTGTTTAGGTGCCTACAACTTATAAAATATTATGTTAGAATCTTCTTTTCTAAAGAAATCTCTGTGTTGTCTGGATCCAAGAGAATTCAAGAGAGGATAGACTAAATGCCTTTTCTGTGAACCTGTGAGTCCTTGTAGTACTGATTCACCCTTGTCTCTCAGCACCTTTATTCCCTACCTCTCCCAGCCCCTCTTCTCCACGGTTCCTTCTCTGGGTCTTTAGTAATTATGGGTCTCTCTGTCCACCCACAATCCTGAAAATCAGTGTTGTTTTCATGTCTCTGCTATCTTCTTTCTTTTTTATCCATTATTTTTTTCTTTTTACACCTGCTACCTAATTTTCTTCTCCACAAAACTTTCCCAGTGCCCTTCTAATCATCATCACTTCACTTCCTGAGCATCACCAAGTACTTTTGGTTCTGCCCTTGAGATGTCTCTTCCTTTAGCTTCTCCCGTGCAGTCCCTCATCCCTGCCGTATTAGATCATCTTCCTGTTTAGACTCCGTTCACTTTCTTCTTCATCTGAATTCATCCTGCCTTAATTTATTCAACCAATCAAAAGCTGTCATTGAGTTGTGACAGGTACTGTACTAAGTGCTCAGCACACAACAGGATTCTACAGGTCCCTTGCCCAAAGGGGCAGATGGGCTGGCAGAAGGAACGGTGACAAAGATACTTCCTAGGACTGCACTGTGGTTGCTCTGAGCACTCACAGTGCATGACGCCAAGTGTGTGAGGAATCCAGAGGAAGGGATGGGAGAGTTAAGTGGGATGCCTTTTAACCTATTTCCCATGTGGCACTGTCATTTGAACTGATGCTTAGGGGAAAGGATTTGCCAAGGGAGAGAAGAATCAAAAGGGAATATTGAGAAAACAGAGGAAACTCCCTCAAATTTACCTCTGTTAACACCAATCACATCTTAGTAGAGAATATACAATCAAGTATTGGCACATTTATTTGCTTATAATCAGAGGAACTTTCTATTTGGTATCCTAGGTGTTTAACTCTGTCTAGAAAACTAAATACATGAATATGTACATTACAGAACTGGCTGGGATTTGGGGTGCCATGGAAGAATGGTAGAAATGAGACCTCCTTAACTTCAACTCAACTTCATTTCCCTGCTCAAGAATTTCCAGTGACTTCCCTTTATAAGGGTTCCTTAAATTTGGTATGAATTACATACTGGACAATCGTTGCAGTGTGGGGCTGTCTTGTATATTGTAGGATGCTTAGAAACATTCCTGGCTTCCTCTCTGGATTCCATTTGAACCCCCCAGATGTGATAACCAAAGTGTCTCCAAGCATTGCCACATGTCCTCAAGCTTTCTACAATTATCCTTAATCGGGAATCACTAAGTTATAAATGAATAGTTCTTTTTAATAGTTTTGAATGGTACAGGTCTATGAACTAATGCAGCACTTGAAAAATATTTATTTTAAATGCATCTGGAAACATTATTCGGTTGCTCTAATAAATAGTAAAATATTGTGCAAAACTTGTCTTTAGAATATTGACTGACATTAAATTTTTTTCTTATTTTTGGGGCTGGCGTGTGGTGTAGCAGATTAATCTGCTGCCTGTTATGCCAGATTCAGCTCCCTGCTAATGCACCTGGGAAAGCAGCAGAAGATTGCCCAAGTGCTTGGGCTCCTGCCGCCCACATAGGAGACCTAGGAGAAGCTCCTGGTTGCTGGCTTCAGCCTGGCTCAGGCCTGGGCATTGTGGTCATTTGGGGAATGAACCAACAGATGGAAGAGCTCTCTGTCCCTCTCTCTTTCTTTCTCTCTCTCTTTGTCTCTCCTTTCTGTAACTTAGCCTTTCAAATAAATAAATAAATCTTTAAAATTTCCCCCCAGTTTATAAATAATGTACTCCAAATGGCATAAAACAAATATGCCAAAACAATATGTTATGTTGATTTATATTAATTTTGAAAGTTTTTTTTGCTAAAATTATTTTACAGGCACAGTCAACAAGAGAATGAAAAAAGGACTATTGCAGCTGTGTCTTCAGATGGCATAACCATCACACTGACTAATCCACTGAATTACACGCACTTAGGAGTGGCTGTCACACTCCCGGATGGAACTCTGTTTGAAGCAAGAGCAGAAGTTGGAATTCTTACAAGAAATATTTTAATAAGAGGATCTGATAATATAGAGTGGAATGACAAAATTCCAGCATGTCCTGATGGATTTGACACAGGTAATTTTGGCAGCTGTCATGTGGCTGGTGTAATCATGCTACAAATTGCATATTCTAGTTGGCTTATGTTAAAAATACATGATTTAATTCCAAATTGAAAGGGTCTACCTTGTTAAGGTCTTTTTTTCCATTTTATTGATTGTTTTCTTTAGATGTTTTTTGATGGATATTTTAATTTTTTATCTTTTATTTAGAAATAGTCCAAGTAATACAAAAAGCATAAAGAAGAATTAAATGATCACACAAACATTTAATAATTTTTAACATTTTGCCATGTCCACTTTGTATGAATATGGCACACAGACTATGTTAATATCATTAAATGGGAGAAATTTGGAAATGCTGGTAGCAATTTTAAGTAACATTATGAAAATATGTGCAAGTAATAAGTTTTAGCATTCTACAGTACATTGAAGCAATTATCATTCACAATAAGTGTAGTATATACTGTATGAAGTTCTAGAAAAGAGGATCTTCTAACATAAAGAAAAGATAAGGAATAGGAAATTAATTACCTGATTTACTCAATTTACAATATATACATGCATTGAGATATTATATTGTAGTCCATAAAAAATGTATTACATGTAAATACAAAAATTAAAGGAAACTACTTACAAAATGGTGGAGGAAAGTGGTTAATGTCACTGTAATGAGAGAAATAAGCACTTGGATTATTTTGATAAAGTCTCTTTCTGAACTTGTGATTCCTTAGTATATGTTTAGAATAGACTTGAATACTTTTCAAATTTGTCATCAAGAAGTTATCTTGTTTAGATTTACCCAGATAATGTATAACTTGTGATATAGGATTTGGTTAGCAAATCTTTGATTTACTAATGCCTTTTCTACTGGCTAGATCTGTAATCTCTCAGAACAGAATGTGTGAAAATGGATTTATTATAGTAAGGAAGGAAAGAAGGAAGGAAGGGGGGGGAAGGAAGAAAAAAAGGAAGGAAGGATGGATGGAAGGGAGGTAGGTAGGTTGGGTTCCTTGACAGACTATGGAGAGATGGATGATGCAGTGATAATGAAATAAGTGTATAGATTGGACCCTGGGTCAGATTTTTTCACCCTCAATGCTATTGAATTTGGTACAGAGAATTCTGTACCATAGGGCTCTATCCTCTGCATCCCTGTATGGGATGTTTTCACAGTATCCCTGACCTCTACCAACTAAATTCTAGTAACACCCCAACTATGTCAGACAAAAATGTTTCCAGGCATTAAAAAAAAATTCCCTAGGAATAAATATCCTCTAGTTAAGAATGACTGGACTAAGTTATGCTCTATTAATATACAAACACAAAATCTCAGTGATTTAAAATGATAAAGATTTATCATACTACATGTGTCCAACAGGGGTCAACAGCACTCCAGGATTGAGGCTGATGGCAGTACAATCTCAACATGAGCTTCCATGGTCTCTGAGGCAGATGAGTTGGCTGGAGAATCAAGCACCAGCAATGACTTGCATTGGTCCTAAAGTGACACATGTCTTTTCTACTCAGGTGCTATTGGTCAGAACTGTTCCATGGCCATGGCCATGGCCATGACTAACTTTCAGGGAATGAGTTTGTGCAAGCTCTTGTATACCCAGAAGTAGAAGAGTGCTTGATGTGAGCTCTCATACATATAGTGAAAAGCAGAGTACATTTCACAAGTCTCCTAAGTATTTTATAAAATCATTATTATTATTACAATCTTGTAAGTAGTCAAATGGCAGATATAGCTTAAATTATAACCCTTTCTTCAATGGGACGTAAAAGACAAACTTCATTAGATTTGATGTCAAATGACTCATGCTCTAATGCCAGCTTATCTGCACGAAGTCTCACAATGTATTTGAAGCTTATTTTCATCCTGTTTAAAATAAGAATACTTCCTGTTCTGCCTATTTACTATAGTTGTTAGAATTAAGTGACACAACACATATTGTAGTGCTGTGCAAGTATAACTTTGCACTGATTAATTTCCAAATCTTAGGAGACAGCTTCGAAAATATTAAACTAAAACATCTTTAAGAGTATTCATGTAGTCATTCAATTATTTAGAATCTTCTCTGGCAAATACTATAGTAAGTCCCCACATGAATGCCAAGGTGAACACATTAGATACATACCTTCCTTACTATCTAGAAGAGATGACATGTATACAAATAATTATATTCTATTATGAAATTGAAATTATATATGAATAAAAACTCATAAGATGGTCTAAGAAAAAATTAATTGTGACATTCATTTTATGATGCTTTAAAAATATTTTTAAAGGTGAATTTGCCACACAGACATGCCTCCAAGGAAAATTTGGAGAAGAAATAGGAAGTGACCAGTTTGGAGGCTGCATTATGTTTCATGCTCCTGTACCTAGTACTAATATGGTAACTGGAAGAATAGAATATGTAGAGGTAAGAGGTTTTATTATGTCATAGTGATTTGCTCAAAGTTACCCATATAATAAATGTGTAAATTCCTATTTTTCCAGATGCTACTTATAATCTGTCTGGGGAGACATATGAGCAGGCACTTTGTTTGAATTTTTATTTATTTCTCATTAGTTTGAAAGGCAGAGAGACAGAGACAGAGAGAGTCCTCCTATTTGCTGGTTGCTCCTCAAATTTCTGAAAAAACAGGAATCTGGAACTCAAACCATGTCTCCCACATGAGTGGCAGGAACCTATCAGCTGTGTTCCTGGGGTGCATTAGCATAGAGCTGTATCAGCAGTGGAGGCAGGACATGAACCCAGGCACTCTGATATGGAATGCAGGTATCCAGAGTATCATTGTAACTGCTACACTAAATGCCCACCCTAGAAGACTATTTTAATACATCAAATATTCACTCATTTGATTATACCAGAATTTCATTTCTTCTGTTTTTCTACATCCAATATGTAGTTAATTATCAAATTTGAAGTTAATCATATGAAGTTAATCATCAAATTATTCTTTTGCCCAAAAAACTCATCAGGAATCTATTCCCTTTCTATAACATGTACTAAATCTCATACCCAAGCTACCATCACCTTTGACCTAATTACCGTGGTTTTTTTTTTTTTCAAGATTTGTTTATTTAATTGAAAGAGTTATAGAGAAAGAGAGAGAGAGAGAGAGATCAGCCATTTGCTGGTTTACTCCCCAGATGGTTGCAATGGCCAGGGCTGGGCCAGACCAAATCTAGGAGCCAGGAACTTCCAGGTCTCCCATATGGGTAGCAGGGTCCCAAGCATGTGGACTATCTTCTATTGCTTTTCTCAGGCCATTAGAAGGGAGCTAGATCAGAAGCAGAATAGCCAGGACATGAATTAGCACCCACGGTATGCCAGCATTGCAGTAGGTGGCTTTACCAACTACACCACAATTCCAGCCCCTAATTATTGTGTTTTATCCTAATTGGTCTTCTTGTTTCTACTTTCACTCCAATGGTCTTCATACCACCAGTCAGTCATGTTTAAAAAGCATAAATAAGAGGCACGTGTGTGGCCTGGCCCTTAAGACATTTGGGATGCCTACCTCCAATATCTGAGTACCTAGGCTTGAATCCTGGCTCTACTAGGAATCCTAGTTTCATGGATTGAGTTCTAGGCTCTTGGCTCTGGCCTGGTCCAGTTTTGGTTGTTGTGTGCATTTGGGGAGTCAATCTCTCTCTCTCTCTCTCTCTCTCTCTCTCTCTCTCTCTCTTCCATTAATATAAATAAAAATAAAACAATTTTAAAGTTCATGAAAAATTTAAGATTTTGTTACAACCCATTTCCAAATCTTTCAATGTCTTTGTGTTATGCCTAAAGCCAAAAGTCCCAGTCCTTACCATAGAAACCCCATGATCTGTCCCCCAGCTCTTCTCTGACTTTATCTGCTATGACTGTAGCCTTCATTCACGGCCCTGTCAACCATGTAATCCTCCTCCTTGTGTGATGTGTTAAGTATATTCCTGTGTCTGCTTGGAAGGCTCCTCCACCAAATACAGGCATGACTCACACTCTTACTTCCTCACCCCATTTATTTGAAATTGATTACCCAACCCTTGTTTCCCTTGATCTACTTACAACTTCTCACAAGACACATATTTTATTTATTCTCCATGTCTATCTCTAGAGTATAAGTACAGTTATTTCAAATGTTTTCTCTGCCAGTTCTATGAGTGGAACCATGCATGGTGTGTATAAGGCTCTGACTTGATTATTAATTGAGCAAACAACAAACAAATCCCTAATCTATTAGGAGCTATTCCTTTTTTAGTATAGTTTTCATTAAATATTAAGGATAAGAAAAGAAAGAAGGGAGAGAATTAGACTAGTAAAATCCATAAATCCATTAAGCTGGGCGCACCTAGATTGAATTGATAGTGGCAGAATCAATGTTTCAAGTTTGTGTGCAGCAGCCTTCCTCCTAGGATATTATACACACATGTGAATTCTGAGATAAGGACTAAGTGAAGTTGCCAGGGTCTATTTGTTTATTAAATACTAGTAATGGTTAATTTTTTATTTTTAGGTAGAGAATGAAGATAAATATATGACCTAGTATTTCTTTCCTTAATGCATGGTATTACATTACACACACTTGCACGTATATACATTCTCCCACACATCAGCATCCTGCATGGCAGAGTGGTTAGTAAGAGCACAGTCTCTAGAGTTAGATCAACCTGAGTTTAAATGGAGCTTTGTGACCATGAGCACGATGATCAGTCTTTCTAAACATCAGTGTCTTCATTTATGAAATGAAGTTAATAAGTGGCTACTTAATGGGGACTATGGTAAAACTGTGATTGTGCCTATAAAACACTTAGTAGAATATCTGTGCATGACAAATATTCAAGAAATGCTTCTAAGATAAGAATCAAATTAAAGGAGAGAATCTTTAAGAGAGTTTATTTTGTATAGCACAAATTTTCATAATGGACCAAGGTAGAAAACAGAAGAATCAGAGATGGCTTTTTTTTTGCATATACATTCACTTGGTAACAAGTATTATCTGTTATATAAAATTAGATGAGTTGTCAATATATTCAAATGATAAACATGAATAATACAGAATATGTAAATGTATTAATAAAAATTAACGACTGTTTTGAGACAAGAAAATGTGAACCATGCAAACTCTGAGTCTATGTGGATTACTAAACAGCTGTAACTTCTGGGCTTCACAGGTATTTCATGCGGGCCAGGCTTTCCGGCTAGGCCGATATCCAATACATTGGCATCTGCTTGGAGATCTGCACTTTAAATCTTATGTAAGAGGTTGTGCAATTCACCAGACTTATAACAGAGCTATTACCATCCATAACACACATCACCTTCTGGTTGAGAGGAATGTTATCTATGATGTTAAAGGAGGAGCATTTTTTATAGAAGATGGTATCGAACATGGCAATATCCTGCAATATAACTTGGCAGTATTTGTGCAACAAAGTACTAGTCTTCTGAATGATGATGTTACCCCAGCTGCATTTTGGGTCACCAACCCTAACAATACCATAAGGCACAATGCAGCTGCTGGTGGCACTCACTTTGGCTTTTGGTATCGAATGAACAACCACCCTGATGGGCCATCCTATGACCAAAACATTTGCCAAAAAAGAGTTCCTCTGGGAGAATTCTTTAACAATACTGTTCATTCTCAAGGTTGGTTTGGAATATGGATCTTTGAAGAATATTTCCCCATGCAAACAGGATCTTGTACTTCTATAGTGCCAGAGCCAGCAATATTTAATTCACTAACTACTTGGAATTGCCAGAAGGGAGCAGAATGGGTCAATGGAGGTGCCCTTCAGTTTCATAACTTTGTGATGGTAAATAACTATGAGGCTGGAATTGAGACCAAGAGGATCCTGGCTCCCTATGTTGGAGGATGGGGTGAAGCCCATGGAGCAGTGATTAAAAATGCCAAAATAGTTGGTCATCTTGATGAACTAGGGATGGGATCTACATTTTGCACAACAAAAGGACTGGTTCTCCCATTTAGTGAAGGCTTGACTGTGTCCTCAGTCCACTTCATGAATTTTGACCGCCCCAACTGTGTAGCTTTGGGAGTGACATCCATCACTGGAGTTTGTAATGAAAGATGTGGAGGCTGGAGTGCAAAATTTGTTGACGTTCAGTATTTTCACACACCAAACAAAGCTGGCTTTCGATGGGAACATGAAGTGGTACTGATGGATCTTGATGGTTCACTTACAGGTAATGTTATTTTTTAGATTTATGATAAAATAAACTTGAAATAGGCTTGCGTGAACACGGAATTTAATTGTTAAAGCAGATTTACCTTCATAACAGATCTTATCCTATACCAAACTTTATTAATTATATCCTGGAAGAGCCCCCAAACAGTCCAAATATGTCTTGTTGTGCTTACATTTGCACTTTGAGTTAGCAGCTACTTTTGAGAAATATTTATGGAAACACTGATCATACCAGAAGCCAGTTCAGCTTCAGGACTCCTCCATTTTATGCTCAGTTAACTGCTCAGGTAAGAAACTGCTTAGAGAAATCCTCTAGCCAGTCATGACCCAGAATCATCTGAATTCCATGTTTCTTTACATAAGCACTGAAGACAGATTGGCTATATCCTTGCTAAAATACTTTGAAATGAAGGAATGTCAAGCCTAGTGTTATTAACCCTTTTCTTTCTGACCTAAATTCTAAATTTGGAATTCATTCAAAGACGATATTAACTCTAGAACAGAATTCAATATATTATAGGTTAACATTGTTAGCATTTTAAGTACAAAATATATCACAGTTTCCATTAATATTCTTGGTTTCTGGAATTCAGCATCTTCATAAATTGTTAATGATAAAGATAAAGGCTTATTTAAGATAATCAGAAAGATTGTGTATGTGTGCACACGTGCCCGTGCACACTGCTGAATAATAGTTTTCTAAGCAATCCAATTGATGGGTGCATCTAGAGATATTAATGGTTTACCTTTCTGAAAGACTCTTTAGAAAGAACATTCATCTCAATATTCAAATGGATTAAATTCTCAACGGCAGCCGTTGACTTCTGTATCCTACTCTAATCATGGCTTTTATATGGAAGAACATTTGGATACCTTGATGTATAAAGCTTTGTGTACTCTTTTTTTTTTTTTTTTTTTTTTTGAAAGGCAGAGTGGACAGTGAGAGAGAGAGACAGAGAGAAAGGTCTTCCTTTGCCGTTGGTTCACCCTCCAATGGCCGCCACAGCTGGCGCGCTGCTGCCGGCGCACCGCGCTGATCCGATGGCAGGAGCCAGGTACTTATCCTGGTCTCCCATGGGGTGCAGGGCCCAAGGCCTTGGGCCATCCTCCACTGCACTCCCTGGCCACAGCAGAGAGCTGGCCTGGAAGAGGGGCAACCGGGACAGAATCCGGTGCCCCGACAGGGACTAGAACCCAGTGTGCCGGCGCTGCAAGGCGGAGGATTAGCCTATTGAGCCACGGCGCCGGCCGCTTTGTGTACTCTTTATTGGCTTATTTAACTCAGCTTAGATTTATTAATGTTAATTGGCAGTCCTCTGGTTAAGAGCACAGGCTATATTGTTAGATCGTCTGCTCAGAATTCTTTTATGTGTCCTTGACCAAGTTACTTACTCCACCTCCCATCTCCTACTGTGATTCTCATGGGGCCTCTGATCCCACAGAAGAGCCCACTGAAAAGCCTCTGTATATGGAGTCCATTATCCAACAGAAACAAAAGACATTTACCTATACTTTCGGCTTTTGCTGGCAGGAATATGAATGATGGAAACTGTACATTGTAGACTTTGTTTTCAGTTTTCTAACATGAAATAGAAAATATTCTTTTTGTATTCCTTTCCCAGGGCACAAAGGACATACTGTCATTCCACATAGCCCTTTGCTAGACCCTTCTCATTGCACTCAAGAAGCTGAGTGGAGCATTGGGTTCCCCGGATCTGTGTGTGACACCTCAGTCAGCTTCCATCGCTTAGCTTTCAACAAGGCCGCCCCATCATCTCTCCTTGAAAAGGATGTTGTTCTCTCAGACTCTTTTGGTAAGTGGAATATAATGAACTACTGTAAATCACTAATTTTAAATTTAAAAAATATGGTTTCCCATGCTTTTGCCGACATCTTCTTGAGTTGTTACTTGATGTTTCAAGAATTGGAAAAAGCATAATTTTTTTTATCAATTCAGGCAGGAAAAAAGTACAAGCAAAGTGGGTATTTCAGGAATACTGAATATTGATATCCTTTTGATCATGGGACCTCCAGACAATATTATGACTGGGAGTATGAAAGTTGGCATAGCCTTTGGAGCAACACAGTAAAAATATACCAGCGATTTTGCTCTGAAGATCAATGTTTTTGGTTATCCTTGCTGATTAAGATGGGATAAGGGGAGCATTTGCTAAGTCAATAGCTGTATAGCAGGTGCCAGAGACTGTCAATTTACTAATTTGTTCCCATAGAGATATAATATTATACTTGGGCCACCAGATATGCTTGCCATCATTACCTGACTAGATGGCATCAATTTCGTGCCTTTATTCATGATCCATCTTGCATTTGCACCAAATAAGCAAGTTACATGGAGGCAAGAATGGAATTCTAATCCTTATATCCAATCTTTTATTGTGATACTAATCTCTGCATCCCCCCTCAAATATTAGGAATTTCTTATAGTTTATTATCTTTGTAAGGAGGTGGGAAGGCATGATTCCTAGAATATCTGCTTAGTCCTTCTACCAGATCTACCTGTATTCTTCTAGTCAGAACCAATGTGGGAATTGCTCCAGTTCTTAAGTGTACCTATTCCCACTATACCTGACTTATCCTATCCTGACTGTCTCAGATCTCTTGATAAATCAGTTTATCTATCTGTCTATCTATCTTGGGTCCCTATCTCTCTCTCTCTATCTATCTATCTCTCTCTCATATGCAAGGCAGCAATTGATGACCCAAGTGCTTGGGACCCTGTCTCCCACAAAAGAGATCCAGCTTTAGTTTCTAGCCCCTGGCTTTAGACTGACCCAGCCTTGGTTGTTGAAGGCATTTGGGGAATGATCCAGCAGGTTGAAGATTTCTGTCTTTATGTCTGTCCCTGTCTCTCTGCTTTTCAAATAAATTTATAAAATAATTAAAAATACACTGAAATATATAGTGAAAATTGATGCACTTAGAAATAAATTAATTTTTAATAAGGAATCCTAAATATAGGAAGAGATTTGTTCAACAAAATTCAAATTCATTTATTCCTTTTCTTTTAAATATGTTGCAAATACTTTCATAATGTTCTTTAAAACTCTATCGGGGGTATGAAATTAGCCTAGTGGTTAAGCAGCTAATTAGGACATCAGTGTCCTATACCAGAGTGCCTAGGTTTGATACCCAGCTCTGGATCCTGACTTCAACTTCCTGCTAATGCAGACCTTAAGAGGCAGTGGTTGTCACTCTCTTCAAATAATTGGAGACCTGCCACCCACACTAGAGATTTGTATTGAATTCTCAGTCTTCTACCTTTGGTCCTGATCCTGCTGTGGCCTTTGCAGAAATTTGGAGAGCAAACAAGCAGATAGTATCTCTCTTTCTCTTTCAAATAAATAAAAATTTAAAAACACTATTGATGTTTCTTAATGTCCTCACTTAATGATATTTATAAAGTAGAACTAGTGATTTGAAACTAAAACTATGTATCTCAATATGAAGCAATTAAATTTTGAAAATGTATATTATTATTATATCATCCGTGTGATAGTTGCTAAAATTTCCTTTGTCAAATCCATCAGGGCACGCTGGGATTTTGTTATTACACTCTAGGTTATCAGATTCTCTTGTTAAGATATTTATTATAAAAACTCCAAGTTCTGCCCTTCTTTTCTTTTTTTTTTTCTTTTTTTTTTTTTTTTTTTGACAGGCAGAGTGGACAGTGAGAGAGACAGAGAGAAAGGTCTTCCTTTGCCATTGGTTCACCCTCCAATAGCCGCCGCAGCCGGCGCGCTGTGGCCAGCGCACCGCGCTGATCCAAAGCCAGGAGCCAGGTGCTTCTCCTGGTCTCCCATGGGGTGCAGAGCCCAGGCACTTGGGCCATCCTCCACTGCACTCCCTGGGCCACAGCAGAGAGCTGGCCTGGAAGAGGGGCAACCGGGACAGAATCCAGCGCCCCGACCAGGACTAGAACCTGGTGTGCCAGTGCCACAAGGCAGAGGATTAGCCTAGTGAGCCGCGGCGCCGGCCCCTTGTTTTGAACAGAATTCTACACCTATTCCCACTACACAGTCTGGAACTGGAGGAGTAAATTTAAAGTGGGTCCATGAACTCATTGTGAGACTGAGCAAGGACTCAACCTATCACATACCTTTCATAAGTCCCCACTTCAGGCTGGTAAAACATGCTGGCAGGGTAGCATTTAGCACCTTTGAGGATTTTAATAACTTAAAAGGTTTTTTTCCTCTTATGGATTTTTTTCTAATTTTTTTTTCTCCTATGGATTGAAAGGGCAATCCACTATCTCAGTAGTTTAAAGACACAGACCATTGGCCGGCGCCGCGGCTCACTAGGCTAATCCTCCGCCTTGTGGAGCCGGCACACCGGGTTCTAGTCCTGGTCGGGGTGCTGGATTCTGTCCCGGTTGCCCCTCTTCCAGGCCAGCTCTCTGCCGTGGCCAGGGAGTGCAGTGGAGGTTGGCCCAAGTGCTTGGGCCCTGCACCCCATGGGAGACCAGGAGAAGCACCTGGCTCCTGCCATCGGATCAGCGCGGTGCGCCAGCCGCAGTGCGCCAGCCGTGGCGGCCATTGGAGGGAGAACCAATGGCAAAGGAAGACCTTTCTCTCTGTCTCTCTCTCTCACTGTCCACTCTGCCTGTAAAAAAATAAAAATAAATAAATAAATAAAGACATAGACCCAGGGGCTACTGCTTCTCTTCTGAATAAAAGATTTTCAGACTGGAGCAATGTTACTTATTGTTAGAAGCTGTGTTACAGTAAATAATGTTTGAAGTAGAGTGTCTGTGAATGTTTTCTTCCAAATAAAAACTGCAGGCTAAAACAAGATGAAATCAAGGCATCAAAGCCAACGAAGTTATTTTATCTGATAATATTTTAGTGTTTCCCACCACTCTGTAATAAAAGAGTTTCTTATGAGCAAACTTTTCATCATTTCTTCCAATACTTTATGGCATAACTGTAAGTAAACTGAATAGTAGTATTTTTAAAAACATAGGTTAAAAATATACTTTTAAAAAGAACTCAGAGATGTGCAACTTTCCTAAATAAATTACTTGCAAAATATAACATGATGAAGCATATATCCCTTTATGATTTTTTATGCAGTAATATTTAAACATCTAAAGTCTCTGTCTTGCTGTTTTTAATAGTGGTGTAGGTGATGACTTTAGGGAAGAGCTTTTTGTATTTTGTATTTTGACATCTTGATTCAAGAATTTAGCATTTCTGAATTTATGATATTATAGCTTTCTTGTGCAGTCCTATGTGCCCTTTGACCTGGTCTACTCAAAAATTAAGATTTATATTTAGTTAATACTGTGAATACCTGCAAGGCAAAATTTGTAAACTTATCTTTCTAACATCCACAGGACTTAACACAGAAAACTGTAAGTACTAGAAACTTGGTAGGAATTAAAATAAGTGGAATTATTTGCAATACTCAGACCAGATTGCAAACTAAAGAAAAACATTACACCAGGCACTTTACTTTTTAACTTAACTATGATAATCAACTTCATAGAAAGGTGGATTTAAACCTTTTTGTTTTCTTTCCAATAAAGTCAGAATTATATACTAGTAAAAACTGAAAAAGAGCACATGACTTGATTGTATATGTAAACTAAGTGAGTCAAAAGTTTTACTAGTAAACTAGATCAGTGTGAAATAAGGTTTGGTGTATCTTTACATGTATCCTTATATATCATGATCAAAACATCTCACACATGATGATATATCTTTACGTAGCTAAATGCATGAAGTTAGACCGGATGTCAGAGTAATTAGAGACACTCAATTTTTTAAAATAATTTTTTAAAAAAATTTTGCTTCAGGGCCGGCACCACGGCTCAATAGGCTAATCCTCCACCTGGAGCGCTGGCACACCAGGTTCTAGTCTCGGTCAGGGCGCCGGATTCTGTCCCGGTTGCCCCTCTTCCAGGCCAGTTCTCTGCTCTGGCCTCGGAAGGCAGTGGAGGATGGCTCCAGTCCTTAGGCCCCGCACTCACATGGGAGACCAGGAGGAAGTACCTGGCTCCTGGCTTTGGATCAGCACGGTGCCCTGGCCACAGCGTGCCGGCCACGGCGGCCATTGGAGGGTGAACCAAGGGTAAAGGAAGACCTTTCTCTCTGTCTCTCTCTCTCACTGTCCACTCTGCCTGTCAAAAAAATTTTTTTTTGCTTCAAGGAACTTATATTTCAGTCCAAAATACCTAAAACCAACATACTCAAATGTGAGTATACACCTGAAAAAAATTAAGAAAAACAAACTGAAAAATGAAAATTAGTTTTACCTATGAAATTGAATTATCAAGTAAGGTTAGAGTATTATCCTGTGCATTGAAACACTTTAAAGTAGTTTGGTTCTGCCAAATACAGCAACAGATTTGAGAGGTTTTGGATGATATTAATCAGCTCTTTTGTAAATCAGCTATTGCTCTACAACTACTCTTCCAAAACTCAACAGCTTCAACCTAGTCATTTATTTTCATTCATGTGGCTGAGGGCTGGGTTGGTTGACTAGGCTGGACTCTGCTAGGAGTTGCTGCTCAAGGTGAAGACTTAGTGGGCTTTGCTCCTTCCTATACATTGAGCTCAGGTGGCTCCATAAAATGCTCATTCTTGGTCCTAGGTAAAGGGAGGGTAGTGGTCTGGGAAGCTCTTATACAAGAATTATGAAATCTATCTTCTTCATAAAGAGGCTCTCAAAGTCAACATTTCACTGAGAATTCACATTTCAAACCTTGCTAGTATCAGATCTACTAATGTCCCATTGGCCAAAAGAAGTCCCCCAAACACCCAACATAGCAGGGAAATCTACTTTGCCCTCCATGAGGGGAGAAGGGTAGATTTTTTTTTAGCAATAATCTGAACCATCATATTTCTACTTTTCAGGGTTTGAGATACTGCAAGTTTTTACTGCCTCTGCTCATGACTCTTTAAAAACTAATACTAACTCATAAGCTAAGCATTCTGAATGAGTGAATTTGTTTTCCCTTGATTTTGGGTGAAAATTGGCCACATTACACAACAAAATGAATGACACTTTATTTTGTAATCTTGCTTCTAGCTTCTTCCTCCTGAATTTTTAAGCTAAGAAGATGTCAATTTAATGTAAAATCCAATCAGAGATAAAAATGAGAGAGGGAATGGAGGGAAAAATATAGCAGCAATTAATCAGACATTTAGGGTTTTTTTTTTTTCAAATATTTTACTGAAGTTGTCAGGTACTCTCTCAAGACCAGAGCTTTACAAAATTATAGTTTTTCACATAACAGGTAGTTCTGGTTCCATTTTTACAAAATTTAGATATGGTGGATCATGTTAAGTGATAGGTCTAGTTGCAGCTTCATAGGAGCACTACATCAAAAATTTATGAGAGTAAAGTGAAATTATGTGTTAGAATTTGTTATACAGATTTTGATTAGCTCTTGGGAGGCTCTAACAAAGAATCAGAACTTATGTTTGCATCGTCTAGAAATCAAGGATTCTGAGTAATTAAGTTCTTAAAAATATAAGTGGAACCACATTTAATTTAGATCACTGCTATTTTAAAGAATCTTATTAATATGTTTAAGCACTTTTGTCTTAGTAGTCATAATCATCATCATGTTTTGACTGAGTTTTTCCCTAAGAAATGGAAAGTTTCATCTTACTTAAAAATTCCAAGTGAGACAGCATTTTACTTTCCAGTTAAATGTAAAATTAAATATTTGGGATCTTTAGTCATACAGACATTTAGAACAATGTTATTTCATTTAGTATAAAGAAGTTCTATGCTGACCTCTTTAGAGACTTCCACCAGACTGCTATTTTATATTGCACACGTTAATAGAAGGGATATGGGCATTTGGCAAAGAGATGAAGAGGCTCTTCACACACCTACTCCCATATTGGAGAGCCTGGCTTGAAGTCTGAGCTCTGCTTCCAATCTCAGGTTACTGCTAATGTGTACCCTGAGAGGCAGCAGGTGATAGCTCAGGTGGTTTTATGACTTTGGGGAATGTCAGAGCATGAGATAACAGTCATTCTCTCTCTCCCCTTCCCCTTCCTTCCCCTTCCCTCCCCTTCTCTTCCCTCCCTTCCCCTCCCCTTCCTTCTCTCCCTTTCATCTCTGCCTCTCAAATAGGTAAAAGAAATAAATAAATTTTTTTAAAGGAGAAAACTTTTCTCAAGGTAAAGATATTAATGTTTGCTTTGTTTTGGGTTCTCCTGCAGGCACAAGCATTGTTCCTTTTCAGAAGAAACGACTAACTCATATGTCTGGATGGATGGCTCTGATTCCAAATGCAAACCACATTAACTGGTATTTTAAAGATGTAGATCACATAACCAACATATCATATACATCAACATTCTATGGATTTAAGGTGAACAAGGAGAATAAAATCTATCTTCTAATATTGTAATTGCATATTACTCAAACATATTGTACTGTCATTTTTACTCATACCCATGGTTAGGCCCAAAATACCCTTGCCTCACAAAGCAGTCTATTAAAGTCCTACACACCCTTCTTGACCCCTCTAAATCTAAGAAGTAAGCCACAAAAGCGTTGTTTGAGAATCAGAATTAAGTAATTTTTCTACCATCTTCCCATAATGCCAAATTTGTGACCCTGTCATTATTACCATGATAATGTATTACATTTATTGAGTGCTTATATCTTAAGTACCATGTAAGGGCTATTATTTGTGTCATGAAATATAGCATACAGAAAATTATTTTTTAAAAAATGACATTCCAGTGCCAGTATGCCCACCACCTACCTCTACCTAAATCTAACATTCTGTGAATATTTCCTCTAGTTTTTTAAAAATAAATAAAGTTGATGAAGTATAAACCCCCCTGTGGTTGACTTTGAGCCCATTCCTTACTGTCTAACTTGGTTGGTAACCAGTTTTCAGAATTGGGTATTTTTCTTCCCATACATGTTTTTTCTTATACTACATATATGTGCAGTCAGAAAACTACATCTAGCATTGTTTTAAATCTTTTCAAACATTATAGAAATAAGATATTCCCTAAATTCATCCATACTTAGAGACATCCAGCTGCATATGTTTTTATATTTATGTATATAGAGAGGAGAGAGAGAGATATCCTTACAATGCCATAGTGTAAGAACTAAAATTATGGACATAGATATGTAAAATGTTAATAACCAAAATATGAATATGATATAAAATTAAAATGAAGACTTTAAATCTTAACATAATATATATACTAATTGTATATCATCCAAATCAATGTATATTGTCAGAGTACTCACTTATAAAATAAGTAATATTTTTACCAATTTTTATAGGAAGAAGATTATGTTATTATATCGCATAACTTTACTCAAAATCCTGATATGTTTAATGTTATTGATATGAGGAATGGCTCTTCAAATCCGCTGAGTTGGAATACTAGCAAGAATGGAGACTGGCATCTTGAAGCAAATACGAGTACGCTCTATTATTTGGGTGAGTACTCATGAGGTAGAAGGACCAGAAAATTGATTAGCAGGCAAATAAATTATACAGTGTCTTCTATATAGCAGGATTCAGTAATGTTTATTAATGATAAAGTTGGAAGCTAAGTTTATATTAAAATAGGCATAGAAAGGAATGAAGAACTTAAATTTCATACTTGGAAGATAACACCAACATGCTTATACTTTTATTTCACAGAATTAGAGTGAGTCCAGGCAAGCTGGAATATATTTTATTTTCATTTTTATTATTTAATTATTTTTGGAAAATAAAGGTGTTTAAGAATTCATTTTAAGCCGGCGCTGCAGCTCAGTAGGCTAATCCTCTGCCTTGTGGCGCCGGCACACTGGGTTCTAGTCCTGGTCGGGGCGCCGGATTCTGTCCCGGTTGCCCCTCTTCCAGGCCAGCTCTCTGCTGTGGCCAGGGAGTGCAGTGGAGGATGGCCCAAGTGCTTGGGCCCTGCACCCCACGGGAGACCAGGAGAAGCACCTGGCTCCTGCCATCGGATCAGCGCGGTGCCAGCTGCAGCACGCTGGCCGCGGCGGCCATTGTAGGGTGAACCAACGGCAAAGGAAGTCCTTTCTCTCTGTCTCTCTCTCTCCCTGTCCACTCTGCCTGTCAAAAATAAAATAAAAATAAAATAAAATAAAATTTAAAAAAGAATTCATTTTAATTAAATAATATCTTGATAGTAGAATCAAGATCTTTTGAGGGTGTGCTTCTTTTTTAAAATTTTTATTTAAGTTATACAACTTTCATGTATTTCATATATACAGATTTAAGAACATACTGAAACTTCCCACCCTAATTTCCCTCCTACCCATTCTCCAACCCTTCTTCCTCCTCCTCCCATTCGCACTCTTAATTTTTACAAAGATCTACTTTCAGTTTACTAAGTAATCATTAGGTTAACCCTACACTAAGAAAAAGAGTTCAACAAATAGTGTGAAGAAAAAAACCTCTATTCCTCAACAGAAGAGACAACAGCTATAAACAAGCATTGAATCTCAAAATGTCTATTTCACTCCAATACATTACATTTTAGGTACTTTATTCGTTACCCTAGATCAGGGGAAACATGATACCTGTCTTTTTGAGATTGTCTTATTTCACTAAGTATAATGTTTTCCACTTGCAACCGTTTTGTTGCAAAAGACAGGATATCTCTTTTTTTAACAACTGAATAGTACTCCAGAGTGTGTGTGTTTTTGTGTGTATGTAATATATGAATATATTATATAATAAATAATAAATAAATCACTTCTATTAGTATGTGTATATATGGCATAATTTACCCAGTCTTCAGTTGGTGGATATCTGGGTTGATTCCATATCTTAGCTATTGTGAATTGAGCTCCAATAAACATAGGGTATAGATAACTCTTTCATACGCTCATTTCTTTGGGTTTGGGTAAATTCCCAGAAGTTTGGTGGCTGGATCATATGGAAGGTCTATATTCAGATTCCTGAGGTATCTCCATACTGTCTTCCACAGTGGCTGTCCCAGTTTACATTCCTATAAACAGTGGATTAGGGTACATGTTTCCCTACATCCTCACCAGCATTTGTTGTTTGTTGATTTCTGCATGAGAGCCATTCTAAATGGGTGAAACCTCATTGTGATTTGGATTTGCATTTCCCTGATGGCTAGTAAACCTAAGCATTTTTCAATTGTCTGTTAGCCATTTGAATTTCCTCTTTTGAAAAATATCTGTTTAGGTCCTTTGCCCATTTCTTAACTGGGTTGTTTGTTTCATTGTTGTTGAGTTACTTGAACTCGTTATATATTCTGGATATTAACTCTTTACCAGTTGCATAGTTTGCAAATGATGTCTCCCATTCAGTCTCTTCACTTTGCTGAGTGTTTCTTTTGCTGTGCTGAAGTTTCTCAGCTTGATATAATCCCATTTGCCAATTTGGGTTTGGATTGCCTGTGCTTCTGGGGTCTTTTCTAACAAGTCTTTGCCTATGGCAGTGTCTTGCAGTGTTTCCCCAATGTTCTCTAGTAATATGATGGTATCAGGTCATAGATTTATGTCTTTAATCCATTCTGAGTTGGTCTTATGTGTAAGGTATAAGGTAGGGGTCTAGTTTCACACTTCCACATGCAGAGATCCAGTTTTCCCAGTACCAGTTGTTGAAGAGACTGTCCTTGCTCCAGTGATTGATTTAGCTCTCTTGTCAAAGATAAGTTGGTTGTAGATTTGTGGATTGATGTCTGGAGTTTCTATTCTGTTCGATTGGTCTACATGTCTGATTTTGTGCCAGAACCAGGCTGTATGGTTATAACTTCCCTGTAGTACATCTTGAAATCTGGTATTGTGATGTCTTCAGTTTTGTTTTTGTTGTATAAGATTGCTTTAACTATTCCAGGTTTTATGAGTTTCCATATGAATTTCAGCATTGTATTTTCTATATCTGAGAAGAATGTCCTTGATATTTTTTTTGACAGGCAGAGTTAGTGAAAGAGAGAGAGAAAGGGCTTCTTTCTGTTGGTTCACCCCCAAATGGTGCTACAGCTGTTCTGCCTTCGCATTCTTTCATAATGATGGCTATCTTCTGTGTTGCTGTATTTAGCACATCCTTAAGCATCTTTTGTAAGACTAGATGAGTGGTAACAAATTATCTCATTTTCTATTTATTATGGGAGGTCTTTATTTCACCTTCATTCATAAATGAGAGCTTTGCAGGGTACAGAATTCTGGGTTGACAGTATTTTTTCTTGTAAAACCTGGACTATGTCTCTCTATTCTCTCCTAGCCTGTAGAGTTTCTAATGAGAAGTCAGCTGTGATTCTAATTGCAGATCCTCTGAAAGTTATCTGGTGTTTCTCTAGTGCACATTTTAGAATAGTTTCTTTATGTTTTCCTGTTGAAAACAGTGTGCTGTGGTGAAGATATTTTCTGGTCATGTGTATTAGGAGTTCTATGTGTTTCCTGTACTTGGGATTTAGATGTCCCTTTCTTTCTCCAAATTGGGGAAGTTTTCTGTAATTATTTTGCTAAATAGGCCTTCTAGTCCATTTTCCCTTTCTACACCTTCAGGAACTCCTAAGACCTGTATTTTGGGTTGTTTGATAGTATCCCATAAATCTCTAACACTGTTTTTAATTTTTTCAATTTCTTCTTTTTTTTTGTCTGAATGAAAAATTTCCATATTTGTCTTCTAGCTTGGATATTCTTTCTTCTGACCCATTAAATCTATTGTTAAGACTTTCTACCACATTTTTTATTTGATCTATTGCATTCTTCATTTCTAATATTTCCTTTTGTTTTCTCTTTAAAAATCTCAATTTCATGGGAAAAATTTTTGTTCATGTTATGTATGGATTTCTTTTGTTTGTGAACTTGCTACTGATTGCTCTTGAGTAATCCTGATCTTTTGATTCCATTTCTGGCATTTCATCAATCTCTTTATCTTAACATTCTATTATTGAAATGTGGTATTTCTTTAGGGGGAATTATGTCTTCCATATTCTCATTTCTTGATTTTCTGCATTTATTTTTAGACATTTGTGGAGATTTTTTTTTTCTTCTGATGGCTTTTATCTTTGAACTATACCTCTGTAGCTAAGTAGAATGTCTGCACTTTCAGTGAATACCAAGTGGTGTGTGCTGGGTGTGTCCAGTGGGCTTGGTCAGTGCTCCAAGGGTGGGGTGAGTATCCAGGTTAACACCCAAGTTGGGTGTGGTAGATCTCCTCTTGTTGATAGAAGGAGTGGGGGATGATCACCTCTGTTGGTGTGATCACATCCTCACCTCCTCTCCTCCAAGGTGATCAATGTCCAGATGGTAGTCCCCAGTGTGTGTAACAATCATCTCCAAGCTACCACCTGCACTAGCTCTTAACTTCTGGAGTAATGCGATGAGCCTGTGTTCGTACTGTGTGTCTGTACTTTTCTCCACAGGTCCACAGTGTTCCTCTTCCTTCCATGGAATTTCCACCACAGTTTTCTCTCTAATTCTCCTGTTAGACCTGAGAATACACTTACTGCATTTTTTTTTACCATTTATCCCTAGCCTAGTGCAGTATGTTTTTCCATATTCTACTATTTTTAAAATGAGGATGTGTTTTTAATGACATGCATTTTGTAGGAATTTCTCCATCACTATTCCATACATTTGAATTATACCAAGTCACTATCTAAAGAATATTTTCTGAAATGCCATGACTTTGTTTATCTCCAAGTATCCTGTTCAACATTTTAATTTATACTACTTTTACTTTACTTACAGTTTCAGGAAGAAGTGACCTTCATCAGAGCCAGCCCATTTCTGGGACCCTAGATCCTGATGTAAAAGATGTTATTATTAATTTCCAAGCTTACTGTTGTATTCTCCAAGATTGCTTTCCTGTACACCCCCCATCAAGAAAATCAGTTCCAAGGAGGCGACCAGCCATGTATAAGTATATAGACTCTTTGTAGTGAATACCCTTCAATCTCTCTTTTTTTTTTAACTTTTATTTAACAAATATAAATTTCCAAAGTACAGTTTATGGATTACAATGGCTTTACCCCCCAATAATTTCCCTCCCACTCGCACCCCTCCCATCTTCCACTCCCTCTCCCATTTCATTCACATCAAGATTCATTTTCAATTATCTTTATATACAGAAGGTCGATTTAGTATATATTAAGTAAAGATTTCATCAGTTTGCACCCACACAGAACATAAAGTGTAAAATACTGTTTCAGTACTAGCTATAGCATTACTTCACATTGGACAACACATTAAGGACAGATCCCACATGAGAAGTAAGTACACAGTGACTCCTGTTGTTGACTTAACAATTTGACACTCTTGTTTATGGTGTCAGTAATCTCCCTAGGCTCTAGTTATGAGTGGCCTAGGCTTTGGAAGCCTTTTGAGTTCACTGACTTTGATCTTATTCTGACATGGTCATAGTCAAAGTGGAAGTTCTCTCCTCCCTTCAGAGAAAGGTACCTCCTTCTTTGATGGCCCCATTCTTTCCACTGGGATCTCACTCGTAGAGATCTTACATTTAGGTGTTTGTTTGTTTGTTTGTTTGTTTTTGTTTTTTTGCCAGAGTGTCTTGGCTTTCCATGCCTAAAATACTCTCATGGGCTCTTCAGCTATATCCGAATGCCTTAAGGGCTTAAGGGCTGATTCTGAGGCCAGCGTGCTATTCAGGACATCTGCCATTCTATGAGTCTGCTGTGTATCTTGCTTCCCATGTTGGATCGTTCTCTCCCTTTTTTATTCTATCAGTTAGTATTAGCAGACACTAGTCTTGTTTATGTGATCCCTTTGACTCTTAGACCTATCAGTGTGATCAGTTGTGAACTGAAATTGATCACTTTGACTAGTGAAATGGCATTGGTACATGCCACCTTGATGGGGTTGTATTGGAATCCCCTGGCACGTTTATATCTCCACCATTTGGGGCAAGTCCAATATCTCTTTGTAAAAATTTTCTTTGTTTTTTTAATTTCCTTTTTTTAAAAAAATGATTTTATTTTATCTATTTGAAAGGCAGAGTTACAGATAGAGAAATAGAGAGACATATGTGGAGGTCTCCTATCTGCTGCTTCACCCCACAAATGGCCACAACAGTTGGGATTGGGCCATATAGAAGCCAGGAGCTAGGAGCTTCTTCCAGGTCTCCCACATGAATATAGGGGCCCAAGGACTGTGGGCTTTCTTCCATTGATTTCCCAGGTTCATTAGCAGAGAGCTGGATCAGAAGTAGAGCAGCCAGGACTCTAACCAACACCTCATTTGATGCTGGTGTTTCAGGTGGTGGCTTAACCTACAATGCTGCCCCTCCTTCAATAGTTCTTGATGTAATCCTTTCCATATGCTTCTCCTAGGTGGGATAATAATGCCTTCCTCCTGCACACTTCCTTGCAGGTCACAAAGTACTTTCATACTCATTGCTTTGTTTGAACCTCACAAATCCCTAATAAGAAAGTGGAAACTTCTCACCAAAATGGTGAATGGAAATTACTGGTAGTCTCACAGAATGTTAGATATGTATGATTACACCTGACTCAACTCTTCTATAAATGACAAAATTGAAGCCAGTGACTTTACATGAATTACTTGAAAGCATAGAATATATTAATAACAACTCCAAGACAGCATCAGAAACTAAGTCTCCTCTTTTTTTCAAGACTTTCTTAGTAGGAGGTGTCATTTTCTCCAGAGTAATCATCATAGACAAATCTCAGCACAACTTACTTTTATTTCAAATATTCAATCTCTTAAGTATTTCAATTCTCATCAAAACTAACCTATATGGAGCGGAGTGGTGGCATGCCGGCACCAATTGAAGTCCCATCTACTCCACTTCCAATCCAGCTCCATGATAATACACCAGAGAAAGCAGTGGGCAATGGCCAAAGTGCTTGGGCCCCTGCCACGCACATGGGAAATCTGGATGGAGTTCCTTGCTCTTGGCTTCTCACTTGTGGGCACCCCAGCCCTGGCCATTGTGGCTATTTGGGGAGTGAACCAGCAGATGGAAAATCTGTCTTTTTCTCTTCCTCTCTCTCTGTCACTTTGCCTTTCAAACAAAAAAGTAGGTAAATCTTTAAAAAAAAAACTAACCTATCTTTGTAATTTATATAGCTCTTTTGCTATCATGTGAAATATCATTTTCTCTCTCATTTTGTAGGAATTATCATAATTTAATACTAGTCTTTGAGGTTCTTAAAAACAAAAGCCTGATTTGATGCATTATGGATAAATAATGATCAAAAAAAGATAATAAATGATGATAAAACATCTTTCATCATTTAATGGACTATTACTATACATTAAGTACAACTCAGTTTTTTTATTAGATGAATTACATTTCAAAATATATAAAAATTTCTATGACTACTCTACAAAAGAATGATGATTGAATTTATTTATATATATTCATTCAGTCATTAAAATATATTTACCAAATTCTATTAGCCAAGCACTAGAGATTCAATTTTGATAACATAATTTTTATTTCTCATTATACACATATGCATTCCAAAGAAACAAATCTCAAAATGGCAAATTAAAAAAAAACAGAAATTAGAGAATATAAATATGAATTGTGATAATTTTTTAAGGGAATGGCTGAGACAGAGATCAACATGGCAGAAATTTTGTTTGGGTGATGATAAGTTTAGCATCTTAGGGAAGGGGACATTCCAGCTGTGACCCAAAAGATAAGGAAAAACTTGCAGTATGAAGGGTAGGAGAAGAGTACTCAAGACCAAGAAGGCAACTTGTACAGAGGCCTTGATGTAGGAAAGAATGTGCCATGGCCAAGAATTAGAGAAACTCATCATGATTGGGCCCTACTAAGCAGGGAAGAGTAACCTAGAGATAGTTCTGGAAATAGGTGGCAGTAAGACCACTCATGGGTTAGGCAGTAGTAAGAAATATTGGGAACCCCTGAATAATACTGAGCTGAGAAGTGACATATTCCAAATTATATTTCAAAAAGACCACTTTCGCTATGCCATGAAGTTTATATTACAGAGGGCCAGTGGAGAAATCAAGGGTGCTCATTAAAGTCCCTGGAGAGCTTTATAAGGAATATATAGGTCATCAGGGTTATTTATATATTTATATATTCTAAGGTGTATATAATTACTAAATATTTGATTGACATTTATTGTAATCAGCCTAATAGATTTGGATTGGCCCAGACAGGATGGATAAAGGCATATAATGATATGTTACATATATATGTCATAGTGTAGTCCCACCCCACATTAAGAGCTTCCCTTACCAGCAATAGCTATACTTTCACTGATTATCTTGTATTATTTGTATAATTATAACAAAATCAAATAGAATCTTTATCCAGAAGTAGAACCTCAGGACTAGAATGTGAAGCCCCAGCTAGACAACATACATGTTTCACTTAACAGGGACTTGGTTCTAGTGACCATAACAATGGAAAATAAGAATTCATAATATTCATAGAGATAATAACAGTGCTGGTAAAAATAAGAATGCAGGGCTGTTCATCTTGAGAAAAACTAAATAAGATATTACTGAATATGTACAATGCTAGATCAATTAGTTAGGAAATACAACCCTTTAAAATCCTTCATAGAAATTGTTGCTGGAAAAAAACAATGTATTTCCCTGAGTCTAAATGACCCTTTAGCTATTAGTGTCATTTTAAAACCCATCAAGAAAACTTTTTTTAATAAGAAGATTATATTTGGGGCCAGCACTGGAGTGTAGTAGGCTAAGCCTCCACCTGCAGTGCCAGTATCCCATGTGGGTGCCAGTTTGTGTCCTGGCTGCTCTTCTTCCAATCTAGCTTTCTGCTATGGGGGCAGAGTAGAAGATGGCCAGAGTGCTTGGGCCCCTGCACCAACATGAGAGACCCAGAAGAAGCTTCTGGCTCCTGGATTTGGATTGGCCCAGCTCCAGCCATTGCAGCTATTTGGAGAGTGAACCAGTGGATGGAAAACCCTTCTCTCTGGCTCTGCCTTTCTCTCTCTGTAGCTATCCCTCTCAAATAAAGAAATAAAATCTTTTTTTTAAAAAAAAAGATTATATTCAACATGTTCCTTAGTAATGCAAGTTAGCAATACAAATGTGCAATAAAAATGTACATCTTAACAAAACAAACTGTATGTTGGCCCTTTTATAGAAGTTTCAAAGTTAGTATCACAGAATTAAAAATTTTCAGTGGGTCAGTCGATCAACCTTGGATTGCGAATATTTTCCAATGGGAAAACATCATCAGCTTAGTAATATTATAATATTATCCATTACAATAACTTGTATTGAGAGGTAGTTTCTGGAAGACATAGTCATGAAAAGATTATGACTGCCTCTCCTCCGATACACTTTCTACATTTATGTTAACACAGACTTCACTCTGATGCAGACCTACCACTCCTACCCCCAGCCTAGAGGTTCAAACTCAATGACTTTTCCTTGACAATTTAGAGAGCATCCTTCCTGTCCCTCCCTTCTCAAATCCTCCTTTCCCTGTGAACTAGTACTATGTGTCAAGGGTTTTCCCTGTGAACTAGTACTACATGTAAAGGGTTTTAAAATGGGCAAAGCATGCATTTCTTTTCACTTTTCTACCACATGAAATCTTAAAATGAAATTGAATAATTTGCACTTTAGACAAAATTAAGATATGACACAGCAAGAATTTAGAGGGTGAAAAAGTAACTGAAATTGTAGATGAAAAGGAAGTTTTCTTCAATGGGAAAAAAATGATGTAGTTTGAATGTGTAGAGTTGTTTACTAACTGCACTTACTAGTTTGCTTAGTGAAATTTGAAAACACCTAATTTTCATTTTATTTCTCCCCGAAACCTCTAGTATAGTACTAGTCCCTAAGGGGATGGTCATGAAACACAGAGTTAATGAAGAGTTAATGGAAGCATTTCTCTCCTCCTTTCAGTTTATGGTCAAATGATTCCTTTTGGCAATCATCACAAGAAAATAATTATACTGTACCTGGCCCAGGAGCAAATGTGGTTATTCCTGAGGGTAAGTACATAAGCATAATTAGACAATAAGCTTGTGTTTATGTAACATTAACTCTGTGACCAGACAGGTATCTGAGCAGTTAGGTTTCCACCTCTATGCAGCACACCCTGGGAAAAGAGCAGATTGGAAGAGATGGACGCTAATATTGTGCTCTGGAGAAAAAGTCTGGACTGCTCAGTCTTTCGTATATTTAAGCCTGAATCAGTCAATGGGGTTGAAAGGTGAATCAGAAACTTTAAAGGAAGGACTCACTGATAAGCTGGTGAAAATTTTATCCTAGGCTATTGTCTATGGCTCATGATACATTTCTTCAAGTATTGTTTTATAGGGACATGGATTGTGGCTGACACAGATATGCCACCAATGGAAAGGCTCGCCATTTGGGGTGTTCTAGAACTGGAAGACATATATTATGCAGGAGGTACAAAGTCTTCTCACAGAAAAGTTGTTTTGAATGCTACCTACATATCAGTGCAGGTAAGAGTGAGAACTAGCTCTTTGTATCCTTACCGATTATATCAAAAGTAGATGTATTTAAATAATAAGAAGAAAAGGTATTCAATTTGTGTGAATAAAAAACACAATTGGCATATGCTTCACATAGATATATATCTACTGTCCCTGAAACCGTGGACTAAACTATCTGTAAAGAGTAATTTTCATGACACTCCAAGTGTAAGATTTGCCCGATTTCAATTCTATGTAAAGTATTTGTAATCTAATTAGGTAAAATCAAACTAATACCTTGCTCCAACAAACAGAATCCCAGGAGTTCTGGAAAAAATTTAAAACAATTAAAGACATTTTGTTTTTAGAAAACAACCAGTGTTTCTCTTTTTTTAACTTTTATTTAACAAATATAAATTTCCAAAGTACAGCTTATGGATTACAGTGGCTCCCCACCCCCATAATTTCCCTCCCACTCGCAACCCTCCCATCTCCCACTCCCTCTCCCATTCCATTCACATCAAGATTCATTTTTAATTATCTTTATATACAGAAGGTCGATTTAGTATATATTAAGTAAAGATTTCATCAGTTTGCACCCACACAGAACATAAAGTGTAAAATACTGTTTCAGTACTAGCTATAGCATTACTTCACATTGGACAACACATTAAGGACAGATCCCACATGAGAAGTAAGTAAGTACACAGTGACTCCTGTTGTTGACTTAACAATTTGACACTCTCGTTTATGGCGTCAGTAATCTCCCTAGGCTCTAGTTATGAGTGGCCTAGGCTTTGGAAGCCTTTTGAGTTCACTGACTTTGATCTTATTCTGACATGGTCATAGTCAAAGTGGAAGTTCTCTCCTCCCTTCAGAGAAAGGTACCTCCTTCTTTGATGGCCTCATTCTTTCCACTGGGATCTCACTCGCAGAGATCTTTCATGTAGGTCTTCTTTTTTTTTTGCCAGAGTGTCTTGGCTTTCCATGCCCAAAATACTCTCATGGGCTCTTCAGCCATATCCGAATGCCTCAAGGGCTGATTCTGAGGCCAGAGTACTATTCAGGACATCTGCCATTCTATGAATCTGCTGTGTATCCTGCTTCCCATGTTGGATTGTTCTCTCCCTTTTTTATTCTATCAGTTAGTATTAGCAGACACTAGTCTTGTTTGTGTGATCCCTTTGACTCTTAATCCTATCAGTGTGATCAATTTTGAACTGAAATTGATCACTTGAACTAGTGAGATGATATTGGTACATGCCACCTTGATGGGATTGAATTGGAATCCCCAGGCACGTTTCTAACTCTACCATTTAGGGCAAGTCAGCTTGAGTTTGTCCCAAATTGTATATCTCCTCCCTCTCTTATTCCCACTCTTACATTTAACAAGGATCACTTTTCAGTTAAATTTAAACACCTAAGAATAATTGAGGCTGCCACCGCAGCTCACTAGGCTAATCCTCCACCTGAGGTGCTGGCACCCCAGGTTCTAGTCCCAGTTGGGGCACCAGATTCTGTCCCAGTTGCTCCTCTTCCAGTCTAGCTCCCTGCTGTGGCCCAGGAAGGCAGTGGAGGGTGGCCCAAGTGCTTGGGCCCTGCACCTGCATGGGAGACCAGGAGGAAGCACCTGGCTCCTGGCTTTGGATTGGCGCAGTGCGCCGACTGTAGTGGCCACTTTGGGGGCGAACCAACGGAAGAAGGAAGACCTTTCTCTCTGTCTCTCTCTCTCACTCTAACTCTGCCTGTCAAAAAAACTAAAAATAAAATAAAAATAATTGTGTGTGTTAATTAAAGAGTTCAACCAATAGTATTAAGTAGGACAAAAAATACTAAAAGGGATAAAGTATTAAGTTGTTCATTGACATTAGGACAAGGGTTGATCAAGATACTGTTTCTCATAGTGTCCATTTCACTTCAACAGGTTTCCTTTTTGGTGCTCAGTTAGTTGTCACTGATCAGAGATCATATGATATTTGTCCCTTTGGGACTGGCTTATTTCACTCAGCATGATGTTTTCCAGATTCCTCCATTTTGTTGCAAATGACCAGATTTCATTTTGTTACTGCTGTATAGTATTCTATAAAGTACATGTCCCATAATTTCTTTATCCAGTCTACTGTTGATGGGCATTTGGGTTGGTTCCAGGTCTTAGCTATTGTGAATTCAGCTGCAATAAACATTAATGTGCAGACAGCTTTTTTGTTTGCCAATTTAATTTCCTTTGGGTAAATTCCAAGGAATGGGATGGCTGGGTTGTATGGTAGGGTTATATTCAGGTTTCTGAGGAATCTCCAGACTGACTTCCATAGTGGCTTTACCAGTCTGTATTCCCACCAACAGTGGGTTAGTGTCCCTTTTTCCCCACATCCTCACCAGCAGCTGTTGTTGGTAGATTTCTGCATTTGAGCCATTCTAACCGGGGTGAGGTGAAACCTCATTGTGGTTTTGATTTGCATTTCCCTGATGGCTAGTGATCCTGAACGTTTTTTCATTTGTCTGTTGGCCATTTGGATTTCTTCTTTTGAAAAATGTCTATTGAGGTCCTTGGCCCATCTCTTAAGTGGGTTGTTTGTTTTGTTTTTGTGGAGTTTCTTGATCTCTTTGTAGATTCTGGTTATTAATCCTTTATCTGTAGCATAGTTTGTGAATATTTTTTCCCATTCTGTCAGTTGCCTCTTCACTCTCCTGACTGTTTCTTTTGCAGTACAGAAACTTCTCAATTTGATGCAATCCCAGTAGTTAATTTTGGCTTTGACTGCCTGCGCATCCAGGGTCTTTTCCAAAAAGTCTTTGCCTGTGCTTGTATCTTGCAGGGTTTCTCTAATGTTCTCTAATAATTTGATGGTGTTGGGTCGTAGATTTAGATCTTTAATCCATGTTGAGTGGATTTTTCTGTAAGGTGTAAGGTAGGGGTCTTGCTTCATGCTTCTGCACGTGGAAATCCAGTTTTCCCAGCACCATTTATTGAATAGACTGTCCTTACTCCAGGGATTGGTTTTAGAACCTTGATCAAATATAAGTTGGCTATAGATGTTTGGATTGATTTCTGGTGTTTCAATTCTGTTCCATTGGTCTATCCTTCTGTTTCTGTACCAGTACCATGCTGTTTTGATTACAACTGTCCTGTAGTATGTCCTGAAATCTGGTATTGTGATGCATCTGGCTTTGTTTTTGTTGTACAAGATTGCTTTAGCTATTCGAGGTCTCATGTGTCTCCATATGAATTCCAGCATCATTTTTTCCAGATCTGAGAAGAATGTCTTTGCTATTTTGATTGGTATTGCATTGAATCTATAAATTGCTTTTGGATGAATGGACATTTTGATGATATTGATTCTTCCAATCCTTGAGCATGGAAGATTTTTCCATTTCTTGGTATCCTCTTCTATTTCTTTCTTTAAGATTTTGTAATTCTCATCATAGAGCTCTTAAATGTCCTTGGTTAAGTTTATTCCAAGGTATTTGATTGTTTTTGTGGCTGTTGTGAATGGGATTGATCTTAGAAGTTCTTCCTCAGCCATGGTATTGCCTGTGTATACAAAGGCTGTTGATTTTTGTGCATTGATTTTATACCCTGCTACTTTGCCAAACTCTTCTATGAGTTCCAATAGTCTCTTAGTAGAGTTCTTTGGGTACCCTAAATAAAGAATCATATCATCTGCAAAGAGGGATAGTTTGAGTTCTTCCTTCCCAATTTGTATCCCTTTAATTTCTTTTTCTTGCCTAATAGCTCTGGCTAGAACTTCCAGAACTATATTGAATAGCAGTGGTGAGAGTGGGCATCCCTGTCTGGTACCAGATCTCAGTGGAAATGCTTCCAACTTTTCCCCATTCAATAGGATGTTGGCCGTGGGTTTTTCATAAATTGCTTTGATTGTATTGAGGAATGTTCCTTCCATACCCAGTTTGCTTAGAGTTTTCATCATGAAAGGGTGTTGTATTTTATCAAATGCTTTCTCTGCATCTATTGAGACAATCATATGGTTTTTCTTCTGCAGTTGGTTAATGTGGTGTATCACATTGACTGATTTGTGAGTGTTGAACCATCCCTGCATACCAGGGATAAATCCCACTTGGTCTGGGCGGATGATCTTTCTGATGTGTTGTTGCATTCTCTTGGCCAAAATTTTATTGATGATTTTTGCGTCTATGTTCATCAGGGATATTGGTCTGTAATTTTCTTTCAATGCTGCATCTTTTTCCAGCTTAGGGATTAAGGTGATGCTGGCTTCATAGAAAGAATTTGGGAGGATTCCTTCTTTTTCGATTGTTCTGAATAGTTTGAGAAGTATTGGAGTTAGTTCTTCTTTAAATGTCTGGTAGAATTCAGCAGTGAATCCATGTTCTCCTGGGCTTTTATTTGTTGGGATGGCCTTTATTACTGTTTCACTTTCTCTCAGTTATGGGTCTGTTTAGGTTTTCTATGTCTTCATGGTTCAATTTAGGTAGGTTGCATGTGTCCAGGAATCTATCCATTTCTGAAAAGACCCAAATCAATAAAATCAGAGATGAAAAAGGAAATTTAACACAGATACCACAGAAATAAATAGAATCATCAGAAGTTACTACAAAGAGTTGTATGCCAGCAAACAGGGAAATCTATCAGAAATGGATAGAAAACAACCAGTGTTTCTTAAAACAAATACGCATGGATGGAGTTATGAAAGCAAGAGCAGATGAATAGAAATGTATCAATGGTTTGAAACAATAATCTTATTCTTTCATAAACGTCAGATGATCCTGAATGTGTAATAGCTTAATCAGTTTAATTGTTCTGTCAGTCTTTTATTACTGTTCATGAAAAAGAATGACCTAACCAAAAAGCTATTATTCACCATTAAAACTAAAAATGTTTAGAAGCTCTTGTTTGAGAAAAAAGATAAAATCTGGAAACTTATCCTTTAATGCTTTTAAAGCACATAATATTCTGATTAGATGTATGAGTTTTGAGGTGAATTAAAACTGGAATTGAATGCTTACCTCATTGTTCATTAGATAACCTTGGGAAAGTTATTCAATCTCATTCAGCATCAGTTATCTTACCTGTGAAATAAGAATGAAATATCAACTCACGAATTTGGTGTGATTAAATGATGTAATTATTATAGGTTATTACATATTATGCCTTATATAGAATCAGCAAACATTTTTATTTATTTAAAGATTTATTTATTTATTTGAAAGGCAGAGTTACAGGGAGGGGGGAGACAGAGAGAGAGAATCTCATCCACTGGTTCACTCCCCAAATGACCATAACAGGTAGGACTCGGCTAGACCAAAGCCAGGAGCCAGGAGCTCCTTCCAGGTCTCTCAGGGGCCCAAGGACTTGGACCATCATCCACTGCTTTCCCAGGTTCATTAATAGGGAACTGGATCAGAAGTGGAGCAGCCAGGACTCAAACCAGTACCCATATGGGACACTGGCACTGCAGACTGTGGCTTAACCCACTGCACCACAGAGCTGGCCCCCAAATCAGCAAATATTTAATGGTAGCTCTGATTAACAATGATGGCTCATAAACACCATATCTTGGATGTAATTGTGAAGAGTCTTATTTGTATATGACATATTGCATTCAATATAGCATGGTCTGTTAAAACACCACTAGTTTAGGTCTTGGGTGAGATCTTGGTTTTAAGTGCAGTTCTGACAGTAAATATTGAATTTGACCTTGGAGAAGTGCCTTAAACCATCCAATCTAAAGTGAATGGTTTAAACTCACTCTCAGTGTGCTGTTCTATATGTAAAAAGGTACATTTGTCTTTACTAAGGGAGACTGCCAGTGATTTCTTAATTACTTTTTATGCAGGATTTAAAAATCTGCTTGATTTTTAAATGTTAACACTCTTCTGCTTCATTGCAGGGAGGCAGACTAATTGGCGGATGGGAAGATAATCCTTTCAAAGGAGAACTGCAGATTGTTCTTAGAGGAAATCATTCTTCACCAGAATGGGCTCTTCCAAATGGACCAAATCAAGGGGCAAAGGTCTTAGGTAGATGATTTTGCCAAAACCAAAATCATCATCAGTTTTGAGAATCTATTTTTAAATATGTAGCACTAAAGTACTTATCAGTTTGTTGTGAGATGGTATCAGAAGCTTTTATAGACATTTATTTATAGTAAAGGGTTATAAAAGTAGTAGAGATTTTTAAAGAAGTGAATCAGAGGACATTATACTAGATAAAAGAGATAAAAATCTATTTTATACCAAAATGCAACATTATTTATTACAAAACTAACCTTAACAAATCTCTCTGTATGTATATTTCTCTGGACTGGTTTCTTCCCAGTTTTTCCTTTTCATATTTTTCATATTTTAGTTATTTTGCTCTAAAAGATAACTCTACATACTCCATGTACAGTGTTAACTAATAAATAATCCATGTGTCAAGCAACTCTGCTATTAGCTATCCAATTACATCAGGCGCTGAACTTTAGTTTCCCAGCTAACTTGGTTTACTGTGCATATTCCCAACCCAGCCCACAGAGCAAAAGGTCTGGAAGAGTTCATTTGGTCACAGTGAACAACTGCCTTTATTAATATTATTGCACATTTATTCAGAAGGCACATCTAAACATATGTACAGTTGTACAATAACTGTGCAATTACTAAAATAAAGATTTAAAAATATGGCTCAGGATGAATCAGCTCTCTACCAGCAAATGTCCTGAGGCAGACAAATACAATCTTAAGAAATATATATTTGTTATAATATATACATTTTATTTCCAAAGTCATACTTCAAACAACACAGAACAGCATCAAAAGAAAATATTAATAAATATATCTTTCCACTCTATCTCCCTTAAGGTAACTTAGTTCATTTTTATTCATGTGTCTTCCCATTTTTTTACTCTATGCCTAAATTTATATTTATCATGATATTTTTTAAAAGCATAGCCAAACTAAATATACTATCATGCAAATTTCTTTTTTCACTTTATGTTATCTTTCTAGATCAACACTTATAGATAAAACTCTTCCTTTTTATAGCATAATAATCAACTGTATTAATATATTAAAATTTGTCATTCCCCTATTGATGTTTATTTAACTATAGCTTTCTAATATTGCCAAATATTGTGGGAAACATTCTTATTCATGTACTCGTGAGTACTGGCCTTAATTTTTATGTACCAGAGAAGTGGGTCAAAGGGTCAAAGGCTTCTCACATAGCCCTAGGCAGATGACTGTAATTTATTCTACTCATTCATTCAAGTACTCATAAAATACTTTAACATTTATTAAAATATCTCAATGAATAATTTTGTTTTATAGTAGCACCCGACTCAGTACTGCATGACAAGTAAATAGGAGTGTGGTTTTCTCCTAGGGGTGTTTGGAGAGCTGGATCTTCATGGAATTCCACGTTCAATATATAAAACTAAATTGTCAGAAACTGCAGAGGCAGGTTCCAAAGTCCTATCTCTGATGGATGCTGTGGATTGGCAGGTAGTGAAAATATTGTGTGATGGAAAATGGATATACACAGTGGGTCCACTTGAAAGGAATTCTGATCTATTCTTGTAGACTCTTATTTTCTCATGAGATTTCATAGATGAGAAATGATGTTTTACAATGAGCTTACCAAAAACTGACCTGATAGGAACCATTTTTAAAAAAAATATGGCCTCAAGGTCCTTCCAAACATATATGAGGGAAAAATGTGAAAGTTTTGAGTTAAAATAGGTTGAGTTAAAATATATTTATTCACCGGAAACTCTTAGAAAACACGAAATAGAATTATTTTAAATATTGTGATTGTTATCTTAGTTACCTCTTCATTTCAAATTTGTGATTTTAATGTTAAGTCTTTGGAAAGAAAACAAATCTTGATGCCCAGTGATATTCTTTTTTTAAAAAATTTTATTTATTTAAAAGACAGAGTTACAGAGAGAGGTAGAGACAGAGAGAGAGAGAGAGAAAGAGAGAGAGAGGTCTTCCATCCACTAACTCACTCCCCAAATGGCTGCAATGGCCGGAGCTGAGTCAATCTGAAGACAGGAGCCAGGGGCTTCTTCTGGTCTCTTACTAGGAAACAGGGGCCCCAAGCATTTGAGACATCTTCCACTCCTTTCCCAGGCCATCTGCAGGGAGCTGGATTGAAAGTGAAGCAGCTGGGACTCGAACTGGTGCCCATACGGGACACCAGCACTGCCCAGTGATATTCAAATAACACCTGTGTTAAATGAGAGATTTGGGCAGAATATAAATTTTGGTTATTTCCATTTCTGCTGTACTCATAAACATTTACAGGTCTTAGAGTTCACATGCTTTACAAACACTCTTTAATGTTAAAGGATTAGAGGAAAGGATGGATTCCATTTCCAAGTTCTCAGATCTCAATCAGTTCCTTTCTGGAGAGAATGAGCCTTAGAATCACAGAACAAAGACTGCCTTTTTCTGAGCAAGTGAATATACATCACAAAACATATGGGTTTGCCCTCTCAATGTTGTTTAAAATTGATAAATGGAAGAAGCCTTAAGATATTGTGGTCTATGTACAATATATTCTTATTTGTGATTATTCCATTCCTTTCAGAGAGAGCAATTAACTTGCTTCTATAGCACCATTATATCTCCAAATCATAAATATTTTGATTACTAATGAATACTTTCTGTATATTATTTACCCAAGTAGTACTTAACCAGGGTCAGATGCTTTTCTAAAAATTGGGGATTCAGTGGTGAAGAAATTAATCCATGCTATCATGGAATATGCATTGGAATGGGAGAGGCAGAACCTAAGGAACAAATATTTGTTAATTTCCGATTATAATGTGTGTGGATGAAGGAAATAAAATAGGCAGTTTGATAGTCTCCCACAGTAGGGGGTGGTAGATAATAGTAAATAGAATTTCCAGAGAAGGTTACATTTGAGCAGAGACTGGATGAAAAGGAGGAACTTAATACTCAAGGATTCTATGACTTGGCCTACCCCTTTAACTTTCCTCAGCTTTTCCCACCTTTCATGAATCACAAGAACAGTTAATTATTTTTAAAAGGGATGGGCTGGGATTTTTTCAAGCCTTAATAACATTATCCTAACTTTTATTTAAAAGTATTAGTATTCATAGGACACCTGATTCCCTGGTGAGGGTCATTGCTGCAGGATCCAAGCTCACACTGAGGACTGCACAGATTCTTTGTGTGGTTCTTGTGGCAGCTTGGAAGAATATTGTACCCACTGGGGCTAGTGCCCAGGAATTGGTCTACTTGGAGGAGAGGAGGTAAGCATGAGACTGTGCCAACAGAGCTGAACAAAGGTCCCCTATAATAACAACAACAAAAAGATTACCACACCCAACTTGGGAATCACCTTGGGCATTCCCCCACCCCAGAACACTGAACAGAGTTCCCTGACCACACCCAGCACATGCCTCAGGGTTTTCACAAAGCCACAGAGGTATAGTCCAAGGATAAAAGCCATCACAGGGGAAAAAAAAAGTATCTCCACAAATGCCTAAAAATAAACACAGCAACACAGCAATACAAGAAATAAGATTAAGGAAGATAACATGATGCCCCTAAAAGAACAGAACAACATTTCAATGCTAGAATAGGAAGATGAAGAGACTGAAGAAATTCCAGAAATGAAATTCAAAGATTTATCATAGCATTACTTAGAAGTAATCAGAAGCATGAATTAAAGAAATCCATACATGACATGAATGAAAATTCTTCCCATGAAATTGAGATTTTAAAGAGAAATGAAAACAAAATATTGGAAATGAATTAAATAGAACAAATAAAAAATGCAGTGGAAAGCCTTAACACTCGTGAGGCAGAAGAAAGAATATCCAAGTTAGAAGACAATCTCTGGAAATTTTATAGTTAGACAAAAAATAAAGAAGAAGAAGAGAAGGAGAAGGAAGGAAGAAGAAAGAAGAAGGAGAAGAAGAAGAAAGAAGGAGAAGAAGGAAGAAGAAGAAAGAAGAAATTAGAAAACTAAAAAACAGTGTTGGAGATTTATGGGATACTATCAAATGACGAAACATACAGGTTTTAGGAGTTCCTGAAGGCATGGAAAGAGAAAATGGATTAGAAGCCCTTTTTAATGAAATAATTGCGGAAAACTTCCCTGATTTGGAGGAAGAAAGGGAAGTTCAAGTACAGGAAGCACACAAAACTCCTAATAGATTTGACCAGAAAAAATTCTCACCATGAAACATTGTAGTCAAACTCTCCACAATAAAACATAAAAGAAAGATACTAAAATGTGCACTAGAGAAACACCAGATTACTTTCAGAGGATCTCCAATTAGACTCCAGCTGACTTCTCAGAAGAAACCCTACAGGCTAGGGGAGAATGGCGAAATATAGTCCAAGTCTAAAAAGAATAAAACTTTCAACCCAGAATACTGTACCCTGCAAAGCTCTCATTTATGAATGAAGGTGAAACAAAGACCTTCCATAACAAACAGAAATTAAAAGAATTGTCACCACTCGTCCATCCTTACAAAAGATTGCTTAAGGATGAGCTGCACATAGAAACACAGAAACATTGTCATCACTGTGAAAGGTGAAGGCAGAAAATCTCCCAGTTAAAGTACGAAGGAAATCCAAAGTAAACAATAGGAATAATTATGGAAAAATAGCAGGTCCAACTCATTGCTAATCAATAGTCACCTTGAATGTAAATAACTTCCAAATTCCAGTTAAAAGGTAATGGACTGGCTGAATGGATTAAAAAACAAAACCCATCTATTTGCTGCCTATAAGAAACAAACTTCACCAACAAAGATGGACACAGACTGAAAGTGAAAGGATGGAAAAAGATATTCCATGCTAACAAAAACCAAAAAAGAGCTGATGTAGCCATGCTAATATTAGACAAAATAGACTTTAACACAAAAATTATTAAAAGAGACAAAGAAGGGTACTATCTAGTGATTAAGGGATCAATTCACCAGGAAGATGTGACTGTAATAAATGTATATGCACCCATTTATAGGACACTTGGCTATTTAAAAGAAATGTTAAGACATCTAAAGGGAAACATAGACTCCAATACAATAGTAATTGGGGATTTCAATATCCCACTTTCATCAATGGACAGATCAACCAGACAGAAAATCAGCAAGGAAACAACAGATTAATCTACACAATAGACCAAATTGACCTAACAGATACCTACAGAGTTTTTCATCCTACAGGATAGACCACATGCTAGGCCATAAAATAAGTCTCAGCAAATTTAAAAAAATGAAATCATACCATGCATCTTCTCTGATCACAAAGGAATGAAGCTGGAAATCAACAAGATTCTCAAGAATCCCTAGAGCATATGCAAACACATGAAGACTGAACAACATGCTCTTGAATGAACAGTGGTCATAGAAGAAATAAAAGTGAAATCAAAAAATTTCTGGAAATGAATGAAGACAACATACATCACATCAAAACTTGTGGGATAGGGGTCATCACTGTGATGTAACAGGAAAAGCTGCTGCCTGTAGTGCCGGTGTCCCATGTGGGCACCAGTTCGAGTCCCTGCTGGTCCACTTCCGATCCATCTGTCTGCTATGGCCTGGGAAAGCAGTGGAAGATGGCCCAAGTCCTTGGGCCCCCGCATCTGTCGGGGAGACCTGGAAAAAACTCCTGGCTCCTGATTTTAGAGGGGCCCAGCTCCTGCCATTGCAGCCATTTGGGGAGTGAACCAGATGGAAGACCTCTCTCTGTCTCTCTGACTCTGCCTCTCTGTAACTCTGCCTTTCAAATAAATAAATAAATCTTTAAAAAAAATTATGGGATGCAGCAAAACCAGTGTTAAGAGAAAAGTTGGAGGGGCCAGTGCTGTGTCGCAGTAGGTTAATCCTCCGCCTGTGGTGCCGGCATCCTATATGGGTGCCAGGTTCTAGTCTCAGCTGCTTCTCTTCCAGTCCAGCTCTATGCTGTGGTCTGGGAAGGCAGTAAAAGGATGACCCAAGTCCTTGGGCCCCTGCACCTTCATGGTGTACCAGGAAAAAGCACCTGGCTCCTGGCTTCAGATTGGCTCAGCTCCAGCCATTGTGGCCATTGGGGAGTGAACCAATGGATGGAAGACCTTTCTCTCTGTTTCTCCCTCTCGCTGTCTGTAACTACCTCTCAAATAAATAAATAAAAATCTTAAAAAAATAAATTGGAAAGGGACCAAATAAATGAGCTATCAATGCATCTAAAGGACCTAGAAAAACAACAGCAAACCAAATCCTTTGATTTATTTAATTTTTAAAAATGTATACTGCCTTGTTTTTATTAAATTATTGAATGAAAATTAAGGAAAATCTGACAGTCTCAACTTTAGAATTCTTAATATCAAACACAAGCATATTGATTTTTAGAGGTCTAATTGTATAGTGTGTTTTTTTTTTCTGGTTATAGACTGATTGCTAATAGACATAAATTAATTAGAAGTATTTAATAGTTCTTATTATGAAAATATAAACCTATTTTTAAAATTGGTTTTAAATTTGACACTTGAATTTTTCGAAGGAAGGAGAAGAGATTGTGATAACAACCACAAGCTATGATTTCCACCAGACAGAAACTAGAAGGATCATTAAAATCCTGCATGATCATAAAGTTCTCATTCTTAATGATAGCCTATCCTACACTCACCTTGGTAAGTGGCTGCTCTTGAGCCAAGCAGGTATATAATCTAAATGTCTTATAATATTCACATTCAAGTGTTCTACCCTGTAGTTACAATTCTTTGATAAAACATGTCATAAATATTTTAGAGAAGCCTTTCACTTGGCTTCACACCCAAGGAATGCTACCATTTATGTGCTGACTACCCAGAGTTCCTGCATGGTGCATTCATTCATTCAGCACGTGTTCAGTAAAGACATACTACATCACATCTGTGGGGTAAGCCTGGGCACTTTCTGTTCTATACAAGCTTCTAGGTGATTCTTATGCACACTGAAATTAAGATCCCTTGATCTCTAAACATCTTGTCCTGATTTGTTCCATGAATACATTCCTCAGCTATAATTGCTTTTATACAAGCTACAGTGAAACGGTAAGTTGTAATTCTCAAAGAGAGAATGAACAGGTCAACATCTTCCCATTTGACATGCTACCTTCATCTGAATCTCAGGAAGCTGGTGCAGACAGGAGTGTGAAGTTAAAATAGCCTTCCAGAGGTTTCTGATGCTCATGGAAACTCCAGATGTCCCACATGAAAAAAAAAACTTAACTCTTTAAAGCTGTATTTTGAGAGAAACACATACATCTATCACCCTATATTATATTTCTTCTTAAAATCAAAAGTAGCTTTTATTGAAGAATCTTTCATTGTAGTTATAATTAATTATTAAATAATTGTTTTTAGTTAACTATGAAACAATTGATTTTTGAAGTCTGATATTACAGATTTTTTTATTAAAATACCAAATATTTCTCTTTGTTTAACACGCACCTCTTGGTCTTAAAGTTTTGAGTATGATTTCTAGAAATGTAGGTTGTAATTTAGGTTATTGATTTTACAAATCAGTAAATTGTAAATATACAAATTATACTTGATAACCAATTACATGTTCATAAATCATTGTGGTGGATATAAAAATTTCACAGGAAAAATGGTACAAGCCAAGATTTAGGTGTCAAGAGAAATAATATCTGTGTGCTGATGACTGTCCTCATAGCCTTGAGCAATTTATTCTTTTACTTCTCTATCTCATTTCCACATCTATCAGAATTACAACAAACTTCTCAAATTGCTGTACAACAGTGCTTTTGTGTATGATCTGAAGTGATTGCAAACCAGCTTTAAGATTTGTTAAGCACTGCTATATTTGCCAATTATAATCTTTTAGGTATAAAGAGCAGAAATGTTTTGTTGTACTTCAGTTTATGAATTAGATTTATATTAACTTCAAAGTGTCTTCCATATGTATTTAAGCATGTAGATCTAGTAAATTCATTCATTTCTGTTGACTTTTGAAATATTTATCCTATGAACTGCAATGATACCAGTAAAGACAGGCATTTCTCAGCAGTGGGAATAATCTAGTTGTCCTTCTATTGCAGCTGAAAGATATCACGTCCCTGGAACAGGTCAGAGCTACACATTAGCAGCTGATGTTGGGATACTGAGTAGGAACATCAAAATAGTTGGTGAAGATTACCCAGGTTGGTCTAAGGACTCTTTTGGTGCACATGTCCTGGTTGGCTCATTCACTGAAAATATGATGACATTTACAGGTTAGTATAAATTTAGTTTTATTTTTCTAAGTGAAATATAGCATGATCTCTTCTATTTTTAGTCAGTTCTAAAATAATTTTCCTCTTAATAGGATTACATGGGAAATAAAGCTTTAAGAGTGATTATATAACCCAAGCATTATTCTCCAAATAAATTCTTTATTTACAGTAAATTTTATTTTTATTTTGTTTTTTTTTTTTAATTTTATCTAAAGTATACAAATTACATGTATTTCATATATACAGATATAGGAACATAGTGATTCTTCCCACCTTACCCTCCCTCCTGCCCACACTCCCACCCTTTTTCTTCTCTCTCCTAGTCCCCACTCTTAATTTTTACAAAGATCTATTTTCAGATTACTTTATACTCATAAGATTAACTCTACAGTAAATCAAGAGTTCAACAAATGATATGAAGAAAAAAATATTGTTCCTCAACAGTAGAGACAGGGCTGTAAACAATCATTGAATCTCAAAATGTCAATTTCACTTCTAAACATTACATTTTATTTTTTCCCTGATATGCAAACCTGGTTAATTTTTTATGAAACCTTTAATTTAATGTATACAAACTTCATGCATTTCATAAATACAACTTTAGGAACATAGTGATTCTTCCCACCCTACTCATCTTCCCTCCAATACCCATACCCTTCTTCCTCCTCCCTCTTATATTCCCATTCTTATTTTTTACTAAGACCTATTTTAAATTTCTTTATACACATAAGATTAATTCTATACTAAGTAAAGAGTTCAACAAGTAGTATAGAAAAAGAAAAACCACTCCTCAACAGTAGAGACAAGGGCTGTTCAAAGTCATCGCATCCCAAGTGTCAATTTCACTTCTATAGATTACCTTTTCGGTGCTCTATTAGTTACCACAGATCAGGGGGAACATATGGTATTTGTCCTTTTGGGACTGGCTTATTTCACTAAGTATAATGGTTTCCAGTTGCATGCATTTTTTGGCAAATGACAGGATTTCTTTCTTTTTTTTTTTTTTTTTTTTTTTTTTTTTTTTTTTTTTGACAGGCAGAGTGGATAGTGAGAGAGAGAGAGAGACAGAGAGAAAGGATTTCATTTTTTATACTGCTGTGTAGTATTCCAAAGGGTATATATCCCATAATTTATTTATCCAGTCTTCAGTTGATGGACACTTGGGTTGATTCTCTATCTTAGCTATTGTGAATTGAGCTGCAATAAACATGGGGGTACAGTTAACTCTTTTATATGTTGGTTTCATTTTCTTGGATAAATTTCCAAGAGTGGGATGGGTGGATCACATGGTAGGTCTACATTCAGATTTCTGTGGTATCCCCATACTGTCTTATACAGTGGCTCTACCAGTTCACATTCCCACCAACAGTTTATTAGGGTACCTTTTTCCTCACATCCTCGCCAACACTTTTTGTATGATTTCTGTATGAAAGCCATTCTAACGGGGGTGAGGTGAAACCTCATTGTGGTTTGGATTTTCATTTCCCTGATGGCTAATGATCCTGAGCATTTTTTCTTGTGTCTGTTGGCCATTTGAATTTCTTCTTTTGAAAAATGCCTATTTAAGTTCTTTGCCCATTTCTTAACTGGATTGTTTGTTTTGTTGTTGTATTTCTTGAGCTCTTTATAGATTCTAGATGTTGATCTTTTATCAGTTGCATAGTTTGCAAATAATTTCTCCCATTCTGTCAGCTGACTCTTCACTTTGCTGAGGATTTCTTTTGCAGTGCAGAAATTTCTCAGCTTGATGTAATCCCATTTGTTGATTTTGGCTTTGATTGCCTGTGACTCTGGGGTCTTTGCCAAGAATTCTTTGCCTTTGGTAATGTCTTGCAGGTTTTCACTAATGTTTTATTATAATATGATGGTATCAGGTCATAGATTTATGTCTTTGATCCATTTTGATTGGATTTTTGTGTAAGGTGTAAGGTAGGGTTCTTGCTTCATACTTTGCATGTGAGATTCAGTTTTCCCAGCACCATTTGTTGAAGAGACTATCCTTGCTCCAGGAATTGATTTTAGCTTGTTTGTCAAAGATAAGTTGGTTGTAGATACATGGACTGGTTTCTGGAGTTTCTATTCTGTTCTATTGACCTACACATGTTTTTGTGCCAGTACCAGGCTGTTTTGATTATAATTGCTCTATAGTATATCTTGAAATCTGGTATTGTGATGCCTCTGGATTTATTTTTGTTGTAAAAGATTGCTTTACCTATTTGGGGTCTTCTGTGTTTCCATATGAATTTCAGCATTGTGTTTTGTATATCTGAGAAGAATGTTCTTGGTATTTTTATTGGTATCACATTGAATCTGTAAGTTGCTTTCAGTAGTATGAATACTTTGATAATATTGATTCTTCCAATCCATGAACGTGAAAGGTTTTTCCCTTTTTTTGTTTCTTCTTCTATTTCTTTGTTTTGTAATTCTCTTTGTAGAGATCTTTGACAACCTTGGTTAAATTTCTTCCAAGGTATTTGATTTTTTGTAGCTATTGTGAATGGGCTTGATCTTAGAAATTCTTTCTCAGCCATGGCATTGTCTCTGTATACAGAAGCTATTGACTTTTGTGTGTTGATCCCACCACTTCACCAAACTCTTCTTTGAGTTCCGATAGTCTCTTAGTGCAGTCTTTTGGATCTCTTATATAAAGAATCTTGTCATCTGCAAATAGGAATAGTTTGACTTCCTCCTTCCCTTTGTTTTGTATCCCTTTGCTTGCTTTTTCTTGTTTAATGACTGTGGCTAAGCCTTTCAGGATTATATATATTGAATAGCAGTGGTGACAGTGGGCATCCTTGTCTGGTTCCATATCTCAGTGGGAATGCTTCCAACTTTTCCCCATTCAATAGGATACTGTCCATTGGTTTGTCATAAATTGCCTTGATTGTGTTGAAGGATATTCCTTCTATACCCAATTTGTTTAAAGTTTTTATTATGAAAGGGGGTTATATTTTATCAAATGCTTTCTCTGCATCTATTGAGATAATCATATGGTTTTTTTCTTCAATTTGTTAATATGATGTATCACATTGACTGATTTGTGAGTGTTGAACCATCCCCCACATACCAGGGATAAATCCTACTTGGTTTGGGTGAATGATCTTTCTGATGTGTTGTTGGATTCAATTGTCTAGTATTTTGCTGAGGATTTTTGCATCTTATGTTCATCAGGGAAATTGGTCTGTAGTTCTCTTTCTGTGTTGTATCTTTTTCAGGCTTAGGAATTAAGGTGATGCAGTCCTCATAGAAGGAATTTGGGAGGATTCCCTCCTTTTCAATTGTTTTGAATAGCTTGAGAAGAATCAGAGCTAGTTCTTCTGTAGGTGTCTGGTACAATTCAGCAGTGAAGCCATGTGGTCCTAGGCTTTTCTTTGTTGGGAGTGTCTTTATTACTGATCCAATTTCTGTGTGGGTTATTGGCCCATTTAGGTTTTTCTATAAACATTGCTTGTGTAGCACTTAGTACAGCACCTGGCATAGTAGCCTGTCATAGATTGTCATTGCAGTTATTGCTAACCTATAAGATTACCTCTCGTTACCGCAATTGTATTTATATCAAACTGCCTAGTGGATAATTGGTAATGCATATTCTGAAATATATTGTGAAAGATAATGGCCTTAAAAGCTATTTATAGGGTTAGCACTCAAATGTCAGGTACATTATACCTCATACTTTATACATGCATTCTCAATGAAGCAGTATCACTCCCAAGGGGGAGGCAATTGGTTCTTGGTGGCAAAGGAAACTTAGTACAACGATTTGTGGTCCTCCAAATGATTGCTGTGTAAGAGTATTAACAGATAGATAATAAATCCATGCTGTTACTGTTTTAAGGGAAGGGAAGGCTATTCGGGAAAAAATGTCTATAAAGGTTCTTGGGGGAGGAAGCAATTAAAAAGAGGTTGAAAAATACTGCCTTTTCTGGATTAAAGGGGCATTGAAAAAAGATGTTTCCATGAAAAATTTGAACAACTTTGTTTTTCAAAAATGTTTTGTTATAAGAAAGAAATGTTATTTTTGAAATTTTCCCTACTCCTAGGAAATGCAAGAATAAGTAATGTGGAATTTTATCACAGTGGCCAAGAAGGCTTCAGGGATAGCACAGATCCAAGATATGCTGTAACATTTCTTAACCTAGGACAGGTTTGTACTTTGTTTTTAATTTTTTGCATATATTCAAAATAAAATATTTTTAGTTTCATTTGACTTAACATCTTAGAATAGCTGAAACTATAATTCTTGGACATATTTCCCACTAAATTTTTAGATTCATAGCAGCATTTGATTCACTTATTTCATGCATTCATTGAAGGTCAAGTAAAACCATGGGAGAAGTAACTTAGAATTAAAGATCTATAATAGTGGTACACAGCTCCACTTCATTTTTCAATGACCCAAAATATTTTCCCCAATGGTTTCTATTAAATAAAGTGAACATTGCTTAAATTTTTCAAATGGAGAGCATATCTATATGTCTTTGCCACCATCAAAGGGAAAAAAATAAATATTCTGAGAGGGCTGGTGATGTAAGAATGAGAGCTTATCATTTCCCTTAAGGGAAACTAAATCGAATTTTGATCAAGCTCTTTCACTGAAAACACACCTACTTCATATTCTTTCTTTAATATGTCTTAACTTTATTTTTAAAATGCTCAATCCCAATGTTCTACAGCTCCAAGAACATGGCTTATCTTACGTTCGAGGGTGTGCTTTTCATCATGGCTTCTCCCCGGCTATTGGTGTGTTTGGGACAGATGGATTGGACATTGATGATAACATCATTCATTTTACAGTGGGAGAAGGTAACAGAATAATATTTTGGTCCAAATGACATGTCCTTCTGAGGCTATCATCTGTACACTCTAGAGCCATGCTGTTTCATTGACTTTTCTGTAAGGATGTAAATGGCCGCATTTATGCTATTGAATATGATAAGTCACAGGTGGCTCTCAAACACTTGAATTGTGGTTAGTGTGATGGAGGAACTGAATTTTTCATTCTTATTGTTATTTTTTTGAATGTATTTATTTGCAACACAGAGAATGAGACAAAGAAGGAGACATAGTAAGAGAGCCCTTGTTCACTGGTTCACACCTCAAATGCTTGCAACATCTGGGGCTAGGCCAGGTTGAAGCCAAGAGGTGGGAACTCAGGTTTACCAGGTAATGGCAGAAACACATCACTTGAGTCTTCACCACTACTTCCTGGGTCTTCATTAGCAGAATGCTGGAGTCAGGAGCTGGAGTCAGTTATAGAACCTGGGTACTTTGTTGTAAGAAGTTGGCATCTTACCTGGAGTCTTAACTGCCAGACCAATGCCTGCCCTTGAATGTTTTACTTTAATTGTACTTAATTTACATTTAAGTAGCCACATGTGGCTATGGTTATCTTATTGGACAGTATAGCTTAGAACATGAAGAATTATTAGCAGACCATGATCTTAACATGAGTTATCTAATCACTCTTCATTTAATATGACTTTTAAAATGCTCCTCACATATTGTGACAAAGATTATTCACAAAAAGGTTATTATTTAATACAAAATTATGTAAAATTTTATGTGTTTCTTTTATATCAGTAAAAAATAATGTAGATTTACTTAATGTATTTAAAACTTATGTTTATATTTGTTAAAATCTGAAGTGGAGTCCACGTATTTAACAATCTCACCAGAAGATTCTAATTCACGTAGTTAATTAAAGGGATAGAGTTCAATATCCAAGAGTTAGTTCAGAGGACTCAGATTAAAATCTAAGAGGGGGCCGGCGCTGTGGCGAGCTGGTAGAACTGCCACCTACAGTGCCGGTATCCCATATGGGCACTGGTTCCAGTCCTGGCTGCTCCATTTCCAATCCAGCTCTCTACTGTGACCTGAGAAAGCAGTGGAAGATGGCCCAAGGCCTTGGGCGCCTGCACTCATGTGGGAGACCTGGAAGAAGCTCCTGGCTCCTGGCTTCTGATTGGCCAACTCCTGCCATTGGGGCCATTTTGGGAATGAACCAGTGGATGGAAGACTTCGCTCTCTTTCTCTCTACCTATCTCTATTTCTCTCTCTCTCTGCCTCTGCTTCTCTGTAGCTCTTTCAAATAAATAAATGAATATTTAAAATAAATAAATAAAATAATATCTAGAAGGATTGTTTTTCAGGCTGAAACTAGAAAAATGATTTCATAGGAAAAATGAAAAACGTTATACACAGAGTATTCATTTAAAATGTGACATACAAATTTTGCAAGTTTTCTTCTTCCCTTCCACTCCCCTTCTTCATTTCCTCCCTTTCTCTTTTTCTGTCTGTACAGGCATAAGGATATGGGGGGATGCCAACAGAGTCCGAGGAAATTTGGTTGTGCTTTCAGTTTGGCCAGGAACCTATCAGAACAGAAAAGATTTAAGTTCTACCCTCTGGCATGCAGCAATTGAGGTAATGAGAACACTTTATAATTGTTCATAATTGTAATTTAAAATTGCATTTTCTGTAGAAATAGTAAACTTCAAAATAGTATTAAAAGCTATTTCTTCCTCAGATAGTGGTTAAGGAATTAATACAAGTGAATGAACTAGTAAAAAGATATGAACTCTGATAGCCGTTGTTCTTTTCTTTCTGTCGATGTCTATTTGTTTAAATAGTTATCTTATTTCATTTCTTCTCCAACATGATTTGTTATTTTCAAATTTGTACAGGGGCTCACTGCATCTCATTGAGTGCCTTATGAATGTTACTACTTAATTCTGAATCTAGTTTCTTCCCTCATTTAGAAAATTAGAATGAAAAAGGACAGCATTTCTAAAATACCTTTCCCATCTAAAATTAGGATTCTAAGTGCAAGGTTATTTGTACTTAATCTAATATTACTAATGACCCTTCTTGTTTTCAATGAAGTTTCTTCATTACTATAGGTCTTTGTTTAGCTGTAGACTGAGTTTGCAAGCCAGAAAATAGAAAGCATAAAGAAAGAGTTTGAAGAAGATAGTCAGCTTCCTCTTTTGTTAATACCATTTGCCTATACTGTAAGAACAAAAAGGAATTTAGAAAGATGTGATAAGGGCCAGCGCCGCAGCTCACTAGGTTAATCCTCCGCCTAGCAGCGCCGGCACACTGGGTTCTAGTCCCGCTCGGGGCGCCGGATTCTGTCCCGGTGGCCCCTCTTCCAGGCCAGCCCTCTGCTGTGGCCAGGGAGTGCAGTGGAGGATGGCCCAGGTGCTTGGGCCCTGCACCCCATGGGAGACCAGGAGAAGCACCTGGCTCCTGGCTCCTGCCATCGGATCAGCGCGGTGCGCTGGCCGCAGCGCGCCAGCCGCGGCGGCCATTGGAGGGTGAACCAACGGCAAAAGGAAGACCTTTCTCTCTGTCTCTCTCTCTCACTGTCCACTCTGCCTGTCAAAAAAAAAAAAAAAAAAAGAAAGATGTGATAAGAATTGAGTTTTGGTTTTAGACAATTTATTAATGTTTACCTTAAGATGAAATCTTAAAAGTAAAACAATATACATAAATATTCTGCTTTCATCTATTTATGTTAGAGTGTAATCAAATGCCAATTTCAAACCTTTAAAGTTATCTGTAGCTTTTGAAAAATAATACTTATTTTATATTCATTGATTCCATTACTCTGTATTTAAATCATGATCTTTTAAAATAAGAATGTTTCACATGCTTCAAATGATTAAGACTTTTGACTGTTTACTGATATCATAATCTTTTTTAAATGACTTAAATGTATATATGTATATATTGGGAGAGGATAGAGAGGGAGGGAGAGGGAGAGGAAGAGGATGAGGGAGAGACAAAGAGTCTATCTAATGGTTTACTCCCCAAATGCATGCAAAAGCCAGGACTGGGTCAGGCTGAAGCCAGGAGCCTGGAACTCAATCCTGGCCTCCAACATAGTTGGCAGGATACTTGATCTATCTTCCACTGCCTTTCAAGGGAGATTAGCAAGAAGCTACATCAGAAGCAGAGCAGCTAGGAGTCCAGCCAGTACTCTCTTATGGGATGCCAGCATTACAGGTAGCAGCTTATGACGCTGAGCCATAGCCTACCCCCAAAATTGATTTTTTTTTTCTATGCTTTCATTTTCTACCACTTGGATTTGGCTCATAGTATAAATTGTGTAGCAGTTACTAATTTCTTGTGGTAATCTAGTTTTTCTTTTATTATAACAGGTTTTATTTAAACTAGTTAATGTCTCCATTAAATCTTATGGTACACTGTAATCACCTTATCTTTTTATTATGAAATCAATTACATTGCTTACAAAATGTAACTAAAAAAGAGTGGCAAAATCCTTGTAACCTTGCTAAAATATGGGACTTTGGTCTATGACCTATAAATTTTAAATCATATCCAGTAGATTTTGTAGCTGATTTTTTTAAATTTATTATAAGTCAGAATTACAGAGAGAGGGAGTGAGAGGCAGGGAGGGAGGGAGAAAGAGAAAGAGAGAATCTTCCATCTACTGGTTCACTCTCCAAGTGACCACAACAGCTAGAACAGGGCCAGGCTCAAGTCAGGAGCCGGGAGTTTCTTGCAAGTTTCCCACATAGGTTTCAGGGGACCTAGCGCTTGGGCTATCCTCCACTGCTTTCTCAGGCACATTAGCAGAGAGCTAGGTCAGAAGTGAAGCAGCCAGGACTCAAATTGGCACACATATGGGATACTGGCACTGTAGAAAGCAACTGTGCCACAGTGCCAGCCCCTACCGAAATTTTTTAAAAATCTCTTTAATACAGTTTTCTAATGAAGTTCTGGGTGCAGCACCTTGATTTACACAAAGAATCTAATGTAATTTCAATACTTCATTTGTAATACATATTTGAAAAGGATGGATAATGAATTAAATTTTTCCTCCTGAAAATATCATCGTAATTAAAGGTTTTCATGAGTAAAAAAAAAAATTGTTATGTATTTACTCTCAGTGTGGAATTATGTAATATCCTGATTTAGAGTGTTTTCTTTATCGTTGTGCTAGATAAATAGAGGGACCAATACAGTATTACAAAATAACGTTGTTGCGGGATTCGGAAGGGCAGGATACCGCATTGATGGTGAACCTTGTTCAGGTAAGTATTATAGCACAGAATTACAAAAACTAGGAAACATTTTGTCCAAATTTGTTAGAACAAAGAATTATTGCTTGTTAATTCAGTGTGTGATATCTCTTCGTTTTAGATACTAAAGAACTCAGCAAGGTAAGCTATTCCAAGGCAACATTGGAGCTAAAGAAAAATGGATAGCCTCTTATGGAAAACTTTGTTTTCTTAAGTTTATTTTCCATAAACTCTAACAGCAGCTTCAGTTCTTGATTGAGGTGGTATTGTCGTACTGAGGACTTGTCCTCCTTTACAAAAACAGCACTTCTAAACATAGAGATACATGCCTGTTAAGAATTTGCCACTATTTTATACTTAGTATTTAACAGAATAAATGTTCACTATTTATGTCATAAACTGTATTCATGAGAACATCAAAGTAGATAAACAGTTCTCAGATACATTTCTCTCTATTAGATGGATAAAAATCAAGAATTAACTGAATATTTACTCTTCTAGTAAGGCTGTTGGGAAGCTGGAACGTTACATATTGCTGGCTGAAGGGAAAAACATGTTAAAACCTCTACATAGGGGAACTGACAGAATGTACCCACATCATCCATACATTTGCCTATAACTCAGCATGTTCACTTCTCCTAAGCTAACCAGCAGTAGCCTTTATACAGTTGAAAATTGATTTAAAAATAAGGTTATTAATCACAGCATTATCTGTACTAGCAGAAAAACACAAACCACCCTGTGTCCTGTACTGGCAGACAAGTTGCAGAAAATCAAGCACTGGGTCACCAGGCCCTTCTCAAATAGAAGGCAGAAGAACTCTTTGATATGGAGAAATCTCCAGGATATTCCTAAGTGATAAATGGAAGATGCAGAAAAGTCTAAATAATGCTGTTTTTCATACATGTGTTTTGTGGAAGAAAATAAGAATGTGTATGGTCTTTGTATTTATGTAAAGAAGCACTGAAAGTGTAAACACTATAATTGATCGAAATTGAGTGGGAACATGTGACTGGGGATTATTTTCCCTAACCTCTTGGTTTATCAAACATGCACATGAATAATTACCATAACAAAAATAAAATAAATAATAAAACTTCAGACTTTACCTGTTTAAAAAGTTAAAGGAATTTAAAGGAAATGGGGCTTTCTCTGAAAATTTTATCATCATCTAGTGTAGTTATTTCTTAGCAGCTTGATAAGGTATAATTTATATACCATAAATTTCACCTATTTTTCATATGCAAGTCCAATAAGTTTAACTTCAAGTTTCTTTTAACCAGTATTTTTCTGTCAATTTAAAAACTTATTAGATTTAATCTAAGTTTATTCTTTTGCAAAATTTAATTTAAAGGAATAAATACAACTTTTTCAACAGATCTAATTGATTCTTTGGTATACACTCTTATTAAATATTTTAGTTCTTAACATCTTATAGTGGCTTTCTTTGACTTAAAATCTTGAAATATGTGATGTTTGGACAATCTATATTAAGTTGTTTTGTTTTTTGGTAAATCAAACTATGAATATTTACTAATAGGTATAATGCCATGTAATGTATTTTTTACTATGTTGACATTATTAAATAATTGTGTTTGTAACGAGGTTTGGATTGATGGCAAGTGAAATATGAGACACCACAGAGAAATGGAGCACTTAAGTTCCAGCAGTGTACATTATTTTATCTAATTCATCACCCATAGTGCTAGGAAAAGTGCCATTTGCTGAGTCCAGAGTTGGAGCCACACTTGTTCATAGTGCTATGTTGTGAGTTCAGGGGAGAGGTGTGTAAACATCTTATGGGGAATAAAATCAAGACCAGGCAGATCATAAAGAAAATGTAAACCCCAAAGGACTATGATGAAGAGAAAAAATATCAGTGGCATATAGTAGGAAGTCAGATGACAGGAGACCTAGTAAGAGAGTTGGAGATGGTTCTCTTCAAAGAGAATCCTCCAAACTGTGCATATTTAGGGAGGGAATTATTAATGCTATTGTTCTGATTTGGGCATAAGGAAAACTTTCATTATAACCCACTTTTATTTTTTTATTTTTTTTAATTTTTTGACAGGCAGAATGGACAGGGAGAGAGAGAGAGACAGAGAGAAAGGTCTTCCTTTGCCGTTGGTTCACCCTCCAATGGCCGCCGCAGCCGGCGCGCTGTGGCCAGCGCATCGTGCTGATCCAAAGGCAGGAGCCAGGTGCTTCTCTTGGTCTCCCATGGGGTGCAGGGCCCAAGCACTTGGGCCATCCTCCACTGCACTCCCGGGCCACAGCAGAGAGCTGGCCTGGAACAGGGGCAACCGGGACAGAATCCAGCGCCCCGACCAGGACTAGAACCCGGTGTGCTGGCGTCACAGGCAGAGGATTAGCCTAGTGAGCCACGGCACCGGCTATAACCCACTTTAATTGTGCTGTATATTAATAATGAGTATAGTTTCCATTTAGTGAGAATATTCACAATGGAGTTGATGTGGGCTATTTCATTTCATTTTAAAGTAGTCCTTATGTGGCACTAAAAATTTTTATACAGGAGGAAAATGAGGTTCTAAAAGGTTAAACATCTCTGCCAAAATCAGGCATACATTAACTCAGCTAACATCTAGACTTCAGGAATATAGTGGTGAGTGAGCCAGACATAGTGTCTTTTCTAAAGAAGTTTACATTCTAAGTGGAGGGTTGAGATGGCTAATTCATGAATAATTAATAATAGGCTATCAAGTGGAAAAAATATTAATTGTAAAGTAGATTCTGACATACTATTGTGAACCAAATATTCAAAGAAGGCCTCTTAAGGAAGTGTTTCAACTTGAACATGGGATGGCCAGAGGATCTAGCAACAAAAGGGTGTGCAGGGAAAGCATTTTCCAGGTAGCAAGCAGTGTCTTTGTATTTCATGTTGAGCTTTGTTTGAATATAAATGCCATGTTCTTTCTAATAAAATTCATATTTAAACAGATATTACATGTTATAATTCAGGGGTGTTAATACTATATCAGTGTTTTCCAAATGAATAGATATGTAATTATTCTAAGCAATGATGAACAGATAGATAAGGGTAAAGATTGAGTACAGTAAATCAAAACACAGGTTTGTGAAAATACTTGATTATCTCATTAAAATCTACATTGTGTGTGTGCACACACATCTGTGTTTAATGAATTTTATTAAGTTTAACTGATTCTTCTTATTAGCGCTCTATGACATTATCTATAATAATAACTCACAGATTCCCTATTTCCTTCCAAGGTCAGGATAATCCCATGGAAAAGTGGTTCAACAATGAAGCACATGGAGGTTTATATGGTATCTATATGAACCAAGATGGCCAGCCTAGATGCTCTCTTATACAGGGATTTACCATTTGGGCATGTTGGGATTATGGAATTTATTTTCAGGTAAATGTTATTGAAGATGATGATTGTTTGTTTTCTTTGTGATTGTCCTTTGTACTATGTAACCTACAAATTGCATTGTAGACCACAGAGAGTGTGCATATCTATAATGTGACCCTGGTGGACAATGGAATGGCCATTTTTCCAATGATTTATACGCCAGCTGCCATATCTCACAAAATTTCCAGTAAAAAAGTACAGATTCAGGTAAGAAATAAATAGAGCCACAATATAGTGAAAGATCAACTGTGAGATGGGTAAAAGTATTAAAGGACTAATAAGAATAATTTCCTTGATGTCTATCCTGCTTAGTCCACAATGTCCTGCCTTTGTTCATTACCCTCTAATCAGAAACTCTTCCTCTTTATCTCACCTTTATCATCCTGCTTATCACCAATGAATCTTTTTCTTTAAAGATTTTCTATTTATTTTTATTTGAGAGGTAGAGTTACCTCTCAAAGAGAGAAGGGAGAGACAGAAAGAAAGGTCTTCCATCCATTGGTTCACTTCTCAAAGGCCAATGGCCAAAGCTGGGCTGATCGGAAGCCAGGAGTGAGGAGCTTCTTCCAGGTCTCCCACGTGGGTGCAAGAGCCCAAGCACTTGAGCCATCTTGCACTCTTCTTCCAGGCCATGAGCAGAGAGCTGGATCAGAAGAGGAGCAGCCAGGACATGAACCACCACCCGATGTGGGATGCCAGCACAGCAGGCAGAAGCTTAGTCTACTACACCACAGCGCTGACTCCCATCTATTAATCTTAAAGGAATCAAATTTTCACTTCCATTAAGGTTTTCCTGAACTAACTTAGCCACTAATGACACTCTACTTTTGTTCCTACTGCTCCCCAGATATATTTCCATCATGGAACCATGACTTGCTGTTACATGTAATTATTTACGTATCTGTCTTCCCCCTCCCATTCTGAGAGTCATTCTAGTCAGGGCAGCAAGCATATTGTTTTGCTGAATAAATGATCCATTACTCAAATATAGTTTGTGTTGTTCTACAATAGATTGAAATATTATTTACTATTATATTCTCCTCAAGAAGAGCTATTATTAATTCTATATGATTTGGCTTTTTTAATAGAACTCATTAATTGTTGGAAGTAGTCCTGAATTTAATTGCTCAGATGTCCTGACCAATGATGATCCCAACATTGAACTCACTGCTTCCCATCGGAGTTCTAGACCTCTATCAGGTGAAAAATTTGGAACTTTAATGTTGGTGTTCGTATGAATGCATATTCAATTTCTGCTAACTTTTTCTTTTTTTATAAAAGGTGGGAGAAGTGGGATTTGTTGGCCTACCTTTGCTTCAGCTCATAACATGGCACCCCGGAAGCCCCATGCAGGGATCATGAGTTATAATGCTATCAGTGGCCGTTTGGACATCTCAGGCAAGTTTGAATATGGGCTTTCACAAATCTATTCAAGGAAATTCTCTAGATGTTGATGGGGGAATGGATGAGGAGTATACGGTGAACTTTTCTATTCCCCTAGTCTGTAAGGGTGAAGATTTCCAGATACTGCAGTATGAACTTGGAGGAATTGTCCCATTGTGATCTCATTGTCATTTGCCCACCACTTGCCAAAAATGGGTTCTTTAGTCCAAGGCAATGTTATATAGAATGTCATGTAATTAGATGACTGCAAGTTCCAGGATGATAGTACTGAGTATCTCTAAGGAAGAGAGGAAAATTAATCTAGGAATACATTTCAATACCACTCAATATGAATTATTACCCTTCCCAGGGTAAAATAATTCTGACAGTATCAACATTAATCTAAGTAATTATTTTGTCTCATGAGAAACAGCAGTGAAGAAAAGACTCAGCTTTGATTTTAATGCCTGGCAATTTGATTAAGACATGAAGTTGCAAAACTAGCTCAACTGACCCTGGGCAGAAGGGACTGAGGCTATTGAGTCCACACAGACTCTCTCTCCACCAAGCCTACTCCATTTATAAGCCTGTTGTGTAAGAGTTGAAGTGACTGAAGACAGTGATTAGCTGACATCTGTTAGACAAAGCATTCTTATTCATCAGATTTTTAGGAATTCTTCTGTATTGTATATTTTTGGTAGGTAATAATCTGCTTTTTGTACCCACTTTTGTGGGTTTTGTACCTTTTGTACTTGGATCCACAGATCCATGTAAAGGCTTTTCCCTGACTATTCAATCTAATTCCTTCCAGAAGCCTGATGAATCAGCCTGTCACTCACCACTCTCTATAAGTCCGCATTTATCCCTACCTCAGACCATTTCTCTCTCCATATAAAGTAGATGACCCCATGTAACTACCCAAACTTCTATCTATTGGAAGAATCTTCCCTTACCACACTCATTCAAGGGCACCCCTGAGTGGTGCCGAAATGCAGTAGATTCAGTTTAGTGACCCCGTTTTTCTGAGCCTTTTTACCACCACCTCCCCTTTTCCACAATTATAGAAGTTCAGGGAATTATATTTCATTCAAATATGTCAGTTATTATTTCCAAATTTCTGAAAGTCATCCCAGCCACATATTAGAACTAGCTACAGCCGGCGCCATGGCTCACTTGGCTAATCCTCCACCTGCGGCGCCAGCACTCTGGGTTCTAGTCCCAGTTGCTCCTCTTCTAGTCCAGCTCTCTGCTGTGGCCCGGGAAGGCAGTGGAGGATGGCCCAAGTCCTTGGGCCCTGTACCCACATGAGAGACCAGGAGGAAGCACCTGGCTCCTGGCTTTGGATCAGTGCAGCGCGCCAGCTGTAGCGGCCATTTCGGGGGTGAACCAATAGAAGGAAGACCTGTCTGTCTCTTTCTCACTGTCTAGCTCTGCCTGTCAAAAAATTAAAAAAAAAAAAAAAAAAGAACTAGCTACACTAATATATAATTCCCTGAGTTCAGGTCCTATGGAAGGCAAGATTTTTCTTGCAAGGCATTTGCCTCTTTAGAAGTCTCTGCATTATTTTAAGCAAGTGAGGCATGGAGTTACCTTCTAATATGAGTGAGTAGGCATATACATATACATATATATATACACATATTATGTACATATCTATTTCAGAGTATGTATAGTGTCCATATACACATATATATTATGTTCAGTACATTCTGAAAGTTCAGGGTTCAGGTGCCTCTTCCCATGTATTGGTATCACTGACTTTGATATACAAAAATTGCTAGGTCTGAGAACTCAACCATTTCTTAGATTTTGAGGTTCTATTAATGATACAGTTAGATCCTGAGCCTTGCTTTGAATTTGTGATGGTTCAACGCAGATTTCCTTTTCTTTCTTCAAAGAATTAGTATGAGACAGCAACAGCCATTCACTTCTGTATTTTTTATAACTACTTTTTCCCATGTACCACTCCAATGCCAGGGTCACTGTGGGATCCAGAGTATTTTCTTCAGCCTATATGGTGTCCAAGTTACCAGAACTCTTAGCAATATCCCGGTAACAACATGCTAGGGCATTTTAACATATTACCTACCCTGGTCCCATTTTCATTCTAGCTAGCAAGTCATCTGAATTCATAATCTCAACACTACAGTGTATATTTTAGGACTACATCCTGTACCACCTAAGTCAGGTTCTCTAGAAGTAGAACCAGAGGGCCAGTGCCGCGGCTCACTAGGCTAATCCTCCTCCTGCGGCGCCGGCACTCTGGGTTCTAGTCCCGGTTGGGGCGCCGGATTCTGTCCCGGTTGCTCCTCTTGCAGTCCAGCTCTCTGCTGTGGCCCAGGAAGGCAGTGAAAGATGGCCCAAGTCCTCAGGCCCTGCATCCACGTGGGAGACCAGGAGGAAGCACCTGGCTCCTGGCTTTGGATCTGTGCAGCGCACCGACCGTAGCGGCCATTTGGGGAGTGAACCAATAGAAGGAAGACCTTTCTCTCTGTCTCTCTCTCTCTCTCACTGTCTAACTCTGCCTGTCAAAAAAAAAAAAATAGAACCAGAAATTGATTTCTTTGTTAAAAAATTCTTTTTGAAACACACATGCACACACACACACACACACACACACACACAAGAATGACAAAGGGAAAAAAAAACAATAAGATAGAGATCTTCCATCCACTGGTTCTCTCCCCAAATGCTAAAGCCTGAAGCCTTGAACTCAATCTGGGTCTCCAACCCATGTGGTTCACCCTCCAAATGCACGTAACAACTGGGACTGGTCCAGGCTAAAGCCAAAAGAACCCAATCCAGATCTCCCACATGGGTGGCAGGGACCCGGGTATTTGAGCCATCATCTTTTGCCTTCCATGGTGTGCCTTAGAGGTTAAGCCAGAATTAGAAGCAAAGCCAGAACTGAAACCCAGGAACTCTTATATGGGATGAAGCAACCCAAGTAGCATCTTAATTGTTGCACCATGCCCCACCCAGAAATAGATCCTTATGCAAAGAGGTTATTGGAGGTTTGCTCCCAGAAGAACAGGAATGAAGGAAATAGAACAAATTGGATGAAGTAGCCAGCAGTTATGACCTCAACTAGAGTGAAACTTCTGCCTTATACTTCAGAGCATTGTGGAGCATAACTTACACCATGTAGCTTTAAAGCAAAGAAGTCTTTGTATTTCCTGTCGGTCAGTCATGGCTGTGCCCCTAGTGGTGGGTTTTAGGGACTGTATAACCACAGACAGCTGCTGCAGCTTTAGAGAATTCCCTGAAGATGCAGCTGAGAGTGGTTTACAGCCAACTCTTGCAGGGTGACCTGGGGAATCAATACACTGTTCCTGCAAAGGAAATCTGGGTGGGTACAAACAGCATCTAGATCTACTGTTGTATTTTATTAATATTTGCCTACAAGTTAATTTTGATGTATATAATTTCTTCTTAGGATAAAATATAATTAAGAAGGGTAATAGATAACACATAAGTAATTTCAGAAATTTTGAGGTCACATTATGCTTTTCTCTAATCTGAGTTACTGGATTTTAGAAGATTAAGTTTTTGGATCCAATCAATTTTATCTTTTGGCAGCATTATATCAAAGAGATCAAAAGAGGCCAGTGCTTTGGTGCAGTAGGTTAAGCCTCCACCTATGGCTCTGGCACCCCATATGGGCTCCACTCCCAATCCTGCTCCCTGATAATAGCCTGGGAAAGCAGTGTAAGATGGCCCAAACAACCATGTGAGAGACCTGGAGGAAGCTCCAGGCTCCTAGCTTCAGATCAGTCCAGCTCCAGCCATTGCGGCCATTTGGGGAGTGAACCAGCCAATAGAAGACCTCTCTCTGAGTCTCTCCCTCTATCCATAACTCTGCTTCACAAATAAATAAATCTTTATTTACAAAGAAAGAGAGATCGAGAGAAAAATAGTGTTTCAGTTAACTTTTGCTGCAAATTAAACCAGCCTCTAAATCTACAACCTGTAAATAACCATTTATTAGCTTGTGATCCTGTGGATTGGAAACTTGTGTTTTGTTCAGCAGATAGTTCTTCTGGGCTTATTTATTAGGCTACCATCAGTGTATTGGATGGTTATGGGTGCTTAGTCTATAGCTATGCACTGGTTAGTCTATGACTATGGGCTTGTTAGTCACTTCCATGTCTGGTAGTTGGTGCTAGCTGAGAATTGGTGCTGGTCACTGGATGGAGTGATGGGAATCATTGAACCACATATATTCAAGGCTCACTGACATGTTAGAAGTCACACAATTCTCTGGAACACCAAGAGAGAGCAAACCCTGACAAAAGCACTTTCTAGATCTCTGCTTATGCCATGATTGGTATTTTTCTACTGAATAAATCAAGTGGAAGCCCGAGTCCAGAGAAAATGTAGGGGAGATTTACCCAGTGGTATAGGGATGCAACAAAATACCACAAATAGTAGGAGACTTATTTAACATGTCAAGTAAGAGCTCCATGTTCAAGATAGTTGCAAAGGATTTATTTGTATAAAATGCACCTTTGACCACATTCTCCAGAGAAAAAAATTATTTGTTATTATTTATATTTTAGGTTCAACATTTGTTGGATTTAAAAATGTTTGCTCAGGGGAAACTAATGTGATATTCATAACTAACCCTTTAAATGAAGATTTACAACATCCAATCTATGTGAAGAATATACAACTGGTTGATACAATTGAACAATCAAAAATATTTATACATAGGCCTGACATAAGGTAAATTGTATAAAAACTCACTTTCTTCTTTCCTTTCTTTATAGTTTTCAATTCTCCCTTACCTTTGATTAAAATTTGAAGAGTTGCTATATTAAAATAACTGCTAATTCCTATAAAACTTTACTAAGCCTCATGAAAGTTCTGATTATTTTGTAATATAAACTAAATATTCTCAGCTGGGTTCTTTTTTTTAAGATTTATTTATTTATTTGAAAGTCAGAGTTACATAGAGGGAGGAGAGGCAGAGAGAGAGAGAGAGAAAGTCTTCCATCCACTGGTTCACTCTCCATCAACCAGCCGCGACGGCTGGAGCTGCGCCAACCTGAAGCAAGGAGCCAGGAGCCTCTTCCAGGTCTCCCGCGTGGTGCAGGCCATCTTCTACTGCATTCCCAGGCCATAACAGAGATCGGGATCATAAGTGGAACAGCCAGGACTGGAACCAGCACCCATATGGGATGCCGGCACTGCAGGCAGCGGCTCCACCCACTACGCCACAACGCCAGCCCCATCAGCTGAGTTCTTAAAACTGAGCTTTAGGCTGGCGCCGTGGCTCAATAAGCTAATCCTCTGCCTGTGGTGCCGGCACCCCGGGTTCTAGTCCCGGTTGCTGCTCTTCCAGTCTAGCTCTCTGCTGTGGCCCGGGAGTGCAGTGGAGGATGGCCCAGGTCCTTGGGCCCTGCACCTGCATGGGAGACCAGGAGGAAGCACCTGGCTCCCGGCTTCAGATCCGTGCAGGGTGCCGGCCGCAGCATGCGGGCCGTAGTGGCCACTTTGGGGGGTGAACCAACGGAAAAGGAAGACCTGTCTCTCTCTCACTGTCTAACTACCTGTCAAAAAAAAAAAAAAAAAAAAAGAAAAGAAAAAAAAAAAAAAGAAAGAAAACTGAAACTGAGCTTTAATTTCTTTATTTTCTCCCACTGTGTTTAATGTATCATCAGTAACATCATCATTAAATATAAAGATGTAGATGAGCTCTGAAGTGTGTCCTATGTTAATATCTTTCTTTAAGAGTAATTTAATGATGAGACATCTCTATCATTTCTTCCCTTTTTTGTTACATGTTGCTTTCCAAATGTCCTATCAGAAGCACTCTAAAATGTACTTAGACACTAAATGTCAGCTATTATAGCTGTGATTATAAATATACAGAAATGTAGAATAGTGATTTTTCTGTTCATGAAAATCAGCTAGTGTCAGGACTTTTCCCAGAAACTTGTCACCTAAATTCTAAGTTATAGAAAAATATAACCACTAACTGCTAATTTTTATAACAAGTAAAAACCAGATATTTGACAATATTAGAGGAAAGAACATTTCTATTACTGATCTTTGACCATTTTTGGTTTATGAGGGAAGAAAAATACTGCCCTATAATTGAATAGACATCATTTTAGAGAAGTGTAACATTTTATAGTTTGACTTCATCTGATTTTGTTTTGATGACAGCCCAACACTTACTCATTGTGATCTGAATACTTACTCATTGCACTGATCCATTGTTGACCTGCAGTGTTTTTCATTTTCTCTCTCTCTCTCTCTTCCTTTTGGTTTAATAGAGCTCTTCCTCAAGAGAAAGTTATTAGCTTCTATTTAGATGTCATTGAATCTTTCAGATTGAACGCTTAATTTTAGTGTCTATGTCATGAAAATATTGCACCTTCAAATATAATTTCTTTGAGTTCTGTGCTTGTAGTATACTTGGTTGGTGCTCTCCCAGATCATTATTAGGCATTGTACCCAGTCCCAAAAGGCTCTAATTGCTGGTCATAAGAACCTATGGTTGCCCTCTTTTCCAGAGCTTGTCTCTGGGCCAAATAGGACCACCTTCAGGAAGACAAAACCCTCCATAATACCATTACCCTTTCAGTCCATGGAAAATAGCCATCCAATTCAGGAGGAAAATGCTACCTCCTTGCCTTTATGTTGGTAACAACTCTGTAATGCAATTTGTGTTTCAGAAGTTTCCAGGGTGTCAGATGGGAGCTAGTCTACAGTTTCCCATCTGTCTTCCCTTTCTTTCCCTTGTTCTGTGTGGCTTCTCTCCCTCCCTTTTGAAAGAACTCCTTTGGTAACTTACTTAATACAAAAATACACATCTCATGCTCTGTTTCTTGGGAAACTGAACCAAGATAGAGCACAAAGCCACGATATAAAAGAATGGTGCTGGGCACTATAATTCTCAGATTTGCTAATAAAATCATGGCAGTGATTACTAGAGGCTGTGAAGGTTGGAGGAGGGGGAATGGATGGATAACGGATACCAAAGCACAGATAAAAGGATTAAATTCTACTGTGCTATGGTACAACAAAGTTACTATAGCTCACAATAACATATTATTTAGTTTATGAACAAATATAAGAGAGGAACCCAACATAAAGTGATGACAAAGAGCAAGAAGCATTAATTACCACAGCTTGATCAGTAAACACTGTCTACCTTTACTAAAATCTTGTGCTGTACACCTTACCCATGTATAATTATTAAATGTAAATTTAAAATTTTTCCAAAATGTTTAAGGACATGGAAATGCTAACTAACCCAATTTAATCATCACACATTAAATGTATATATTGAACTATCACATTGTACCCATTAAAATGGAGTCAAAATAAAAACAAATTTTAAAAACACATTTCACATAATTGAAAACACCACACATGAACTACAAAGATACTCATTAAAATCCTCCTTCAAAATGACTATAATATAGTTAGTGATAACTTTAAGCTTCATGTCTCTCTCTCTCTTTTTTAAAAGGTTTATTTACTTACATATTTGAAAGGTAGAGTTACAGAGAGAGAGGGAGAAACAGAGAGAGAAATCTTCCATCCACTGGCTCACTCCCCAAACTGCCGCAATAGCCAAGCCTGGACCAGGCCAAAGCCAGGAGCCAGGAGCTTCTTCTGGGTCTCTTATATGGGTGCACTGGGGCCATCTTCCATTACTCTCCCAGGCACATTAGCAGAGAGCTAGATCAGAAGTAGAGCAGTAGGTACATGAACCAGAGCACATATGGGACTCTGGCACTGCACATGGCAGCTGAACCCACTGCAGCGCAGGCCCAGTTTCATGTCTTATAACAGAAAGGTAGAGATATTCTAGATACTATCCAACAGATTGGAGAGTTCTACGATTTTTTTGTTGCTATAACTCTGGAATAAATTCTGCTTCCCTGTAGTATATGTCATGGATTGGTATAATTATACTGTATGTCATTTGAATGAATAGTACATTAAGCAGTTATTTTTATTATTATAACCAGATAATAATCAATCAACACTCTAGGTAACCTAAGATGAAAGCCAAAATACTATCAATGATCAAATTGTATGAGGTGTTATTAATGTCTCATCTCTTATAATTAACTTTTCTATAAAACAATCCAAAATTATCTATCTATGTGTATATATATATATATATATACAGGTGACTGTATATATATATTGGTTTTATATATATATATAAATTGGATTAGTCATCTGTGTGTGTGTGTGTATATATATATATATATATATATAGCTCTGCAAGAACATATAAGTACACTAATCTGCAATTAATGAAGAACCTAAGAGCTTAGAATAGGGAAGTAAGGAAGATTGAAATTTTATTAAATAATTAAACTATTTTATAGTAAGCAATCCTTTTATGATCTTTAAAGATAAGAACAGAAGAAAATAGGGCCAACATTGTGGTACAGCAAGTTAAACCACTGCTTGGGAAGCCTCCATCCTATATCCAAGTGCTGGTTGAAACACCATTAACTCTGTTTCCAGTCCAGCTCCCTGCTAATGTGTCTGGGAAGCAGCAAATTATGGCTTAAGTACTCGAGTCCTGAGTTGGAGTTCTTAGCTCCTGACTTTGGCCTGACCCAGCCCAGCCGTTGAAGACATTTGGAGAGTGTACCAGTGTATAAACAGGCGCTTACTTTCTCTCTCTCTCTCTCTTCATGTGTGAGTGACTATCTTTAAAAAAAAAAATGGAAAAAGCAATAAAAACTTCCTGCTAACATAGGGATTTTCTGTGTCCTGTAGTAGAGTAACCATTCATCTGCTGTGCAGGCTGATGTTAGTATGTTGTAAACAACACACAAATATGAAATCTATCATTCTGCAAAATATGAAATAGCAAAATAGAATTCTAATTTTATATCCCACAGGCATAACTTGTTTGAAATGTTAATGAATTCATAATAACAGACCAAATCAACACAATGGAAGAGAATTCATTGCAATGCTAATTCCATATACTACTTAGTACAACTTTGAATAATATCTGAAATAGGATTCAGTCAATCATTTATTCTCTTGGATACTCTATTATAAAATACCCAAGCATATTCAAACTTCTATTTGGAACAATCAACTAAATCATTCATTTGCCTTTTCTCTGCAGTAAGGTGAATCCATCAGATTGTATAGACATGGTTTGTGATGCCAAAAGGAAATCTTTTCTTAGAGACATGGATGGCTCCTTTCTAGGGAACTCTGGTTCAGTAATACCTCAAGCAGAGTATGAATGGAATGGAAATAGACAACTGGGAATTGGAGACTACAGAATTCCTAAGGTGATGCTGACATTCTTGAATGGAAGTAGAATTCCTGTCACTGAGAAAGCACCTTATAAAGGTTTGTTGGATTTTATTCTTTTGTTAGTCCTCACGTTTTTGGAACAAAATAGAATTTTTAATGGTTGAAATACTGAAACAATAACAATTTATATTTATTAATCTTACATAACAAAAAAAGTAGTACATCAATGTTTTTGCTAAGAGATTTCTTTTCATTACTAAAATGTTTATCTACATGTTTCTAGGTATTATTAGAGATTCAACCTGTAAATTCATTCCAGAGTGGCAAAGCTATCAGTGTTTTGGGATGGAATATGCAATGATGGTTATTGAAAGTCTGGATTCTGACACAGAAACACGAAGACTTTCACCAGTGGCTATTGTGAGCAATGGATATGTTGATCTCATTAATGGTAGGTGTTCAATATAAATGAACTAATGCTATTCGAAGCATTTCCCTTTTTTAAAATTTATTTTGACCGGCGCCGCTGCTCAATAGGCTAATCCTCCACCTAGCGGCGCCAGCACACTGGGTTCTAGTCCCGGTCGGGGCGCCAGATTCTTTCCTGGTTGCCCCTCTTCCAGGCCAGCTCTCTGCTGTGGCCCGGGAAGGCAGTGGAGGATGGCCCAAGTGCTTGGGCCCTGCACCCCATGGGAGACCAGGAGAAGTACCTGGTTCTTGCCTTCAGATCAGCGTGGTGCGCCAGCCGCAGCGCACTAGCCATGGTGGCCATTGGAGGGTGAACCAACGGCAAAAGGAAAACCTTTCTCTCTGTCTCTCTCTCTCACTATCCACTCTGCCTGTCAAAATTTTTTTTTTTTTTATTTATTTGAAAGGTGGAGTTACGGGGGTGGGTGAAATGTAGAGACAGAGACAGAGATCTTCCATCTGCTGGTCCACCCTTCAAATGGCCACAACAGCCGGAGCTGGGCCAGGCCAAAGCCAGAAGCCGGGAACTTCTTATAAGTCTCCCACGTGGATACAGGGGCACAAGGACTTGGTCCATCTTCTGCTGCTTTCCCAAGCACATTATCAGGGAGGTGGATTGGAAGCAGAGCAGCCTGGACTCGAATCAGTGCCCGCACGGGATGCTGGCACCACAGGCCAATGCCCCAGTCCCGGCCCCAAAGCATTTGCTTTTATTATATGCATGGGGTCATCTCATAACTATTTGCCACACAAAACTAGAAAACATGAAGACTTCTTTGTCTTCTGTTTATAAGAAAGATTTGTATGCATGAAAGAGGCCTGACTCTTTAGCAGTTCCCCATCCAAGAAATCCAGGACAGTTGTTTTAAATTGAACATTAAAAGAAGGAAGAGGAAGAGGGGGAGGAGAAGAATAAGAAGGGGGAAAGTTATTTTCTGGGATTATCTTAAATGAAAATTTATTGATTAGATATTATAAGTATTGTGGGAGAAAAAAAGACCTATCTATAAGAATACAATTTGCTTTACATAAATTTAAAATGGGATAGCCATTAGCCAAGTGGTTAAGATGTCAGTTAAGATAGCCATGTCACATATTAGAATACCTGGGTTTGATGCCTGGTTCCAGCTTCTTGCTAGTGTAGACCTAGGAAGAAATATTGATGTTCAAGTAATTGAGTTCCTGCCACCGGTGTGAGAGACATGGCCTATATGCCCAGCTGCCATTTTTTTTTTTAAGATTTATTTTATTTATTTGAAAGACAGAGTTACAGAAAGAGGTAGAGACAGAGAAAGAGGTCTTCCATCTGCTGGTTCACTCCCCAGATGGCTGCAACGGCCGGAACTGTGCCGATCCAAAGGCAGGAGCCAGGAGCTTCTTCTGAGTATCTCACATAGGTGCAGGGGCCCAAGGACTTGGGCCACCTTCTACTGCTTTCCCAGGCCATAGCAGAGAGCTGGATTGGAAGAGGAGCAGCTGGGACTAGAACCGGCGCCCATGTGGGATGCCGGTGCTTCAGGCCAGGGTTTTAACCTGCTGCGTCACAGTGCCAGCCCCACAGCTGCCATTTTTGAACCCAGCCTAGTCCTGGCCATTGTGTGCAATTGTGGAGTGAGCCAATGGATGAGAACTCTGTCTCTCTCCTTCAATCTTTCTTTCTCTAGGCTTATTGCCCCCCCCATATATACACATATATATGTATATATGTATGTATATATGTAATGATTATGTGTTATTTTAAATACTTGAGAAGGAGAATTATCAGCCTACTAATTTTTCATTTTCATGAATCTTTGGAAGACCTGTCTGGTAACCCATTGTTTTGTTTCATTTCATTTGTTTTGTTTTATGTCCAATTATTTTGCTTGTTGAGGGCAGCTTGTCAAACTCTAGAGACTAGGTTTCTTCCATTTTGGTCCTGGGTGGCTCTAGTACAGAGAGGGGTAATTGTCTCCATAGTGTGCAGATCAACTTGGGATACCAAAACTTTTTGAATGAATAAGATCAACTTCTATAAGATATTGAAAAGATAAGGCAATACTCATTTCATAAAACTCAAATGACCCTGGCAGCTAAAAGATTAGTTCATAAGCAGTTTTAGAGTCTTTTATGCACTGAAGGAACACAGGCTATGCACTGAATTGGACAAGTTTCTGTGTTCTGACAGATTATAATCTCAACAAAAATATTCTAGGATTCAGCAAAATAACTAATACAAAAATATACATTTAAAAAGTTGTTGAAGAGAATAGAAGGAACTGAAGCAGGGCTTCCTCAAATTTTCATGATTCTAGTGCTGTCCTCACTTTTTCAATCCACTTGGTTCCAGTGGCATTTAGTCAATTCACTGCTGCCTTTTAGATTTTACAAAGCAGGGCTCGTGAGAACAATTTTAGAGCAGTTTGTGAATAATGAAGGAATGAAGGTGATGTTTTCAAATTGTTGTTTATAGTGAAGAAAGATTTTACTGCATCTATTTTTATATTTCCCTATTCTGACAGGCAATAAAATTTTTCCAATAACAACAGTGACATGACGTTTTTGTTTAAAATGAATTTAAAATTTAAAAGTGACTATTAGTGTAAAGAAGTTTTAAGTAAATGATAGTAGCATGGCAAAATCATAACGGTGATAGAAGAACCAATGACGTTTGGGATGCTCTATTCTCTCCAAGATAAAAGTTACTCAATACCACTAACGTTTCATTTTGTCACTCTAAATTTCTCATTGTATATATAGATATTTCTTTATATTGCTTATAAAACCCACAAAGAAGGTGTATTTAAAGTAGGATATAGGGGCTGGCGCCATGGCTCACTTGGTTAATCCTCCATCTGCAGTGCTGGCATCCCATATGGGAGCCGGGTTCTAGTCCTGGTTGCTCCTCTTCCAGTCCAGCTCTCTGCTGTGGCCCGGGAGGGTAGTGGAGGATGGCCCAAGTGCTTGGGCCCCTGCACCCACATGGGAGACCAGGAGGAAGCACCTGGCTCCTGGCTTCCCAGCCGTAGCGGCCATTTGTGGGGTGAACCAATGCAAAGAAGACCTTTCTCTCTGTATCTCTCTCTATGTATAACTCTACCTGTCAAATAAAAACAAATTCAAAAAAAATTTTTTTTAAATAAAGTAGGATTTAATTTTGTATGCTAAGTGAAAAGTTACACTCTCCTTGAACTTTGTAAGTTTACATTGACCAAAAATTTGATTAAAATTTATATTGTTAATTTTCAAAGCCAGAAAATTCAATAAAACTAATGAATAAATAAATACATCAAAAATTAATTTCATATTTTACTCAATGCTTTATATAGGCATAATCCTACCCACTTTATTTTTTAACTTTTTCCTTATCTATTTTTTATATAAGATGAACAGACTTCATGTATTTCACATATACAGATTTAGGAGCATAGTGATACTTCCCACCTCACCCTCCCTCCCACCCACCCACTGAGGTGAAATAGCAAATTTTGCCATGAAAGTCAGGCTACACCTGTTCTGAAAATGTATGAATTTAACCAAGTTTGTGCTCTCTCTGTTGGCTTTCTGGAGGATTTGATAGAGTGTTGTATCTCAGATGACCTCAGTTCATTAATGATGTTGGCCTTCTAACAGTACCTATAGTCACAGCCTTTAACAGAAATTATTAAATTAAAATTAAAATGGAAAAAATTAAGAGACATGATCAAAACTGTCATGTTTGTTGAATTTACAAACTAATGAACAAATGAGTAAATGAGTAAGTGAAAATTAGTAAATCAGTGGTTTAGGCAAATGTTCATATTTTCCAAATAGATGCCCCATTTTTAACAAATTAACTCTGTTTTAGCACATTTCCTAGCAAAGAACTTGAAAAAGTTGGTTTTTCAGTCAAACTCACATTTGATAGGGAGGAGAAAGGATCAAGCATTTTCTTCCTCACCCAGAGGCCCAGATTAAAGTGATGGTACATGCAAATCTATTTCCCTAAGTGACCTTTCGATACAAATCTGCATCAGCATATTAACTTACTCTCTTGAGTAGTAAAAAAGTAAGGGTAAAAGGAATGTGTTGCTTCCCTGTCTTTATTTTTAAGCCAAAGTTTGGAAACAGCTTGGAGGACTAGATAGATGGTAGATGGATAATGGGTATAAATGTTTGCATTTGAACTTGATCGATGCATTTCATTTTTAAAGACAGTTACTCTTCACATTTTGTGTCAAAAATGTTAATAATATAGCACTATTAATTTTTATTTGTGTGGATTTAGGCCCACAAGATCATGGGTGGTGTGCTGGATACACATGCCAGAGAAGACTGTCCCTGTTTCATAGCATTGTGGCTCTGAACAAATCTTACGAAGTTTACTTTACTGGTACCAGTCCTCAAAATCTTCGGCTAATGTTGCTTAATGTAGACCATAACGAGGTAAGGCAAGATAGAAATGCCTTAAGGTATTGGAGTTGATTATTTGCATCTATTTCTATTTGCTAAAGATTGTATCCCCTTCCCTATTCTCTTTAACATGGTCATTTTTAATGACTCATCAGGCCGTTACTATTAGCAGACAGTTTTTATCAGCTTGAAAGTATATATGATTATCAACCACCCTACCCCATCCTAAAATGCAATTAATTCTGTTGCTCTATATATGAGCTGCAACAGTGAGGCCTATGAATTAATTGTTTGATTAGTAAATAAATCTGAACGTTTACTAAAAACAGAGCACAACCAAAACTGATCACTTGGAATTACATACTTTTCCTTTCATGCTGCTATGACTTATATACTTATATATATATATACACACACTTATATATGTACTCATTATATATATTATGACTTATATACTTAATAGAAATATTCCTCTAGAATTTACTTAAGAGATTGTAGCATGTTATTTTAAATATCTTCAATAATGTTAAATACTGGTTATAAACTGAATTTAGTCTATATAGTTAAAGTTATTTATACTTGTCAATGAGAAGAGAGTATGAAGCTAGGTAGCAGTATCATGATTCAGATTTTCTTTTCTAAGAGTACAAAGTTTCAAAGTCCCAAAGGGTAAGGAACCTAAAGAAAGGATATTGAGAAAGTGACACAGGGAGAGGAGGTTTTGAAAGAGAGGCCCCCTCGTTTTCAGGGGATAATAATCCCACTCTTTGGATTACTCAAGACAAAACCTTGGGACAACATTTGACTCCTTTTATCCCCTCTCATTCTTCATACAGTCCTTCAAATTCTGTTGAGTTCAAAGTATCCAGAATCTGACTACTTCTCACTACCTTCACTGCTACCAGCCAGTGAGGTGAACATAATCTCTGGTCTGGATTAAGGCAGTTACCTCCAACTCCTCCTCCTCCTTCTACCTCTCGTCCTCAGTAGTTAGTCTCACCCCAGTAGCTAAATCACCTTCAAAACATCAGCCGTCTCCTCTGTCCAAACGTCAGATCAGGTTTCTCCTGTGCTCAGAAGCTGGTGATTATTTCTGCATTAGTTCTCTATAAGAATCAGAACTCACAGTAGCCTTCAAGCCACTATGGAATGTCCCCCAACCTTTAGCTTCTTCTACTCTTCCAGCCACACTGGGGTCCCCACCGTGCCTTAGTACAGCAGACCTGCTACCATCCTGGCCTATGGTTTAGCTGTTGTATCTGCCTGGAATATTCTCTCTCAGGTGGCCAAACTCCCCAGATCTTCAAATCCAATTTTTCAATAGACTACTGTGATCATTTCTTCCCACCTGCCTCTCTCAACTATTCATACAGTGATTTACCTTTTCTTTCTTTCACATTAGTTATCACCTTCTAACATGCTTTGTATTTTATTATTTGTCATTTCTATCATTTATGGCCTGTCACATCACTCTAGAATGTAAGCTCAAAGAAAGCATTTGAATGGTGGGCATTATGGCACAGCAGGTCAAACCACAGCTTGGGACACCCATATCCTCATACCAGAGTGCCTGATTCTAGTCCTGCCAATGCCACACTTTGGATCCAGCTTCCTACTAATGCACCTGGAAGCAGCAGATGATTCCAAAGTACTTGAGTTCCTGCCACCAACATGGGAGATCCAGATAAGAGTTCTGGGCACCTGGCTTCAGCCTGGCTTAGCCCTGGCCAATGTGGGCATTTGGCAGGTGAACCAGCATGGAAGATTCTTTCTCTCTCTCTCTTTCTCTCTCTCTTTCTCTCTCTCCCTCTCCCTCTCCTTCCCTCCCTCCTTTCTTCCCTCTCTTCCTCCCTCCCTTCCTTCCTCCCTCGCTCCCTGTCACTCTGCCTTTCAAGTAAATGAAATAAATCTTACAAAAGGACAAAAGATGGCAAGTGAGTTTTTCCATTACCTGCAATAGAACCTGAGACAGAAACATGACTTTTGCCTTAAAAATTGAAAAAAGTATATTTTGCTTTAATATAAGAATAATGACTTCAGAGTATTATTACTGTTAATATTCTGAGCCTCTGAAGACATCAAAAGAAACTTCCAAAACTATGTATAGCTTATTATGTTCTTTATTAATCCTTCTTTACCCGCATCAAAGCCCATTGCCTTGCTTAATGGTTTGTTAGCACAACTTACAGGGAATACAAACATTAAAAATGAACAAATTCAAATCAGAGAGGATAGTTATTTTAACTAATTTTTATTAGTTTTACTGGGAAATTTTTCTCAGAGATACTTTTTTTTTTTTAACATAAAGTGTCTGACTTTGTGTAGTGGTTGCAGAATACAGAGCACTTCTAGGTATCTCGTTTTGTCCTATCCATGGGGTCAAAATCTTGTGTTGTGCTTTGTTGTCTTTTGAAAGAACCCTCTCTTTAATCTAGATGTAGAGATACTCCTTAATAATGTTTTCCTTATATTATACCTTTCTACTGAGAATCACTCACTAAAGAATGGTGGAATGTAAGCCCATTTGAAAATGTTAGCTTAATATTTATCCTAGTTTTAATATTTTAATGATGTACAGAGTCGAAGGACATGTTCAGAATGCTAGTTTCTAAATATTCTGTTTTATTGCTCTCAAAATACACAAAAATGTTATTTCTCATTAACAGGCTGTTCTAGTAGGAATATTTTTTTCCACACTTCAACGTTTGGATGTCTATGTGAGCAATTCATTGGTCTGTCCCAAAAATACAATATGGAACACTCAACAGAAATACTGTGAACCTCATGGACGTCTGCACACAGGTATTTCCTCAGAAAAGCACAGAACACCCAGGATACACACTTAGTTACTTAGAAAATTCTTCCTAATGCTTCTTTATTATTGTGATGAATTCCTTAACCAGTTACAAATGCAGGAGAAAATAAGTTGCTAGCCATGATCTACCAAATATTAAGATGTGTTTAATTATAATATATATGTCCTAAAAGATTACTCCTGATGGAACTCTCATCTATCTCCACACATACAATTACAATTTTTATTACAAAGAACATTCTTTTGATCCCTGAGAACTTTTACATCTGTATACATTGAGTCCAAAATATTCTGCTTAGAATTTCTATCTTATCACTGCTTTATTTGTCTTTCATAGAAGTCAGAGACTAAATTGTTGGCAGTCACTAGAAATATTGCCAAGAAAGCTAATTTAACATGAAGTGAGCACTAAGAATTAAATATAAACTCTAGATTGAAATAAAATATATGGGAGAGGATAAACTTATCCACTTACCAAAATTTATAAATACAGTTCTAATGAAAGCAATATCACACATTCCGTTCCACATATGCTACCTCCATCATTTTTAGCTGTGTCCCGTAATCTTGGCTACCTGTTAACATAAATATGTGTTGCAGTTCATAATATAAGCTAGAGGTGAGAATATGAATAGGTAACCTATTCTCCTTATATAGTTTATAGAACAAATTCTAATTCTACCAATAATATGAATAGCTAATGTTCCAGAAACATGGCTCTGTATCAGGCTAGTCTAAGTGCTTTTCATGATACTGATAACACATCATAATAAGCTTGTGATGCAGTCACAAATAAATAAAGACAAGACAGGGTGTGGGGGAGGGATTAGTTTACCAAGACCCCTGTCTTAGCGCAGCCTACCATAAGAAAATACCAGAGCCTGCGTGAGATCAGGATGCCACCATGGTTAGTTTCTGATGAGAGTTCCCTTTTTGACTTTCTTGCTGTGACCTCACATGGTAGAAATTGAGAGCAAACTCTCTAGTATCACATTTTATAAGAACATCAGTTCCAGCATGAAGGCTCTACCTTCATGATCGCTGCTACATCTAATTTTCCCCTAAAAAGGCCTCCATCTACAAATATCATCATATTGTGGGGTAAAGCTTTAATATGAAATTTTGAAAGACGTAATTCAGTCTATTGCAGTCTCAAAGTTGTTACAGGCAAAGCAAGTACTTAAAAACAGAGTCTCTAGCTCTAGAACCTATGCACTTAGCAATTATGCTATATTGCCTCCATGAGCAAATAATCACTGTGATCACTTTTTATACACAAATGATTCCACATGTTTACAGGTAAATTTTCATAAATTTTGATTCTTTTAAACCAACACATATGGCACCAACCACTGTCATTTAAAGTCTGGAAAATATGAACTATCTCAATAGGCAAAGTTTAATGCAGAAAATTGTTTATGCAGTTGCTGAAGGACTAAAAAGCAACACTTTCACTTCTCTATTACAGATAACTATGTTGTTGTTGGTGGTGATGGTGGTTCTTTGAAAGAGCATTGCTTTTCAGTGAACTCTTTGCTTTGGAACTTTTGTGTAAAATAATATCCCTATATTATGAATCCATATTTTTAGTTTGGTTATCTAGAATGTTACATTATTACCTTTGTTTCCGTTTCCTTCATTATTGTGAAAACTTGAGAAACTACGTAAGGCAAATGGTATATGACCACCTAGTAGTAACTTGAAAGCATCTTTAGTTTAATTCAGAGCACATTTGTCAGATTTAAACATTTAATCCAAATTACATCTGGAGTTTATACTAGTAGGAACTAAGGAAATACATAATGATAGTGAAATGACTTCTTAATGCTGTGGTCTGCTACATCCATAAAAAATTCCCTCCTCTTCCTAAAATTTTACTTTCTTTTTCCCAGTAAGTCTAACTATGTGATGTGGTAAGAATCTGTAGGTCTTGTTCCACTATTATTAAGCAATTCAGCCTTAGGACTCAATATGTGTTAACGAATTCAATATTGTGTTCAACATTATTGATACTATATCATAAAATCACATATACTTATATTAACTATATATATATATAAAATCTCAATTCTGCAAAGTTGAGTTCTCTTTTAGAATTTATTTTAATCAGTGATTTTTCAGACTATAATATAAACCTGTTCATTGGTATAAGATTCTTCTGAGAAGTATTAATATATACATTGTTTTTATTACAGACTTTTATCCTTGGTAAACATAGAAACATTGAATTATAAATGCTCTTAAATAAATTAGGTTAAATTTGTATTTTTTAATTACCAAATGCCTTCAGTCAAAGCTATAAAATTCTGAATATGTAAATAGTGTTACAAGTATAGTGTAGGTGAGGCTAGCGCTGTGGCATAGTGGGTAAAGCCATTGCCTGCAGTGCTGGCATCCCATATGGGTGTCAGTTTGAGACCCAGCTGCTCCACTTCCGATCCAGCTCTCTGCTATGGCCTGTAAAAGCAGTAGAAGGGGCCCAAGTCCTTGAGCCCCTGCACCCACATGGGAGACCCGGAAGAAGCTCCTGGCTCCTGGCTTCCAATTAGTGCAGCTCTCGCCATTGCGGCCAATTGGGGAGTGAACCAGCAGATGGAAGACCTCTCTCTCTCTCTCTCTCTGCCTCTCCTTCTCTCTTTCAAATAAATAAATAAATCTTTTTAAAAAAAAAGTATAGTATGGGCTCCTGGATTTATAATTAATTTGTTTTTCATTTATACTGTGTCTATAGCTAATTGTTTTTAAAAGACAATTTAATGTATAAGGATTATTAATAACCTTAATTAAAAATTTGACTTTAATGTTACATATCTGTTTTATGATTGTTTTCATTTTTAATATACATAATTCCTTAAGAAACAATAATATTGAACTTTTTCAGAATTTTCTATATGCAAATGTGTTAAGTATTATATGATAATTGTGATAATATAAATATATTTAACTATTTTCTTTTGGCCTTTTTCCTTCATAGAGCAATTCCTTCCTAACCTGGATTCCACTGTCCTTGGCGAAAACTACTTTGATAGAATATACCAGATGCTTTACCTGTTGGTTAAGGGAACTACCCCTGTTGAAATCCACACAACCAAAGTCATATTTGTTTCTTTCCAGTTACCTTTTCTAACTGATGATGACTTTTATAGCTCTCATAATCTGGTTAGAAATCTTGCCTTGTTCCTAAAAATACCAAGTAACAAAATTCGTATTAGCAAAATAATACGAGGGGAAAATCTGCGGAGGAAGAGATCAATGGGACTCACAATTGAGCTTGAGATTGGAGATCCTCCAACTCAGTTCTTAAACAATGACACCACAGGTAAGAATAGTAGACATGTGAGTAGATGAATGGAATTGCCGAATCCACATCCATAACTAACCCTATCACCCCCACATCCTAAACCCTGTAGGAGGCCTAAAGGCCCTTTTTCCTTCTCTATTACTATAATCCCAACTTATTTGGGAATTGGGAAGAAATCTCAGCCTCTATTTTGTTACAGTAGTGATTAGTAAATTCAGCAAAGGGTTTGACCTAACGTGAAAGATCTTGGAAGGCCTATCTAAAGAAGTGATCTTATACATGAGAGATCACGTATAATAATGAAGAGTCTACCAATGAGAAGCCAGGAAGGGCAAGGATCTAGGCGGATGAAATAGTTGGTGAGTGTTTGATACATGTGAAGAACTGGAAGTTATCCAATTGATCTATAGGGAGAGAAGCCAGGAAGGGCAAGTCAAGGGAGGTAAGGCTGAGTGGGAGTCAGGTGCTAGATCGTGGCAGCGGAAGGGACTGTGGATGTTTTCCTAAGGAAAAAAGTAGATTCTTGAGTATGCTGAGCAGTGAAGTGGCAGGTTAGATCTGCATAGTAAAGTTGCAGATTTTTTCCTAACAAAGGCAGATGAGCAAAAGAACACATTTGTGGGGAGCAACTCGGACTAGACTGTTACTGGAATTAAGACTTATTCTATGCATCTGCTCTCCCACAATATGGCGCTGGGAGAGGAGGAAACAGCTTCTACACAGCTGCCTCCAGTTCAACCAATAAGCAGCAGGAGCTGATCCTGATTGGAGGAGAGCAGCGTACTCGGCGTGTGGGTAGCAGAGTTGGGATTGGTGGAAGAGGACTATAAAGGAGGAGAGAGACAACATGCACCAGGAACATCTATCCGAATAACACCTGAGCAGCCCCCAAGAGAGCCGGCAGGTGGTGTGCCGCTCCCCTGCAGAAGTGGGGAAAGTGGCAGGGGGAACCGCCCTTCCACCGAGGTGGAAGGGACGGCAGCCAACCCGGGAAGAACCAGCAGCAAACCCAGGAAGGGCCGAGCAGACGAAAGAACAGAGCAGGGTCCTGTGTCGTTCCTCCATGAAGAGGGGGAGCGACATAATGGTGCTGTGACTCGGATATGAAGCCTAGGCAGGGTTTAGTGTCGTTCCTCCATGAAGAGGGGGAGCGACACACATTCTTGTTTATTTTCTGTGACCGATTTAATCACCCTCACTAGCCCCTTTCTGTCTTTCACATACCCCTGTTTGCCAGGTGTCTTAGATACCTACAAGGTCAACTGTCCCATTAGCGATATCTGTGCTGGTCCTAATCATTTCCTTAGGGTAACTCAGTTTGAGTATTTGGGTAAATGTTCAGCCCATCAGATATTCTTCCTCTTCAACTGGTCCTTTCAAGTCGGTATCTGAATACTTTAAGAGACTGTTCTAACCTCAGGTTTGCATGTTGCCCTTTTTTCTTCATGGACTCTGCTCAGGGTGGGTAGTCTTCTCTGCTCTTCACTCTTGTCTTTTGAGAGACCACTGGACTTCACTGGCATAATAGTATTTTTGCTGCCTACACCCAACATACTTTTGTCTCCAGTGGTCAACACAAGTACTCTCTTGTAGGCATACCCTCTCACAGAGTGGGAGCTAAGTCTCTGGCAGAGGGGTATTTACTACCCAGCTAAAGAAGTTTAAGTTTCAAGTCCCCTCACTTGTACAAGTCCTGGGGTAGGGGGAGGCTTCTACTTTCAGGGTCCTAGAAGACGTCTTAATAAGGTGATCAAATCATTAAATGTTATAATAAAAGTTGTAAAATTAAGATTTTTTTGCATTCTTTTTAAGATTATAAAAGGTTTATGGTCAATTATGCATGTGAATAATGTATTTCGTGTGTTTAATTTACTCAGATGAAAATCATTTTTTTCTTTTATTTATATTTTTGAGAACATATTTTAATTCACATTATAGTCAAAGACATAATGGCTCTAATAAATAGAGATCAGCAAATGAAAAGTAAAGAGACCTTGGTTCAACAGAAAAATAGGCAAGGGCTAGGCGGCTATAAACAATATTTAAATGAAAAGATTTTTAGCTTCACTCATATAAATTTTAAAATAGTCACAAAAGCATTAATACTATGTCAGTGCAATTTTTTTTGTAAACAGATCCTCCACATGTGCTTAAGCCTCAGGTCCACAAAATCAGGATCTGTGCTATCTCTGTTGAGGGTTTATTCTGTAAACCTTGGTACTGGGTGAAGTTCTCACTTTCTGCAACTAGGGGTCGCTTCTAACTTCTTCAGTGTTTGCTGACAGGAATTGATTATGCAGGCACCACATACCCACCCTGGAACTCAACTATTTAGATAGGTCAAAGTTTCTTCCCTTGTTGGAGACTAAGGCTGTGGAAAGTTTTCATGAGTGGAATAGGGTGCGTAGAAACTCTCTTCGTTGAAAGAGTACAGGGAGCACAGACCTGTGTTGCAACCAAATTTCCCTCTATGTTCTAGGCACAAAATCATCAGTTCACTTCCCCTTATCAGCCCGGCACTTTCTTGGACTTACAGAATAGGGGCTTTGGGCTCCATATAACTTTGTCTGGTACTTGATTCAAGAGTTTTAGAGGGCCCATGGCACATACACAGATTACTAACCCACTCTTAGAGATCCCTGGGAAGCCCTTACGTGTAATGGGGCCCAAAATTTACCACACTAGCTGCCAGTGATCCAAATAAACTGTGATTTCTTATATGTGTCTTAAATTTCCTCACATACAACTCATACACTTAATGCAGCTGTAGCTGTTAGATTAACCAGATGGATTTAAGACAGCCTAACACCATGGAGGTTAGGGATGTGTGGAGGACAGGCTAACTGCATGTTTTCCATAAATAGACTGGGGTAGGGTTTCTGGTCTCAAAGAAAGTCCTTTGACTTTGCATGGAGTGAAACAGCAAAATATTGAGAAGAGACAAGAAATATGTGCATCTAGTCATAGTCCTGGTTCCCCAGAGCCTTCGTATAGTATCAGTATATTCCGAAGTTCCTAAGTGTCCTAGAAAAGGGCTGTGTAAGCAATAAGAGGACCTCTGGGAAGGCAGAGTCCTGGGGCCAGGAATAAGAAGCCTTCTAGTTCAGGTCTTTTGTTTCTAGGCAGCCATGAGCAGAAGCATATGCCTTCACATGTCAAACTATGAGAGAGAACTTGTGAACAGTGCCCACCAGGTCAGACCTGACACTGGTGTAGGTAAAACCACTGAAGACAAATTAGCAGGAATGCATAGACTTGAAGCACCTTTCAACTGTTGCTATTAGATTACACAAGCTCTCATACGTGTGTGGCCTTATTGAAGAAACTGTCCTGGAGGAGGTCATGGGAGTGGGAGGAATCTGAAAAACTGAGCAATTATCCAAAAAATGTTCCAGTCATCCAGAGACCTCCTAAGTTTACAGGGACTGAAATAGCCAAAGACTGTAGATTTCAAAGGATTGTGTAAGATCTGTTGGACAGGGATGTTTCCTTCTTCTCAAGCTCACTGAATCATGGTTCGACCTTAATGGAAGAAACTCAATGATCTGAATGCTCAAAGCACGAATCTGGAAGGAGCCTTAGCATGCCTAAAGTATATATGTAGAGCTTATCCTACTATAGTTGTTTTTTAAAAGATCACTGTGACTACAGCATAAGGAATGGAGTGGTAGGAGATGAGAATGGACATTCGAAAGCAAGCTTAAAAGTTGTTTTATTGACTTTCCTATGATGGTTTTACCTAGGATTTGACAAGTGGGAACAGAGAGAGTTAGATATTGGTCATTGGTTAGACATGGTGTTGTGAAGAGGTGAAGTAAATAGGATAAAGAAAAAACATTAGGCTCTAACAAAGTATAATGCATGGAAGTGCCAGTTCATAAGGTAAATAACACAATGGGTGCAGTAGATTGAAGAGGAAACCTCAGACCTGCCAGGCTAGAAAAAGAGAACAGAAACTACAGTCAGTGTTAAAATTAACCTTGCAAATTATAAAATGCCCAAAGCACATAACAAGTGTTTAGTAATCTAATAGCTTTAGCAACTCATTAATATACACACTGAAAACTGAAAGGACGATAGTTTTCCTTCCATTCCAAAAAGCATTCTGTTTTTAAAAGTTATATGTGATGAGATTAATGCATGTGAATGATTTTCTTCTAAACAAGAAATGACATGAGAAAATATTCAATTAAGAAATGCATGTTCTCCTACTATATTTTCATTCATTTTTCTTGTACCTGTTTATCTTCCTTTGTTCGTCAATTCCAGCTTAAAATATATTCTACTGAGCTCTTAATTTATCCAACCTTATTAAGATGACTTTGCTATGTTTATTTAGATCAGGTATAATTAGAAAGCCTTAGAAGTCTATGAGATAGGGCATTTCAAATAAAGCTCAAGTAAAATTCTTCATATGTTCTCACAATTCTACATTCTCATAAACCAAATGTCATAATACTCTTTCCCTATAGGTCAGATGCGATTATCTGAACTCCAGGAAATTGCTAGTTCTCTTGGACAAGCTGTAATTTTAGGAAAAACCAGCAGTATTTTTGGATTTAATATTTCTTCCATGTCTATTACCAGTCCTATCCCCAGCCCAAGTGATTCTGGTTGGAGTAAGGTAAGAAAATGAAACTAGTAAAAATTGCATTTTAACTATTTAAATATTGTTATTGGGAGTGGGCATTCAGCAGAATACTTGTTAAAACTCCTCTTGATACTCCTTCATCCTACATCAGAGTGCCTGGGTTCAAGTCCCAGATATGTTCCCAATTCCAGCTTTCTGTAAATGTGCACCTTGGGATGCAGCAAATGATGGATCTAATAGGTGTGTTCCTGTCATCCGTGTGGGAGACCTGGGATGGAGTCCCCAGCTCCCATCTGCTGTTGGTATTTAGAAAGTGAAGAAGCAGATGGGACATTTGTCTCTTTGTTTCACTCTCTTTCTCTCTGCCTCAAATAAATAATATTTTTTTTAAAAAGTAAACTAGTATTGCCCATTTATTACTTTAACTCTCTGTTTTGGTTTCGAGTCAGAAATTTAGAGAGCATATCTTTCTAATTTATTGTTGACGATTTTTTATTGGATCACTGAAATGATAAAGTAGTTTGAAAAAAACAGATCCTACTTTTTAAAAAAAATTGTGTACTGGTTCCAAGTATGCTTGGCTGAATATTTATAACAAGCTTCCATAAATTTGATCTACAGGAAATACTGTAATAATACTCGCTTTACATATTGAACATGTTTTTAGTGAACAACTACTGTATTCTACTCTGCCTGACATATTTTGTGATTGAATGTAGTTTATTGTGGGAAAATCACCTCACACCTCACATCCATTCACAGGTGACTGCTCAGCCAGTGGAAAGGTCTGTGTTTCCTGTTCATCACGTGGCTTTTGTGTCCTCACTCTCTGTGATCACCCAGCCAGTGGCAGCACAGCCAGGACAGCCGTTTTCTCAGCAGCCTTCAGTGAAGGCAGTAGATTCAGATGTAAGTTATAACTAAATAGCTTACTTTGGTGAAGGAACTGAGCTACAACTTCTGAAGGGAGAGCCAACTTTACTAATCCTGTTGTGCTGTCTACCTCATTGCACTGCCCCTTAGAAGCTGCTCTAATACCTATAGATATCACCATTTACTGCTCTAAAAATATTCCTTTTAAATGAACTTGCTCTTCTGCCCATATTTATGTACTCTTTGTGGGGATAAAGAGTTTCTGCAGAATTTCCCGATTTTAAAATTTATAATGAGGCCTTGCATATCTTTAACAAGAAGCATGGAAATGGGACACTTGAAAGTCTTTTAATTCAGCTGGTGCCGTGGCTCACTAGGCTAATCCTCCACCTAGCAGCGCTGGCACACCGGGTTCTAGTCCCGGTCGGGGCGCCGGATTCTGTCCTGGTTGCCCCTCTTCCAGGCCAGCTCTCTGCTGTGGCCCAGGAGTGCAGTGGAGGATGGCCCAAGTGCTTGGGCCCTGCACCCCATGGGAGACCAGGAAAAGCACCTGGCTCCTGCCTTCGGATCAGCGCGGTGCGCTGGCTGCAGCACGCTGGCCATGGTGGCCATTGGTGGGTGAACCAACGGCAAAAGAAGACCTTTCTCTCTCACTGTCCACTCTGCCTGTCAAAAAAAAAAGAAGAAAGTCTTTTAATTATATTTTTGTTTTCCTTAGGGTGCTTGCGTGTCAGTTGGAATTACTTCACTGACTTTGAAGGCCATTCTAAAAGACTCTAATAATAACCAAGTCAATGGACTTAGTGGAAATACAACCATTCCATTTAGTAGTTGTTGGGCCAACTATACAGACCTTACTCCTCTGAGGACAGGTGAGTACATGGATCCTTACATCTCATATACTAAAAGTAGGGACAATTATCATCTTAATGTACAAAGCATACCCTTGTCAATAATGTATAAAAATCAGAATACTATTCTCTGCCTTATGTCAGAAAATATTTAGTCTAACTCACAAAATATATTTAATATGCAAAAATAGATTAAAAATAGGCCGGCGCCGCGGCTCACTAGGCTAATCCTCCGCCTTGCAGCGCCAGCACACCGGGTTCTAGTCCCGGTCGGGGCACCGGATTCTGTCCCGGTTGCCCCTCTTCCAGGCCAGCTCTCTGCTGTGGCCCGGGAGTGCAGTGGAGGATGGCCCAAGTGCTTGGGCCCTGCCCCCCATGGGAGACCAGGAGAAGCACCTGGCTCCTGCCATTGGATCAGCGCAGTGCGCCGGCTGCAGCGGCCATTGGAGGGTGAACCAACAGCAAAGGAAGACCTTTCTCTCTGTCTCTCTCTCTCTCACTGTCCACTCTGCCTGTCAAAAAAAATAATAAAAAGAAAAAAAATAGATTAAAAATAAAAAATTAATGGAATTAAAACATAATTTGAGGTTATATATCAAAAATCACATCATTTACATTTTATACTCACCTCTATAATTTTGTTATTTTTTCACTGAATGTACATTTTATTTACAGTAAGACTAATATAGAGATTTTCTTTTTTTTTTTTTTTTTTGCTTTTCATTGCTGTTTAATTTTAATGCCTCAACCTGCCTTTTGCAGGTTCAAAACAATAAGAACAAAACTGGTCATGCATTACATCTTTTACTATCTACATTGTTACTAAGCTATCAAAAACATTGTACACTACAAAAGACATTGTTAAAAATTTTCATTCATTGCATAACCATTGAGAAAGTATATGATCAATCTTTTACAGCACAATGCAGACTTTTACATCTTGCATTTACAGCAAATGCAGACTTATAAAATTATGATTTTCCTTTGTCTACATGTGGAATTTACAATAAGGGAAGCTGGTAAGAAAAATAAGACAACTAAATAGTACACTGGAAGGAGAACTATAAGCTAGGGCTTGTTATGTGGCAGGGGTTTGCACAAGGGCATTTCTTTAGCAGGATGCAAACTAAACTCAGATGTCGGACATCTGAGACACCTGCCTGGGCTTCTGGTTTGTATATAATTTTTCTTCTTATTCTTTACAAAAGATTTATGTATTTATTTGAAAGGGTTATAGAGAGAGATAGAGAGAAGGATAGAATGAGAGAGAGAGAGAGAGAGAGAGATCTTCCATCTGCTAGTGTATTCACCAATGGCTGTAATGGCCAGGCTGAAGCCAGGAACCAGGAGCCCCATCTGAGTCTCTCACATAGGTACAGGGGCCCAAGCACTTGGGCCATGTTCTGTCAATTCCCCCAGAGATTTTCAGGTTCAAGAAAAGAAAGGATTAGGTGGGCTCATGCAACTTGAATGTCCCATATAGGAGTTCAGAGTTGGCCTAGAAGTTGGTATAATCTTTCTGAAAGTAAGTGCAAAGGAGGAAACATGGGCATTATTAAGATTCATAGTACCTATCACATAAACAAGCCAATTGCAGTAGAGAATTTTAATATGCTCTGATGACATAACAAATCTCTCTTATTAGAGTTTTTACAAGGAATACCCAATGAATATGCACCGATATCCTCAACATTGATGCACAGTCCCACTAGTAAAAGCCTTTCTCCTTGGGCCCAAATGATATATCCAAATAACAGATTTCCATTAGTGATGGCTTATAGAATATTTTAAAGGGATGAAACGAATCAACTGCTATAGTTGAGACAAACTCAATAATCTGTTTACCTTGACCTGGGAACCACTGAAGACCCTTACAGTTTTGGCCCAGTAGTGAAGATTCCAGTAGTGTAGATTCCACTTGGGATGCCAACATCCCATATCAAAGTGCCTGGGTTGAATCCTGGCTCTGCTTTGAACTCATGCTTCCTACTAATGTATATTGTTGAGAGGCAGCAGGTACTGACTCAGTCAGGTACTGACTCAGGTACCTGGGTCCCTGCTACCTAGATTTGGTTCCAGGCTCCTGGCTTCAGCTATTGTGAGCATTTGGTGAGTGAACTAGCAGATGGACGATCAATCTCTCTCCACCACCCCACCCCTGCCCCGTCTACCTTTCAAATAAAATGAAAATACATTTTAAAAAGACCTTGAAAAGCCTTAACTTCTGTCAATGTGATATAGTGGCACTCTCCACTTCTTACCTCTGCACTCTATACACACACACATATATACAAACACACACACACACATACACACCAGAATAAAATAAACTATAAACAGTAAAATAATTCCAGTGAGGTCTTATTTTAAAAATATAACTAAATATCAAAAGCCAAAATAATTACAAATAATTTTTCCCTTTTTTCCTTAGTGCTTTGATAATGTCCTGCACCAGATATGTTTAGTCTGTCTGCTGGGCAGCAAGATCATAACCTAATGCTTGTTAAGAGTGCAATGACACTAAGTTCAACATTATGCTGTTGGACAAGAACCTGGAGTATCCTGCTGCTTTCTGATTAAGGGAACAAATTCTTTTATCAGTCAGCCTGAGTGGTGGTAGGACTGGCATTCTTTTATGGGAAATGAGGTATCTGACAGGAACCTTATTCAAAGGTTCCTTGAAGGTGGGCCCAGTAAGTGCCCAGGGGCAAAGACTTGTCCTTGAAACCAAAGTTTTCAAACTGTCACTTTTAAATAACGGTGCTCCAACATGGTCACACTGGAGTGCTTGAGGAATAAAATAGGCTTTGGTATCTTATTGTGATAACTAAATAAAAGCTTCTTTTTCTACACTAAATTTTCTTTAAGAATTCAACACTTGGGGCTGGTGCTGTGGCATAGCAGGTTAAGCCACTGTCTGCAGCACTAGCATCCCAATATGGGCACCGGTTACAGTGCTGGTTGCTCCACTTCCAGTCTAGCTCCTTGCTAATGTACCTGGGAAAGCAGTGGAGGATGGCCAAAGTACTTGGACCCCTGCCACCCACATGGGAGACCTAGAAGAATCTCCTGGCTTCAGTCTGGTCCAGCTTCAGCCATTGCAGCCGTTGAGGGGTGAACCAGCAGATGGAAGATCGATCTCTCTCTTTTTCTGTCTCTTCATCTCTCTCTGTAACTCTGCCTCTCAAGTAAAATAAATCAATATTTTAAAGAGAAAGAATTCAAAGCTTCCCTTGGCATGTCTATCTGATCTACAATGGAGACAATCTACTGCTTCTTGTTTCTTTTGCTTTCTCTCTCCTCCCTTTTCCATTCGTCTTCCCTACAATCACTTCATCTTCCCTTGCCCCCTAACTCACTACTATTTTTCCTGTCTTTTATCAAAGGCGGGCTCTCAACTCCCTGGATATGTCTACTAGGACAGCTAAGTATAGTCACCTTGTTATGTTTAGACTAGCCAGCAAGTTTGTAGATTAACCATACTGAAACTATAATAGCAAAATACAGGTGAGAACATTAACAAAATGTCATTCTAATCACTCCACTGAAGGAAATCCCCTTCCAGATCAGACTGCAGGCTGAGTGGGTAGTAATACCCCTCACAGACAGCAAAGCAGGGCCGCCTGCATAAAGGAGATAGGGGTTGTGATTTCTGGCAAAGAAAATAGGGATGTGAGAAATGGTGAGAGAACAAAGTAAAGAGCTGCGTTTACATTTTTACCAACATGGATAAAGATAGTTCTTCTAACAGGCATTCAGGACATGTTTGTCTAGTGACCTATGTAATGCTTAGTGTTTGCTTCAGTTTCCACTGCTATGAAATAAACCAGCCCCAACAGGCTTAACACAAGAACTATTTCATTTGCTCACAACTGTATGGGTGAGGAATTGGGGCAAAGATGGTTCATGTCTGTTCTGTGACATCTGGGGCTTCAGCTGGGGGATTCTGATGGCTGGGGCTGACTAGGATGGCCTGATTGGGGTCATTGATGGTTTGACTAGGGCCTTGATTCTAGATTCAGACTGGGGTCTTCAGTTCTCCTTTGTGAGAAAAACTGGGTCTTTCTCCCAATACTGCAGGAGGAGAAAAACAAAATAAAACAAATACCCTGAATTCTTTACTAGTCAAAATTATTTTTAAAAAATACACCTGCCACCAATATTAATGGTATTTTTCAAACTTAGAAATGTAAAAAAAAGTTATTTTGAGAACAGACTTCATGTACCTCACAGATAGAATTCAAAGAAGACAATTGTACTTCTCTCAAATAAATCATTGCCATGAGTGTCAGTGGCAGAAAAATATAAAGAACAGTGCTCAAACATCTTGAAAAATATGAAATGAAAGCAGCAGTGTAGCCTCTGAAAAAGAAAAGAAGAATAAAACAGCAATGACTCTGTAAAAATATATCTTGGAAAAAACAAAGCAGTAAAAATGTATAGGGTTGTATATGTATTACAAACCCTGCTTTCTATAGTAACTACCGTTAACAATAGCAGTAGATCTCCAAAATAAAATCATGCCAAGAAAAATATATTCGGTATCTCTTATTCAAAAGTATGGAAAAATTTGGGGCAACATTGTGGTATAGCAGGTAAAGCCACTGTCTGTGATGCCAGCATCACATATGGGCACCAGTTTGTGTCCTGGCTGCTCCACTTCCAATCCAGATCCCTGCTATTGGACTGGGAAAAGCAGTGGAAGATGGCCCAAGTATTTGAGCCCATGTCACCTATGTGGGAGACACAGATAATGCTCCTGGCTTCATTCAGTCTGGTTCAGTCCTGACCATTACGGCCATCTGGGGAGTGAAGCAGCAGATGGAAGATCTCTCTCTCTTCTCTCCCTTTCTCTCTCTAGCTGACTTTCAAAAAATAAATAAATAAACTATAAAAACTGTAGGAAAATTTAACATGCAGATTTAAAAATATTTGGATGAACTCTTTATCTTTCATGCTGTAAATGCATGTAGCAATATTTCTCTAAGATGTCTACCTGAGCTAAGAAGAAAAGAAAGGTCAAAGTCCTGCAATAGAAAAATAGCATCAGACTTAAAGCAAATGTGAAAAATGGTTTTAAAATACTGAATCTGAGCTTAGGGCATATGGTAGTTTGTTGTACTCTTTTTCAACATTTTGAAATTCTTCAAAATAAAAATTTCAGTATCATACCTATGTCCCCAATATGGCTGAAGCTTCCCTTCCCCAAGTCAGATGTGCAGGGATGAAACATGGATCCAACACCATCATCTCCCTTCCCTATCGTGCCTCAGTTCAAATAGTCCATGTGTGGGAAGGAATCCTTTGATGCAGGAACTGTTGCTGCAGAATGAAAATCTAGTTCATGAGCAGATTGAACTCTGTGACCTTCTCTATACTTGTTTGTACTTAAATCTTTTTTTTTTAAACTTTTATTTAATGAATATAAATTTCCAAAGTACAGCTTATGGATTACAATGGCTTCCCCCCCATAACGTCCCTCCCACCCGCAACCCTCCCCTTTCCCACTCCCTCTCCCCTTCCATTCACATCAAGATTCACTTTCGATTCTCTTTATATACAGAAGATCAGTTTAGCATACATTAAGTAAAGATTTCAACAGTTTGCTACCACACAGAAACATAAAGTGAAAAATACTGTTTGAGTACTAGTTATAGCATTAAATCTCAATGTACAGCACACTAAGGACAAAGATCCTACATGAGGAGTAAGTGCACAGTGACTCCTGTTGTTGACTTAACAAATTGACATTCTTGTTTATGGCCTCAGTAATCACCCTAGGCTCTTGTCATGAGCTGCCAAGGCTATGGAAGCCCCCTGAGTTCACTGACTCTGATCATATTTAGACAAGGCCATGGTCAAAGTGGAAGTTCTCTCCTCCCTTCAGAGAAAGGTACCTCCTTCTTTGATGGCCCGTTCTTTCCACTGGGATCTCACTCGTGGAGATCTTTCATTTAGGTTTTTTTTTTTTCCCCAGAGTGTCTTGGCTTTCCATGCCTGAAATAGTCTCATGGGCTTTTCAGCTGGATCCGCATGCCTTAAGGGCTGATTCTGAGGCCAGAGTGCTGTTTAGGACATCTGCCATTCTATGGGTCTGCTGTGTATCTCACTTCCCATGTTGGATCATTCTCCCCCTTTTTGATTCTATCAGCTAGTATTTGCAGACACTATACTTGTTTATGTGATCCCTTTGGTTCTTAGTCCTATCATTACAATCAATTGTGAACAGAAATTGATCACTGGGACTAGTGAGATGGCATTGGTACATGCCACCTTGATGGGATTGAATTGGAATCCCCTGGTATGTTTCTAACTCTACCGTTTGAGGTAAGTCAGCTTGAGAATGTCCCGAATTGCACATCTCTTCCCTCTCTTATTCCCACTCTTACATTTAACAGTGATCACTTTTCAGTTAAGTTTCAGCACTTAAGAAGAATTGTGTATTGATTGCAGTATTCAACCAAAAGTATTAACTAGAACAAACAAAAAAGATACTAAGAGGGATAACATATTGAGTTGCTCATCAACAGTCAGGGTGAGGGCTGATCAAGTCACCATTTCTCCTAGTGTTCATTTCACTTTAACAGGTTTCCTTTTTGGTGCTCAGTTAGTTGTCACCTATCAAGGAGAACAAGTGGTATTTGTCCCTTTGGGATTGGCTTATTACACTCAGCATAATGTTTTCCAAATTCCTAATAGGGATCACTTTTCAGTTAAAATTTAAACACCTAAGAATAATTGTGTGTTAATTACAGAGTTCAACCAATGGTACTAGAACAAAAAAAAATACTAAAATGGATAAAGTATTACATTGTACATCAACCGTCAGGACAAGAGCTGATCAAGTCACTGTTTCTCATAGTGTCCATTTCATTTCAACAAGTTACCCCTTTGGTACTCAGTTAGTTGTCGCTGATCAGGGAGAACATATGATATTTGTCCCTTTGGGACTGGCTTAATTCACTCAGCATGATGTTTTCCAAATTCCTCCATCTTGTTGCAAAAGACTGGATTTCGTTGTTTTTGACTGCTGTATAGTATTCTATAGAGTACATGTCCCATAGTTTCTTTATCCAGAGTACTGTTGATGGGCATTTGGGTTCGTTCCAGATCTTAGCTATTGTGAATTGAGCTGCAATAAACATTAATGTGCAGACAGCTTGTTTGTTTGCCAATTTAATTTCCTTTGGGTAAATTCCAAGGAGTGGGATGGCTGGGTTGTATGGTAGGGTTATATTCAGGTTTCTGAGGAATCTCCAGACTGACTTCCATAGTGGCTTAACCAATTTGCATTCCCACCAACAGTGGGTTAGTGTCCCTTTTTCCCCACATCCTCTCCAGCATCTCTTGTTGGTAGATTCCTGCATTTGAGCCATTTTCACCCGGGTGAGGTGAAACCTCATTGTGGTTTTGATTTGCATTTCCCTGATTGCTAGTGATCTTGAACATTTTTCATGTGTCTGTTGGCCATTTGGATTTCCTCTTTTGAAAAATGTCTATTGAGGTCCTTGGCCCATCTCTTAAGTGGGTTGTTGGTTTTGTTTTTGTGGAGTTTCTTGATTTCTTTGTAGATTCTGGTTATTAACCCTTTATCTGTTGCGTAGTTTGCAAATATTTTTCCCATTCTGTCGGTTGTCTCTTCACTTTCCTGACTGTTTCTTTTGAAGTACAGAAACTTCTCAATTTGATGCAATCCCAATTGTTAATTTTGGCTTTGACTGCCTGTGCCTCCAGGGTCTTTTCCAGGAAGTCTTTGCTGGTACCTATATCTTGCAGGGTTTCTCCAACGCTCTCTAATAACTTAATGGTGTCGGGTCGTAGATTTAAGTCTTTAATCCATGTTGAGTGAATCTTTGTGTAAGTTGAAAGGTAGGGGTCTTGCTTCATGATTCTGAACGTGGAAATCCAATTTTCCAAGCACCATTTATTGAATAGACTGTCCTTGCTCCAGGAATTGGTTTTGGATCCTTGATCAAATGTAACTTGGCTGTAGATGTTTGGGTTGATTTCTGGTGTTTCAATTCTGTTCCATTGGTCTATCCATCTGTTTCTGTACCAGTACCATGCTGTTTTGATTACAACTGCCCTGTAGTATGTCCTGAAATCTGGTATTGTGATGCATCTGGCTTTGTTTTTGTTGTACAAGATTGCTTTAGCTATTCGAGGTCTCCTGTGTCTCCATATGAATTCCAGCATCATTTTTTCCAGATCTGAGAAGAAGGTCTTCGGTATCTTGATTGTTATTGCATTGAATCTATAAATTGCTTTTGGGAGAATGGACATTTTGATGATATTGATTCTTCCAATCCTTGAGCATGGAAGATTTTTCCATTTCTTGGTATCCTCTTCTATTTCTTTCTTTAAGGTTTTGTAATTTTCATCATAGAGATCCTTAACATCCTTGGTTAAATTTATTCCAAGGTATTTGATTGTTTTTGTAGCTATTGTGAATGGGATTGATCTTAGAAGTTCTTCCTCAGCCATGGCATTGCCTGTGTATACAAAGGCTGTTGATTTTTGTGCATTGATTTTATACCCTGCTACTTTGCCAAAATCTCTATGAGTTCCAATAGTCTCTTAGTAGAGTTCTTTGGGTACCCTAAATAAAGAATCATATCATCTGCAAAGAGGGATAGTTTGAGTTCTTCCTTCCCAATTTGTATCCCTTTAATTTCTTTTTCTTGCCTAATAGCTCTGGCTAGAACTTCCAGAACTATATTGAATAGCAGTGGTGAGAGTGGGCATCCCTGTCTGGTCCCAGATCTCAGTGGAAATGCTTCCAACTTTTCCCCATTCAATAGGATATTGGCCGTGGGTTTTTCATAAATTACTTTGATTGTATTGAGGAATGTTCCTTCCATACCCAGTTTGCTTAGAGTTTTCATCATGAACGGGTGTTGTTTTTTATCAAATGCTTTCTCTGCATCTATTTAGATAATCATATGGTTTTTCTTCTGCAGTCTGTTAATGTACTTAAATCTTTTTACCCAATTTCCAAAAACACTTCATTAGGAATCATATAGTATTTGAAAGTCAATGAAATCCAAATTGGAATTGTTTGAAAATCAGTAAACAATAAAAGGAAGTGAAACTGTTTGATGCTTTTTTTTTTCTAGGAAAAAATTATAAGATTGAATTTATACTGGATAATGTTGTTCGGGTAGAATCTGGAACTTTCAGCCTGCCAGCACAGACTGCTTCTAGTGGTGGCAGCAGCAGCAGTGGCAGCAGCAGCAGCAGCAGCAGCACCAACAATAGCAAAGCATCAACTGTGGGCCCATCTGCCCAGATAATGACTGTAGTCATTTGCTGTCTGACAGGAAGATTCTTGCTCCTGGAAATATTTATGGCTTCAATTTTTATCTTGAACAGATCTATATGTAAGTATGATTCATTTTTATTTGATATAAATCTCCATATATTGAGGTACTAGTAAATGTTTCTAAAATAAAGACTTTGTGCCCTGCACTTATTCACAGCACTTCTGAGGACACAAAGAGAAAATGAGAGTCTCAATGGAAGAAACAAGACAATGATACAAGAAATGTTATTCACAAAACTTGTTTGCCTAGAAGAATGTAGGGGATAAGAAGTGCAGTTAAGTTCAGAACTCTTCTGCAGTTGCAAGGTGCAGACACTTGGTTTGAAAAGGTTTAGGCAGTAGAAGTGATCATTTGACTAAGACCAGTGGTAGTCTTGGTTCTGCAATGGTGAGACCCAAGGACTCAGAGAATACTATCCAGAACCTGTGTCTCTCTCTCCCTTGATTCCACTTTCATTGGTGGTCACTTCACTCCCAGGTTGGCTCCTCACTTATGTGAGGATCATCTCCATCGTCATCTCCATCGTCACATTCTGCCAGTCCAGGAGCCAATGCAGAAAAAGCAAATGTATTTCCCAACAGCTCCTGCAAAAGTCTCAAAGCCATTTCATTGACCTGACTTTATTGCATGCCCCTTCCTGAACCAGTCACCATGGCCCAGGGTTCTAATTAGGTTTTCCTGGGTCACATGGGCAATGTCCTGAGAATAGTGGACATCTGGTTTCACTAAAGAAAATCAAGGTGATAGTTCTGGAGGTGGTAGGCATACAAAGATAGTGAATATTGGGGATATTAATAGGAAAGAGAGGTTCTTATGGAAGAGAATGATTAGACATGACTACAAGTGTCACTCCATGAACATCACATGGAAGTCTAGATAGGGTACTATCCAGATAAAATATATAAGATTTGGAGAGGAAAGGAAAAGACACTTAAGATCAGGGATAGGATAGGAGCAAAGAAAGAAGTGGGAGTGGAAAACTATGTATGTTCGTAGAATTCTTATTCTCCTTTCAAGCATACTTTTCCTGTTACCCCCATCTCAGTTAATGCCAATGCCATCTTTTCTGATCCTTCAGGATAATACAATTCCTCTTCTTTCAAGCTCTATATCCCTTCAAGTGCTCTATACCATCTATTTTTAGCCTTGTCTCTTATTGGTCCCTGTTTAAAGCCTTACTGTGGAGCAGGCATTTGGTAAAGCAGTTGAGATGCCATGCCTGCCTGCATCCCATACCATGATGTGTACTTCCAGTCCTGTCTCTACTTTGAATTACAGCTTCCTGTGCATGCATACCCTTGCAGGAAGCAGATGATGGCTCAAGTATTTGGGTTCCTGCTGCCCATGTGAGAAATACAAATGAAGTCTCTGGCTCCTGGATTAGCCTGGCTCAGACCTGGCTGTTATAGGCATTTGGGGCGTGAGTTAGCAGACAGAAGATTTCTCTGTGTCTCTATGTCTCTCTGCCTTTAAAATAAGTGAAAATAAAAATAAAGTCTCACAGCTCTAATTACATTTTTCTTCTCATTTGACCTATTATCATAACCTTCCAGCCTATTCTCCATGTTGCTGTCAGATTTATCTTACTAAAGCACAAGCTCACACAATAATGGTAATCTCAAATGCTTAAAGAGTCCTCATGACATGAAAAATGTAATCAACACCAAGGCCTTGAAACCAATTTTAAAGACTGCCTACTTTTACCAAATCATTCCTAGAAAACATCCTTTCCATCCCATATATGCCTTCCATGTGGGCCATCTTCCTCTGCTCACCAAGTCAGCCTCTCGCAATACCCTTCTAGGTTCTGCTCAAATCCCCCTTACTCTAGGAAGTTTCCTTTCTCCCTTCTCACTCTATATAAAACATTTAATTTTCCTTTCACTTGGTCTCCAGTTCCACTCTATTTATACCTGTATTATGGATCTTTTTGTAGTATACATACATTAAGCTTACATTAAGAGTTACCTTCCAGCTGGCGCCGCGGCTCAATAGGCTAATCCTCCACCTAGCGGCGCCGGCACACCGGATTCTGTCCCGGTTGCTCCTCTTCCAGGCCAGCTCTCTGCTGTGGCCCAGGAAGGCAGTGGAGGATGGCCCAAGTGCTTGGGCCCTGCACCCCATGGGAGACCAGGAGAAGCACCTGGCTCCTGCCTTCAGATCAGTGTGGCGCACCGGCCACAGCGCACCAGCCATGGCGGCCACTGGAGGGTGAACCAATGGCAAAGGAAGACCTTTCCCTCTCTCTCTCTCTCTCACTCTCTCACTATCCACTCTGCCTGTCAAAAAAAAAAAAAAAAGTTATCTTCCTCTCTAAATTGTGAACACTTATAGGACCACATTTCTTACATAAAATGAGTACCAAAAGTTTGTTTAGGTTGATTTCAAATCTTAAAAGGAAAGTTAGTCATCACTTGTGATTTAGGGAGACATGTTGAGTTGGGGGTATTGAAGGAAAATTGTAAAGAGTTTTCATTGGCAGATATTAATCAGTTTGTATATGATTTAATGAGGGAAAGATTCTGATAAATCACAAAGTAAAAAAGAAACAGCACATTGGACATACTGATAAAAGTTTAAGAAGAGTTTGAGGTAGAGTAATTATTTAGAAAGATACATAGTATTTCAAGTAATAAATGCCAAGACTAGATTTTACTTGTCAATGCTTTTGTAGAGAAGGATGAAGAGACACTGTATATTAGACTGGTTCTGGGAGAGTTAAGACAAACTGGAGTCTAAAAGCAGCTGCTAGCACTTCAGCAGCAGCAGCCATACCATAGGAAGAAGTAAGCCCTTTCCTCCCTGATGCAGAATCTGAGGTCCAGCTATCAAAGAAGTAACATGTTGCAGAGACAGGGTCCTGTCCTCTCATTTCTGAATACAAACATGGGGGATGGAGCTTAGGGACAACAAATAAGCAATACACACATATATATATTTTTGCCAGTTATCTTGTCTCCAGAATTCTAACAAAAAGACCAGTAGTTTTTTTTTTTTTTTTGATAGTGTGGTATGTTTACTTAAATCTGTATTTTCTCCTCTCAGAAGCATTGAATATAAGATCTAATTGGCTGAATGTGTCAGTACTACCTAATATAAACTTGTGAATTTTGTGTTTCTTCATTAAATGTATTGTTTTATAATCCCCTTCACTGACTTTCATCTTGACTATTCCTAAAAAATTTAGTATTGTACCAAACTGGAAAAGATATATTTTAAAATCATTACCAAATGATACTATTCCTTTGTCTTTTTGAGGGTTTTTACCAAATAAAAAAGTTAATTGATGCCTGCTCCTTTGCTACTAAATATATTACCATTTTTCAAGTAAGAAATACAGGGTTAAGCACCATTAATGAATTTGAATGCTGGGTTATTTTATAATTTTGCCTTCTGAATTAAAAATATTTTACTTTTAAGAAAATCATGAAGATCCGTTAAATAAAACAGCATAACTTGAATGTGAAAATATGCCACAAAATATATAAGTACCACAATTCTGTTTAACATTAAATTGGGAAACTTTAAATACTTTTAATTATTATTTTTGTCTTATTAACCATACCATAAAATATTATAAATTTTAAAATTAAGAAAACATATTTGAAATGGCACTATATATTATTGATTTTTATATTTTTTCACTTTTCAGAAAGCAACTAAAGTGCTCTTTGGAAGAACAGACTAAGCAAAAACACAAGAATTGCTTATTTATGAACTATTTTGTTGCACAACAAGTCTACATTTTTGAGAAAATATGCTACACTATTTTTATAATGCATAAATGTATTAATTAGTTTTAATCACAAAAATCTGATTTCTTCAAAGTATAAAGTGTTTTGATTCCTTATATTTGTATTTCAAAAACCTCCAGAAATCTCTGATTTGAAAGAGGTATACCACCTCTGAATTATTGTACCAATAAATTAAAGAATTCTTTAAAGTATTACACCAATAAATCAAAGAATCGTCTAAAGTATGGATTGTCTGAATTTGACTTAGACTCTTTAGATCATACTGGAAGCATTTGGGGTTTAAAATTTTTTTTTATTTATCTTATTTACTTGAAAGTCACAGAGAAAGAGAGAGACAGACCACTGGTTCATTGCCCAAATGCCCTCAACATTCAAGGCTGGACGAAGCAAAAGCCAGGAGCCTGAAAGTCAATCTAGGTCTTCTATGCAGGTAGCAGAAACTCACCCACTTAAGCCATCATTTTGTGTTTTCCAGGGTTTACATTAGAAGTATGCTGGAACTGGGTGTAGAGTTAGGACTTGAATTCTGGCACTCTGATACAGGATGCCAGCATCTTAACTGCTAAGGCAAATGCTGGCCCTGAGAGTTTTAATATATTGAGGGAAGGACTCTGATTTTCCCTATTATTTCATGAGACTCTGATTTCCAACAACCTATGCCACTCTAATTTCTAAGGACTTTTAAGAAATGAAATTGTTTCAGCCTTTCTCAGACTGAGTTGCTGTCTTTCAAATGCACAGGAACCCCAGCAATTGTAGACTCTCCTGTATTTCTGGGCTTGCCAAACCTTGACCTATATTCCAGGAAGAGTTTCCTTGGTTTGCCTAGAATGGGCTTTTGGAACAAGTCCAGACACTCCTGCCTACACCTCCTTTCCATTCAAAACTATCTCTACTAGGAGTACGACCTCACTCAACTCCAGGTGACAGCAAAACAGAAGAACCTTATTTTTAAGAGGATAAATGAGTGAATGCAGAAAACCCACATTTTAGTGTAGTCAAATTAACCCAAAGCTCTCATATTATAAAAATGCAATTGTCACTCGGAAAATCCTAAAGGGAACCCTTAGTTTGACAGCTCCCACTAGAGGCATTGCAGTTATGTCCAGAGCAAGTAGAGTAGATAATAACAAAACTTACTTTCTAGCAAGTCACAGTCAACAAGTTTCTGGGACACTGAGAGAATTCAATAATGCTCTTACCATTCTCTCCTGTGTACCATCTCTTAGTGTATCAACATCAGATCATTGATAGTCTTGCTTACCAGAAAAATGATAAACATTTACCATGCAGTAAATTCAAATATCTCTGTATATATTTGGCATTTCGTTAAGTTGAACGAGTACTTATTTAGCATTTACTAGTTACTGAATGAGAGGACTAAAAAGAATCAGGTGCTATGGCCAAGAATTGACAGGATGACTGGGCAAATTGGGAAACAGATCATTTGAATACAACGTGGTACATAAGAGAGGTAGACGCATGGTGCTAAGGGGGTAGATAACAGGAGCACTCCCCTTCAGGGGGGTCATCGTTTGAGGATGGAAAGGGATGAGAAACAGCTTCCAGAAGAAGTGTTGAGTGAGAGGAGTGTTGAAGAACATGGGATTAAGGAATGTTATCCCAGCAGAAGGTATGGTGGCAAGAGCAAATGTTGAAATACCACTAGACAGCAAGCTCCCTGAAGGTGAGGGTTTTTACCCTTCTCAGCATTTGTTCCTGTCATTTCACAAAAGATCTGGCACTAATGGATGCTTATGTACTTTCTATTGGATGATTGAAACATGGAGGGTGGGGAAATCAGCAGGTAGTTAGATGCTACAGGAGCACCAAACATAACAGGAAGAAGGGCAGGAGACCAGGCTGGAGGGGAGGACAGCAGCTTTCTGTCTATTTATATGGATTTGTTCTGTAAGTCCCAGGGATACAGATATTTTTAAAGATTTATTTGTTTGTTTATTAGAAAGGCAAAGTTATATAAATAGAGGGGGAGACACAGATCTTCCATCTACTGGTTCATCCCCCAAATGGCCATAACAGCCAGGGCAGGGCCAGGTTGAGGCTAGGAGCCTGGAACTCCATCTGGGTCTCCCACATAGGTGGCAGGGACGAGGGACTTGGGCCATCTTTCTGCTACCTTCCCAAGCACATTAGCAGTAAGCTTGTTCCTAAGCGGAGCAGCTGGGACTCAACCAAGGATGCTGGCGCACAGTGGCTTAACCTGCTATGCCACTGTGGGATATAGTTTTAACCAGATATTAAAATAGAACTTTGGTTAAGATAAAGTACAAAAGGAGGAACAAAAAGCTTAACATTTTTCAAAGTAGACTAAAAGAGCAAAAGATTAAAAGAGGATTTTTGAAGAACAGTTTTCTGGAGGCTGTGGTCCTGGGCCTCAGGCACTTTGCAGAGGCTCATGGAAAGCTTAACAGATGTTCCCTGAGATTCAGGGTACAGGATGGTCTTCAATCTGAATGATAGCTGGTGAATCATAACAGAGAGTAGGTGGCTGAAGCAGTGGATGGCTACCAAGTTCAGGGTGGCAGTTTAGGAAATACCAGCTTAGCTTCCCCACAGTTATCTGGGCAAAGTATGCATGTGTGTTTCTCATGCACCTGATAAGGACTGTGTATGTGTTAGGGAGAGACAGAGAGAATGGGAGGGAGGGAGGAAGGAAGGGTGATGGGGAGAGAGACAGGTTGACAGCAGTGGGGAGGATGTATGTCTTATCCAAGAGGGCTGACTAGAAGGGAAATAAACTGCAGGAAAATGAAACTGGAAAGAGAACACTGGATGCCTAGAAGCCATAGAAAAGCTCAAGTCAACAGATGCAATAGAAATGTCATGATTTGGAAGTAAGTGCAGTTAAGAAATTCCTTCACAATGAGGTCTTTGAAGAACACATGACAGCCCCTTCTTGAGGAACATTTTGCTGCTCGTCATGGGGCAGCAGGTCCCATAGAGCTCCTCAGGGCCAGCCTGGGGAGCTTGGGGGCAGAGTGGGATGATGAGTGTCGGCGGCAAAGGAATCACACACCAGAGCCGGGAGATCAGTCAACGCCCAGGGCGCCGCCAGGTCCTCGGACTTTATTGGGAGAGGGAAAAGCTTTTATAGACACAGAAAGGGGGCTGTCCAGGGCACAAGAGAATTGAGCCAACCAGCTGAAAGGTCAGGCAGGACACAAGCTGGGCATGCCCTCAAGGGCCTATCACAGCTGAGGACACATACTGTTCATGAGTACAAGTACAGTACAAGTCTCCAGTCAGGCTAGGTACCTCCCCGGGGGCCATCTTGGGTTGTTGGAAACGCTGAGTCACTGGAATGCAGAAGTGCGGTAAACTCGAGCAAAGGCTTAGCGGCCTTGTTTCCTTTTCAATTGGAGGCCCCCACATCATTTGCCATGTCCAAGGAGCACAGATAACTGATCATACACCACCAGGTAACTGAACACTTTCCCACTCCCCACTCCCCACTCCCAACAAGCCCTCACTTCATGCTGAGATGTAAAAATCAAGTGTTTTAATGCATAATCCAGTTTATTTTCTACTCCAAGACTTGTCCTTTCTGTTAGAGAATCAAATTCACAAAACTCCAATTCTGCCATTTGTAGACCCTGTATTTCGGTGCTGCAATAGAAACAAAAATATTGTTCAAATCAGAACACTATAAAAGACACAAGATTGACAATTGTCTGTACTTTTTCTTCACATAAAGTTTTAATTCAACCCACTGGAAACTGTCATAATGTTTCTACAGATTTTCAATACAGGATTTTCTAACATAAGCTATATGGCACTAAAAGAAAATTGTAAAAATTTCTTAGCCACAAACTTTGGCAAAAAGTTCCTGATTTAATTGATCTAAATTTTTGACTCTCTGCCTTTTACACATCTCATAAAGGGTGGGTGTTCTGGTGTAGCAGGTTAGGCCACTACCTGTAATGCCAGCATCTTATATGGGCACAAGTCTCAGCTGCTCCACTTCTGATCCAGCTCCCTAATGATGTGCCTGGAGAGCAGCAGCAGATGGCAGTTGTGAGACCACCTGGAAAATGAACCAGCAGATAGAAGATATCTCTGTGTGTGTGTGTGTGTGTGTGTGTGTGAGAGAGAGAGAGAGAGAGAGAGACTCTGCTTTTCAAATAAATCTTTTTAAAAAGAAGAACTTCATAGAATTATCACAGTACTTATGTTCATTTTGTCATATTAACTATGCTAATTTTTTTTATTTATATATTTATTTGAAAGAGTGATAAAGTTTGCATCTGCTTGTTCACTCCCCAAATAAGCCAAGCAAGGGCAAAACCAGAAGCCAGGAACTCTATTAGGATCTCCCAGGTGGGTGACAAGGGACCTAAGTACTTGAACCATCATCTGCTTCCTCCCAGGGTGTGCATTAGCAGAAAGCTAGATTAGACATGGAGGTTATACACCCTCCAGCCAGTCCACCATTGGGTGCCAATGCCAGCATCCCAAGCGGCACTTATACACCTGTACCTCAATGACTAATTTTAAAATGACTGAATCCTTTAGAAGCCCTGAGTAATATGGTTTCACAGAGCATCTGTTCACATGTTAGCCACTTTTTTTTCTTTTAGGTTCTTTACTTTTAAATAATGTTTCTCTAAATATTGCCATATTAGTTATTGACATTTAAATTCTTAAAATATTTTTAATTTTTTTTTATTTTTGGAGAGACACAGAGAGAGAGATCCCACCCACTGATTCACTCCTTAAGTGCCCACAGTGGTCAGGGGTGGCCAGGCCCAAGCTGGAAGCCAGGAACTCAATCCTGTCTCCCATGTATTTGTGGCACTCTGATGTGGGAAGTGGGCAGGTGTCTTAAACCCTAGGTTGAACATCCTCCTCTAAATTTTTAGAATAACTTTTTAATATAAATAGGCTGTTTAACTGTTCAACAAGTCATAAATATCCTCTGGTGTGTTAATACTATTTTATCCAAGATATGAAAATTTGGTAAAGTATAAATAAAATATTATCTTGGTCAATGTAAAGAACAGAAAATAAGGAGGAAATAAGAATATCTTTTGGTAGTGCTTGTAATAAGTAAAATGTTTATATCTTACACTGCTGTGCCAATTCTTTCCTAAGTCCTATCCATTTTCTGATCATTGCAACAACTTCTGGCTTTACCTCTTCTTTTTTTATCCCCCAAGTGTTATCTACTATTAATAACAATAATAACAATCCATTGAAGGTTTACCACATGCTAACCTGACTAACTTCACACTAAGTACCAGACGCGATGCTAAGTACGCAATTCGGACCCTTTTCTGACAATCAGCTTATGAAGTATTTTTCCTTTGACAGATGAGAACACTTGAAACCTAAAAGAAGTAGTAAAATGCTTAGTTTCACAGAGCTAATGGCAAACCTGGGATTCGGTATCCAGACCATCTAATTCCAGAGCCTATGTTCCAATAGTTAATTGCCTTCCCTTTTTCTTCAAGTTTGAGAAAGTGTTCCATTGTGAATAGAGTTTTTAGGAAAACATGTTTGTGTCCAAAATTCCTGTTTAAATTCTAGGATTTCAGTTTACTACCTTTTTTCCTTCAGGCAAGATCTTATTTTCCTTTCCTCTCAATTGCTTTACCCCTACATATAGAAAATATCTAACTTGTAGTGTGGTGTTTGGGGACAGATGATATCAAATTCATGGCAGGTAATGCTATAGTACCAGTGCCCAACAGGTGGTGTGGGCTTTCAGTAAATGAGAGCCACTTCTGTTGGTTTTACTTCTATAATGTTGCCTGGCCCAATAAACCATTAGACTTCTTATCACACTTACATGCTGCAACAATGTCTGGCATGTAATAAGCACTACATGAGTGCTGACTCTTGGAATCATTGGCTGGGCACAGGGCCACCCAAAACAATAACTTTCTCAGTTTTCCTTGTAGAGAGGAATGACCACCTTCTGTGCAGAGGGTTATAAAAATATAATATTGTGGAATATTCTAGAAATCTCCTTTAAATTGGCTATTTTTCATCTCTTTACCTTTTCCTCATCCCTTCCTTTTTTTTTTCCTGCTGCATGGAACAAGATGCCTGCTTAGACCAGGACAAAGGCTAACCTCCAGGGGAAGTGGGAGAGCACTCAATTGAAAGGTGTTTTGGTCTCTGACATTGTAGTGAACCATGCTAGCACTTGCTGTGCTAGGTTTTCATCATTACTTCATGGGATTCCTAATCCTAACTGTTAGGTCTCCTGGTTTCACCAGACATCTTTGGTGGCAAAATGTGAAAACAGTGTGAAAAGAGAATTAATCCTTCTTCCTGAGGGAGGTAGACAGAGACAATGCTAGGTCAAGAAAAGAGACAGAATAACACATATACCTATGGAGTTATTACCTGTACCCTCCAAAAGAGAAATGCCTAAACTTTGATGGAAATTCATTATGATGTTGGGTTTGGGGAACCTATGTGAAGGGTTGTACTCTTCTTCCACACTTAGCAGTGGGCATGTTCTATTTCCTTGTGACTGCAGCTGGCAAGGGGTGTCCAATCTTCGGTGAAAGACACATTGAGATTAATTTCCCCAACTTTCCTCTCCCCAGAGTAGCTACAGACACATGTGTAAGACCAAAAGTGAAAGGCCTGCCATCTGGGTTGCAGTAAGGTACTTGAATAGTTGAGGGCACTCTAGCTAATTACAAACTTTTTGCCACCCCACTTGCAGACCCTTAGTTCTCCAGTTATTACGACTCAATTAGACTAAAATTAGAAAGTTTCTCATGGGAAAACTGTTCTTCCAGCAATGCTGTTTACCCACAAATTCTGCTTTTATTAGAGAAGTTCCTTTAGGTTAAGAGTTATATGTTCTTTTGACTTCTCTAAAATGCTTAGAACACACTTTGCCCATAGTATGTGTTGAAAAAACTGTTTAAATAAATGAATAAGTAGGATGTATGAGGAAACTTCTCCTTTACCAGATTTTTGTGGTAAAAATTTCTTCCAAAAATCATAGAAATTGCATTTTATACTGACTTAAAGGCTTAGCATTTCAAATAACAGTGTATAAAATTTACACCCAGTTAAAGACCAACTAGTTATGGTTGCTATGGTAATGGGATCTGTGCCTATGAACAGAAAAAAATAATTCCTTTGGATAAGATATTTATGAGTGTGCCAGGCTACATGGCAAGAGTATTTACCTTTGGTTTTTCTTCAGAGCAATTTATGAATTCAGGCAGATGATCCTTATACATATATATAATATGTTTATATATATATAAATTCTCCATAGGAAGAGAGAAAATAAATAAATTTTCTTACACTATGGTTTTAATTCTCACTTATAAAGGATTTAAATTCAAATGAGAAGTACAGCAAGAAATATATATCTCATTGTGAAGAGACAAGTAATTTTTACTGTATAAAATGTACCATACCTGTAGACAAATACTTTTTTTTTAATTTGACAGGCAGAGTTAGACAGTGAGAGAGAGAGACAGAGAGAAAGGTCTTCCTTCCATTGGTTCACCCCCCAATTGGCTGCTACAGCCAGCGCACTGCGCCAATCTGAAGTCAGGAGCCAGGTGCTTCCTCCTGGTCTCCCATGCGAGTGCAGGGCCCAAGCACTTGGGCCATCCTCCACTGCCTTCCCGGGCCACAGCAGAGAGCTGGACTGGAAGAACAGCAACCAGGACTAGAACCCGGCACCCATATGGGATGCCAGTTCCGCAGACGGGGGATTAACCAAATGAGCCACGGCATTGGCCCTGACAAATACTTTTTTTTTTGGACAGGCAGAGTGGACAGTGAGAGAGAGAGACAGAGAGAAAGGTCTTCCTTTTGCTTGCCATTGGTTCACCCTCCAATGGCCGCCGTGGCCAGCGCGCTGTGGCCGGCGCGTCACGCTGATCCAAAGCCAGGAGCCAGGTGCTTCTCCTGGTCTCCCATGGGGTGCAGGGCCCAAGCACTTGGGCCATCCTTCACTGCACTCCCGGGCCATAGCAGAGAGCTGGACTGGAAGAGGAGCAACCAGGACAGAATCCGGCGCCCCGACTGGGACTAGAACCCGGTGTGCCGGCGCCACAAGGCGGAAGATTAGCCTATTGAGCCGCGGCGCCGGCCCCGACAAATACTTTTAACAAAAATTGGTAATATATCTGATATTTTAAATGGCCAGAGGTGGTTAAGGGAAATTCAGAAACAACAGCAGAGACAAAAAGCTTAAAAATCAACAATCAAGACACATATCTTCCCAAAGGAATTTGAATTGATGGGCAGTGGCAAATCTGTATTTTTAACAGGACTGTTAACCAAGAAGACAGCTGTATTTTTAAAATATTTATATGGCTGATATTTGGCATAGTCATTAAAATACTGCTTAAGATGCCTGTTTCCCTTGGCTGGCGCCGCAGCTCACTTAGCTAATCCTCCACCTGCGGCGCCAGGACCCAGGGTTCTAGCCCCAGTTGGGGTGCGGGATTCTGTCCCGGTTGCTCCTCTTCCAGTCCAGCTCTCTGCTGTGGCCCGGGAAGGCAGTGGAGGATGGCCCAAGTGCTTGGGCCCTGCACCCACATGGGAGACCAGGAGGAAGCACCTGGCTCCTGGCTACGGATCGGTATAGTTCCAGCCGTAGCGGGAGGGTGAACCAACAGAAAGGAAGACCTTTCTCTCTCTCTCTCACTGTCTAACTCTACCTGTCAAAAAAAAAAAAAAAATGCCCGTTTCCCATATCCTAGTGCCTGGGTTCAGGTCCTGGCTATGTTCCCTATTCCAGCTTCCTACTAACATGTACCATGGGAAGCTGCAGATTCTGGCTCAGCTGGATCCCTGATAATCATATGATTGTACTCTCTGGCTCCTAGCTTCCTCTAGTCCCAGTCCTGGCTGTTGTAAGCACCTGGGGAAGTGAATTAGTACATGGAAGATCTCTCTCTCTCTCTCTCTCTCTCTGTCTCTCTCTAACATCTCTATCTATCTCTATCTCTATCTCTATCTCTGTCTCTATCTCTAATGAGTCAGACAGCAAAGGACTAAGCTGAAAATAAAATACAAGACTAGGTAGGAGATCATTGTGACAATCAATGTACTGAAATGATGGACATTGATAGGATTGAATGGACAAAACTTGTCAACAGACGCTATTATAAGAAAAACATCCCTTGCATAGTAGAAAAAAAGCCTGCAGAGAGAGTGGAAGGTGCTTGAGTTCTAACAGTAGCTCCTTCATTCCATGTCTTTAAAACAAAGGGGGCAAAGGAAGCAGAGGGGGACGGGAGTCAGGGCCTGATTTCATGTTATACCTTCAAAGATTAATATTCCTTCCACTTTTCCTTTTATAAAATTGTTATTTCTAAAATCTATCATCTATCTATATCTATCTATCTATCTATCTATCTATCTATCTATCATCTTTGAGATGCAGAGACAAAGAAGATATAAGGACACAGATAGAGTTCCCATCTGCAGCCTCACCTCCCAAATGCCCATAATGCCAGTTGGGCTGAGTCAAAGCTGGGAGCCAGGAACTCAATCCAGGACTCCTATGTGAGTAGTGGCAACACAATCACTTGAGCCATCATTTACTGCCTCTGAGAGGAAGGAAGGCAGTGGAGGATGGCCCAAGTGCTTGGGCCCTGCACCCACATGGGAGACCAGGAGAAGCACCTGGCTCCTGGCTACGGATCGGCATAGTTCCAGCCGTAGTGGCCATTTGGAGGGTGAACCAACAGAAAGGAAGCTGGAATCAGGAGCAGAGCTGGAACTGGAACCCAAGGCTCTCTGATATGGCATGTGGGCAATCCACCCAGAAGCTTAACTACTGGGCTAAATGCCTGTCCTTTCCCTTTTTAAATATGTTAGGAAAAGTATGCCTATTTCTAGTTGCTGATGACAGATAATTCACTCCTATTTTCCTTGGAAACACTATTCTCTGCTGATTATAGAATCCTCTCTATTTACTAGGTCCTACTGGATTGAAGATGGTAAGTTTATATGCCTGAAACCTTTCTTTGATTTTATTGCTGTTTCTAACACATTTTTCCATTTCTTATAACAATTTAATTTACAAAATAAATCCTTAAGGCAGTAATAATTAATTTTGCTGATAAGAAAACATAAGCTCACACTTGTTCAAGGTCAAAGCCACAATGTACATTGTGCTGTAATGTAGCTGAATGAGACTTTCATGGTTTATTGTTTTGTTATAAGTTTTCAACACACACAAGATATATCATGCTACAAGTTATTTTATATTGGTTATATGAATTTCAACACATTTATCCTTAGAAATTATAAAAGGTCTTATATGACCAGATATTTCTCAGATCAAGTCTACTTAACTCATAATATAGCTGAACTATCTAACAGCTCAAATAACATGTAAACACTAGCCAAGAAGTGTTACATTGCTAAACCTCACTACTAGACACAGAATGACAATTCACCTTTATTTTCATTTGAATCCATTTCTAGTAAACAGAAAAATATGTATTATTTTTCTCAATTCCTATGCAGGCCCCTTCAGAAGGAACTTGCTTAACTCCAAATTGTTCTGAAATCTTAGGTTTTCCTATATTTGTCAACAAAAATTCTTGTTAATTGTAAGAATAATTATGATGGAAAATATTTATTTCAGTGCTTCACAGAAAAGTAATTTTCAATTAATAGAACAGAAATTAAAAAGTTGCTGCAGACTGCTTGATTTCTCTATGCAGCAATTGATCAGAAGTATTAAATGGTGATTCTGGATATTAAAAAGAAAGTTATAATTTTCTAGAATATTAAAGTTTGTCCTTTGGGAAGCAAGTAAAAATGTCTAAAATTTTCTAATAGGGGCTGGCACTGCGGTGCAGTGGATTAAAGCCCCAGCCTGAAGCATCAGCATCCCATATGGGCACTGGTTCAAGTCCTGGCTGTTCCACCTCCAATCAAGATCTCTGCTATGGACTGGGAAAGCTGTAGAAGATGGCCCAAGTCCTTGGGCCCCTGCACCTGCATAGCAGATCTGGAAGAAGCTCCTGGCTTCTGGCTTCAGATCAGCTCAGCTCTGGCTGTTGTGGTCATTTGGGGAGTGAACCAGAGGATGGAAGATCTCTCTTTTTGGCTCTACCTCTCTCTGTAACTCTCTTTCAAATAAATAAATTTTTTTTGAAAAAAAAAATCAGTAAAGCAGAAAACCCTATGCTTTCCAAATCTATTCTATTCAAAGCTGCCACCCTATGAGATGCAAAGGGTTTTTTTTTTTTTTTTGCTGTATCAAAAAAATATGTGTGACTTTATGATCTGTATTCAACTGTGAACAGCTGTTCATTAATAAAGAGTCCTAGTCAGAATAGCAGATCTAAAATTATATTTGAGAAAAACAAACTATCCTTTGGTAAAAAGTCAGGGAACTGGATTGGGGGCATGGGGGATTGGAAGCACAGGACTGAATTTATAAGGACCACGTTAGTTGGCAAGACAGACCTCAGTCCCAGTTGGGGAACTCAGAACCACAAAGCCTACAACAGCTTAGAAAGGAGAGACCTAGTGATATAACTCAAGTTGATGACTGGGCAAAGGCTGATCAGAAGTGTTGAAGTGGGCAGAATTAACTATACCTCATGGTATAAAGGAAATTTAGAAAGAAAACGTTCATATATCAAGTTCTATCCTTTATCCAGTTGATGTTTGGTACTCTCCTACCCCTATCCCACTCAAGGTTTGGGAAAAGGAAAGTACTTAACATTGCACATTGCCAAGGGATGGTCCCCAAGCAAGACTCGAAATTATTGATGCCTATGATCCCCATCATAGTGGTACTACTCAACAAGATGATTCTGAAATATTCTTTCATAGATATTTCCTAAATTTTAAGTCTGTAACACATTTTGCTGCTTTGCTTTGTTGGGAAACAAGTATTCAATAACTAGTTGTTTATGGAAAAGTATATAAATTTTGTTTTATTTGAAAATGGCAAAAATTCTAATACTTTTTTAGTTTTAAAATTTAGCAATTTTTCACATTTTACCAAATCACTTCAAATGTGGATAGGAATATGGAAGAATCATGAAAAAGAAGAAAATATCATGGAGCCTAATAGTTTCAAAGATCTTTGTCTTTAAGGAAAAAAAATTTATGTTCAGATGTAGGATATTTTGGGTCACTGGACTTTTGGAATCCCCAAAATGGAAATTTTAGATTACTGGGAATTAGTCATTAGATTAGAAAGGGTAATTAAGGGTTTTTTGTGGATTTGGGGAAGTGTGGTTTTGGGAAAGATAATGCAGTAACGTAGTATCAGTAGCTGCCATCAGAGTTATTATTTATAAATATTTGCCAGGTGCCAGGCTCCATGCTTGCAAGTATTAACCATCTAATGAAGTAGGCAGCATTATGGCCATTTGATTGATGAGAAAACTAAAGATATTATACAATTTACCCAAAGTTACTAAGCACAACCATTAGCAAATTATAAACAAAAATATGGTGCGGATTGAAAAGGACTGGGAGAGACGACTATAAACCAAAAGACAGGTTCTGGGTCGGGGTGAGAATCAAGGAGCTACACAGCCAAAGGCTGGCCGAGGAACAGTTGGCGTGCACCGCCTTCCGTCCTGGACCATACACATTTTTATCCTCCCTCACCATGCACTTTGCAGTAATGGAGCAGATAGTTTTCGGGGTCCCCTCGCCCACAATACGCAAGGATTCAACCTTTAGTATACAAGATAAAGAAGAAAAAAACAATCAAGCTTCAAAGGGAGAACCATTGAAAGGCACACCTCAGCTTGCAGAATGGCTAGTTCCCGAGAGGAACAAACGCAAGGCCTCCGTGAAAGGTCACTTTCTAACTTCCAGTTATAGGGAATTCAGTTAAAAATAAAAATTACTTGGAAGAGGCGAAGTGCTGAATGAAACGTTTAGTATCTCTCAGGCAGCTGCGGGACTGAGCTCTTGCCTAACTACATCTAAGTCGTCCTGCGACAGAAGAGGCTCCTCATCTTTACGATCTAAACAGTGTTTCTCCTTGGCTCCACCTGACAGACGCAGAGCAGAACGGCGCTTTTTCACAGAAGTAGGGCCACGTTGCACAAACGCAGGCGCTCCGCCGCGACAGCTTCCAACGTTCACAAAAACTAACCCGGACCAACCTCCGCCAGCCGGCTGCCGCTCGCCCCGCCTCCCACCACGCTCATTGGCTCCCAGCCCTAACGCCGGGCCTGAAGCCTACCGCCTATTGGCCCAGAGAGGACCAGGGGACGGTGTGCGGAAGTGTGTGGGCCTGGAGACAACCCCGAGCCGCCTTCCAGCCGGGCGAACGGGGCGGTGCTGGGGGAGGGACTGGAGGAGGGTTTTCCGAGGAGTGGGCGGCCATGGCAGCTGCGCGGCGGCAGCGGCGCCTGCGACGGAGCGCGCGCCCGGCTTTGAATGAGAGGGGCTGGGATTGAACCAGCGGAGCGCGAGCGCGAGGAAGCGGTCGGCAGCGCGCGCGCGCGCGCCTTGTGTGCGCGCGCGGCCCGCGGCAGCTTGGAGCCTCCGCCGGGCGGGCGGGGAGGGGGAGGGGCAGGTGAGTGTGTGCGGCTCGCGCGCGCCCGCGAGGGGCTTTCTTCTCCCTACCCCCGTTCCGACCTCAGCCCGGCCTTGGGGGTGTCTTCCGCCCTTCCCGGTCTCCCCCGCCGCCTCGCTCCTCACTTCCCGCCCTGCCACCTTCCTTTTCGCTCCTTCACCTGGCCTCCCCCCAGCCCTGCCGGCACTCAGGGCTACTGTTTCCGGGTCAGGGTGACCTCTAGGGTGAGGAGATCGCGACTGGGAGCCGGCCCCGGGCGTGCAGCCTTTGCCATGCGTCGCCCACGCGTGGGAGACCGGCCCGCGGGGGGACCTGGCCCGGCACACCCCAGCCTTCACGATCCCCTTCCGCAGGGAATTGCCCGACCTGCTGCCCTCGCCCTGCAGGCCTCGCCCCTCTCGCAGCAGATGTTCCCAAAGTCCCAGCCCACCCAGCACCCACCAGAGCGTTTCGCGGAGCGCCGTGCGCAGGGCGTCTGATTGTGTAACCTGAAAACGCTCGTGTTTTTCTCATCCGTGCAGTGGGTATGATTTCATTTTTAATCAGCCCGGTGTTAGGTGGGTAACCTGAAATTACACTATTTTAGTTGTGGCACTCTTTCCTTCTGAGTCATCCGGGAGCCCGTACCCGCCTTTTTGACAGCCCCAGTGGTGTCACGTATTTCAGGGCCTGACTTTTCGGTTGCTGGAGATGGTACGGAGTGCTCGGTGTTTACCGCCGGCCCTCACACTGCGTCTCTCTCCCCACCCCGGGCTTAACTTTGCCGCGCCTTGGTTTTCAAACTTCAGATTTCAGGTACATTTTGTTTTTGGAGCTTTGTGATCTTTAACCTGCTTCAAAGAGTGAGGAACTTTAGTCTGCATATTCTGTACTGTGCTAGATCATAGGGCTTTTTCAGACGATAGTATGAAAGATCCAGAAATACAGTTTTGGACATAACCGCACTGGATGACGCATTCACTCTAGTGGACGTAGGCTCTGGCTCCGCTTGTTGAATGAATTGGGAGAGAGTGGGTCTGCATACCTGCACTGTAGACTTGAGAAGTTTACCGAAAATTACAAGAAAAGATCCACTTGATCCATCAGTTGCTAATGCAGCATTCTTTTTGTTGTTGCTGTTTTTAAATGTGAGAACAAACTTTTTCAATTGACATAGCAGAGTCTTATTCTTGATTCCTTAGAGATGTCATTTCTCCAAAAGCCCTGAGAATTGGTTGTTTCCTAGTTCTAAACCTTATTCTCAAGTGTTTGTATTGTCCTAGCAGTTTATAAGGAAATTTTAATTTAAAATTTTTTTGAATTAAAAATTATTTATATGGCAGGTGGAAGAGACAGAGACAGCCCAGAGAGCTACCAACTGCTGTTTTCATTCCCCAATGCCTGATAAGATGGGCTGGGCCAGACCAACGCTGGAAACTGAGAACTCAATCCAGTTCTCCCATGTGGGAGGCAGGAACCCAGTTAACTTGAGGCATCACTGCTACCTCCTATAGTTTGTATCTGCCAGAAGCCGTAGTCTGGAGTCAAGCTGAGAACAGAACCTAAATACTCTGATGTGGAATGTGGATGTCTTTAAGTTTGCTCACAGAGTAGACAGTGCTAGGCTGAAGCTGAGATCAGGGAACACAAAGTCTCCCACAAGAATGGCAGGAACCCGTTTACCTGAGCCATCCGTGCTGCCTTCCAAGATCTGCATTAGCAGGAGGCTGGAGTCAGGAGTAGGCGCTTGGAGTCAAATCCAGGAATTTTGCTATTGGATGCAGAGGTTTTAAAATGCCAAATGCTGGCTCCCAAATTTTATTTTGTTTTATTTATTTGAGAGGCAGATAAAGTGAGCTCCCATCTTCTGGTTTACTCTGAGATGGCCAGGGCAGGGCCAAAGCCATGATCTGGAAGAAATCCACATTTCCCCTGTGGGTAGCAGGAACCCAGTTACTTGAGCCATCACAGCTGCTTCCCAGGCACTGGCAGGAAGCTGGAATATGAAGCAGAGCTGCCAGTCAAACCCAGGCCCTGTGATGTGGGGTGCAGCCTTCTTCACTGGCATCTTAGCTGCTAGCCTGAACCTTGGAAATTCCGGTTTTAAAATTAGTTTAGCATTGCTTGGCTACAGAAAGTATTCTAAAGTAAGTACAAAGTATCCTGATACATACTTACACAAATTGGTGATTTGGAGAGCATGTCAGAAGTCACTGAAGCAATATATATATATATAAAATCGGAAGGTTTCTCAAGTGGAATATGATGTTGGGAGAGCTTGGGGTCAGTCTTTATTACTGGTTGAGTGAATCTGAGCTTCACTGTGAGCCTCTCTTAAATGGGACTAGTGAAACTTAGCTTCTTTAAGTTGTCCCTAGGTTTCTGGCAACATGATACAACATACATTGTCTAGTACTGTGCTTTTAACATTTTAAGTACTTAAGAAATGTTACTTTCAACAAATGTTTGAGTACCTACCTACCAAGTGTCTGGCACTGACTAAGATGTGGAATACCCAACTGAGCAAGACTGATGGCAGTCTGTCTCCTTAGTCCCTTGCATTTCAGAGGAATAAGTATGTGCATACTTGAGACAACTGAGCAGTAAGTTTTTCTCTGTATTGAGTTGGTAATATTTCCCAGCACCCAGCCTAGTTTCTGTTTCATAGCACGTGCTGATATGTATGGACGGTCCCTACCTTATAACTGTTTGATTTAGGATTTTTCAGCTTTATGATGGCATAAAAGAAATACTTATTTCGTAGATCCTGAAACTATACTTCAGATTTTGAGTTTTGATCTTTGCCAGGCTTTGCTTTGTGGTAAGATACTCTCTTCACTATGTTGGGCAGAGGCAGCAAACAATAGCTCCCAGTTAGCCACTTGATCCAAATGGAAAAGAACCCATACTCTACTGTGGGTTATGGTACTAAGGTTAGGTTTATTAAATGCATTTTCAACCCTCGCTTACAGTGGATTTATCGGGATGTAATCCTATCATAAATTGAGGAGCATCTGTATTCATTTAATTGAATTCGGACGTTAGGTTGACAGTTCCCAAAGGATATTCCTCTCTGCAAATCAGTATTGATAAAGGTACTACTTGATATTAACTTGATTGCATTTTCCCATTTCAGTACAGCTGGTTGGAAAATTTATCTTGGAAATTATAATATCATTGAATACTAAGAATGTTCATTGTTAGTGAAGTATTCTTAGGTTTTGAATTAAATAGAGCTAGACAGGAATCATTAGGTTAGGAGCATAATAATATGCGCTTAACTTTCTGTGCCTCAGTTCTCTCAAATAAGAACAATAGTATCTATCTCATAGATGGTTTTTGTGAATTAATAATTAGTCTTGGTACTTGGAATGTAGTCAAAGTTCTCTGCTTTCATTAATCACAAAAGCAATTTTTTCTTTTAATATTTTCCTTATTAGAGAGATAGAAACACCATCCACTGGTTGATTCATCAAATGCGCGCAGTAGCTGGGACTGGCCGGGCCTGAAGCCAGGACCCGTGAACTCAATCCAGGTGTGTCCATGCCTGGCAGGAGCACAACCACTTTGAGCTGTCAGTGCTGCCTCCCAGGATTTGCACCAGCAGGAAACGAGTTGAGAGCTGAAGCTGGGCATCGAATCCATGCACTCTGATGTGTGTGATGTAGGATGTGGGTGTCTTAACTTTCATCTTAACTGCTGAATTAATTGCTGGGACTGGGGTGGGAGTCAGGGGTTATTCAGTGATTGTCAGTGATTGTCTCAATTTCTGTTTCTGCTTTGGAGAAAACTTGAAATTTTATATCCATATGACCACTGAAGCCCTTCAAATTAACAAATACTGACTAATGATAATAAGTATACCTAAAAAGTTCATGGAGACATGTTATGAAAAAATCAGCATGGATTTCAGTTTTTTCCACTAAAGTAAATTTACCTTTTAATTCCATTTTTACATAAACTTTTTCAAGTACCCTCATATTTGTGGGAAGATGATGGCTGTGGTTACTGAACTCTGTGTGAAATTTATTCTTAACTTGCCATTAATATATATCACTGAGACCAATATCCCTTGCCCTAGGCCCTAAATATTAAATGTCATCTTTCTTCAAAACATCCTCATACACTGAGTCTCTCCTTGGTCTGTTCTCTTTTTCCCCAAGTGTCAAATGATAGAATTTCTTTTCCAGCAGTGTTTTTTCCTCTCCCTCTTTTTTTTTTAAGGATTTATTTTATTTATTTGAAAGACAGTTACAGAGAGAGGAGAGGCAGAGAGAGAGAGAGAGGTCTTCCATCCGCTGGTTCACAGCCCAGATGACCGCAATGGCCGGAGTTGCGCCTATCCAAAGCCAGGAAACAGGAGCTTCTTCTGGGTCTCCCACGTGGGTGCAGGGGCCCAAGGAATTGGGCCATCCTCCACTGCTTTCCCAGGCCATAGCAGAGAGCTGGATCGGAAGAGGAGCAGCCGGGACTAGAACCGGAGCCCATATGGGATGCCGGCGCTTCAGGCCAGGGCTTTAGTCCACTGTGCCACGGTGCCGGCCCCAACTCTCTCTCTGTTTTCTTTCTTTCTTTCTTTTTTTTTTTTTTTCCTGAAAATTTGTGCTAAAATTTCATTTGGGGAAGTTTGCCTCTATTGGTTGAAGGTTTTATTCTTGGCAAAGCAGCTTTCAGTAAGCTCTTCACCATCTTAGTTGTTCAGATCATCCTACTCATAATTAAGCAACTGAACCTTTCTGAGAAAGCTCCATGGTTTTTTTAGTTTGCTCAAAGTTTTTATCATAAATGGATGTGGAATTTTGTATCTCTATTGAGATGATTAAAAGGTTTTTCTTTTTTAGTATATTAATATGATGAATAACATGATTTTTGAGTGTTAAAACCAATTTTACTATCCTTGGCTAAGCCTGATTTGGTTATGATGTACTATCCTTTCATATCTTTGTTAAATTTAATCTGATACTTTTTTTTTTTTGACAGGCAGAGTGGACAGTGAGAGAGAGAGAGACAGAGAGAAAGGTCTTCCTTTTGCCATTGGTTCACCCTCCAATGGCCGCTGCGGCCGGTGCGCTGCGGCTGGTACACCGCGCTGATCCGAAGCCAGGAGCCAGGTGCTTCTCCTGGTCTCCCATGGGGGTGCAGGGCCCACTGATACTTTGTTAAGGAGTTTTATATCTATAGTCATAATATATTGGTTTCTAGTTTTCAAATCATGTCTGTCTGGATTAGTGTCAGTGTAATGCTGACTTCAATAATGAGTTGCAAAATATTTCCTCTTCAGTTTTTTGGCTATATGTAGAATTGATATTACTTCCTCCTATGTGATTGATAGAATGTACCAGTGAAGCTATCTGGAAGATCTAACTACAAATTCGGTTTCTGTAGTAGATGGAGAGATTTTCTGGTTCTATGTTTCTTTTTGTTGTGCTTAGGTAATTTGTGTCTTTCAGGGAATTTTTCCACTTTACGTCAGTTGTCAGATACGGGCATAAAGTTTATAATATTTCTTTAATATGTTTTTAATATCTGCAGACTAAAAATGTTACCTAAATCATTTGTGATGGCAAAATTTTATTATTAAAGACATATTTTGGACTGTTAGGCACTTTTGATTAATTGGCCAGTGTATCATTGTGAAATGACCACATTTATACTTGGTAAAACACACTTCTTGGGCCTAGTGTTTTTGTACAAGCAGTTAAGCAGTCTGTATTGAAGTGCCAGTTCAAGTTTCAGCTGCTCTGCTTCTAGTCCAGCTCCCTGCTATTGCAAGTGGGAAATCAGTGGAAGATTTCCCAAGTGCTTGGTCCCTTGCCACCCATATGGGAGACCTGGAGGGAGGTCCAGGCTCTTGGCTTTAGCCTGGCTTAGCCCCAGCCATTGAAGACATCTGTGGGGTGAACAAGTCGATTGAAGATCTTTCTCTCTCCTCTCTATTACTCTGCCTTTAAAATTAAATTAAATTAAATGTAAAATAAATGAAGTAGTTTTAAGCCTACTGGCTTAAAGTACAGAACCCAAAGAAGGCCTAAAAATAAAAATAATAAATGGCATTTTTTGCAGTGGAGTTTCCCTTTTTATGGCCAATCTAACAGTCCTTGCCTTTGGGGTGGGATGTTATACAATTTGCATTTAATGTGATTATTGATAGTTAGGTTTGGGTCTGTCGTCTTACAGTTTGTTTTTTATCTTCCCATCTGTTATTTGTTGCTCTTTTTCTTGTTTTCTGCTGCCTTTTTGATTGAGTAGATTTTCTCTGTATTGTTGGCTTATTGTCCATGACTGGACCTTGTCATGCCTCAGAGATGATTGGCTTACTTGGGATAGGTTCAGATACCAGTATTTCTTCAACAGATCCCCAGATTTTTGAAGCACAGAACTAGGGGAGCTCTGTGGTTCCTTCCATCTTACTGTGACGCTGGGTAGGGTTTTCCGTTCTCAATGCAGTGTCTACATCTGGAAAATAGAGTATCTGAAAGTTAAAAATGTTAATATTTTGAATACACTATGTTTATATGGTTCAAACTTAAAGGTATGAAAAGATGAAGTGTATACTGTTTTATGCTTTTTAGATTGCTTTAATTGTAAATTATTTTTGTATTAAATAGATGATTCATGTTAAATTATTTTCAGAACCACTCAATTAAAAATGGGATGCTCTTTGCTCATAATTGCTAAAAATTTTTTTTAACCTGGTTTCTTGATTTGTTACTGTGATTTACCCTTTGAGTTTAAAATTTACAGTTTTTGTGGTTTCTAGAGAAAATATACATGTCATACTTTTCTCAGTGTTTAAAGACTTTTTAGGTTGACTGCAAAACAGGAGTATGGCTTATGAAATCAGTTTAAAGCATTTATGTGTGTGTGTGTTTGTGTGTGTCCTTTCCACAGGTTTTAATTTCCACCATGGCCATCACTCAGTTTCGGTTATTTAAAGTTTGTACCTGCCTAGCAACAGTATTCTCATTCCTAAAGAGATTAATATGCAGGTAAATAAATTTTATGTTCAAACTGACCTGTTTTTATCTCCTTGCTGGTTTTAGAAACCCTTATAACTTCAGAAAGGCTGGACAGATTATATTTAAGCTAACTGTCTTGATTGGAATATTTATTCATAAATCCCTAATATTTAAAAAAATTTTGTACTTTAGATCTAGAAAGTAGAGATGTAGTTGTTTTTGTTCTTTTAAATTTGTTTTAAATTGAAATTTAGTTTTACACTAAAATAATTAGCATAATAACACAGAATTTCAGAAATAAGCAAACTAAATGAATTTTATTGTTATAATCAGTATTGTAACAATAACAGTTCTTATGTATATAATTGTTTCATTATTGCAGTGTTTTAACATATTTAGGTGGAATCAGGTATAGGTGTTTGGGCCTGTACTACAATATTAATGTTAACTTTTTAATACTTATATTAGCAGTTGCGTTATACCAATTTTTTAAAATAGAGAAACCCTAAAAAATTTTTCAAAGAAGATTTTTATTGTTATTGTTTCTTAAATAACATTCCAGGATCTGCAAGTAGTATAGAGCAGGTAAGTTATTCTACTTCAGTAGATCCTCTGTAGATTCCAACTCCTATCTTGTCAGATTACAGGGCTTCCTGTGAAGTTCCAAGGGGTGCCTTAGGATATTTTAAATTTTCCAGTGAAACCATAGTTAAAGTGTTAGTTAACTGTTGAACACTGCACAGTCTTCTAACTCAAGACAGTCCGTGTTTGCAGCAATTAGGTTCCGCAGCTTTCCTTCTGATGATGTTCTTAATGTTTGAAATGTTTTTGTTTGCTTATATTTTTGGTTACATATCATTGCCCAGCTAGGATTTTAGGTTGTAATTCAAAACTAGCACTGTAGGAAAATTAATCTAGAGTAGAAAATGAGGATGAGTCTCCAAACTGAGTTTGATACTAGAGAAGCTATGCGTGTCCAAAAGGCACACACATTGCATTGGTATGGAATTTTATCTCATTCAAAATAAAAATATTTTTTTTCTTTGTTTATATGCATTTTTTTCTAATAGCTGCCAAGCAGTTGAGACATACAAATGTATTAAATTGTTCAGACCTGATTACTTAAATCAGTAGGTAGGTAGGTGTTTCTTTTGTCCTGGTGAAAAAATTTTTCACCCACCAGGTATATGGTAGAGCAATAGAGAAAATGGATGGCAATCAGCTCTCCTTTCATAGATGTGATTTCGCAGTTGCACTCAACAATTTTATTCCCAGCCTGCTTGTTTAAGAAAATTTCTATTGTCATTATCAATTTCTGTTGTCAATGTAAATATATGTAGAATTTATTGTAAAGAAAAATGATCTTCTGTTAATTGAAGTTTCTCTTAGATATCAGCAAGAACCTAGAGCATGTGTTCTAAAATACCAGGTTTATATTGTAAAGTTTATGACTGTTTTTTTTCTATTCTTCCTTTAAATAAATAAAATACAACTTTTTGTCTTATAATAAAAATGTTGATTTTACCAATTAGCTAAGTAGTAACTATAATGATTACTTGACATGAAGCAAATTACTGTTCCTTTATAAGAGCCATTTGTAACAGATACCAGTTTTTAAATATCTTGCTATGTAGCAGGCACTGTCTGAATGCTTTAACTATACCATGTAACTAAATCCTTACAACAACTGTACAAACTTAGTTATGAATACGTGCATTTTACAGATGAGGATATTGATGCTGAAAAGTTAGATAATTCTAGGTTCAATAGATAATCTAGGTTCAATAGAAATAACATTGAAAATCATGGTTTAAACAAATTTCAAAACCCATTTTTTTTTTTTTTTTTGACAGGCAGAGTGGACAGTGAGAGAGAGAGAGACAGAGAGAAAGGTCTTCCTTTGCCATTGGTTCACCCTCCAATGGCCACCGCGGCTGGCGCGCTGCGGCCGGCGCACCGCGCTGATCTGATGGCAGGAGCCAGGTGCTTCTCCTGGTCTCCCATGGGGTGCAGGGCCCAAGCACTTGGGCCATCCTCCACGGCACTCCCTGGCCACAGCAGAGAGCTGGCCTGGAAGAGGGGCAACCAGGACAGAATCCGGCGCCCCGCCTGGGACTAGAACCCGGTGTGCCGGCGCCGCAAGGCGGAGGATTAGCCTAGTGAGCCACAGCGCAGGCAACAAAACCCATGTTATTAACAGCTTGTTTAATGTGCTATTTTTTCTACTAATCCTTAAAACTCAGTTTACAGTTCGGTTCGATCCAGTGATTTTTTTTTTTTTTTTTTTTTTTGAGCTGGCTCCTATCTGCTTGTATTCTCCGTAAATACCAACAAGAACTGAGACTGGGCCAAGGCTGAGGTCATAGTCCAGGAACTCAATCCAGGTCACCCCTTGTGTGTGGCAGGAATCTAATTATTTGAGCAATCACCACTGCCTCCCAGGGTCTCCGTTAGCAGGAATTGAGTCAAGAGCTAGAGAAGGACATAGAATACAGGCACTCCAAATATGAGACTTGACCATCTTAACCTATGCGTTAACTGCTAATCCAAAAACTACCTCCCAGCCTTTCAAAAAAATAGTTTAATGGTTAATCTTATCAAGAATCCTAGTATGTAGAACACATTAGGCAATCCACCCTATTTAAAACAGTATAGGTGGTGCAGAGCTTCACCTTCAAAACCCACAGCACTCCAGGGAGTATGGGTTGAAGCCCCCTTGCAGTTTTTGGTTTTTGCTTTGTATGTTTCATGAGTCTTAAACCAAAAACCACTATATTTACCTAGGATATTTTAAATATTCACAAGATAATCTGATTCATGCTTTTTCTTTTCATCGACTCTTAATGAGAAGCTGTTATTAAAATCAGTAATCATAAAATTTAGATCTTGTTTTGTAAGCCTTGAATGACTGTCCGCAATGCTTTAACACATACTTGTTTCAGTAGTTCTTGGAATAAATTTCATTTATGTTTCAGATCTGGCAGAGGAAGGAAATTAAGTGGAGACCAAATAACTTTGCCAACTACAGTTGACTATTCATCAGTTCCTAAGCAGGTAATTTTTTTTCTTTATAAGATTGTGTTCCAGAAGAGCATTTTTCTTCTTTTTAAGATTTATTTATTTATTTGAAAGACAGAATACAGAGAAAGAGGGAGAGTTGAAGAGAGGTCTTCCATCCTCTAGTTTACTCTCCACATGTCACACCAGCTGGAGCTTGGCCAGGCTGAGGCCAAAGCCAGGAGCTTCTTCCAGGTCTCCCATGTGGATACAGCGGCCCAAGCACTTGGGCTGTCCTCCATGGCTTTCCCAGTGACATTAGCAGGCAGTCGAACATCCAGGACTCACATTTTTGGCACCCTTATGGGATGCCAGCATCACAAGAGGCAGCTTTACGTGCTATGCAACAGTGCTGGCCCCTAGAAGAGCATTTTTCAAACTGGATTGCAGCCCATTAGAAGATCATAAAATTAATTTGGTGGTTAGGATTTTTGTTGCTGTTGTGAAACTTTTCTTGTAAAATTTCTCTTTGATTCTTCATTTTATCTTCTATTTCTTTGCTGATGTTTTCTGTTTTGTTTTTTCACCATTGATTTCAAATGTTTGCTGTTGATTTTTGGAGCATTTTTATAATAGCTATTTTAAGTCTTAGTCAATTTTAATTATTTGAGGTTTGGCATCTGTTGATTAAATTTTCATGTGAATTGAGGTTTGTTGATGCTTTCTATTCTGAATAATGATGGATTGTTTCATGAACACTTTGAATATTATTTATGAGATTCTGTCCTGTTTGAATCTTGTGGTGAATTGATACTTTTTTGTTTCCATTGGGCAGTCAGTCTGGTTAGGCTTAAGTAGAAAATTTCAGTTCTCCTGTGGGCTGTAGTTCTAGTGTCATCTCAGTTTTCAAAACATTTACTTTTGCTTTACTTTGTATTTTTGTTGTTTGTTTATTTTATTTAAGAGATAGAGAAGGAGAGAAAGAGAGTTTTACTATCATCTGCCAGTTAATTCCCCAAATACCCATAACAGCACTGAGCTATTCCCAGAACCAAGAACTCAGTTCAGGTCTCCCATGTGAGTGGCAGGGATCCAAATACTTGAGCCAATCCTGGCTGCCTCCCACATGTGCAGTAGGCTGGAGTTAGGAACAGAGCTGGGACTTAAACTCAGGCACCTTTTTTTTTTTAAGATTTATTTATTTTTATTTTATTTGAAAAGCAGAGTTACAGACAGACAGAGAGAGGCAGAGACAGAGAGAGATCTTCCATCTACTGATTAACTCTCCACATGGCTGCAACAGCAAGGGCTGGGCCAGGGCTCAGCCAGACAGGAACCGGGAGCTTCTTCCGGGTCTCTCATGCAGGTGCAAGGGCCCAAGCACTTGGGCTATCTTCCACTGCTTTCCTAGGCCGTAAGAAGAGAGCTATATCAGAAGAGGAGCAGACTGGTGCCTACATGGGATGCCGGTACCACAGGCAGAAGCTTAGCCTGCTACGCCATAGCGCTGGCCCCAGATCTAGTTTTGATGTGATATAAAATGTATATTTTCTTGTGGATCAAAAATGTTTGAAAACCAGTGTTTTACAAATGTCATTTTTCTAATTGACTAATGAAATGATCATTTTGTTGCCCCTTTGTGGGTGATAATGTTCATCAATCAAATTTAGACAGATGTTGAAGAGTGGACTTCCTGGGATGAAGATGCACCTACAAGTGTAAAAATTGAAGGAGGGAATGGGAATGTGTCAACACAGCAAAATCCATTGGAACAACTTGAACCTGACTATTTTAAAGACATGACACCAACTATAAGGAAAACTCAGAAAGTATGTTAAAGATTTGTACTTTGGAAAATTAAACTGCTTTTCAGATTCTTAGAATTTAAATTAGACAGTATAATTAGTATTTAATAGAAAGCCTATTTCTGGTTATCAGTCTGTTTTCTCTCATATTAAATAAGAATTTTATATAATTAAGTGACCTAGCCATAAATCAAATGATTTTTAATTCTTAGTCTTTTAAAATTATATCTGCATATTTATCGAATTTCTGTGTATTGGATTGTAGACACTAGTCTGTGCAATGAGACGGAGCTAAATGAGACAGCAGACCTAACAAGTTCATAGCTTGATGCTGTCTACCAACTGACAAGTAGTTTCCATTGTTTCTAACATTATAAAATTGATGCAGGGCTGTGAGAATTGAGTAATGGTTGTGGATTTGTGTTAGTGTGTTAGTCATCCATACTGTATTTAATTCCCTTTGGGTGGATATGTAAGATCATGTAGAGATGTAGAGAAATACAGGAGAAAGCACAATGGCTGAATATTTTCCTTTTTATAAAAATAGAACATCTGGCTTTTTGTGTGTGAATCAAAAAGTATAGAATTACTTTTATGAAAAGTGACAGACTTCTGCCCTGTCACTCTTTGTTGCCAGTTCTACTTCCTAGAAACAGTAACTTTTTCAGTAGCCTCTTATCATTGTATCTATATACAATATGTTCATATTACTGTTTCTTGATTTACCAATCACAGACATTGTCTATTGACGTCATGCTATGGTAAATGAAGATTTTATCCTACCCTTCCCTCTCATCCTACTCCCTTAAATATTACACTGGTATTGTTCCTCTGTACCTCACTAGTCAGTCTCCTATTTGTGAAAAACACACTTAAAGCTCCATTTCTTGTTCAGCCAATCTTGGAAAATATTTCTTATACTTCTATAAAATGAGAACATTATTTAGTCTACACTTCCTATAGGGTACAGGTCCTTACACTCTTCTGCGTTTCATTCAGTTTCAGCTGTACATTTTTTTTTTACATTGTCTAGGTTGAAAACTTTTACATTGTTTTGTTGAGTTGTCCAAGTGTCTCAAAGTTGAAAAAAGATTAAGTTGTATATTTTTCAAGGACCCTTTAAGTGAGTTTCTTAGTGGATGAATAGATCGTATTGTGGAAGTGTATTGCTTCTCTGGCTTGGAACCTAGTATGTTACAGTAGTGCTTTGTTAGATTAGAATGGAAGGGCTTTTAATAAAAGCTACAAATATCAATTAAGTATATTATAATGTAAGGGATCTTCAAAAAGTTAAAGGAAATGTGTATTATTTTAAAACTATGCATAAATTTTTTAAAAAATTTTACAACAAAATAAATTAACTCTGTTTTTCCATGAACACTGTGAAGTATCCTTAATCTATTAGCCTGAAAGAATTGAAATACTCATATTCATAGATAGTCCACATGCTGAGGAAACTGGTAAAACTTTTGGTGGATATGATACATGATGATATAGTCGCTTAATACAATAACTATAAGTATCTTATATTTTGAGGGTCTGGGGAAAATAAGGAGAGGAAGAAAGAAAATGAAAATGTATTTTTTTTAAATTGTGAAATACAGTTTTTCTTAGTATTTTACTGGTTTCTGTGACAATTTCCTGGAAGTTTCTTTACCTTATAGATGTTTTTCTTTTTGGCTTTCACGTTGTAAATTTTAAAAATAAGAGAGGCAGAGCATGTTTGAAGTATTTACAGAATGCATTGGTTGATTATCTAATGATGGATAAAAATATCCTTATAGTTCCTATTTCAATTTATCTTTCAGATTGTTATTAAGAAAAGAGAACCATTGAATTTTGGCATCCCAGACGGTAGCACAGGTTTCTCTAGTAGATTAGCAGCTACACAGGATATGCCTTTTATTCATCAGTCTGTAAGTATGAAATGGGATCTTGGGAAAGGCTTGATTTTATATCTCTTGTCTTTAAGAAAGAAAAAAACAGTGTAAACTAAACAAAACATCCATATTTTTGTGATTCTGAAACATATTTAGCAGTTTGAAAGAAGTTAAGGTGGAGTTTTACCAGTCCTGTCATTTTATAAGATTGTATATTACATGAGATACTAAAATCAGGGTACCATTGCACACATGAAAGATAGAGAGAAAATGTTATTTAAAATATTTAAAAGAGGCTACCACAAAACGAGAAATTTAACCTTAGTATGTTTCTTTTTAGTGAGTTATATAAATATACTGTAGGAGGGAAACAAGATTTTTTTCCGTTGTAGAGTATATTTACATTTAAAATGTGATTTGGTTTAAAATGAATTTGAAATAAATGAAAATTTTTAAAGGAAAAAAGAGAACACTATAGCAGGGGAGAGATAATATTAAATAGATGATAACATACATAACTATAATTGCAAACTTTGATCACTCCTGTATAGTCATGTGATGCTGTGAGGACATAATGATGCTGTAGATATTTTTCTAAATAAAATTTCATCATAATGTTTAACTTTTTTTTTCTTCATTTTATTTGAATAGCAGAGAGACAGAGTACAGGCATACAGAGAACTTCCATCTGCAGATTCACTCCCCAAATGCCCACAACAGCAGGTGCAAGCCAGGCCAAAGCCAGGAGTCCAGAATTCCTTCTGGATCTCCCACATGGGTAGCAGGAACCTGAGAATTTGAGTCATCGCCTGCTGTCTCCCAGGATGCAGATTAGTGGGAAGCTGGATCAGAAGTGGAAGAGCCTGGACTCAAACCAGGCATTCCATATGGGATGTAGGCATCCCAAGCGGTGACTGTTAACAAATGCTCACCTCATATTGCTTAATTTTTAATTTTATATTTCTTAGTTTTAAATTTTTTAATGTGTTTGATCCATATTAGTAAATATCATCTTTTGTATTTTTTCAGTTTTTGGCTTTAATTTGCTTGTGGTGCTTTTGATGGGCAGGTATATTTACTTTTTAATACACAAATCTTTCTAACTCATTCTTTTCAACTTTTTTTTTTTACTTAGGAGATCATCTCTACCAAAAGATCAAGTATCATTATTTTTAATGGTCCTATTAATTATACTTTTAAAAAATCTGAATGTCAAAACTAACAGTCAAAACCTCAGTGGAAGAATGTTTACAAACAAGAACTAGATCTAATAGCAAAGAAATATTTCATTTTATCAGTTCTTAAAGAAATCCAAAGTAAAATAACAAGATACCATTTTTAAATCTTATATTATTAGCAAAGATAAAAAAGCTACCATTATCAGTATTGGCAAAGGCACAGGGTAACAGGAATTCTATACTGTTGAGAGGATATGTTGCTGTAAGTTTTCAGGAAAGTCATTTGTACTTTGTTTCAGTAACTTTAAAAATATTCCATTTCTTGACCTAGCTATTCTAGTCCTAGAGATTTATATTAAATATTCAGAGACTTTTTTTAAAAAAAGTATGGTATTACATTTATGGTTAGAGGAAGAAAATAAAGTCTTTTCTTTCATTTTTAAGGATAAGTACTCCAAACAGTAAAATAAATCTATTCCCGATTGCTACCAGTTTTTTTTTACACACAATCATATCCTCACTTAACTGAACATCACAGAATGTCCATTTTTACTGGTTCTTAGGGGAAAAAAATAAACTTTTAGAGATTTGGCCTGGGGAGTAGTGTAAGATAGTGACCAGCCTGATAATACCAGCTAAGTAGGACAGGGGAGAGAAAGCATGAGGTGTGAGTGCTATTGCAATTTTTGCTTCATTTGTTTTATGCCTAGGATCAAATGCCATTGGAAAACCTCTTATGTATGCGTAATTAAAGATGGCAGTGCTAGTTTGGAGACTTCAGCTTCTTCCTGTTCTTGTCAGCAGAGAGTAGCTGGATTAGTCTAATCAAGCATTTTTTTAGAAGATTTATTTATTTATTTATTTGAAATGAAGAATTAGATCTTCCGTCCTCTGGTTCACTCCTCAGATGGCTGCAACAGCTGAGGTTAGGCCAGGCCAAAACCAGGAGCCAGAAGTTTCTTCCAGGTTTCCCATGTGGGTACAAGGGCCCAAGCACTTGAGCCATCTTCCATTGCCTTCCCAGACAAATTAGCCAGGAGCTGGATTGTAAGTGGAGCAGCTGGGACTCAAACCGGCACCATTATGGGTTGCTAATCCATTGCACCACAGCACTGGCTCCAGTCAAGCATTTCTAATTCACTCTAGAATCATTAGTCTCTTATCTCTTCCCCTTGCCTTCCTCTTAACGAAAAGATACAGTAACCCAAGAAATGTCCTAGTACTGTCCATTCCAAATTAAAGCAAAACCTTAATATAAAATGGTATCCCATAAAACATAAAATAGGAATCTGGACTTGCCTAGGATGTTTTAGTGCTGAGAATCATGCATCACAGGAAACCTCTCAGTTCTAGATAAAACAGCAAATCGTCTGTGCCTTGTGTAGGACATAGTAAGAAAGTTTTAAAACCACGGGACAGCAGGTTCTGAGTTTTTTTTTTTTTTTTTTTAATTTGTTTTTTTATTTGAAAGAGTCACACAGAGAGAAGGAGAGGCAGAAAGAGAGGTCTTCCATCTGCTGGTTCACTCCCCTATTGGCCGCAATGGCTGGATCTGCACCCATCCAAAGCCAGGAGCCAGGAGCTTCTTCCAAGTCTCCCACGCAGGTGCAGGGGCTCAAGCACTTGGGCCTTCTTTTACTGCTTTCCCAGGCCATAGCAGAGAGCTGGATTGGAAGTGGAGCAGCCGAGACTTGAACCGGTGCCCATGTGAGATGCCAGCACTGCAGGTGTACCCACTACACCACAGCACCAGCCCCCTGAGTTATGTTTTTAATACTCTTCTGACTGCTGAATGGAGAAAGGATAGCTCTTTACTATCTTAGTTTTGCTTTGTGTTTCATTGTAGTCTGAATTAGGTGATTTAGATACCTGGCAAGAAAATACCAATGCATGGGAAGAAGAGGAAGATGCGGCATGGCAAGCAGAAGAAGTTCTGAGGTATTTGAATGCTGTTTACATTGCAACTGAGTAGAATAACCAGATTTGTTTCCTATTGCTTTTAAGGTCAAAATAGTATATATTTTTTTCTTTTGAATCTTAGATTATATTAGATTTTTAATGTATTTCAGGCTGCATATGCTATTTTATGTGATCTCACAGAAACCAAAAACTTACAGCATTGTAGGAACAAAAGAATAATAATTTTATTAATGGCAAATGAGATTTAAAAAAATATATATGTATTATATTGCAATCTTGATTTGTCCACCAGTATATATTTTTAAATTCTGGATTAATTATATAATTAATATTTATTAATACATAATTATTAATGATATACTGGTATATTTTAAGAGGTACAGTTTTGACACATACATAGCCTAAACTGACCATATTAGGAAACTTATCTTTTCTTTGTATTTGGAGCTTACCAACTCCTCTCTTCCAGTTCTTTATACAGAATATGATACAGCATTGTGAGCTTTAGTACCCGACCATGCTGCAAAACAGCAGAACCCTTTAATGTTCACCCACTTGGGTTTTGATACCCATTATCCCGTCCTCCTTCCAACTCTTTACTAATCACTGTTTTAAAATCAGATCAAATATATTATTTTTAACTTTTATATATGAAAGAGAATCTGTGATATGTTTCTTTTTAATTCAGACTTATTTCACTTAATGTAATTATCTCTAATTGCACTCATTTTATTGCAAATGTCAGAGTTCGTTCTTTTTTTTTTATGACAGACTAACATTCCATTGTGTACATATCACATCTACTTTATGCATTCATCCATTGGTGCACACCTAGGTTAACTCCATATCTTGGCTATTCTGAATAGTGCTGCAGTGAACATGGGTGGGAACTATCTCATTCATATCCTGATATTTTATTGTATTTGATATATACCTGGAAGTGTTTTAGCTGAATCACATAGATCTATTTTTAGTTTAGAGGAACCCTTGTGATATTCTCCATTGTACTAATTTATATACCTTTCAACAGTAGGTAAGTATTCACTTTTTTGCATATCCTCCCCAGCATTTGTTACTGTCCTTTTGATAATAGTCATTCCAACTGGAGTGAGATGATAATTCATTATGACTTTGATCTATGTTTCCCTGATGGCTACTATTATTGAGTGTATTTTCATGTATTCGTTTACCGTTTGTCTTCTGAGAAATGTCTGTTCAGATTCTTTGCCCTTTTTTTAATTGGGTTTATTGTTGAGGTTTATTAGTTCCTTATGTATTCTGAATGTTAACCCTTTGTCAGATGTATAATTTGCAAATTTTTTCTTCCACTATGTTGGTTGTCTCTTCATTCTGCGGATTGTTTCCTTTGTTGTGCAGAGGCTTCGTAGTTTGAGATCTCATTTATCTACTCTTTAGTTACTTGGGCTTTTGGGGTCTTACCCAAAAAGATAATGGCCTATGTCAGTGTTTTGAAGTGCTTCTCTGTTTTCTAATGGTTTCATAGTTACTTTGATCCATTTTGAGTTGATTTTTGTAGAGAGTGAGGGGTATGGGTGTGGGAGTAGAGGAGGCCTGTTTTAATCCTTTGCGTATGGATATCCAGTTTTCCCAGCATCATTTATTGAAGTGTTTGTGTGCTTTTAAAGCTCCTTTCTCAAAGATAAGTTGGCTGTGGATGTATGGATTAATTTCTGTGGTTTCTGTTCTGTTCTACTTGTCTGTATATCTGTTTTTATGCCAGTACCATTCTGCTTTGGTTATAGTGCCTCTATGTTATGTCCTGAAATGTGGTATTTTGAGCCTCTGGCTTTGCTTTGTTTTGTTCAAGATTGCTTTGACTATTTGGGGTTTTTAGTGTTTCTTTATGAATCTTGGGATTGTTTTTTCTAGTTCTGTAAAGAATGTCTCTGGTATTTTGAGGGGATTGCATTGAATCATTTTTTTTTTTTTTTTTTTTTTTATTTTTGACAGGCAGAGTGGACAGTGAGAGAGAGACAGAGGGAAAGGTCTTCCTTTTGCCGTTGGTTCACCCTCCAATGGCCGCTGCGGCCAGCGCGCTGCGGCCGGTGCACCGCGCTGATCCGATGGCAGGAGCCAGGAGCCAGGTGCTTTTCCTGGTCTCCCATGGGGTGCAGGGCCCAAGCACCTGGGTCATCCTCCACTGCACTCCCTGGCCACAGCAGAGGGCTGGCCTGGAAGAGGGGCAACCGGGACAGAATCCGGCGCCCCGACCGGGACTAGAACCCGGTGTGCCGATGCCGCTAGGCGGAGGATTAGCCTAGTGAGCCGCGGCGCCGGCCTGCATTGAATCTTTAAATTGCTTTGGGTAATAAGGACATTTTAACAATATTTTTCCAATCCATAAAAATGAAATGTGTTTCCATTTTTTGTATGCCCTATTCAGTTTCTCTCAGAAGTGATTCGCCATTTTTATTTTAAAGATCTTTTACATTGTTGGTTAAATTCATTCCAAGGTATTTTATTTTTGTTGTAGCTATTGTGAATGTTGCTCTTAAAATTTCTTTCTAAGCAGATTTGTTGTGAGTGCAAAAAATGCTGTTTGTTTTTGAGGATGAGTTTCTATCCTGCAACTTTACTGACTTCACTTACCAATTCTAAAATTCTCTTGTAGACTCCTGATTTCTCATTATAGAATATTGTCATCTGCAATAAAGCTACTTTTATTTCTTCCTTTTCTATTTGTATGCCTTTTTTTTTTTTTTCCGTTGCCTAATTCCTTAGGTTAAAACTTGAGTACTGTATTGAATAAAAGTGGTGAAAGTAGATGTCCTTCTCTGGTGAGATCTTAGAAAAAATGTTTTCAGCTTTCCCCATTCAATATTATACTGACTGCAGGTTTATTATATATATAGCCTTTATTATGTTCAGATATTTTCTTTCTATTTCTAATTTTTTCAGAGTTTTTATCATGAATAGGTATTGAATTTTATCAAATATTTGTTCTGCATTTATTGAGATGATCATATGATTTTTATTCTTCTTTCTCTTCTTGTGTTTTATTGACATTTATTGATTTGCCTCTCTATCCCTGGGATAAATCCTACTTGGTCAGGATGAATGATCCTTTTGATATGTTGTTGGAGTCTATTTGCTAGTATTTTGTTGAGAATTGTTACATCTGTGTTTGTCAGGTGTTTTGTTCTTGGTTCTTTTGTTATGTCATTACCCTGTTTTGGAATCAAGTTAATACTGGCCTCATAAATGAATTTGGAAATGTTCCCTCCCTTTTCATTTTTTGGAGTAATTTGACAAAAATTGGTTTTAGTTCTTTCTGTAAAGTTTGGTCCTGGATTTTTCTTCATTTAGAGATTTACTATTGATTCAATTTTGTCACTTGTAATGGTCTGTTATATTTTCTTTATCTTGGTGGTTGAATTTTGATAAGTTACACGTGCCAGAAATTTACCCATTTCTTTTAGATTTTCCAATTTGTTGCTATATAGTTGTTCGTAGTAGTCCCTACTACCCTTGCTTTTTTTTTTTTTTTTTAAATATTTATTTATTTATTTATTTGAAAGGTAGAGTTACAGAGAGAGGAAAAACAGAGTTCAATCTTCCATCTGCAGGTTCACTCCCCAAATAGCTACAGTGGCCAGCGCTGGGCCAGTCTGAAGCCAGAAGCCAGGAGTTTGTTCTGGGTCTCCCACATTGGTGCAGGGGCCCAAGTACTTGGGCCTTCCTCATTACTTCCCAGACACATTAGCAGGGAGCTGGATCAGAAGTTGAGCTGCTGGAACTCAAACCAGTGTCCATATTGGATGCTGGCGTCACTGGTGATAACTTAACCGACTATGCCACAAGGTCGGCTCCAATCCTTTGTATGTCTGTGGTATCCCTTGTATCTCCTTTTTCATGTCTGATTTTGTTAGAGTTTTTTTGTTTTTTCCGTTGTCTAGCTAATGGTTTGTCATTTTTAAAATCTTTTTAAACAAGTGTTTATTAATCTTTTGTATTGTTTTCTTTGTAACATAGTTCTGCTTTAATTTTTCAAGTTTCCTTTTATTGACGTTGAGTTTGGTTGCTTTTGTTTGTCTAGGTCCTTGAGATGCATTATATTCTGATTTTTTGATGGTGATTATTGCTATAAAGTTTCCTCTTAATACTCGTTTGCTGTATCCTGTAATTTGCTGTTGATTGTTGTGTTTGCATTGTCATTAGTTTGAAGAAATTTTTTAAATGCTGTTTTGATTTCTTTAATGACTCATTTTTCATTTGGGAGCATATTGTTCAGTCTCCATATATTTGTATAGTTGCTAGAGTTTCTTATTTAATTCCATTTTCATAAAAAATGATCTATGATACGATTTAAAGTTTTTTGAATTTGTTAAAACTTATTTTGTGGCTTGATGTATGGTCTGTCCTTGAAAATGTCCCATGTGCTCATGAAAAGAATGTGTATGCTACAGCTGTTGGATGGAAGGTTCTGTAAATGTCTGTTAGATCCATTTGGTCTGTATTGTAGTTTATCTCTGATGTTCCTTTGTTAATTTTTATCTGGGTAATCTGACTACTGATGAAAGTGGGTGTTGAGGTACCCCTCTGTTATCATATTGGAGCTTGTTTCTCTCTAGTGTTAAGAATGTTTATTTTTTAAAACAGAATACTTCAGCATTAAGTGTATTTGCATTTCCAGTATCATAACTTCTGGTTGAATGGATCCCTTGCTCATTATATAGTGACCATCTTTTGTTTCTTCTTACAGTTTTTTCTTAAAGTCTGTTTCTTCTGATTATCAGCTTAACTACTTCTGTTTGTTTTTGGTTTCTGTTTATGTGGAATATCTTTTTCCATCCTTTGACTTTTAAGCCATATGTGTCTTTGCTGGTAAAGTGTTTTTTTTTTCTGGCAGCATAGTGTTGGGTCATGGTTTTTAATCCATTCAGTCAGTCTGTGTATATATATATATATATATATATATATATAATTTTTTTTTTGACAGGCAGAGTTAGACAGTGAGAGAGAGAGACAGAGAGAAAGGTCTTCCTTCCGTTGGTTCACCCCCAAGTGGCCGCTATGGCTGGTGCGCTGCACCGATCTGAAGCCAGGAGCCAGGCATTTCCTCCTGGTCTCCCGTGCGGGTGCAGGGCCCAAGCACTTGGGCCATCCTCCACTGCCTTCCCGGGCCACAGCAGAGAGCCGGACTGGAAGAGGAGCAACCAGGACAGAATCTGGTACCCCAACCGGGACTAGAACCCGGGGTGCCAGTGCCACAGGCAGAGGATTAGCCAAGTGAGCAGCAGCGCAGGCCAGTCTGTATATTTTAATTGAGGAATTTAGTCCATTTGATATTTAAGTCCATCAGTAGCTCAAAATTATTAAGAAATGGCTTAGTCCTGTCATTTTTTCTTTAATCTTTCTTTTTTGATTATCTTTTGTTATTTTTCTATTGTGTTATATATTTGTGCATGTGTTCATGATGGTAGTTGTCTGTTTCTGTGGATAGGATGTCATTAAGTATATTTGTAAGCTGGTCTGGTGGTGTTGAATTCCTTCAATTTTTGCTTAATCTTGGAAAATATTTTTCCTTCAGTTATGAAAGATAGTTTCACAAGGTAAAGTGTTCTTGATTGGCAGTTCTTTTTCTAATTGCCAAGAATACATCATTCCATTCCCTCCTGGCCTATAAAGTTTCAGGTAAAAAATATCTGTTAATTTAATGGGGGTTCCCTTAAATGTCACTTGGTGCTTTTCTCTTGCAAATTTTAGAATTGTGTCTATATTTTACTTTGAAGTGCTTGAATGTAATGTGACATGGGGAAAGTCTTTCCTGGTTGTGTCTGTCTGTGGTCCCATGGAAATTTGTGCAAATATTAGTTTGTTTAATAGTATCCCAAAGGTTATGGAGGCTGTCTTCATTTTTTACTGTTTTTCTTCTTTCACTGAGATAATTTCAAAAGACATTTCTTCGTGTTCAGATAAGCTTTCTTCTGTTTGAGCTAGTCCATTATAATTTTTTATTTGACTGATTGAGTTCTATATTTCTTTAAGTTTTCTCTTTTGTTCTTTTGCAAGATTTCTTTTTTTTTTCACTGTGTAAGCAATTGTTTTATTATCTTATTTAGGAAATAATAGCAAATAAAAACTTCCTATATGTTCATATATGTTTTTATATAAGGTTTTTTTTTTTAAAGTTTTCTAGACAGTGGTGTGCATCCTAAACATTCTTTTTTTTTTTTTTTTTGCTTTCAAACTTTTATTTAATGAATATAAATTTCCAAAGTACAGCTTATGGATTACAATGGCTTCCCCCCCATAATGTCCCTCCCACCCGCAACCCTCCCCTTTCCTACTCCCTCTCCCCTTCCATTCACATCAAGATTCATTTTCGTTTCTCTTTATATACAGAAGATCAGTTTAGCATACATTAAGTAAAGATTTCAACAGTTTGCTCCCACACAGAAACATAAAGTGAAAAATACTCTTTGAGTACTAGTTATAGCATTAAATCTCAATGTACAGCACACTAAGGACAGAGATCCTACATGAGGAGTAAGTGCACAGTGACTCCTGTTGTTGACTTAACAAATTGACACTCTTGTTTATGGCCTCAATAATCACCCTAGGCTCTTGTCATGAGCTGCCAAGGCTATGGAAGCCCCCTGATTTCACCGACTATGATCATATTTAGACAAGGCCATGGTCAAAGTGGAAGTTCTCTCCTCCCTTCAGAGAAAGGTACCTCCTTCTTTGATGACCCATTCTTTCCACTGGGATCTCACTCGCAGAGATCTTTCATTTAGGTTTTTTTTTTCCCCCAGAGTGTCTTGGCTTTCCATGCCTGAAATACTCTCATGGGCTTTTCAGCCAGATCCGCATGCCTTAAGGACTGATTCTGAGGCCAGAGTGCTGTTTAGGACATCTGCCATTCTATGGGTCTGCTGTGTATCTCACTTTCTATGTTGGATCATTCTCTCCCTTTTTTATTCTATCAGCTAGTATTTGCAGACACTATTCATGTTTCTGTGATCCCTTTGGTTCTTAGTCCTATCATTATGATCAGTTGTGAACAGAAATTGATCACTGGGGCTAGTGAGATGGCATTGGTACATGCCACCTCGATGGGATTGAATTGGAATCCCCTGGGATGTTTCTAACTCTACCGTTTGAGGTAAGTCAGCTTGAGCATGTCCCGAATTGCACATCTCTTCCCTCTCTTATTCCCACTCTTATATTTAACAGCGATCACTTTTCAGTTAAGTTTCCACACTTAAGAATAACTGTGTATTGATTACAGTATTCAACCAAAAGTATTAAGTAGAACAAACAAAAAAAATACTAAGAGGGATAACATATTGAGTTGCTCATCAACAGTCAGGGTGAGGGCTGATCAAGTCACCGTTTCTCATAGTGTTCATTTCACTTTAACACGTTTCCTTTTTGGTGCTCAGTTAGTTGTCACCTATCAAGGAGAACAAGTGGTATTTGTCCCTTTGGGATTGGCTTATTACACTCAGCATAATGTTTTCCAAATTCCTAACAGGGATCACTTTTCAGTTAAAATTTAAACACCTAAGAATAATTGTGTGTTAATTACAGAGTTCAACCAATGGTACTAGAACAAAAAAAAAAATACTAAAATGGATAAAGTATTACATTGTACATCAACCGTCAGGACAAGAGCTGATCAAGTCACTGTTTCTCATAGTGTCTATTTCATTTCAACGAGTTTCCCCCTTGGTGCTCAGTTAGTAGTTGCCGATCAGGGAGAACATATGATATTTGTCCCTTTGGGACTGGCTCAATTCACTCAGCATGATGTTTTCCAGATTCCTCCATCTTGTTGCAAATGACCGGGTTTCGCTGTTTTTGACTGCTGTATAGTATTCTATAGAGTACATGTCCCATAATTTCTTTATCCAGTCTACTGTTGATGAGCATTTGGGTTCGTTCCAGGTCTTAGCTATTGTGAATTGAGCTGCAGTAAACATTAATGTGCAGACAGCTTGTTTGTTTGCCAATTTCATTTCCTTTGGGTAAATTCCAAGGAGTGGAATGGCTGGGTTGAATGGTAGGGTTATCTTCAGGTTTCTGAGGAATCTCCAGACTGACTTCCATAGTGGCTTAACCAATTTGCATTCCCACCAACAGTGGGTTAGTGTCCCTTTTTCCCCACATCCTCTCCAGCATCTGTTGTTGGTAGATTTCTGAATGTGAGCCATTCTAACCGGGGTGAGGTGAAACCTCATTGTGGTTTTGATTTGCATTTCCCTGATTGCTAGTGATCTTGAACATTTTTTCATGTGCCTGTTGGCCATTTGGATTTCCTCTTTTGAAAAATGTCTATTGAGGTCCGAGATTTCTTTTTTTTTTTTTTTAACTTTTATTTAATGAATATAAATTTCCAAAGTACAGCTTATGGATTACAATGGCTTCCCCCCCATAATGTCCCTCCCACCCGCAACCCTCCCCTTTCCCATTCCCTCTCCCCTTCCATTCACATCAAGATTCATTTTCGTTTCTCTTTATATACAGAAGATCAGTTCAGCATACATCAAGCAAAGATTTCAACAGTTTGCTCCCACACAGAAACATAAAGTGAAAAATACTCTTTGAGTACTAGTTATAGCATTAAATCTCAATGTACAGCACACTAAGGACAAATCTTTGCTGCATTTCTCATTCCTATCAAGTTTGATTGATTTGATTTTTTGATTTTGTATTCTCTTGAATCTCTTTGAATATCCTTATAATCATTCCCTTGACTTCCTTATCGATCTGCTTTCCTGTGGAGTCTGATGTTAAAGTGTTGATGGGTTCCTTTTATTAAAGAATCAGTTTCCTTGATTGAAGCCTTTTCCTACAGATGTGTTTTCAAGTTTCAGTTTGGTGGCTATTTTGGCCTTGGTTAAAATTAAGTTGCTGGGCCAGTGCCGCGGCTCACTAGGTTAATCCTGCGCCTTGCGGTTCCGGCACACAGGGTTCTAGTCCCGGTTGGGGCGCCAGATTCTGTTCCTGTTGCCCCTCTTCCAGGCCAGCTCTCTGCTGTGGCCAGGGAGTGCAGTGGAGGATGGCCCAAGTCCTTGGGCCCTGCATCCTATACGAGAGCAGGATAAGTACCTGGCTCCTGCCATCGGATCAGTGCGGTGTGCCGGCCGCGGCGGCCAGGACCTTGGGGGTTCCTCTCAGTCCTGGCAGGGTATGCACGCCTTGGTTTTGTTCATGGCAGTGCTAGGCTCAAGTAAGGGACTTGTGTGCTCTACCCTTGTGCCCACCTATGCTGTGCTGGGCTTGGGTTTTTACCTTAGAGTCTGAGGCGCTTAATCAGAGCCAAAGTGGGCTGGAGGCCCAGTCTTCTAGAAGCTGTGTATAACCAACCATGTATGTAAGAGTTGAGGTAATCTTGGGCTGCTCTGTGGGTAGAGTGCGAAGCACTCACCAAAGCTGAGACAGACTAAGAGAGGAGCCATGCAGCATAGGTGGGTGTGTGCAACCAGACGTGCCCACTAAGAAGTTAGGGGCATATACCAAAGCTGAGGCAAGCTGGAGAATGAAGCCACACAGCCCAAGAGGAGATGCATAACCAGACATGCCCACCAAACCCTAGGAGGCTCAAGCTGCACCAGGGCTGGAATCAGGAGTGCTCAACAAAGCTGGGCCATGCTGAGGAAGGGAGCTTTGTGGCCTAGACATGTGTGTGACTACATACATCCATCAAAGCCAAGCAGGCTTGGACTGCAGTGGGTCTGGAGTCTGGAATGTCACCAAAGCCATACCCACGGAGAAGGAGCCACACTGCCTAGGTAGATGTGCATAACTCACCATGCCCACCAAAGCTGGAGTGTAGGGCACTTACCAAACTTGAAGCCCATTGGAGAATGGCATTGTATAGCCCAGGTTGGTGTGCATGTCCAACCATGCCCCACAGAGCCTGAGCCAATTCACAAAGAGAGTTTTGGAGAAGCTAGGGCAGGCTCCAGTGATGGCTGGAATGCAATGCCCTGGGAATGGGAGGGAGTGCAGAGGGATGACCCCAAGTCTGCAGAGGCAAATACCTCAGCTTCTGAGGTCCTGGAAGCAGAGCCTCCTCTACTGTACAGAACCACCTGTCCCGTGCATTGTACACTGCTTGGGCTAAGATGATGAGGTCCCTGTTGCTGCTGCATCTAGTTGGGTTTGCGAGGCTATGATTCTTTTTACTAGGTGGTAGAATGTCTATGAGGTTCCAAGGATAAGGATATGCAGTGACTTGTGTTCTTAAAGACTGAATTTCAAGACCAATTTCTCAAGACAGCATCATTGTCACAGCCTGTGGTCTAGGGGAGACAATACAAAGTTTCTCCTCTGAAGCGAAGTCCCTATGTATATTACAGGTAGCTTTGCTTGCTAGCTTCCATGCCTATGATGACTGTAGATGCCTCCTGTGGCTAAAATTGCCAGTGTTCAATGTCCTTAAAGGTGGGGGTCTGCTGGGAATCTTCTGTTTACTCTTTCCCTCTGGAGATCCCCCTGTCCTTGGAGCTGGGATCTCAGTTGCTAGTGCTCTTCGTTCCTCTCTTTATGTTGCTGTTCCACATCTCCGTGTCCATGGGGTTCCAATGTCTCTCGATGAGCTGTATTGGTCTTCCTTGGATATTCATCCCCCCAAAATGCAGTTCTTTATTTGTTGTTTTGGTTCTTCTATTTGGAGGAAGAGCCAAACAGTGGGCAACTCTATTCAACCATCTTGGATTTCTCACCCTACTATATATTCTTGCAGGTCAGAAGTTGTAACTTTATTTTAATTTCCTCATGGTTTAACATACTGTCTAGCTGTACACACATGAGTGAAAATAACTTATGTAACATTCTGTATTTGTACATGTATTTTAATTGATGTCCATGGCAACCCAATCAGGGAGATGAAGTAAGTATTCCACAGAAGTGTAAATTTATTCTGAAGGTTTTTTTTTTTTTTTAAGATTTATTTATTTGAAAGATAGAGTTACAGAGAGAGAGGGAAGGACAGAGAGATCCCCATCTACTGTTTCACCACCAAATGGCTGAAATAGCCAGAGGTAGGCCAGGCCAAGGCCAGAGGCCAAAAACTATAAGGGGCACAAGTATTTCCCAGGTACATTAGCAAGGAGCTGGATTAGAAATGGAGTAGCTGAAACTCAAACTTGTGCTCATATGGAATATTGGCATCCTGGGCAGAAACTGAATAATTGCTTCGCTGCAACACAACGCTTCTGAAGGTTTTGTGTGTGTGTGTGTGTGTTTAAGCATTTTTTGAGAAGCTGAAAGAGTCAAAAAGAGAGAAAGAGAGAGAGAGAGCTTCCATCTGTTGGTTCACTCCCCAAATGCCCACAAGGGCCAGGGCTGGGCAGGGTTGACTAGGAGCCATGAATTCAATTCAGATGTCCCATGTGGGTGGCAGAAACCCAACAATTCGAGCTATCACCAAAGAGTAAAGAGAAAATTTATCTTAAAAGAGAAAACTTGGGATTATAATCATTGATGGAAAATCAAGTATTTAAATGTGTCTGAATTACATATGTATTTCTTAAAAATTCTGTAGTAAGATATGGTATAAATTTTTTTTATTTTAAAACAAAGCAATGTTGAATCATAGGTAGGAAAAAGGAATTCCATTTATCAGACTTCATTTTGGTATTTTCCTTTTTTCTTTTTCAGTAAGTTACAATTACCTTAAATAACCAGCAGAGGGTGCAGTTAAATAGTTGAAAGTTACAGCTGAGGTTCTGTTCAAGTCTCGTTACTCCTGTTTTCAACTTATCACGTTTTTGTTTTGTTTTGACTGGGTACTTGGGTAATATTTTAAAATGCAGGTGGTAATGTTCTGAGTGTTTTTAATATTTAATTCCTGTTTAGTTAGTATAACTGTCTTTTATAAAGGAAACATTTTGAATACTATAAACTATATTTACTGCAGAGATCATCCAAAATAAAAGAAATCCATCTTTTTAATTTTAATAAATCATAAGTATAAAAGTCTGAGTCTTTTAGATCATTTGGGGTCAGTAATCTCACTAAGCACAAGGATAAAGGAGTAGGATATTCATTTTAAATCTATACTCTATTTTTAAGATTTGTTATTTACTTGAAAGGTAGAGTTACAGAGGGAGGGGGAGGAAAGTAGGAGTGGGGAGAGAGAGAGAGAGAGATCGATCTTCCATCTGCTGGTTCATTCCCCAAATATCCACAATGACCTGGGCTATGCCAGGTCAAAGCCAGGATCCCAGAGCTGCTTCTGTGCTCCCACACGTATTCAGAGGCCCAAGCACTTGGGTCACACTCTGCTGCTTTCCCAGGTGCATTAGTAGTAGCTTAACCTACTGTGCTACAATCCTGGTCCTCAGAACCTAGTAATCTTAATAACAGTGCTATAGGATTTATTCCATGAGTTCACAGGTATCTTAACATTGTACAAAATAATCCTCCTGCTTTTTTTTTTTTTTTTTTGACAGGCAGAGTTAGACAGTGAGAGAGAGAGAGAGAGAAAGGTCTTCCTTCTGTTGGTTCACCCCTCTAATGGCCACTACAGCCGGTGCACTGCGCCGATCTGAAGCCAGGAGCCAGGTGCCTCCTCCTGGTCTCCCGTGTGAGTGCAGGGCCCAAGCACTTAGGCCATCTTCCACTGCCTTCCTGGGCCACAGCAGAGAGCTGGACTGGAAGAGGAGCAACCGGGACAGAATCTGGCGCCCCAATCGGGACTAGAACCCGGGGTACTGGCGCCTCAGGCAGAGGATTAGCCTAGTGAGCCGCGGTGTTGGCCATCCTCCTGCTTTCTAAACAAGACAAAAGTGAAAAAAAATAAAACTTCATGACAGCTTGGGAGAATGAACTGTTGGCTTACTTCATTCTGCATGTGGTATACATAGAGCCATGGGGAGATAGAGGCTTTCATCTGCCTGAACTGCCCCCCAGAAAAACACTGAGCATTAGAAAAATCCATTCACAGTCTGTCTTCTGACTGTGCACCTTTCTTTCCATTGCTCCCTTAAAATACTATCAGTGTTGTTAAGGAAGATGCTTCTGACATTTCAGTAATTCTAGGCATGAATCTCGACAGGTAAAGTATACTTTTGTCTGTAGTGATCTCTAAATTGTCTGTTTTGTCAGGAACATTAGGTTTTGATACTTTTATTTCAACTAATAAACAAGTCAAAGCTTAATTATCTTGTTTGTGTACAGTCTGTTCGGCCCCTTATGGTTGTTTGCTTACCTTGATTATTTTTGTGCTAGTGTTTCAACGTTTTTAGTGCAGATTATCAGTTTTTCATACAAGTAAGCAGAGGTAATGGAAAGGTTTTTTTTTTTTAACTTTTGTTTTAGAAACAATGTCAAAAGAAAAAAATGGGGTCAAAAATAAGTTTCTCTGCTTCCTTGAATCTTGCTCACTTTTTTTTTTTAAATTTTTTATTTTTTGACAGGCAGAGTGGACAGTGAGAGAGAGAGACAGAGAGAAAGGTCTTCCTTTGCCGTTGGTTCACCCTCCAATGGCCGGCGCGCTGCGGCCAGCGCACCGCGCTGATCCGATGGCAGGAGCCAGGAGCCAGGTGCTTTTCCTGGTCTCCCATGGGGTGCAGGGCCCAAGCACCTGGGCCATCCTCCACTGCACTCCCTGGCCACACCAGAGAGCTGGCCTGGAAGAGGGGCAACCGGGACAGAATCCGGTGCCCCAACCGGAACTAGAACCCGGTGTGCCGGCACCGCAAGGCGGAGGATTAGCCTAGTGAGCCGTGGCGCCGGCCCTTGAATCTTGCTCACTTTTAACTCTGTATACTCCCATTTATAAATTGTATTTCATGTACTATAATCAGCTGAGTTGTTCCATAAATCGATAATCTGTCTAGATTTTTCTGCATATAACCTTATATTGCCTATTCCATGTCCAGTTATAACAGCTTCCTTCATCAACCTTTCATGCTTCTTATTTTCTTACACCATAATCCTTCAGATCCGGGACCAACCTATGTTGCCTCTCTCTTCTGTTTTATCTCCCCACTTTTATTCCCTACTCCCCATGCTAATCAACTGATAGAGATAGAGAGGGAGACTGGTTCTGGGTTAGTTGGGGCTATGGGAGGGGCTAAGGAGGAGGTGTGTGTTCATAACATGTAGTGAGTCAGTGCTCACTGCTCCATCCTTTGGAAGGTGTGTCTTAATTTTATATTTTGTTTTTGGAATGTGTCTGCATATCTGTGTTCTTGATATCCTTTAGCTGACAGTTTTTAACTGTTGTAAGAACAGGAGGTTTAATTCTCAATATCAAACTTTTCTGAATGGAAATCTCCCCCTCCTGCCACAGGTGTGAGTGGAACTAATATTCAGTGAAAGTAATCTAGAGAAGGGTCAGAAGATGTAGACTCTTACCCCTGTAGTTAAAATCCTATAACTTTGGGCAAGCACTTACCCTTGTGTCTCATTTTACTTATTTGTAAAATAGATAGTACCTCTTTGATTTTGCAAGTCATGTTCTAAGGATTAAAAGAAATGCCATTTTAAAAATTTTTTAAATTGTCCAAGCTGTGGGAAGATTTGAAATCTTCCATGTGATAATAAAAAGGCACTGTTATTTCTTTCTGGACTTTATTTGCCATTTCAACTATCTGGCATTTTGTAGAAGTAAAATCTGTATATGTTTCTTTCCAGGCAGCAGAAAATAGCAGACAGAGAAAAGAGAGCAGCAGAACAACAAAGGAAGAAAATGGAAAAGGAAGCACAGCGGCTAATGAAAAAGGAACAAAACAAAATTGGTGTGAAACTTTCATAACAACTGTTCTTCAGATGTCATAGTGCCAGTAGGAGAAATCAGCTCCACAGCCTGGGCAGCATTTGTATGGATTTAAAAGTATTTTCAGAATACAGATACATTGCTTGATTTTAATGCATTCATCAGGACACCCAAGATTCTCCCAAAGTACCTTGAAGTCAGTGATTGAGACTCACAAGAACAAAAGAGACTTATGAGATAATATTTTCTTCAACATGCTCCAAATATAAGACAGTTGTTTGCTGTAGAGAAATTATTACAAATGGAATATATCAGTACCTCTCAAGCTAGAGTGTCTAGCTAAATGGGTGTAAATAATTTGATGGTGGAAAAGAACTCTGCTGTCTATTATGCTTCCCTTCAGTGTGCATAAGTATAAAATAAATAATTTTAATATTCTTTTGTTTCCATGATTACCTGTCCTAAATTAGACAAATTGTAGGGCTTTAGCTTTCTTATTTTTGTTATTAGGAGCTGGTATTGGCATATATTTCCTCTAATTTGAGTTAGTATTATTCATGTTTGATACAACATTAAGGATTTGATGATTTTGGTTTTCAAGAAAAATGACATTAAATGCAATAATTTTATTTATAAAGATTTTGTACATCATTATTTTCTTTTGAATGGAGTTATAATGTTATACATATTTGTAATTTATATTGCATGTATAAACATTGAAAATCAGCTAAGATAGTAAATTCGTTTTAAATTATTTTAACTTTTGAGTTTTAAGAACTAGTATTAGTTGTTTATCCCTTTCATTATAGGCTTTAAGATGTAATGTCTTTAAATACTTTAGCTGTCCCCTTTGCCTCCACTCAGTGGCCAGTAATTTAGAATTCAGAAAGCCCACAGTTGTAACATTTCAAAGCTTTTAGCTGATTTCTGTATCCATTTTATATATCTAACATAATGCAGGTTATCTGTGTTTTTGGCTAAGGTAACAGCTAGGTATTAGTTCATTAAATTATAAACCAAGCAAGGAATAATCTTATTTGTGGTGTTGATTGGCTTGTCTTAAAGAAATAATTGTATACTGTGTCCATAGAGAAGGGAAGAAGAACCAGATTTGATAGTTTAAAATCACCATTAACTTTTTGTCACAATTGAAATCCATACAGTCTGATTTTCTATGGCTTTAAAATTTTTAATGATTTTTACTTTCTTAAAAGCTGCTGCCCAGAATTAACATTTTGTTGGGTTTTAAAGTGTCTTTGGGCCAAACATTGCAAATATATTTGAACTAAAGTAATGTTTTATAGTAAAATCATAAACTCTATGATGAGAACTCTTTAAGTCCTTAACCTATGCTTCCAGACTAAGTGCGATTGTAGAATCAGTTGACTTTAACTTTGGTACAAACTTGCTATATCCCTAAACCAGGTTTTCAGTTACCATGTGTGTCAGTTACTGCCAGTAAACTCCCAATTAAATACAATTACACTTTTTAATTATAAGTGTATTTTTTCCCTCCTTTTTTTGTTTTTAGTTATTATGGAGTACCACACAATTTCTCTAAATTGGGGTTCATAAAGGATAACCTCCTTTACTATAATAACATTTACTGCTTTTCCCCAATGGGTGAAAAGTATTGAAATCTCCTTTAGTTATAGTTTCACATGGGTAAGGTTTTGTTTTTAGGTTTGGTTCCTTGGTTTTTGATTATTTAGAAATACAGGCTGATTAAAAGTTAGAGTTTATGCAACTAATTAAGAGGAGAGTTATTTTGCGGAAAGAATAAATAAATCTGGATTTTTTTTTTTACTCTCTTGATGTGTGACCGAAATTCTTGTATTAAATTGAGTATATATATCATGGTCCCAAAAGAAGTCATTGAGTTAAATACACACTATAAATATCCTATGGTAGCAAGCTGTGTTCTTTAGTTCCCAAATTTGCAGTTTCTACTTTTGTCTTTTTATTGAAGAATTGTTAGCTTTGGAAGTTTTTTAGAAGTAAATAAGTAAAAGCAGGCTTAGATAGAATTAATGAAGTTCTACCTATTATCTGAATATGCACTTCATGCACGGTGATAACAAATAATCAAAGACATGTGACACTTGTTTTATGATCTTTTTTTATTTAGACATTTCATGATTTCTAGCCATTTTATCTTTTTTTTTTTTTTTAAGATTTATTTGTTTATTTGAAAGGTAGAGTTTCAGAGAGGCAGAGTCAGAGAGATTTTTTCTCGCTGGTTCACTCCCCAATTGTCCACACAGCAGAAGCCTGGCCGTTCTGAAGCCAGGAGCCAGGAGCTGCTTCTTGGTCTCCCATGCAGGTGCAGGGGCCCAAGCACTTGGGCCATCTTCTACTGCTTTCCCAGGCCATAGCAGAGAGCTGGAGCGGAAGTGGAGCAGCTGGGACTCGAGCTGGCGTACCAGCACTGCAGGCTGCAGCTTTAGCTGCTATGCCATAGAGCTGACCCTGCCATTTTATCTTATTAAGCTTAGCTAAGGATATCTTCTCTTGGCTCTTTTTGGTAGCATATTTGGATTGACATTTTAGAGCTGACATTTTAAAATTCTGCATCTGAATCTCAGTTTTGACATGCATTAGCCTCTGGCCAGAAGCAGTGATTCTTTGTGGGTGTAGCCATAGAAACCAGCATCTGGATTGAGCTTCCACTGCTACTCTAGATCAAGCTATTAGCATAGAGCGAATGTAACCATAGCCAGTATTCCAAGACACTTAAATTTTGCGGAAGGATGGTGTGGTCCACCTACAGCTGACACATGTATTTCGTTTAATCCTGTGTGGTGCAGATATGGGATCATCTATTTGCAGTAACAGCTTTTCTTCAAGGGAAATTTTTTATTGGCTTTATATGCAAATACAAAGTTACCTCAAAAAATCATGGAAATAGGGAATTAAAAGATAAGTTTATTTGGGTGCAGGCAGTTTTTGAAATTCATGTGCAGTATTTCATAACATAGTTTTTCATAACATCCGTTGTTCTTTTTCCTTTTTTAAAATTTCTTTATTCAAAAAGCAGAGTGACAGAGAAAGAGAGGGAACTTCCATCTACTAGTTCACTCTCCAGTGGCTGCAACAGCCAGGTCTGGTCCAGGCTGAAGCAAGGAGCCACGAACTCCATCCTGATCTCCCACATGGGTAGCAGGGGTGCCACTGCCTTCCCAGGCACAATGGCAGGAAACTGGGTCAGAAGCAGCGCTGCCAGGATTCAAACCAGCTCCGCAATATGGGACACCAGTGTCAAGCAGCAGCTTAACCGACTAAAACACAGTGCCAGCCTGAAACCCATTTGTGATGAACTTTTTGAAGGTCCCTTTTATGCATGGATTTGAAAGTTTCTTTGCACCAAAATAAGATTATCTTTTAATTCCATTTTCTAAGAACTTTTTGACGCACCCTCAGAACAATTATAAGTTGAATGGTTCTAGCTAAAGCAAAGTTGGGAGGGTAGGTGTGGGCTAGAGCCTACATTTTCTTTAGAGAAAGAGCTTCTAGCCTCTTTAAGGTAATTTGGAGGGCTGAAGAAGATGGGTCCATTAAGAACATATTTTAGTAGCAAATAAACTTATTTTTGCCATTTACATCGATTTTTCTTGTTGCTATGTCCTAATATCACAGAAAGATTTTCTTCTTTGTGAGATTTGCTTCACTGTCTTGAAGGTAGCCAATCTGCTGTTCCAAGGTTAGAAACAGCTAGGGACTCCTTTTGTTCTAAACTGGACTTTTTACTCTGCTTCCTTTTGTCTTCAGTGTTCCTTAATCATGACAGTTTGAGCATGCTCAGTCATCAAAGCTTTGAGAGCTACTAACATGTTTTTCACTAGAAGTCTTCACTCTTCTAGAACTGGGAAGAGACACTTCATTCTAGAACATCCTACCACCCCTCTCCAACCTCATACAAGAGATTTTTTTGTTTCTACCCTCACATACCTGCTGCTACATTGCTAACTGACAAGCAGGAGCTGTTGCAGAGAAATTTGCAGTGAAAGTAGGCTAGTCCAAGATAATCCATCTTCCCTTTCAGTGGACTTCCATGGCTATTTCTGAAAGTAATTGCCTTACATACTAACCTGTTCACACTCACTCGGAACGCTGCTCAGCATTCTCAGAACTGCTGCAGAGATGGTGCAACATTAAAAAAAGATTGCCTGAGTTTGAAAACCAGGGAGATAGTAGTTCTTAAGGATTAACAGTGTACCTGCAAGTGTTCAGTACAAGTACCCAACAAAGCATAGTTGTTAGGCCCTGTATACAGTTTTCCCACATCTCAGCATGCAGTGGGAGAAGGTGACTGATCTTGAATTATGTTATACATTAAGTTGAACTGTGAATTTAGTAAGAAAGAATCAACATTCACTATGTACTTGACACTAATTGTATCCTACTCCTGGCAATCTTGTGACATAGATACTCTCATTTCACATAAAAGAAAACCAAAGTTTAGAAAGTCAATTGTGTGTTTGATTAATGCAAAAGAAAATAGCAAGCTTGAAGAGTAGTTTGTTAGTAGTTAATCAGCATCCTGTGTGGACTATGATTTCTAAGTCCTCCTTATGAAACTGAGTTATCAAGAGTTACCCTTTGGGTTAGGCACTGTGACTCAGTGGGTTGAAGCCACAGGCTGAGGTGCCAGCATCCCATATGGACACCAGTTCAAGTCCTGGCTGCTGCACTTCCAATTCAGCGCCTTGCTAATGTGCCTGGAAAAGTAGCAAAAGATGGCCAAGTCCTTGGGCCCCTGCACCCACATGGAAGACCTGGAAGAAGCTCCTGCCTCCTAGCTCCTGGCTCCTGGCTTTGGCCTGGCTCAGCCCCAATCATTGCAGCAATTTGGGGAGTGGACCAGCAGATAGAAGATCTTTCTCCCGCTGTCTCTTCTCTCTCATGTGTGTAACTCTGCCTCTCTAATCAATTAATTAATTAATTTAAAAAAAAGAGTTACCCTTTACTAGTTCCTCTCCAGTTCATAATGAAGATGGTGGTACAAGTTACATATGTAGTAGAAAACACCCATTTGTGCTTCCCAAGACCCCTATATAAAGAAATGATAGCTGTAGTTGAATGTCAATGCCATATAATTATGTACTGACAGGCTTATTTGGGTCAGATATTTTAAGGCAAAGTGAAATGCACTTTACACTTTTGCAAAATGAGGTCACTTAGCTCACTTGATTGGGTCATAACTCTTCTGAGGCCAAGGCCACAAGTTTCATAAAATGTACAGACCAGTATTCTAACTACCAGCTTTCCTCCTACAAACTGTCCCCAACCTTGTCCAGTTATCTTATTAGTATGTATCTTTAGGATTTGATTGAAAAAGTAATGGCACCAAAAAAAAAAAGTCATCTTGTATAGAGAATTCAAAGGACATACTCTGAGATGTTGACTTACTTGTAGGTCAATTTTGGCTTCTTAAGAGGTAATACTACCTGTACTTATTTCAGTTGTAAAATATTCAAACTTTAAATTTGAATCCTCATATGATAATATGATTTCCAAACCTACAACTATTCCTGAGTAAAAACAAGGCTTACCTCTTGTGTTGAAAACATGACACTATCAGAGCTGGCGCTGTGGCATAGCAGGTTAAAGCCCTGGCCTGAAGCGCTGGCATCTCATATGGGCACTGGTTCTAGTCCCAGCTGCTTTCATTTTTCATTTTCCCTATATAACCAAGAAGGCTGAAATACTGTGCTAGTTCAGAAGACCTGAAGGTCAGTTTAAAATGCCAGCACCTATTGTTTACTGTGGGAAGAGAAGCTGGCAATCCATTTCAAACACTGCCAGCTATTTTGATTGTAAGGAAGTGGAGGGAAGCTCTTGTTGCACCGCCAAATTAAAGTACCTGTGATGTCTACTCTTTGATAGTCACAAGAACAGTCTAGACTATTGATTTCTCCCTTGTCATTTTATATCACTGTAGTCCCAGATGCTTACGTGGCCTCTGTACTCTGAGAGATAATGAGTCATCTTCACAGTTAAACCAACAGGACACTGGGAAGCAAAATTATGTGACGATAGAAAACAACTCCATTAGGCATCCTGTTGTTTAGGCAGTAGAGAATCTTGAGCACTAATGAGAGTGCTATTCCAATTAACTTAAAGTTTCTGTCCATGAAATCTTACACACACAGGCAATTTTCAAAAAAAACCTAGTATACAGTGAAATGGCTTGCAAGCTGTTCTCTGAAGTGACCACTGCAGAGGGTGAGGGGTAGGCAAAAAGGCAGTGCATCTGGCCTGCATCTCCAGGCAAGGTATCTGTGTTGCAAAAACTTCATTGTTATGTAGTTTTATATATTAGGGTTTTTTTTTTAATGTTTAAAGAACTTTCTAAAAGATATACCTTTTAACATATCTGAATAGTGAAATATTCCAAACTTTCAACAAAATTCTTCTAAGTAGCACTTAACCTTTTTTGGATTTTAAATTTTTTTGAAATTATTGCAACTACTTGTTATAACAGTCATTAAGTTGTGGGAAAATCAGTGGTCGCAGCAAGGCATATTTTCCAGTAGTTTAAAAACAATTCCTGACATATAGACCTGTTTTGTTCTACTTGGACTTTCTGTTTGTTTTCATTTAGGACAATTTGGAATTTGTAGATGTTCAGGTAAGATTTGATTGCTATAAACTGTTAGTTAAATTTCTAGGTTACTAGCCGGCGCCGTGGCTCAATAGGCTAATCCTCCACCTTGCGGCGCCGGCAAACCGGGTTCTAGTCCCGGTTGGGGCGCCGGATTCTGTCCCGGTTGCCCCTCTTCCAGGCCAGCTCTCTGCTATGGCCAGGGAGTGCAGTGGAGGATGGCCCAGGTGCTTGGGCCCTGCACCCCATGGGAGACCAGGAAAAGCACCTGGCTCCTGGCTCCTGCCAGGATCAGCGCGGTGCGCCGGCTGCAGCGGCGGCCATTGGAGGGTGAACCAGCGGCAAAGGAAGACCTTTCTCTCTCTGTCTCTCTCTCTCACTGTCCACTCTGCCTGTCAAAAAAAAAAAAAAAAAAAAAAAAAAAAAAAAAAAAAAAAAATTTCTAGGTTACTGACTCTTTGGGCACATTGGGAATAAATGAATTTTGTAAAAGTGCTCACTGATCCAACGTGGAAGTGGGGAACCACCTTGAACCTTTCAAAATTTAAAACCCTCAAAAGAAAAACAACAGGTCCAAACACTGCTTAGGCAGGACCTATGATAAATGCAAATCACAGGCTTCCTTTTTCTTCTGCCACAAATGTCAGAAACGCTTGGCATCTGAGTGCTTGGAACAGCTCAACTTGGAAAGGTCAACATAACCCTTTGGGGAAAATCTTTTCTTATAAATTGGAATGTTTGCACACAGTACTTTAGGAAATGTTGAACATTTGCTTTGATGGTACAACAATTTATTTAATAGAATGGAATTGTTCTTTTTTATTTATTTATTTTTTTTATTTTCCTGCCTGTTTGTCATCACAGGCACCCAAATTACTGAAAGCAACTCTGAGGCATTTCTTTCTACGCCATCAGATCATCCTGTCCACAAAACCAGCCAACGCCCTGGGCTTCCGAAAGGCAACCATGTTCCATCTTTTATGTATTCCAAGGGACTCATTTGTGAGAGATTTTGTTCTGAATACAAGTAGTAATTTTCCACAGACTATAGATGCTGAAGCCCTGAAGATGAGGAGGAGGAGGGAGAAGTGGAGAAGTAAAAGAGTTATCTGCTCCAGGATCTTACACTTGATCTTTGTGCAAGTTTGTTCCAGTGTGGATAGACTATGCAGTGTCCAGTGTCTCAAATGAGTTTTTGTTTGGGTTCTTTGGCTTATGTAAAGAATGATACAGGACAGTAAGACAACAAAGCAATTTTCTTCTGGTGGTCAGCTGCCTCCAATTTGATAATCAACATAAGTATGTGTGGTTCATGGGAAATTCTCTCTCACCAGAGCCCATGCTTTCCATTCATTTTGAATGGTTGAAAAATAATGCTGTTTATGTATTTATATTTGTTTCCTTAGCAACAAGAAGATACCAAAAACAGGCTTATGATTTTTCTTGAAGTAAAAATATTTTCATTTAGCAATGACTAAAAAAAAAAAAATAAACCCAAGGAGGGACTTCAAGGAAAATACCAATATCTAAATTGGTCTAGGGTGGATGACAGGAAGGGACCTGAGTCAGCATGGCTTATGATTCTGGGATTCCTCCAATTATTCACTCCCAGAAATAATTTCCCTTCGTTTAGCCAAATCCCTCTTGTGGGGAGCAATCCGGACTAGACTAAGTTACTCGAATTAAGACTTATTCTATGCATCTGCTCTCCCACAATATGGCGCTGGGAGAGAAGAAAACAGCTTCTACGCAGCTGCCTCCAGTTCAACCAATAAACTGTAGGACGTACTCCTGATTGGAGGAGAGCAGCGTACTCGGCGTGTGGGCAGCCGAGTTAGGATTGGCGGAGGAGGACTATAAAGGAGGAGAGAAACGGCATGCACCAGGAACATCTATGGGGAACATCTAAGGGAACCCGTGCAGCCCCCGAGAGAACCGGCCGGCGGTGTGCCGCTCCCCTGCGGAAGTGGGGAATGCGGCCAGGGGGAACTGCCCTTCCACGGAGGTGGAAGGGATAGTAGCCAACCCGGGAAGAACCAGCAGCAAACCCGGGGAGGGCCGAGCAGATGAAAGAACAGCGCAGGGTCCTGTGTCGTTCCTCCACGAAGAGGGGGAGCGACATAATGGTGCCGTGACTCGGATAGGAAACTTAGGACGGATAGCAAACTTAGGAGGGAAGAAACGGGAAGAAATGGGAAAATACCGGAGAGAGAGACTAGCAAAGAGCCTAGGTGCCGGAAGAAGCTATTGAAAGCCTAGGCATAGACTCGGATATGGACTGTGGGAAAGAAGTTAGGATTGACAGCGAAAGTGAAAGCTTTCATAGACTCGGATGCGGACTATGGCGGGGAAGCTAGGAGACTGAAAGCGAAAGTGAAACCTGGAGGAGGCTTGGACTCGGATACGGACTGTGGGGAGAAGCCAGGAGAAATGAGAGGAATATTGTTGGAAGAAAACTTAAGGAAACATACCGGGTAGAGAGAAATGTTAGGGAGGATGAAGCCGCGAGTGCAGGCCGAGGCGGAGATATAAGCCACCTTGGAATTCTTCAAGTCACCCCGGGGAGCAAGAGGCGAAGATCTGGAACCAGAGGCAGAGACGTGGGCCGCCAGGATTCGCCAGGTTAGTCCGGGGAACTTGGACTGAATGCCGGTGGTGGTGGAAACATTCGCGGAAGCCACCTCGTGCAGAGAGAGCACGGGGCGTGAATAGATAGGGAACGCGGGGCTGGCGCGAGGCCGTGGTGCGGGCGCGAAGTGCATGGAGATCGCGGAGCGTGCGCGCAGAGCCGGGAACCCGCCGGCGGGGCGAGGCGCCGGGAAGCCGCGCAGAGCCGTGAAGCTGCCGCGGGGCGGGCGCCGGGAAGCCGCGGGGATAAGAGAGGCGGAGGTTTGGAAGTAGAATGAGAGAAATGGGAATGCTGGTAGATGGAAGCAAAATAGGAGAAATAGGAATGCCCGGAGATAGAGAAACAGAAAAATGGGGCCTCCCATCAACATGGCAATGGGAGAGCTTGGATTCGGTCTGCCTGATTAGGGAAGTGGTGAGCACCTGCGGGCGGCTAGCAGCTTATGCGCCGCAGGTCACCGAAGACAGGCACATTATCAACACCAATAAGTCACCCCACAACATGGCAATGAGAGAGCTTGGATTCGGTCTGCCTGATTAAGGCGGTAAGCACCAGCAAGCAGCTCGACCAGAGTATGAGCTGCAGGTCACCGAAGATAGGCACGAATCAACACCAATAAGCCTCCCCACAATACGGCAATGAGAAGGCTTGGATTCGGTTTGCCTGATTGTTAGGGCTTGTAAGCCCCTGCAGGCAGAGCAGAGCATGCGCTGCAGGGCACCGAACACAGGCACGCATCAGCGCCTAAAAACCTCCTCACAACATGGCGAAGAGAGGACCTGGATTCGGTTTGCCTGATTGATAGGACTTGTAAGAGCCTGTGGCAACTCTAGCAAGCAGAGCAGAGTGTGTGCCGCGGGGCACCGAAGACAGGCGCGTATCAACGCCAAAAAATAAAAAGAAAGGGGGATCTGTGGGGAGCAACTCGGACTATACTGTTACTGGAATTAAGACTTATTCTATGCATCTGCTCTCCCACAATATGGCGCTGGGAGAGGAGAAAACAGCTTCTACGCAGCTGCCTCCAGTTCAACCAATAAACTGTAGGACGTACTCCTGATTGGAGGAGAGCAGCGTACTCGGCGTGTGGGCAGCCGAGTTAGGATTGGCGGAGGAGGACTATAAAGGAGGAGAGAAACGGCATGCACCAGGAACATCTATGGGGAACATCTAAGGGAACCCGTGCAGCCCCCGAGAGAACCGGCCGGCGGTGTGCCGCTCCCCTGCGGAAGTGGGGAATGCGGCCAGGGGGAACTGCCCTTCCACGGAGGTGGAAGGGATAGTAGCCAACCCGGGAAGAACCAGCAGCAAACCCGGGGAGGGCCGAGCAGATGAAAGAACAGCGCAGGGTCCTGTGTCGTTCCTCCATGAAGAGGGGGAGCGACACCTCTACTGTTGACTACAGCTGTGCTGTGTGAGTACAAACGTGTGTCCAAGGTGGATGTATATTGAAATATAAATGTCCCTATCAGAGACAAACCATCCCTTTCCACACATGTATCCATATATGCCCTGGATCCTATCCCTCTCACCTTCTCAAAGACTTCCTTTCTTCTATTAATGTTTTTTTCTCTTCTCGGTCATCAATCCTTTCTCTTTGTGTGTCAGTTATAAAAACCTACAAACATGTTCTACAATATTGAAAAATAAAGCAAATCCCCAACCTCAGAAGTTCTTTTAACTACCACCCACTTTCCTACTCCCCTTCACAGAACAGTAACTTAGCGGCACACATTTCTACTTCCTCTCTTCCACTTACTTTCTAACCTGCTGCAGTCTGGCTTCCATCTCTGTTTCTCCCAAAGAAATGACTGGACTAGGTCAGTACAACCTTGCTGTCAAAGCTAGTGGATATGTAACTGTTCTCTTGTTACTTAACCTCTTGGTAGGATTCCAACACATGTGACCGCTCCATTTTCTGAATCACTCTGCTCTTCTGATTTTCATAATACTCTATTCACTTCATTTTCCTGCTACATTTTGGGTTGCTTCTTTTCTATTTGCTTTTTTTTATCATTCACCTCTACCCAAATGTGGAAGTACCACAGGACTGAGATCTTGGCCTTCTCTTTTTTCACTCTTCCTGAATGACATTACCTGTTCCGATGATTTTAAATGCTGTGCAAATGCCAAAGAGCTCCAGTGATATAACTCGAGGCTGATAGTGCCTGTGATTTAACAGTCATATCTGCAAGTGTTTTGTTTCATGTCCACATGGATATTTTAATAAACATCTCAATTTTATTCTCAGCTAAATTCGTTTCTCTTATTATTCTTTCCTTCTCAATAAATAGCATCACCATTGATTCAGTAGCTCAAGACAAAAACTTAGGAGTCATCCTCAATTTCTGTTTTCCTTACATTCTACCCCACATCTAATCCATCACCAAATCACATTGCTTTTAACATTATACTCTATCATGAACTATTCAACTTAATATCTAAAACTACTGTCATCTCCAAATTGTCTGAGACTGTTACTATGGACCTCTAAATGGTCTGCCTGTTTTCACTCCTGCTTGCCTACAATGCAACCTGCACTTGGTGGCCACAGTTAAAACAATGTATCTTTGTCTTCTTTTCGGTCCAGCAGTATTCTCCCATTACACTGAGTAAATTCAACCTCCTCCTATGGCTTTATATGAGCCAACTTCCTGTATATTACTCCAAACATCCCCTTACCCTTGCAGCTGTAGCTACATGGACCTCCTTGAAGCTCCTGTAACACGCTGATCCCTTTTCTGCCTCAGGGTCTTTGCATTTGCTCTTGATGCTAGATTTTACCTTTATCTTCCCATGAGTGACTCTGATCCATTAGTACCAATATTACTTCCTACCTTCACCCTGTCACTCTTGGTCAAAATACATTCTTCGGAAACACTTAATAACTATCTCAGTTGTCTTATTTGTTTGTATGTTCAGCATCTTTCACAGACACAATGGAAGCTCCCTGTGGGCAGAAAACTTGTCTGTCTCCTTCACTATTGATGACCAACCCAAAAAAAGTGCAAAGCTAACACATAAAGACCCACTAAGTATTTGTTGGATGAATTAGCTATTTTTAGACCTCCTACTATCTGCCACCTACTGTTCCAAGTTCTTGACCTAACTCTGGGAACAAAACAGAGTACAGATGCCTGCCTTTATATTTCATTGAGGGAAATGAATAATACTTTAAAAAAGTGTATTTAAAAGGTGATAAATGCAATGAAGAAGAGTTTCACAGTGAGAACTTAAAATATCCTCCAGGTCTCTTCTCAGTGTGCAGCAAATAGAAAAGACATTTGCTTTGTAGACTCTTGAATCATGGCTTGTGGAGTGAAACTATCAGATCCTGAGCAATTTTTCTCTTTATCCTTAAAAGAGAATACCTACCTCGTAAGACTGGTAAGGGGTATACATGAATTAATATAGATCAAATATTGTCTCATCCTTTCTCAGTCACCTGTCCTCATCCTAGAATCCCAAGGGAAAGGGGGCACATGGACCACCACCTTTTCCTCTCCTGTATATCTAGTATGCTACAAAAAAAAAAAAATCAAGCTTTCTTGAAAATACTCAATACATACTTATTGAATAAACAGTTGGACAAACAATTGTGTAGAAAATTTAAAAGCAAATAAATAAGGCTATTTTCATTAAGAATTGATGGAATAGGAAATCTTTACTTTTCCCTATTGTTTTCCCATCTTTTCATTCTTAATGTCAGTTTTCTAGACCTCTATTGATAAAGATGGAAGATCTGTTTTCTAATTACTCTTTCTTGTCATACATAAAAGTAAACTCAGAGACATTTTATAGGAGGATAAAACATTTATTTAAATGGAAACACTAATCTTGATTTTCATCATGCTGCAGTATGGAGTTACAAACAGTCTCCAATAAAACACTATATATAATAAGCAAAAAATAAGTTAGTACATAGTAAACTTACATTTCATCAATTAACAGGTTTAGGAACAAACAAGCCATTTAAGACTTTGAATCTACATGTAGTAAAAAATTGCAACCACTCAAACTTTATCAACCCCAAGTAAGACACTAAAGAGCTATTCGAGACTTCTTCAAACCAATTTCACAAATACATGTTTGTTTTTGGTTACAGTCCCCTGCTATGCACAAGACCATTGGAAGGCTGGAACGATTACACATTTTAAAACGGCACAACGCAAAGCAAGGAGATAGCATGCCAGCCTTAAGCTGTCCTGAAAGTGCAAACTTTGCATTTTCTCTTCCTGAACCACTAGGATAAGCACGGGTACCTCAGACGACACGGCAGGGTCACGAGCATGCTTTCTATACCACATTGGTGGGACGTTTTACTGGAACCAGGGCTCCATGCCTTAGAAGATACCTCCGGTTTTAAACAGTGAACAGGCTTAACTAACTATAGTGCAAATCAAATACCGAGGAGCAAAACAACAGAATAGAGACTGCCACAGATCGGTCTGCTGTTTCTCTACCTGGCATAACGCCACGCGGACACATTGGCACAGGGTAACAACTTCTATTTAGGTTTTGATGTGGAAGGCAGTGCGACGGAGCGAATGCAGGGCAACCACGCAGCAGCCACGGAGCAAGGCTCCAATGTTGTAGATGGGATCTGTTCCCCCTCTCTGAGTACTGAATGCCCACAGGACCGTGGGGACCACGGGGGCAGCCACGGCCAGGAGATCCACTAGGAAGCTGCTGCTCCAGTACTGCCCCACAACACCCCTTCGAGACAGTGGTGTGATAACATCCAACCTTTCTTCCGTGTAGGCTGCGAAATCCAGCTCTCTCATGAGGCGGTTTGCATGCACTTCCATACCCACCGTGGGGTATGGGGTCTCCACAGGAGACAGAAGAATGGCTGAGTTCGGATTTCTTGGGGTTAAATCAACCATTAAGGCAGAGATGTACTCGGGGAAGCTCTCCGTCGAGTCAGCTCCAGACTCCGCAGGAGACGCTAAGCTGGAGCAACAGGGGTCCTGGAGCTTCAGCACATTCTGAATGAGCTCTGAGACTGCCGGGCTGTAGGGCACCACGTCGGTCTGGACGGCTTGCTCCACCACCACGCTGCCCTCCTCCTGACCCATGGCCACGGGGAGGATGGCAAGCACTTCATCCTCAGGGCTGGAATGCATAAGCTCCAGGTCTCCAGACTCCGTGGTGGTGGCTGTCACCATCTCATGGAACAAACCTGAGCCGTCGACCACGCCATCTCCCACCAGCAACAGCTCGCTGTCAGCTCCTTCCTCCGTGAGCGGCTCCTCTGGAGAAGAGCCATCCGCCATCTTGTCAAGAGGGGTGCTGAGGGGTAAGCTCTTCTCGGGGGAAGCGCACGGCAAGTCTAGACAGAGCTCATCCCTCAGGGAGCCGTTGTGCGCCATCTCCATGCTCTGAAGCAGAGACTCCAACTTCCTGTTTTGAATGTTTATGTCCACAAAATACTTCTGAATGCCTTTATCTTTATCAGCCAAGCTGCTCCTCATGGTCTCGATGACCTGTTTGAGCTGTTTAATCTCCTTCCTGGCCTCCTTGAGTGCCAGCTGGGCCTCCACCCGGTGACACTCTTCCTCAATCCAGTCTTCTCTCATGCGGGCCAACTGGGACTTCAGCTCCACAATCTCACTTTCCCTAGAGTGGGAAGACAAGCATGGTTAAGACGGCGTCAACTCTGGAACCAGGCATCGAGCAATTTGCACACACAGCCCGGAGCCCACGCTCTTCCATTTGAAACACAGAAGGTAAATCAGTTTTGAAATTTTTTTCTGTTGGCAACAATGAGCTAGGAACTTCCCGCCCCTCCTTTTAATTATGAAATGGTTGAAGTAATAATAGTAACCAGAATCAGAATCAAAATAGCTGCCACTGTTTCCTTCTTTTTTTTTCTTCCCAGTACTCAGTGTGTCAGGCATTGTACTAAGTACAAGCATCATCCTCTGTTTGGTATTGGCAACATTATAATTAGAACACTTTAAGTCTCTTAGCCTGCTTTTATCTCCATAGACTCCCCTTTCACAATATCTACATGTAGCTTCTGGAAGGAAAGCCCGTTTCACTCTATCTATCAAAGACAGCAGACTGTTATGTTTCAGACTTGCAAAATTGTTCTGATAATATTTCAATGGCAAATCTGTCAAACATCATAAATTGCTACATGGTGCAAGGACTTCGTAGAAACTTGTCTATTACATCTCATGTAGATGATATTGAATCTATCCTATTTTTTAGATCCTTCACAAAAACTTCTTAAATTCTCATAAACAATTGATTCACTGTGAAGGTGAATATGTCCTCATAGTACTTGTGGATACACAGATGAAGTAGTCAGGATCCTCATATACATGAAGAGATGTCAACATCATCTTTAACTTTAGACTTGAATATTTTCTCAGGTTTTGCTACCTTCCCACACAACTCCTCCCATGAGTGCTAAAGTCCTGCAAAGGATTCCTCAATTCATAAAGCCAAACACATCCAGCAAGTAGGGTCTATGCATAGGTAGGTTGGGGTCTAAGTCTATTTTAGGTGAGCAAGGAGCTAGATGAACTTGGAAGATGGAAGATGCTCCTCACACCTGCACATTTATCTGCCCTCAGTTGTCAGTGAAGGTCACTGAAGCTTCTCCAAATCCTGTGGCTGCAAAGGAGGAAGCTCAGGCTGATTATGCAGCCATGCATTGAGGCAGAACCCAGATTCTCAAGCAATGCAAATGCCCACCTCGCCCTGAGCTCACAGCTCCCCTGGCCAGAGCTCGGCCTGTCACTCCTAAAATGTTCCAGGGTAAAACCATCAGGCAGACAAACTGGAGAGCCCCAAGATGTCAGAGGTCTTTTCTCACTGAGATAAGATCTTTTAGGCATGGGCTGTTTTTCACCCTTAACGGCTGGCCAAGAATAACGCACCTCTTCCTTTAGCACAGAAATAGCTTGCAGGAATCACAATGCACACAGATATCCACTCTGTTGCAGAGATTAAACAGGATTTAATGGGGCCACTATGTGTGACCCATTCTGCTGGAAGTAGGGGATTGTTCTTGCAAGTGTTTCTGCCATTTAAAAATAGCCATGCACACACCCAGTTCTTCGTGTCAAAGCTGTGCACACCCATAAAAAACCACAGCATGTCCTCTAACCTACTAAGCTGCCTGAACTCCCCAAACTGGCACATTCTAATGAATTATGAATGGCTCTGCAAGAGACTGATGTAAGATGTTTAATGAATATTAAGTAAAATCGTTTTTCTATTTCTCTATAGTTTGGATTCATATTTTATGGAAAAAGAAGCTGTCCTGAATCACAGGAAGGTGGATTCACCTGTCATGAAGCCGGCGCTCAGACTCCTTCAGCTTGGTCTTCAGGTGCCTCACCGTAACCTCCTTCTGCTGCAGAGGAGTCAAATACTGCTCTGGATTTGGGGGCTTGACACCATGATTTTCTCCACATGACATGTACCTTCCAGACCGCCTGAAACAATCCAAGTCAGGAGATGTTACTTTCTGTCATCTCCTTTCCTCTGCAAAGGAAAGTAATGGAGAATGCCCTGGACTATATGTTTATGTCTGCCCCCAAACGCATATGTTGGAATTCTAACCCCAATGTGACGGTATCAGCAGATGGGGCCTTGGGGAAGTGATGAGATCGTAAGGGAGGAGCACACATGATGGAATCAGTGCCCTGCAGACAGAGGCCTCTAGCGGGTGAGGATACGACTCGAAGCTGGCCATGTACAACCCAGAAGAGGGCTCTCCCCCGAATCTGACCATGCTGGCCCCCTGAACTCAGATTTTCAGCCCACAGAACAGTGAGAAATACATTTCTGCCATGTATGCATTGCACCCAGTATGCATACTTACTTAGAACCACCCAAACTGACCAGGATACACAGCTGAGAGCCAGAGAAGGAATGGCAGCTGTATGTTGGGTCTTAGACCTCAGTAATGGATGATGTTGCTTCATAAGATGGACTGTAGTTAGTATACCTGCCAATTTTAGGATTGCTAATTACTTGGAAGACTGAGGGGTAGGAAAGTGTGTGTGTGTATGTGTGTGTGTGTGTGTGTGTGTGTGTGTGTGTGTAAACAGAGGAGAGAAGATTTTCAGTGGCTGAGAAATGATCTCTTACAAAATGATTCAGTATCCTCTCTAGGCCAGAACTGTCAGTTGGGAGTAGCAGCATGCCATGGAGGAGGAGGCAGGAGGGAAGGAACCTATGGAGGAGATCTAACTTTCTACACAGCGTACCCCTGCCTGAAGATCCTGATGATTCCTTGAACTCGTGTTGTTCTGGAATCAGGTCCCTGGAGGGAGTGTGTTGATCTGAGGGAAATGGAGAATTCACTCTTCTGAAAGGATCAAGGCCTCTCCGCTCCCACCAGTGCATTTTGTAAGAGGTGCTCAGTGTTCTACAAAACAGCCCCCACTGGAATCTTGGCCCTGCACAGGCCTGGCCTAGAACCGGGCATCCCTGCTGTAAGAGAGCTGACTAATGAGAGCAGGGACGCCCGGGGGGAAGAAGCCTGAAGGGGGAGGGCTGCCAGCTTCCTCCCTGACTCTGGACCTCACCCAAGCCACAGTGCTGCCCTGCTCCCCCCAATGCCTGCACGCCATCCAAGATGGCCTGAGTCCAGTTTTCAACCCACTGGCCCTCCTCTCCCGGCCCCTTTGGATGTACAGTTCCCTCTTCTGCTCTGCACTCCTGCACCTCGCAGGAATTAACTCTTGGCTTGCCCTGCAGATCCCGTTTCAGTTTCACTTCTCAGGGAGATCTCCCCTGTCCCCTGGAGACTCCTCATCCCTCACAGATAAACAAGCGCTAGCAGAATAATCGCAAATCTGCTTCCGTCATTGGACAGTTAACACCTTTCTCCTCTGGGCAGCCAGCACAGGAGCAGTCCCTGTTGTTGACTGCTCTATTCCCGAGGCTGGGATTCAAAAACCATTTAGCACTGGAATAAATGAATGAACAATTGTGTGATTCTTCCTTGTGCGGAGGGAAAAGAGTAAATCCCACCCCCCGGGCACCGTGCTATTTTCCCTCCCTATCCAATAACTGCTTGAACTGCTGCGCCTGGCTAGAACGTGTGGTTGGGCTCTTTCTGCAGCAGCCCTGGAAGGATTGGCTGAGTGTGGGAAAGGAAAGAGAAGCATCTTATTGCAGGATAAGGCAGGGGACCAAGAGTTGCATAACTTCTTATAATTTGTTTTTGTTTTTTTTTTCTTTTTTAAAGAAAAATTTACCCAACAGGAGAAATGAAGAAGCATAAAGGAGGAGGTGACCAGGACTCACCTCATGACTGGGCTGCAGTCACTTCCCTTGTAGGAACCCGAGTTGCTGCTACTTGGGGAGGAGGGCGCATAACTGGGATGGATATTCACAGGGCTCAGCTGGTTCCTGCACAGCATGGACAGGAGGTCCTTTTCCCGTGGGGATGGCGGGCTGCTGCCAGACTTGTGTGACGAGACGCCATTACTCCGACCATGAGGACCTCGACTGCGAGAACAGCATGCAAAAGGTTAAAATCTTCAAGGCTAAAGACACTGAGTGCAATGCCTTGTTCTTGAGTAAAGCTCCTTACTACTAAGGGAATCCAAGTCACAGAGCTGAAATGGGCAATATAATGATTAATGCACACTGTCCTCTGGAGCAGCTTTCTCTCCTGCCTGCTATTTTCTTTGTTATCATTAACACAAACAACCTCTGCTTTTTCTGTTCTTTCCAATAGCTTCTGACCATAAAGTTTGTTTTGGATGAAATCCAACTGCCTATTAAGAACACACCCCATGTGAAATATTGATTTGCCTTAGGTTCATTTTTGGAGGCTGTGTTGCAAGATGCGGTCTTTGTTCCAATACACCTGTTTCAGGTTAGAAATGTTTGGGTTTAGTTCCTGTTGGGCAAGAAAATTAAAGCAGTTCATTTGGAGGAAAGGAAGGGATGGAAGGTTGGTCATACAAGAGGAAGAGAAAAGAGGACAAACAGACCCTTACATAAAAGTATCAAATCTGTAATTGTGACCATTCCGCTTCATTTTCTTTTTCTCTCCATCTCCAGTGACTTAATACAACCACCACAGTTTAAGGACTATAATGTAATGGTCTCCTCTCAGTTCCCCTGCCTCTTGTCTTATCCCCTCCAGCAAGAGGCGGACCTGTGGCTGGCATGGCCTTCCGAAAATAGAATTTGAAAATCACTGCTCTCCTCAAAGCTGTCCTACGGTCCTATGATTCTGCAAGGCCTTCAGAGTAAAGGCCAGATGACTCAAGATGGCTCTTAAGGTCCAATCCTGCTGCCCTATCCAACCCCTACCTCCACCATTCCTCCTTCTGCACTCCAGAAAGGATCGATGCTCGTGGTCATCTTTTTTATTTCTTAAGAACTATTTATTTATTTATTTATTTGAAAAGCAGAGTGACAGAGAGAGAGAAAGAGAGAGAGAGAGAGAGAAGGAGAGAAGGAGAGAAGAAAGGCAGAGAAGAGGGAAGGAGAAGGGAGAAAGAAACAGATAGACAGAGAATGTTCTTCTATTACTGGTTCATTCCTCAAATGGCCACAAAGGGCTGGGGCTGGGCCAGGCTAAAGCCAAGAGCCTGGAACTCCAACCGGGTCTCTCAAATGGGTGACAGGGTCTCAAACACTTGGGTCATCTTCCACTCCCTTTCCAGGCACATTAGCAGGGAGCCAGATCAGAAGTTGAGCAGTGAGACTCAAACTGGCACTCCAATATGTGTTGCCCACATTGAAAGCAGCAGCTTAACCCACTGTGCCACAATGCCAGCCCCCAATGTCTTTGAACTTGTAATGTGCTCTGCCTAGAATGTTCTCGGACTCCTTTCCCTAAGCCACTCAACACCAGGAAGTCTACTACTTCAAGACTGATGGGAAACTACTCCAAATAGCCTGTTCTGAAGTCTTCCTTCCCTAGGTCAGTGTTGGTGCCACTCACTGGTGTTCCTGGTGCTCCCTAACATTCAGTGCAAATATCCATTGCATCACAACTATATCCTTGCTTGTCTTTCCCCCTGGACTGAGCATCCTCTAGGGCACAAACACAGTTTGTTCTTTTTTTTTTTTTTTTTTTTTTTTTTTTTTTTTGACAGGCGGAGTGGACAGTGAGAGAGAGAAACAGAGAGAAAGGTCTTCCTTTTGCCGTTGGTTCACCCTCCAATGGCCGCCGCGGCCAGCGCGCTGCGGCCGGCACATCGCGCTGATCCGATGGCAGGAGCCAGGAGCCAGGTGCTTTTCCTGGTCTCCCATGGGGTGCAGGGCCCAAGCACCTGGGTCATCCTCCACTGCACTCCCTGGCCACAGCAGAGAGCTGGCCTGAGTTTGTTCTTTTAATTCCTTCTACTTTCTGGTACATAGTGAATGCTCTCTAAGTGACTGCTGAAAGAATAAATTGGCACTGCCACTTACTAGGAACTTAGGCAAAGAAACCACTGAAGTGATGCGGATACACACACACACACACACGTAAACACCACATAGAGCCAGTGCCATGGCTCAATAGGCTAATCCTCTGCCTAGTGGCGCCAGCACACTGGGTTCTAGTCCCGGTCGGGGCGCCGGATTCTATCCCAGTTACCCATCTTCTAGGCCAGCTCTTTGCTATGGCCCGGGAGTGCAGTGGAGGATGGCCCAAGTGCTTGGGCCCTGTACCCCATGGGAGACCAGGATAAGCACCTGGCTCCTGCTTCGGATCAGTGCGGTGCGCCGGCCGCAGCGCATCAGCCGCAGCGGCCATTGGAGGGTGAACCAATGGCAAAAGGAAGACCTTTCTCTCTGTCTCTCTCTCTCACTGTCCACTCTGCCTGTCAAAAAAAAAAAAAAAATACCACATAGATATACCTTTCCTGACTTCCAGGGTTGATATGAAAATCAAACCAAAGAATGCAAATTAATGTATTCAATATACTCTTAGGTGCAACTCAACTGTAAGAATCATTGCAAAATAAATTTGTTTATATTTTCCTGTACATTGAGTTCTAGAAATTTGAGACTGACTAGTGTCAGGAAGCATTACGGGAATGTTTAAATTACTTAGGTGGCTAACATTTCTGTGTCAGGAATATAGACGGCATTACAAGAAAATCAAAGGTAACAAAATACTCTTCATATCTCAACTTAAATCACAGCAATGTCTGACACCTCTCAATCAGAATCATGTATAAATGTGGATGTAGGCATGCATGTGTGTATACTTGGCTCTAAAACCATGATTACTTAAAATCAAATATAATTTCAAATGGCTATCATTCCAGCGTGTCACACATAAATGAAACATTACCAACTAAAGTTAAAAGTCCTTTCCTTTTAAGATCATCCAAATGGATTCTCTCTTCTTTTCATGAACAGGGGACACTTTATATGGAACAGATGGGCTGATGGCTTTGTGACAAGCTAACTTCGGTGGCCAAGAGTGGGAAGAGCTTCAGGAACAGCTGAAAGGAACATGTCCTCTGGCTTGGTTTTCTTCCCCATGTTTCATTTCCAAGACTAGCACCAATCAGCCTATTTCTCAATGCGACTATGAGAAATATGGAAGATTAACCATAACCACTACATGTAAGGGGAAAACATAAAGGTCTATCACTGATTCTGACCTCGGGAATTTATTATGAGTTAACCTATGTTGACGACCTCCTGTGACACTCATGCTGTTCCAGCCGCTTGATAAACACTGACTCACTTCACCTTGACCATCATCCTGTAAGGCTGACAAAATTATTACCTCCCTTTTACATATGAAGTAGTTGAGGCTCAGAGGAGATAATCAACCCAGGAACACACAGTTGAACTGGGCTTCAACTCCAGATATTTTAACTCTACAGAGTTAAATACAAATAGAATAAATACATTGCTTTGGGCAAGTCACAGGTATATCAGGCCCTGAGATTATATGTGGCTATTTCCTGAAAAATTTACCACTGGCATTCACAGTGTGATGAAGCCTTGTGGTATGTGACTGGGGACATACAAATTAAATTAGAGATTGGGGCCGGCGCTGTGGTGCAGCAGGTTAAAGCCCTGGCCTGAAGCACCGGCATCCCATATGGGCTCTGGTTCTAGTCTCGGCTGCTCCTCTTCCAATCCAGCTCCCTGCTATGGCCTGGGAAAGCAGTGGAAGATGGCCCAAGTCCTTGGGCCCCTGCACCCATGTTGGAGACCCAAAGGAGGCTTGAGGCTCCTGGCTCCTGGCTTCAGATCAGCGCAGCTCTGGCTGTTGCAGCCATCTGGGGAGTGAACCAGAGGAAGACCTCTCGTGGTCTCTACCTCTCTCTCTGTAACTCTGTCTTTCAAATACATAAAAAAAAAATCTTTAAAAAATTAAATTAGCAAGGATTTTGGAAGAGCTCATCTGCTATATCGAGTAAGTAGTATAAAGCATTACTAAAATAAATCAAGTCTTCAATATATTTTGAGAAATTAATTAATAGACTATTTAAAAGCTACTTTTTTTTTTTTTTACAGATTTATTTATTTACTTGAGAGGCAGAGTTACAGATAGAGAAAGGGAGAGACAGAGAGCAAAGTTTTCCATATGTTGGTTCACTCCCCAAATGGCTGCAATGGCCAGAGCTAGGCCGATCTGAAGCCAGGAACCAGGAGCTTCTTTTGGGTCTGCCCACACAGGTGCAGTGGCCCAAGAACTTGGGTCATCCTCCATTGCTTTCCCAGCCCATAGCTGAGAGATGGATTGGAAGTAGTAGCTTCCAGAAGAGTACCCAGGATTCGAACCAGCGCCCATATGGCATGCTAGCAATGCAGGTGGCAGCTTTACCCACTATACCACAGCATTGGCCCTGCATATAATCATTTTTAAAACTTTATCCATGTACTGCTTTCAGTGGGAGATGTGGAAATGACTAAAACTACCACACCACAGCACTGGACCCATCAATAGCTAATTAAAAAAAAAAAAAACAAAAAAAACTGCACGCTTAAGAAAACTGTTCCTTTCATTTAGTTTAGTTTAAATGCTAATATATATAGATACGAACTCATCATAGATGACGACAAAAAAATATTTTCAATGGAGAAGCTGATTCCACCTTTGGAATGAACAGGCAAACCCAACGCCACTTTCCCTCAGCCTGCCCTAAAACCCTTGGTCTTGCTGGCAAAGAATGCAATCCACAAAGAGGAGAGAAAGTTCTGCCGACTCTACACCCTTCCTGCAGACCTCAGTACAGTAACTTGAAAATAAGAGACAAGGAGAAGCCAAGAAGAAAACCTCCCAGGTGGCTCAGGTGGGTTTTTATCCTTAGCCTTTACTTCCGGTCATATGCAGCATCGCCGTCACCGTCACCACCGTGGTCATTGTAACGGGCTGAATTGTGTCCCTTACAAATTCATGTTGTGTTTTTGAAGACAGGGCTTTTAAAGATGTGATTAAGCTACACTGAGGCAGTTAGGGTGGAAATCCAATTCAGTTTAACTGGTGTCCTTATAAGACGTAGAATTTGGGGGGTAAGCATTGGTGCAGCTATTAAGACATTATCTGGGGAGTCAGTGTTGTGGTTCAGTGGGTTAAGCCACCAGTTGTGACTCCAGCATCCTATATTGGAGCACTGGTTCAAGTTTAGGCTGCTCCCCTTCCAATTCAGCTCCTTGCTAATGAACCTGGAAGGGTGGTAGAAGATGGCCCCAGTACTTGAGCCCCTGCCTCCCATGTGGGAGACTGGGATGGAGTTCCTGGCTCCTGGCTTTGACCTAGCCCAGATCTGGCTTTTGTCGTAGCCATTTGGCGAATGAGCCAGTGGAAAGAAGATCTCTCTCTGTCTCTCCTTCTCTCTCTCTCTGTCACTCTGCCTTTCAAATAAATTTTAAAAATTAAAACAAAAACAAACACTGCTTGGGACTCCTGCATCCTACATCAGAGTGCCTGGGTTTGGTGTCTCAGCTCCACTTCTGATTCCAGCTGCCTGCTAATGTGCACACTGGCAGGCAGTGGTGACAGCCCAGGTACTTGGGTCTCTGCCACTTACATGGAGACCTACATTGAGTTCTGTGCTCCTGGCTTTTGCCTGGCTTAGACCCAGCTATTGTGGGCATCTGGGGAGTGAACCAGCAGATGGAAGATCTCTTTTTGTATGTCTCTGCCATTCAAAAAATATTTAAATAAGAGGAAATTTTTATACAGAGAAAAGACAATGTGAAAATATGGGGAAAAGACAGCTATCTACAGACCAAGGATAGAAGCCTCAGAAGAAACCGACCCTGCAGACACTTTGAGATTGGACTTCCACTGCAGAGAATTTTGAGTAAATATATTTCTGTTAGGCAGGCCAGCTAGCATGTGGCCCTCTGTCCTGTAGTCCTAGCAGCCTGATATAATCAGCATCACCAGCAGCAGCAGCAACAGTCATGCAGTGTATCCACTAGTGTTACTCTGACCATTACTGACAACCATTTATTTTCCCTTTTACTAAATTCTGGGTACTTTGTCAAGCATATTGGCTCATTTAAGTCAGTGAGGTAGATGCCATTATTATCCCATTTCTCAGAACAGGAAAGTGAAGCTAGGGGTGACACACCTAATCAATAATGGAGGCTGTTCTCAAGCCCAAAGCTTTGTGATTCCAAATTACACACTGACCCCATTCTCTCACATCTATCTGTTCTTTAATAAATTAGCATTTTAGTTTACAAGAGAATTCCATAGAAACATCAGCAAAGTTGGCCTTCTACAAGATGAGATAACTTTTAAGCCTTAAAAGTTTTGAGTTTAGAGGTTGGTGTCATAGTGTAGCAAGGTAAAGCCACTGCCTGCAACACTAGCAACCCATATGGGCACCAGTGTGTGGCCTGGCTGTTCCACTTCCAATCCAGCTCCCTGCTAATGACCTGGGAGAAACACAGAAGTCGGCCCAAGTGTTTGGCCCCCTGCCACTCACGCCGGACAACTGGCGCCTTGCTTTGGCCTGGGTCAGTTCTGGTCATTGAGGACACTAGGGGAGTGAACCAGAGGATGGAAGATGTTCTCCCTGTCTCTCTTTTCTTTTTCTTTTCTTTTTTTTTTTTTTTTTTTTGACAGGCAGAGTGGACAGTGAGAGAGAGAGACAGAGAGAAAGGTCTTCCTTTGCCATTGGTTCACCCTCCAATGGCCGCTGCAGCCGCACTGTGGCCGGCGCACTGCGCTGATCCGATGGCAGGAGCCAGGTACTTATCCTGGTCTCCCATGGGGTGCAGGGCCCAAGCACTTGGGCCATCCTCCACTGCACTCCCTGGCCACAACAGAGAGCTGGCCTGGAAGAGGGGCAACCGGGACAGAATCTGGTGCCCCGACCGGGACTAGAACCCCGTGTGCCGGCGCCGCAAGGCGGAGGATTAGCCTAGTGAGCCGCGGCACTGGCTCCCTGTCTCTCTTTTCAAATAAATACACAAATCACTTTTTCAAACATTTCCAGTTTAAAATCACCTGTCAAAAATACTCTCAGGGTCAGCATTGTGGCTCAGTGGGTAAAGCTGCCTCCTGTGATGCTGGCATCTCATAAGGGCACCAGTTCCAGTCCCAGCTGCTCCACTTCTGATCCATCTCCCTGCTAATGCACCTGGGAAGCAGTGGAAGATGGACCTTGCATCCATGTAGGAGACCCAGGTAGAGTTCTAGGCTCTTGGCTTTGGTCTGACCCAGCCCTAGCAGATGCAGTCATTTAGGGAATGAACCAGCAAATAGAAGCTCTCCCTCCTTCCATGTCTCCTTCTCTCTCTCTCTCTCTCTCTCTCTCTCTGCAACTATGCCTTTCAAAACAATTATTTTTCATTTAAAATAAAATAAATCTTTTAAAAAAGCATATTCTTACCAACTCCACATGTCCTCATGTCTCTTATCCCTTCATCAAATGTTCTACCAGCCTTCCAGGAGCTAATTCTCCACGGAGAAAATTCATGACAGAGGGGACCTCATTATTCAAAGAATCGCAAGCTACTCGAGCTTGGCATTGACATCCACCTAGCCCAGGGAAAGGCTACGTGGTCCAGTAGAGCACAAAGATTAGGTGAAATGTTGGCGGAGAGATCCACCACTAAAATCTATTGATGAAGCTCAGCACCTAAGTCAGATTTTTTTTTTAATGAGGATAATGGATAGAGAATTGCCAATATTAATTTTCCACACACTAATTTTTGATAAACTTTAGAAGCCTACTTTTAAACATATATAAAGATTTATTTTATTTATATATAATATATTTTCATATATAATATACATATATACACATATATATGTGTATATATATGATTTATTTTATTTATTTGAAAGGTACAGTTACTGGTCCAGGGCAGGATGGGTGGGGGTAGAAATATTCCATCTGCTGGTTCACTTCCCAAACGTCTGCTACTGCCAGGGCTGGGACAGGTCAAAGCCAGGAGCCAGGAACTCCATCCAGGTCTCTCATGTGGGTGCAGGGGTCCCAGTACTTGGCCATCTTCCACTGCTTTCCCAGGTGCATTGCAGGGAGGTGGATATGGGGTGGAGCAGCCAGGACTCAAACTGATGCCCATATGGTCACAGGCTGCAGGTTAACCCATGGTGCTACAATACCAGTCCCTTTTGAAGCCTATTATTGTTCATCCACAGTAAATTCTGAATATAATTATATTTATCTATTTTATGCTTAGTATATAAACTTTATTTAATGTGTAAACTTTTGATCACTTAAAGTAATCTTGAATTCCAATCAAGAATATTTTCTTAGTGACTCTATTATTGACATGACCTTGAAATTCCACCATAAACACCAGTTTCTTTGAAATGCTTAATAAAATTGGTTTCTGGGGTCAGGGTTGTGACGTAGCATCCCAAATGGGTGCTAATTCATGTCTCCACTGCTCCACGTCCAATCTGGCTCCCTGCTATTGGCCTGGAAAAAGCAACAGAAGATGGCCCAAGTGTTGAGTCCCTGCCAGCCACATGGGAGACCCAGATGAAGCTCCTGGCTTCTTGCTTCAGTCTGACCCAGCCTTGGCCATTGCAGCCATTTAGGAAGTGAACTAGTGGATGGATCTCTCTTTTTGTCTTACCCTCACTCTTTGTAATTCTTTCAAAATATATAAATAAAAAAATAAAATCAGTATCTTCTAAAAATATTCTTTACTTAATTAATTCATTTTTGCCTATGTTCTTGGATACCTTGTACCATGGGTATATGTTAATTACTTGATGGGTTAGATAGATGGCTTATTCTGACAGCAAGTCACATCTGATTTATGAAGAGAATTTCATATTTATACCCTGTGACCCAGATACACTTTATTTCCAAAATATGAAATATTTGCTTGTTGAGTCCTGGAAATGCAAAGTTTAAAAACTAACTTTTTTTTTTGTGCCAGAAACTGACCTTACAAATCATATAGTCTTACCGCCTTCTGACAATTGTGACACTTGGCCCAGAACAGTCAGGTGAATTGACAAAGGCAGGAGACCCAGGTGCTGCCGGGGCTCAGTCCACTGCTCCCTTCATGTCCCTGCTCACCTCATCACTCAGGCCTCCTGAGACTAGCCCATCTAAAACACACTGCATGCCCCATTGCTCTCTATATCCTTTCCTTGTGTATCATTTTTAAATAATTACATTATTTATCTATTTATCATCTTTATTGCCCTAGAAGAATGAATATAAGTTTTTGGTGTTTTGTTGACTGCTCTCTCTAGACCCTGCCTTACAGAAGATGCTCGATGAGTGTTTGTTGAATAACTAATACAACCACTGGTGGCAAGGAAAGAATCCCCATGCCTAAAAGCCCTCCAATGAAATGTGAATAATGGCTTCAATTTTCCCACAGTCTTCTCCCCAGATTCAAATAACATCACTGATGAACATTTGCTGATGCTTGCTAGGCCCTAGCACTTCGCCTTTATTACCTCACTGAATCACAACCATACACTTTATGAGCCGAGTATCACTATGCCTCTCCTTTACACACTGGAAACTGAGCCATAGGGAAGTTAAGCAACTTGCTCAGGGCCACACAGCCTTAAGTGGTGACGCTGGCACTCAAACCAAGGTGGCCCGGTTCCCAGGCCCACGTGCTCAGCTATTTCGCTCTGTTGTCTCTTGCAGCGCTGGCCATCCACACCTACAAACATCACGCTCTCTTCACTCCTTCCCCAAGTCATTGTTGGGAGGTCTCCGGCAGCTGTAGTACTCCCTTCACAAAGATTAAAGCTAGCAATGAGAAGGGCAAAGGGGAGGCAGGGTGGGAAATGGGAGCCTTAGTACCTTACTACCAGGTGAGGACACAGACGAGTGAGGAAGTGAGAGAAACAAGTGCAGGCTAAGTGGACACAGTGAAGGATTGGACGAGAGGCAGATGCAGAACGAAGCCAGGAACAGCCAAGCGACCACAGCAGGTTAAGTAGGAAAAAGAGCCAATTTCAATTCACCGTAAACAAAAGAAACCGCAACTCCATGAAGAGTAGCAAAGTATAAATAGACAGTAATCCAGGTGGTTCTAGCAAAACATAAAGCGCAGGTTGTCACGCACGCAAAGTGCTCAATGACAGCAAGGGGCAGTGCCTACTTGCGTGCAAAGGAGGACCGCTTGCTTCCCGCCGTAGACATGTGAACCTCAGGAGCGGAAATGCTGCCCGTGCTGCTCGAGGAGCTAAAATCAGCTTCACTACCTGAAAAACAACAAGGGGGACAAAGGCATGAAGGAAAGGAAACCCGAGAACACGCTGGCCCGGTCCCCGGCCTTGAGGTGCCTGGCGCCCTGCGTTTGCGCACTCTCACTCAGCAAGTGCCAAGATTCCAGAGCTGCCGAGCTCTCAGTGTTTGCCTCAAAGCAGACAAGCAAGGCAAGGCACAGGCACAGGCACAGGACATGGCTTCAGCCGCACAGCTACAGCCTGCTTAGGCTGCTTTGCTAAAGATGCCTGACCTGCAGGAGACTGTCACCAGAGGCCCCCGTGGGGCAAGAACACGCACCCCTCCCTCCTGGGAGGTCAGGCTTTCACTCAGCTGCCCAAAAGGCAAGCAGCTTTTCCAACACAGTGTCTCTTTGGGCCACTGCAGTCAGTTAGCCATAGCTGAAGTTGGCACGTGAGGCGCAGAGAGGTGGACCAATCGGGAGCAGCCAGGAAGACAGGCCAGGCTCAGAAATTGCTTGCACCAGCACTATCCGCCTACGGTTTTGACTTGCTCTTACTGCAGCTTCAGCTTTTCTACAAAGAACAGAACCTTAACCAAAAGCAGAAAATTCATATTTCCAAAGAGTATGACAGTGATGGCATCTGTGTGTTATTACTGAAATTTGGAATTTTAGTTTTGGGGTGGGGTTGTTCATTAGTTTCCAAAGATCCCACTACATTTTAAGTACAGACTTGAGCTAGGTATGTAGTTAAAGGAGAAATACGCTGTGTGATGGAGTGATACATTCATTCTAATGAAAGCTACACACAGCTCTGAAAGTGCATAACAGAAATATTCCCATAGATGGACTGGGGAAGTGACGGGAGGGTGGAGGAGCCAGCAGAGAACCATGCAAAGAAGTGAAGGAGGCCATTTAAACAAAAGATGAAAGTCCATGTGCTTTCAGAAAATAAATCGAGGTAGACAATTCTATTTGATCTTGTTACTCAATTCCTGCAGCACAGTGTGTGCCTCTTCTGGTCCAGTAATCAAAGTCAGCTCACTTTTCTGAGCTGAGGGAAGGATCTACAGTGTTGAGTTTCTAATGAGTAGTGAAGAATCACTATCTCAATAACTATTCATTGACTTTCTACTAGGTCGCAGGCCCTGGATGAGATGCCTCCTATTGTTTAGATCATTTAAGGTTGATAGCTCTGTGAGGCAGACTTTAATCCCATTCTACTATTGAGAAAACTGAGGCTGACTTGTCCATGGCTTGTAGAGAATGAGTCCTGTGCAGGAACCAGTCCTTACGCTCCTCGTCTGCTTCCCTGCTTCATCCTCAGGAAAGCAGTGAGAGGCAGCGGGGGAGCAGAAGAGGTTCCTAAAGAAGCCACACATTACCCTCTCCCTATCAGGCCAAGGTGAACCATCAGTGCAAGATGTGGCCAGACTCTGGCCCGCTGGTAAACAGAGAGAGCCCTCTCTCTGGTGGGTTTTATGGATTTAGCTAAAGTAAAAGGTAGGCTATGCAAGGCAGGAAGAAAAAAATAAATGCCTTCCTGGGATTCCAGGGCCTCTTGGGAAATCCAGCTTTTTCTGAGAAAGAGATCAAGACTGACCCCTTAGCCAGAGGACAGCAGTCATTCTAGCTCCCAGCAGTATTCTGGGAAGATTAGGGTGGCAATTTATCAGTACTGAGACCAGCTATTCCTTCTGGATTGCCGAGACTTTGTCTAATGAGGTACTGAGTTCCCAGAAGCTTCCCACACTTAATTAGCTGCTTCTGAGTAATGCATTAATACTAAATTGTAGTATTTTATAATCTCAAGGATTCATGATTGGCAGTGTAATACAGTAATGTGGTTTTCCTAACAGCCTAGCAAATTATCTTGTTTGCTAGCAAATCCTCAGGTTGGTTATTAAATGATAAAGGTGGGCAATTTCAAAAATAGACCCTGTGCTGACAGTCACCAGATTGAAGTTATTATTTTCTATTGTGAAGTGATTACTCTGAAGCACCCAGTTTTCATTCCTTAAAAGACATACCAACTCCATCAGTTATAATTTAACTGCCTGCATAAAAGCAGAAATTCTAGAAAAGGAACAGTTCCTGAAAATCCACTGTTACTTCACGATGTCTTTGATCTATCTTAATTAGGTTTCCTGAATTAAAGGGACAACTTTGTTCTTTACTGTATTGCTAATGGAACTCAATATATTGATTCTCACAACACATTGCAGCCCTGAGGTCACTTTGTTTTGGTATTTTTCTATCTTATCTTCTGCACATCTGAAAGAGACCCTGCAGCTATACCAGGGCTATTTGGATAATAGGCTGGTGAAAAATGTACACATTACTTCACAACTATTTCAGTTCAGAATTTAAAAACATAAACTATTTCTAGTTTGGTTAATGCTCTCTTTAAGGAATGCATGGGAAATCTAACTTTAATATATCATCTGAAATACTCTCCCCATTTAATCTAAGCAAAATAAAGAAGAGAAAGACTGGAGACCTGGAAATCTTCTGTTCAACTATTAATTAGTGACAAAGATACACGAAGGAGAGACACTTGCTATTCATTTGCTGTAAACAGCAAATGCAGCTAGGGTATTTATAGAGGTGCTATAGTTCAGTGTAGTCCTTGGCAGGTACTAAAATCATATGGAAAACACAGAATCTGATTCAAATGGCTTATATTCAAATCTTACCTCTAGTTCTTACCAGATGGAAGACTTTGGGCTAACTGCCTCACTTATCTGTGCCTAAATTTTTAATCTGTTAAGTGGAGACAACAATCTCGCCTGTCTCACAGGGTTATTCTAAACAATTACTGTGTACAGTTCTGTATTTTACATATATATATTTACATATACATACATACATATTGCTTAAAAAAGCATCTGACATGATTTCTCAATAAATATTAGCTATTATTACTCTTGTTCTATAGTGATTAAAAAGACAACTTTTATTAAACTATACATTTCCATTATAAAAATTTTAGAAAATAGCAATGATCAAGAAGGAAGCATATATTCTATAAATTCCACCACCAAAAAACAACTACAGTTAATTTTTTAGTATACAATTATTCAGCATTCATACCTAATATATTATTTTGAAGCCTACTTAATTTTTCTTAATCTATGAAATCATTAAAACATACATTTTGCTTTATGAAACCATAAATATTCAGCCTATTTTAACTTTTTCATTATTAGAAACAAGCACCATGTGACAGAAATCATCTTAAGCACCTTTGAATATAAACTCACTTATTTGTCATGATAAATAGATTCTATGAGCTAGGGACAATTACCAGTCCCTTTGACAGATGAGGGAGAGAGGACATGAATGACATGCAAAAGATGACACAGCTAAGAAGTCAACATTGGAACCTTGGCCGTCCGACCCCAGCGTCCGTGGTCTTAAAGTCAGGCCGCGTGCTCAGTGGATATCCTTGGGCCTATCCTTGTTTCCTGATCTCTTTAGAATAAATGCCCAAGAGTAGAATTTTTGATGCAAAGGATATGCTAAAGTTAAAGATTTTCAAGGCATATGCCACTGGGATTTGAGGATGGAGCTGGCCTATAGTTTTTGTGATGAAGAACACCTTTATCCCTGCCTACCTATGTGTAGATTCCCAACTAGAAAATCTCCGATGCCATACAAATACTCTCAGATGTGTGTGCATTGTAGGGTAGAAGGCTAAGCCTCTGCTCGTAGAGTCAACATCCCATAGGGGTACCAGTTTAAGTCCCAGCTGTTCCACTTCCAATCCAGCCCCCTGCTAACGCACCTGGGACAGCAGAAGAAGATGGCCCAAGTTCTTGGGCCCCTACACTCATGAGGGAGACCTGGAAGAAGCTCCTGGCTCCTAGCTTCCACCTGGTCCAGCCCTGGCTATTGTGGCTATTTGGGGAATGAAGAGCAGATGAAGATATCTCCCCCCACTTCTTCCCTCTCTCTCTCTCTCTCTCTCTCTCTCTCTCTCCCTCACTCCCTCCTTTTCTCCCTCCCTCCATTTCTGTATCTCTGCTTTCAAATCAATCAATCAAAAAAGGAGTCTTAATATTTTTTTTTAAATATTTAAGTACTCTCAGAAGCATGGGCTATCTGACCATTGAAATGTTGTTTGTAAAGCTAAAGGGAATTTTAAAATCAGCATTTTCAACTCATCCTCATGAACACTGTCTCTTTTCCTCATCAACACTGTCTTGGATCAGCTGCCTGGGCTGGAGGAGCAGTGCTGTAGGACTGAACAGGGAGGATGAATTTGATGACCTGCAAGATACTCTGTGTGGGGCAACATTTTGGCCTAGTAGTTAAGATGCCGGTTGGGATATACTCATCCTGTATCTGAATGTCTGGGTTTGACTCTGGGCTCCACTCCCAATTCCTGCTTCCTGCTAATGTGTATGCTGGGAGACAGCCAGTGATGGCTCAAGTAACTGAGTCCCTGCTACCCACGTGGGAGACCCGGATTGAGTTCATGGTTCCCAGCTTTGGTCTGAACCAGTCCAAGCTGTTGCAGGATTTATGGTGTGAACCAATGAATGGGAGATTTCGCTCTCCCTCAATAATAAATGCATACTTTTAAAAAAGATTTATTTGAAATGCATAGTTACAGAGAGAAGGACATATATATATATATATATATAGAGAGAGAGAGAGAGAGAGAGAGCGTGACCAAGCGAGAGAGAGAGAATCTTCCATTTGCTGATCTACTCCCCAAATAGCCACAATGGCTGGAGCTGAGCCAGGCTGAAGCCAGGATCCTGGAACTCAGTCTGGGTCTCCCACATGGCTTGCAGGAGAACAAGCACTCGGGACATCCTCCACTGCTTTCCCAGGCACATTAGCAGTGAGTTGTATTGGAAGTGAAACAACTGGCGCTCATATGGGATGCCAGCGTCACAAATGGCAGCTTTATCCTCTATGACACAACCCAGCTCCAGTGAATACATTTTTTAAAGAAAGACATCTTGTGATGTTGAACTCTTGGTGAGTAAGCATCCTAAAGCAGGAAACATTTTTTTTTCAACTATCAAGAAGCTACACCTGGTGGCCTCTGGCAGTTTTGGAGGGTTTTGCCTGACTCTTTCAAGAGTTGGTACTTTATTTATAGCATTAAAGTCATAAGTGTTCTATGCATGCACAGTAAACCTCGGGTATTAGAAAAATGGAAACAAAAAGAATATGTGTCCAAAGTGACAACTAGAATCATTTTTAAAACACTGCCTGCGAATGGGTCTCGTAGGACATTGTTATTTTTGCCTGTTTTAGGGATACTGTGGAGTCTTCATACATCAGAACATCTCAGACCTCAGGGAACTGAGCTATCTTACCATCCACTAAGCTGTATGAAGCCATGCTAAACCTCTGATTTAAGCAACCTCAAGCCCCCCTTTATCCTTTGTCGCTGCAAATCTATCAAATTAATTCAGATTGGCCTCCTATATACCCACCTCAAATGGAGGCAGCAAATTAAAAAAAGGAGAAAAAAGTTCCCCATCCTCCCCTGACTCCTGGCAAATACACAGATCTTTTATTTAAAAGTCTCTGGGGAAGAGAGAGGAGCCATTTCCTGAAAGTTAAGCACAGCTATGAAAGAGCAGCTGGGGCCATGGACACATGCAATTATGAGACACTGGAGAGGAGCTGCTCCAAAGTAGTTCACAGAATCAGCTCTTTGCTGCAAAGGGGTGTGTGGGCCCAAAGAATTTAAGAAATGATTTGCGAACTAAACATTTTTAGTTTTTAAACTATGTAGGGAACATTTGATCAAAAGATCTGTACACTGATTGAAGGCATATATACAGGCTTGTTACATTCTGAACAGAAACCTTCTTAAAAAAAACCTAAAAACATAATTTCCATTTATATCATAATTTCAGAAACAATTTATCTTCATTTTGATTAACGTTCAATTGATGGAGCTGCCATACATTTAAAAACTCAACTACTTAAAAGCAAAGGAAAATTCAAATTTAAAGTATTTAAAAGTGAACAATATATCTTGATAAACCAATTTTTATGTATACATAAAAATAAAACCTTGTGAGAAAATAGCAAAGTCAAAGACAAACAATATATTGGAAGAAATATCTATAATATGTGAGAAAATGCTAGTCTCTTTAATCTTCCAAAAGCACAATTCAGAAAAAAAAAACAGAGAAATGGAAAAAAAAATGAAAAGGCATATGACAGAAAAAGAAAATATATGTATACTTGAAAAACCTTATCATCTCACAATATTAAAAATATAAATAGAAAGATTTTTCAGGGCAGGTGTTTGGTACAGTGGTGAATCCATTGCTTGGGATGGCTAAATCCCATGTCAGAGTGCCTTGGCTCACGTCCTGGCTCCACTTCTGATTCCAGCTTCCTGCTACTATGTACCCTGGGTGGTAGCAGTGCCACCCACTTGGGGGACGTAGGTTGAGTTTCAGGCTCCTGGTTTATGCCTGACCCAGACCCAACTGTAGTAAGAATCTGAGAAGTAAACCATTGGGTGAAAGATATGTCTTTCTTTGCTTTTCAAATAAAATGGAAAATAAATATTTTTAAAGGAGTTTTTTTCTCATCTATCTGCTTGGCAAAAAAAAAAAAAATTGGTAATGTAGTTTCTGTGAAGGAATTGGAAACAGACTGTGAATTGATGTTACGTACATAAAAGTGGAAACTGTACTGCTAGCAATTAACTCTGCACATAAGCATCAAAAAAGACAACCTTTTTGTCCATCAACAGTGACTGGTTAAATAAGTTGGTAAGGTGGTCTAGGAGAACACTCTACAATTATGAGAAGGCATGACCCGAACCTAGCTGTGCTGAAATGAAAATATCTTGAAGACCAGTTATTAGATGAGAAAAAAAAAGGAGAAGCAAAAGAACTGGGTGTGGCAGGTCTGCTCTCACGTAAGTAAATCTTTAAATAATCTGTACCTTGCTATACACATTGAACATTCCCCTGGATGGAAATAAATGATCTGTGAATAGTGGATTCTCCTGGGAATGGGAAAGTGGGCATACAGGACTCTGAGTCTAATTTTATTGTTTTCCTGAACCATTTGACTTTTCTCATAAATGGGGTGCTGTGAATTATGAACTGTCATATTTTCTTTTGTTAACGTTAAATGTTTTAAAGAAAAATATCTATCTTTTTAACAAAAGTTAGCATGCCATGATGGAGTATTAAGAGGCTTTGGAGTCAGGACGACTGGGTTTGAATCTTGGCTCCTCTTACTTTCTGTGGAGCCGTGAGCAAAGCATTTGCCCTCTCTGCCTTAGTTTCCTCATCTGTAAAATGAGGATGCAAATGTCACTAATGAGTGTTGCTAAATGATTGTGGGAATTCAGGTAAAACTTGTCAAGAAATTAAAAAAGTGCCTGGCACAAAGCAAATACTGCATATCCAAGAACAACTGGGACAGTAGCTTGAGACCAGAAGAGAGTGTTTCAAACAGTACTACATCTTTTACCTTGAGAAGTATCAATACTGGTTAAGTCATACAGTTTTATAATCACTCTTTACAAAAGATGAGTTTCTCTCAAAAATTGTTTAGTGAAGAGCCATGTCTCTGCTTTTTACTGTGTGTATTCATGGTGTGTGTGTGTGTGTGCATACACATATGGTGTTGCAAAGACCCAGGATCCTAAAACAGGTTCCTGATGAATCCTTCAAAAACATCTTCTAGGTTAGAACCATTCCTTCAGAGAGCTGTAGGGAAAATGCGGGTAGGTTTACAGCGCTCAGCCTAGCAGAGGCTGGTGTCAGGGGCCTTGAAGATTGAGAAAAGGAGGGAGGGAGTATGACAGAGGAGGTCCTGGGAGGGTCAAGGCTATGTTCTCCCACTTCACTCCTTCATCCTAGGCTGGTCAGCTACTGTCCTTGCCAGAAGTACAAGCAATCCACCTGCTGACCAAGAAGAGTAAATGAGAAAAATGGGTATTAAGAAATTTCAATAAAGAAGAAAGGGAATGAAAATTTCTGACCAGCCTCATTCTACCTTTTATTAGTGTGTTGCCTTAGACAAGTGTTCTTTAAAGCCTTTCCAAGTTGTAGATTCCTCATTATGTATGTATAAGTGTGTATGTGTGTACAAATACATCAAAAGTTTATGGAAAATGGAATTGAAAAACATTTATTTTGGGTAAAAAATTTTTTGAAATCATATATACAGAGTCTTCTAAAGTTCTTGGAAAAATAAGTATTTAAAAAATATGCATGAGTTTCAAAAATTGTTTGAAAAGGTTGATTTATTACATAGTTAACAAAAATGTATTGAGTACCTGCCAAATGTCAGGCTCTAGGTATGAGGACGATGATTTTTATCTTGTAAGACTGTTGTGAAGATGAAATGAATTAATGCCTAGGAAGTGCTGATGTTCTCATAAAGCTTGTAATTATTATTATTATTTTTTTTTTGGACAGGCAGAGTGGACAGTGAGAGAGAGAGACAGAGAGAAAGGTCTTCCTTTTGCCATTGGTTCACCCTCCAATGGCCGCCGCGGCCAGTGTACCACACTGATCTGATGGCAGGAGCCAGGTGCTTCTCCTAGTCTCCCATGCGGGTGCAGGGCCCAAGCACGTGGGCCATCCTCCACTGCACTCCCTGGCCACAGCAGAGAGCTGGCCTGGAAGAGGGGCAACCGGGACAGAATCCGGTGCCCTGACCGGGACTAGAACCTGGTGTGCCGGCGCAGCAAGGCGGAGGATTAGCCTAGTGAGCCGCGGCGCTGGCCGTAATTATTATTACCAATATAATGAGTCCTAAACCTTACTATGCAAGAAGATCACCTGGGTAATTTAATGACAGTGCAGATTTATGGGCAATACTGATAAAAATGGAGATTTTTTTAGAGATGCCACCAACACCCACACATCAGCGCAGGGCTGGAACTTCTGTCTGTGACTCTAAGTTCAGAGTATCAGGGAGAACTGATGAGTGGAAATATTTGGAACTACCTTGTTTCCCACTCTTCTCAGTGAGCGGGTGCAGTCTGCTTGCAATGCTAGGCCCTGAAAGGAACAAAAGCACCCACTTGCTGGAAAAGAAATGACAGAACTTACAACTCGTTTCAGGGCCCTGAAACCACAGGGTTCTTATGACACCTCTGCAGGTCAGTGGGGTCTTTCTGAATTAACTCTGCATGCTAACAGCCTTTTGGTTTGGGCAAATTCTCAAGACAGGGTGGCTGGATCATAGGATGGGTCTATATTCAGATTTCTGCGTTGTCTCCATATTGTCTTCCTCAGTGTCTGTACCAGTTTACATTACCTTAATGTAAAGATACATTAAGGTATCTTTTTCCCCACATCCTCACTAGCATTCATTGTTTGTTGATTTCTGTATGAAAGCCATTCTATCTGGAGTGAGGTGAACCTCACTGTAGTTTTGATTTGCATTTCCCTGAATGCTAGTTTTCCCGAGCATTTTCTCAAGCATTTGTTGGCCATTTGAGTTTCTTCTCTTGAAAAATGCCTGTTACAGTCCTTTGCCCATTTCTTCACTGCATTGTTTGTTTTGTTGTTGTAGAGTTTCTTGAACTCTTTATAGATTCTGGATATTAACCTTTTTTTTAAAAAAAGAGCTAGCAGCCTTGACTGCTTCCCCTAAACCTCGTCTCTACCATGACCACCACCTGTGCACACGGCAGTCTGCTCCAGTCTCACAGGTTCCTTCCGTTTACCCTCAGCAGTAGCCCTGGGAGTGTCACTGTCCACAACCCACAGGGAAGTCAGATCTCACCCTTGGCTCACTCCCATGGTTCCCTCAGCAGCACTGACCTACACTTCACGCCATTTCAAACACAGCAGAGCTACCTCACTAGACTCAGCCATGCTCTTCTTCTAATATCTTGACATCCATCTTGATTCATTCTTTATCTCCTCTTTTTCTTGTTTGCATGTTCAATCTCCATACAGATGTTTGTCATTACTTTTTATGAAATAACATAGCTTAGTAGCCTCAGGTACTAGCTCTGTGACGTTGGGAAGGGTTCTTAACCTGTTGTGCACTATTTTCTTCTATGAAAAGCAATAATAATAGTGTCTGTATCATAGATTTGTCATAAGGATAATGTAATTTTATATATGTAAAACATGTCAAAAATATAGTTCCTGGTGTGCCATAAGCACTTTAAAATATTATTTCACTTTTCTGCTCACGGTGACCTTCTCTGGACTACATCTAGGTCTCAGCATGTGTGAGGCCAAAGTCACGCAGAGGACATGAAGCAGGGACCAGGGATGAGGGCAGCCCTTGTGCATGGAGCATGAGTGGCAAAAGGGGAGTGAAAAGATGAAATGGTGAAAATAAGCAAACAGAAGGTGGCTCTGCTCGAGAATGATAAGGATTCTTTGTCCTCTTTTTTGATTACAATCAATGAGTAAATCCCCAGCCCTAACACTGATCTCACAGGAAAGGCTAGAGCACAGTGAGCAATGCAGAGCAAAGTACCAAACTCCTCACAAGACCTAGAGGTCTACAAGTAATGCACGGTGGGCACCAACAACTTGACAAGGGTGAGATTCCATTCGTCCATATTTGTTTGGCCCACAGCTCTATGCATACTTGGAAATATCAGGTTGAGACCCTGATCCTGCCTTCAGAAAGAGGCAAGCATCTTAGGAGGAACAAGCATTATGAAGTTGCTAAAAGAGGTCAACTTCCTGCTAAAGGGGGAACTTCCTGCTGGCAACATTACGACCTCACGGAGAAGGCACACGGAACTAGCTAGCATTCAACACCACTAGTGGCTATTTCAGAATGTGGCAGCCAGAGCTGTGCAGACAGGCATCAGGGTGAAGGAATGGCATAGGGAGATAGTAACATTGTAAAAGCGGAGGCAAGAGCAGAGAATGGAGCAGGAAATGTAACTCCGAGGCAGGTGAGTTTAGTATCCTTCTAAGATGCCGGCCTCAATGTGTGTGAAAGGCAAAGTCAAGAGTTGCTTGTACTTCACATATAAGTCTTTTCATTTTCTAAAATTCTACATTTTCTTCTCTGAAAAACACATGTAAACATATAACCTTCCTCAGAGGGATTGAGCTCAGTGAAAAGGAAGCGCATGTTTTCCTATGCCAAGGATCCCACAGCCACAGTTCCGCACGAAGTGTTCCAATGACAGCCCCAATGGTCTACTGATGCTGCTCTGGAGCCATGTCCATCTATCAGCTGGAACAGCGGATGAGAGAAATGGAGACAAGCAGGCACTGGCCGCAGGTCACACAGTCCTGGGTGGAAATCAAGTATGTTATTCTTCTACAGCACAGTGGTTTCATTATTTTCTGTGCTACCCAGAAAGCTATTTTCTCAATTTCATTTTTTAAGTATGAGTCTCAGCTCTACAGAATTGGATTAATTATTATCCTTTGTTGTTAGCACTCTCTCACCAAGACTATCTTCATTTACCAACAGGTTTGTTAGTTTATGTATTTATGTGTTATGCTCACTGTTATAGTACATGGAGAAATAAACACTCATCACCAAAACTAGAAGATGACCGTGTCAACACCCACCCATGTCATCCTCCCCAATCCTGTCCTCTGTTCACCATTTCCTTTTGCCAAGAATTATCACCTCTACATGTGTTGTTCTTTGTTTTACTTATTTTTAACACTATTTAAATACACAGATTTTCATGACATATATCATCTTTAGGAAACATTTTCATTCAATATTATTGTGCTAAAATTCTTCATGTAGTCATAGCACATTTGACTGTCTGATAATATTCCAGTATACCATAATTTATTTCATTTTTTGAAGGGAAAATAAGTTGGATTTATTATAATTACTGAACTAGCTAGATTTTCCATTTTGATAAACATTCATTTGTATTTCCAGAGACACAAGTCTCCTTACCCCCAAAAAAACTCAACAGAGTAAAATTTTTTTTTTTTTTTGACAGAGTGGACAGTGAGAGAGAGAGAGACAGAGACAGAGAGAAAGGTCTTCCTTTGCCATTGGTTCACCCTCCAATAGTCACCGCGGCCGGCGCGCTACAGCCGGCGCACTGCGCTGATCCGATGGCAGGAGCCAGGAGCCAGGTGCTTTTCCTGGTCTCCCATGGGGTGCAGGGCCCAAGCACCTGGGCCATCCTCCACTGCACTCCCTGGCCACAGCAGAGAGCTGGCCTGGAAGAGGGGCAACCGGGACAGAATCCGGCGCCGTGACCGGGACTAGAACCCGGTGTGCCGGCGCCGCAAGGCGGAGGATTAGCCTGTTGAGCCACGGCGCCGGCCAGTAAATTCATTTTTAGTAACATATTCGATAAGAAAAAAAGGGGCTGCTCCATAGATCATCTGTGTTTGTTTTCATTGTGGAGAATCAAGATATAATAATAAAGTTAGAATCTTGGCTTTATCCTTCAGTACTTCTGACTCTGAGTATCCAAAAGATCAGGTGCTACCTTATGTTCTGTTGGGCTTGACTTGGCTTACTCCTTGACCTTGCCCCTTAGCATTGGCACAAAACCAGTACATGAGAAGCTGGTCATACAGCCTCATGAGGGGAGACAATCCTTGTCCCAGGGTGGGAGACAATCCTTGTCCCAGGGCGGCGAGGAAGACATACAGGTGGAGGCTTCTTTGAGAGTATGAGCTGGTGTTTAATACAGCCCAGAATTTGTTCCTATTCCCAAGACCAAACGTTGAGTTTGAGATGCCAATGAGAGAAGTCTATTAATTTAAACCAGGCCCGGCTGTTTCTGAGAAGGGGAGAGAACCATCTAAAAGTAACTCTAGGACGAAGTAACTGCCCAGTGTTAGCAATACTAAAGCTGAAGTAAGCCTTGCTGTCTTTGGCTGTCATTTAAGTACATGTTAAAGCCTAGGATTTGTCACTTCATGAAGTTAAATAATTTCATTTGTGGAGCAGATCAGACAGGTCTAGGATAAATGTTAAACCACCCTCTGCCCCTATCTTCAATTATCTTCTCATTCATTTAAGTCATTGTTTCATAAAGTGTGGTCCCAAACTAGCAACGGCAGCAGCACCTGGAAGCACATTCCTGCCTCACTTCCTGAGCCAGGAACTTAGAGGCAGGCAGGACCCAGGAACGCGAGTTTTCATAAGACCTCCACGTAGAGAGACATCAAAGTTTGATAACTATTGCACCAAGACACAGCTATGCCTGTGACCCCTCATTTGGTGGTTTTTACAGGATGTTTCTGAGAAAGTGAGACCAACAGGCATGATTTGAAATATAGATGCACATTTTGGAAATCATTTTTACACATTGCACATCTAAAATGAGTCAACTGCTTAATTTACTTGGCATAATATTGAGTGGTACTAACCATGCTTCATGTAATGGATAATATGTATTTAGCAGCGGGTAGGAACAGATTCTACGATCAGTGAGTTCAAGGTTCAAATATCTGTTCTTTAATGGCATCTGTTCTTTAATGTTCATTTAATGGCAGCGTGACTTCAGACAATCGCTCAACCTTGCTATGCCTCTGTTCTCTCACTCTGAAAAGGGGAAAGAGTACCTACAGCACGGGGTTGTTGTGAGAATTAAATGTTATAATTTGTGCTACTAAACATGTTCAATACTCATCATCATTACTTCAGTCTGTTTATCCGTGTGCTTGATAAGTGTGTGGTTACATATTGTTTCTTTAGGAATGTTTACAAATGGGCACAACAGACTTTTTATTTTTTAAAAACTGGTATATCTTAAATAAGGAAACATAGTGTTCATTAAATGAGAAGTGCTAATGTAAGTGATAAGTCTGCTACAGATGACCTGGCTTCTGAGAAAGGGCTAGAAATGGCTTGTTATGTACCTATACCACTCACAGTGTTTCACATGCATCCTTACTTAATCCTCCAATCAAACCTATGAAATAAGCACAATTGTTATCCCCAGTTTACAGGTGAGTAAAGGAGAGAGTGGATGCCTAGCTGGAGGTCCAACAGCTCTGGTGAAGTGGAGATCATAACAATAATAAATGTATCTCAATATGCCTTAAACACTAAGAGAGCAAAACTGCATGGAATTTCAAGAGTTGTGGAAATGTTGGTTTCTCCTTAAATGTTTGCTTGCTTGTTCTTGCAAAATGCACGCACAGATAGTCTGTAGCAGGGGTCTTAACAAGATTATCAGCACTCTGCTCAGCCACACAGACCACAATAGCAAGCAGACTGCTCTTTTTAGCACAGCAAACTATGGGGCTGATCTATTTATCTACTTTCAACAAAGACATTATGTTTCGGTCTTCATTCCCAAGCAAAAGTTAATCTAGAGTAAATATGTATAAAAGAAGTATTGCCATTTCAGAACTTCAAACAGGGGTTCCTCAGGTGTGGCCTGAGGATCATGTTCATCATGACCATCTGGACTAGCTGCTAAAAAACACAGATTCTTGACTCACACTCCAGATCCACTGACTGGAATTTCTTCAAGCCAGTCATACAATACCCATTTTCACCATCTGTTCAGGTAATCTTCTATGCATAGGCAAGTCCAAGAACCACTACAATCAATGGTTTTGGTTTTTAACATGTAACTGCAAATCGCAGGTAGCTGATCAAAGCCGTCTGTTCAGTAACTCTGTGATCCAGCTGCTTTTTCCCACTCCAAGTGCTCCACCTGAGCTGTCATCATTTCTCACTCAAAATCACTGCAGCAGCCTTGCACTGGGCCCAACAGCACTGCATGGGCCACAGGCCACACTGCTCCCAATCGTAAATCTCATTAGGCAATTCTCTTGCAGAAGCCACGGCTCCCCTGTCCTGAAGACAAAGTCCAAATGCCTTAGCATGATTTAGAAATGCTTCATAATCTCCCAGTTTATCCCTACCGCACCCCCCAGCCAGCAGAACCACTCACTAGTTCCTGAAGGTGCACACTACTTCTAGACTCCAAGTTTTCACACATGCTGTCCCCTCTTCTTGGGTTATTTCCCTGTCCCCGTGGGCCTGGCTAACAAACACCTGTTTACTCTTGACCTTCCCTTTCTTCAGGCAGGAAGTCAGGTGTCCCTCCTCTATGCTCTCACCCCACCCAGAATTTAACAAGCATGTATCATATTGCACTGCAATTACCCCTTGCTTTTAACGCATTTGCTAGTAAGCAGCCAGTTCCTTGAGGGCTTGTTCATCATTATATCTAGTGTCTAGAGCAGGGTTTAGCACACAGTAGGTGCTGTTACTTTGAAAGATGTCACAGTTGTAAAAGTTCATCCATTCTAGATTGAGTTAACTTCTTCTTTCTCCTACTTTCATGGGTTGACAGATCAGTGTTATTTATAATAAATCAGGACAAAAATATTCTCTCCATTTCTACCTCCACCCAATATGCCAGAACTCTTAAAACTCAAGTTTTCTTACCCTTATACTAGCATGCAAGAACTATTCAGACTGAAAAGCCTTCTGTCTTCCTTATCACTACATTCCCAGGGCCAAGCACAGTGGACTCAGAGTATTTCCTGAATGAGGGGAGAAAGGTCCTGAAAGAACTTACAGATGTGACTGTGGAAAACTGTCACTAATTTTTGAGAAATCTCAAAAGGAAGGGTTGTAGATAGCTCTGAAACCACAAACACCTAAGTTTGATGTTACTCTCCAGTGACACTGTACAAAAGGACCCTCAGTGTGGCAAGAGCGAGCCAGTAAGAGTTCACTGAGGACCAGATAGGAAAAACAATTCTCACTTCCTTTTCTGAAAGAGGTATAATCACCACATAAACTACATATCTGGGATTCAGTAGGCATTCAGTACAAACATTAGGATATTCTTATGAACAAGGCTGACATGTGTGCACTGGCTGATAGCACAGCTCAGTACCCAAAGGGTATTGACTAATGGACTGCTTGTCAGCCTCCAGGGAAATCCCCAGTAACCTGTCACCTGGCTCTGCCCTTACTCTTATCCTATTTAACATGCTTATTAATGACATAAATGCAAACATGGAAGGCACAGTGCCGATGGCAGAATACACATCACACAAACCCTAAAGAGATAACAAATACAATGAATGACAGAGTCAAATACTAATGCCATCAGCCACTGTATATTCAAAGCCTCTTCTGTCAAGACGTTCACATGTGCCATATCCTTTCATCTTTCCTCCCAAAGACACACAGGGTAAAAAGGAGGAAACCAAGGTGCTCAGAGGTAGACAGACTCAACCCTAAGTCACAGGGCTAGTAAATAGCTAACTTGGCTGACCCCAAAGTTGGCTATCTTTTCTGCCCTCTCTGCTTGGTACCTCATGAGCAGAATTCATGAGAATCCAGGAACTGGAAACCAAGACAATGACATTCAGTTTAGTCCATTTCAAAAATAATATGTGCTGAACTTTGCATGGGGGTAGGGTTTGAAGAGACAGAGAAACACTTGGAGCTGAACTACATGAACAAGTAGGATATGAGAAAGGTAATACAGAGAGAGGGCTCTCAGGGAATACAAAAGAGGGAGAAATGTTCTCAACTGGGATGGGGGAACCCGTTATAAAAGAGATCACCTGAGATTGGCTAAAGCACAAAGCACTGAAACATGTGGTTGGGTGTGGAAGGGAGCCGGCTTTAGGTGAAAGGGACAGTGCAAATTACAACAGAGGAAAGAAATCACAAGACATGTACAAAATGTATTGTGTTCCTCATTTGGCTGGAGTATAGCAATCGGGTGAGAAAATGCAGGCAAAAAAAAGTGAGTTGTAGACAGTTGGAAAAGGTGAAAGCCAAGCCATGCTTTGAGCAAGAGGCAGCCATGACTTATAGAAGGCAAGAGGGAGTCATGGTAAGTTTCAAATGAAGTGGTAACAGAACGATGCTTTTCCAAGCTATTGTGACAGCAAAATCTGAAGGAGAGACTGGAGGTTGCATGATAATTCAGGTGTTATTACAGTCAAATGGGTCATATGGAGAGGGGGAAAGAGTCCCTTGCTGCAGATTCCCTTCCCACATAGCTCTTAGGTTCATAAAATTCAACTGCATAGGTTTAAAATCACTTAAAACTCCAAACGAACAGAAGATTTAAAACAGTTAAAGTATAAAGTAAGTTAAACATTAAGAAACACCTTTATCTTATGCTACATGTTTGACTGCAGGGTGACTCACGTAAAAGAACAATTGCATGGAGACAGGTGTGTTTTCTATACAACAAAAAGTGGAAAAACAAACACAGCAGGACTTATTTTAATCAAATGAAAGGAAAAAAGTCTCTCATATTGCATAAAGAATTTGGGAAAAATTGAATATTATGATAGAATGGTCTGAGATGTTGCTCCAACATTATTGCTAGATTTACCCCTTGTGTATCTTTTAATGAGCTTTTCTGTTTTGTTTTGTTTTTTTTTTTTTTGGCAAGAACAAATGCCAATAAAATTAAAACATAATCTGGGTAAATTCTGGCAATTTCTGGCACATGCACAGAGCATGACAAGTAAAGCAAATGCAAAAATGGAAGACCTAGTGGGGTTTGTTTTCATTCTGACATGTGTTCAAGGAATAAAGTGAGAAGGAGAGAGACAGGATAATGACGTCACAGGGAAGTGTTTCCAGAAGGCATGAACACACAGCAGGGAGATTCCTGGATTGGGGGATGGGCTCAGAGGAAAGCAGGTGCTAGGCAGGTGGAGCCACTCCCACACTCCCGCACTGCCAGCCCGGAACACCTATTGAAGTTCCCAGAGCCCAGTGTCTGCCTAGGGAGAGGACAAGCACCTAGGGCACCGTGTGCTCCCACTTTGGATCCAGGAAGGGAGGCAAGGAGTTCCAGCCTCAGCAGCAAGTCCCTGCATTGCACCCCACACCATTACCAAATGAAAATTATTAGAACTCTCAAACTTCTGAGCAAAATGTGTTTTAACACCCTCCCCTCCAGTCCCCCCAAGAATGCCTCCTACCAATAATCCCACTGTGGGTTACAGCACTCTCAAAAGTGAAATTGTGAAGCACACTCACGATTAGCTCGGGCTCTGCACACAAACCATGCTCTGCATTTCCATGGACTCCCTTTCCGGAGCCTTCCCCAGGATCTCAGTCCTCAGTGAAGTCTGGCACTGAGCACATGTTCCCAGGCCAACCCTCTGCTTGCTCAACTACTCTGCCCCGCCCCTCTCCACAAGTTAACTTTTAAATTCAAGTGGACTCAATGTTCTCTGCTTTCTCCACCCCTACCCTCCCCGCCCTACAATGTTCTATGAAAAACCAAAACGGAATGGAAAAGCAAAGCAGAGCGCTGCAACCAAATTAAGGCCACTTTCCATAGGACCTCCGGAGAGGGTGTGCATTGCAGAAAAAGGCAAAGACACTTTGCACAGGCTAGTTTGAAAATACCCTCAAACAACTAAATACTATCCTCTTAATTTCAGTACCCTACACTTACAAGTACCCTATATGAGACAAAACTAACAAAGCTCAAATGGAACAAGACTACAGAAGTTGAATTTCAACACGACCTTGGCAAACAGAACCACAGAAAAGTCTTTCAGGCTCTGTTGTGTCTACTCATTCTCCAATGTCTCAAGGAGCTGCCGAGGACCAGGCACTGTGCTAATTAAGGGGAACACATTGGAAAAGAAAACACAGCTCCAAGACCTTACTTTCCCCCTTGATAAAAGTATTTTTAAAGTGAAAGCACGGGATAAAACACATAATTCAATACAGAAGTGACCCCTAAGGGAGGGAGCTTAGTGGTGGCAATTCTTAGAGTGGAAGGTTGCATCACAAGCCTCTGCTTCATTATCATGTCATCCAAAGAAAGAGAAAAGGCGTGGTGGGGAGGGGAGAGGAAAGGAAAGGAAAATAAAGAAATACAGAGATAGTCACATCCTAGCAAAGGTATAATTATGAAATATAGACTGAGATAATAACAACATAATTCTTCAAAATCCTCTAAGGGCATACATCATATTTAAGTTAACAATAGCATGTAAACATCAAATTTTCCAGTGTCTTTGCACTTAAAAAATCTCTTTTACCCTTTGTAGGTATCAGTGTCATACTACAATCCTTGACGCCCTTCCTAGACCTATGCAGCTTGAGTTGCATAGTTTTCCTCTGTACTCCTGTGGGATCCTCTATTTCCCCCAGAAACCCACAACAGTGTACAGACATTCCTGGCTTACTATTGTATCTCAGTGTTTGGTGCATCAAAAAGTACTTGTTGAGAAAACAAATGAGCAGCATTACTGGGTTCCATTCTATTGCATGGTGGCTGAGACTGATGGGAAAAGGAAAGGTGGAAATGCTAAATTGAAGAATCCCACCCAAATCTCAAGAATGACCTACTTTGCACAAGCAAAATCCCTTTACTGAGTCCCTGTTTTTTGGACTTGGCAGAATACAAGATAATGACTGCAGATCCTACATCACTGCTAGGAATGCACCAATGCTTCTATGCCTGTGGCATAGATCCCTCCCTTCTCCCACTAACTACTGGGGGTTTGTGAAGGGTAAAGCATCGGCTGTCACGCAGTAATGCAGTACCAGGTTCAGGCATAGCCTCCATCTCGTAAGAACAGGCAGGTCTGCCTGTAGTCTAAACAGGAATCAGATCTTCCTTGAAGAGGCAGGGCCCACCTATCTCAGAGCTGAGTACAAGAAGCCAAGGACCCAGAAGATGTGATTTCCCTGGATAATGTTGCCACCACACAAGGGAACATCCCTTGCTCTGAAAATGCCACAAATCTCCCCTGATTTCAAAGGATTCAGAACTGCGAAGACCTCTCAACAAGCTCCTCAGAGTCAACAAAAGAACACCATCCACACTCCTGACAGCAGCACCAAGCACCTAACAAAAACTTGATAAACTGTGCAACACCAGAGCATGCAGATGCAAGTCCAATAACAATGGAACAGAAAGTGGGGCATTATTTTGGTCACGGGCCCACAGAATGTGTATGAAAGGTCACCATGCTTGTGGAAATGCAGCTAAGGTTTTAATTTTTGCCTTGAAATTTTACCAAAGAAGGTTTATTCCATCTAGACCATGTGAATGATATTGCATCTGAAATTACGTCTAGCAAAATATATTCAGTATGTGAGGACCTATACTGACTGCACTTCTAAACCTCTGAAGGCCTCATTTTAAACCATATTCAACAAACATCCTTCCTTTTCTAATTCAAGTGAATTGGTACAGTCTTTGTTCTGCATGCCACATTCTTTCCAGGGTAAACAGATGGAAGGGAGAGAATGTGCCAGAAAGAAAATGAAAATGAAAATGACATTAAAATAAAAATAAAGCTGCAGTGTATAATCTGGGTCAACTCTTCCTGCATTTTAAAAATCAGCACCAGCAGGCTCTGTGCATATGGCATTGGTTTTACTTTTTTTTTTTTGACTCAGATGTCACACAGGATTAGTGCAAAAGGAAAAATCCCAGCATGGGGCCTATTTTTACACAGATTAATCAATCATTTCCCATCTCTTCTCCCATCATTTCCCAAACTTTCAACTTAATGAAATTACTCTGTTTTCAAAATATGTCATTTACTGTACTCTGAATGGAAATTCTTTCAGGAAAGGAAATGAGCTGAAAATCTGAACCTAGATTTTAGTTGTCACATTTTTAATTCAACTTATAAAATTAACTAGAAGTATGCAATAGATAAACTATTTTTATCTTACGTATCCATTGTCGTATTCTACATATTCATTCTGGCAAAACAATTATTGGCAATATAAATACATATGGTTATTTAGCGAAACATAAAGTGATACAATTAAGAAGAAAAAAGCCTACTTTATATATCATTTTTGTAGCTATATTCTCATGTGCATTGAATCTCATGATTTCCATCAAAATGCCAAGCTCAATAGGTTCTTAGTATTTTATATGAAATATGATAGGCTGAATGAAATCAAGCCAAAGAGTGTGTCCCTTGACCATTAAGTATTATAACAATGAAGATGATGATGATGGTGCTTATAATAATCATAATACAATGGCAGCTAATATTGATGTGCCCTTCCTTATATCACTGAATTTTCAAAGCAGCTTTTTCTGATAGGTACTATTATTATCTACACGGTACAGAAAAGGGAAGTGTTTTAGAGAAGAGATTCAGATATCTGAAAGTTGAAAAACATCCCAGACTATGTTAGTTTTCAGAGATGAATGGGTGAGAGAATTTATTATAGACACATTGGGAAAGTGATACGGGGTGAAAAACTTTTGGGGATATATCACAATATGGATTCCAGATCTTGAAAACCATGAGCTCTACAGAATTTACAATGTACCTTTGTTTGTCCACTGTTACTTCTACTGACGGAAATTTTATTTACGAAATGCATACATTTATAAACCTCTTGAGGCCCCCTTTTAAAGTATGTTTGACCTGATCTTGGACTTGGAACTTTCAACACTTAGGTCATTTAAGGCAAAAGCCCAAAGTTTGACCCCAGTGACAAAGTCTGGGACAGAGTAGTCACCAGTACATTCACATTCTTAAAGGGTGGCACCTTTTCAGCATTTGGAGCAATTGAAACTGGATCATGACTAACTGCTGGAAAAGATGACATCAAACAGCTCGTCTATTGCCTGGATGGGTCATGAGTACAGAAAATAAGAGAAACTCACAAACTAGCCTAATGATCTGTGCTCAATCTCACAGGATGAAAAATGTGTCTCTCTTGTGTCACTGTAGTACATCTTTTTCTTTAGTACTTCTAGATGCCAGCTATCTTCTGTGAATAATTTAATTTTAAAGCTACTGGACTACAGTTAGAGTTACTATTTTTGGATATCTTTCTTTTGTTTCTATTAATTAATTTTAACATCATAGGCATTAAGCATTTGCCAGCAGATGAACAGTGTTTTAAGATGATGCACGTGCTTTATAACACTACAAACACTACCTTTACACTCTTGGAATGTACAGTAAAGAGATCAAATCAGTTCATGAAAACCTTCCACATCTCAATTCCGTGGACATGAAAAGTCTCAGATTTTTCCACTGAGTGCCAACTGAGACAGGTAAATTAAAATTGGTCAGAGAGATGTGCTCTGAATAATGTTCATAGTGAACTGGCAGACATGGTCATTCTTTTTCTAATCACAGGAGCAGCCACTCTCCTGATAATAAATACATCGTGTCTCAGCCTACACAGAGGCCCAGTGCAAACTATGTGCAGTGCCAATTAGCATTAATTGTGTCTGTGCTCATCTATTCCCACAGCACACCACTGGTAAGGGCAGGCTTGGCACTTACAAATGCAATACGCGATGCTCAGTGTTAGAAGAGCATTCTAAAACATAACCATCCGTGGACAATGCTATTATTGTTGTTTTGCATGGATTTGCACAAATATAATGGTTTTTTTGTAGGCATTTTCCATGAAGTTTTTGAAGGCCCTTTGTAGTCACAGTCTTCAAAAGATTTGAGAGACTCAAATAAATTTATATTTCAATTCAATTTCCGTGAAGTTTTTGAAGTACCCTCATAGATTCACAAACAACAAGGGATATTTAAAGCAATACATATATGTATTTTTAAAAGTTTATTTATAGGCCCTGCATTCAGAATGTCTGAAAGGTAAAGTTGCAAACTTGTTTTTAGGCTACATTTTTTGCTTACCGCTACTGACTTCACACACACAGGCACACACACACACACACACACGTATAAGTGCACACGTGCACACACACACATATGTGATACACATCCTCTGTGATCCAGTATAATTCTTTACTTACTGTTTCTAATACTACTTACTTAGAAGGTAAGCTCCGTAGACTTTCATGGCAAACACTGCCTCTGCAAGCAGCCTCCCACCACAGGCCAGGGTCTATCTCTTGCAGAGATACAGTGTGTGCAGCTCATCTCTCTGTAGAGTACAGTCTCTGAGTGGGGTATCCATGGAGACCGCACCTCCTGCATGTGCAGGGCAAGGAAGTTACTGTGCTTGGCACCATAGCAACAGGAGGCAGAAGGAAAGCTGGCCTATCAGGGAAGAGCACAGTGCTTTCTCCCTGGTGACTGCAGCATTTCAAATGAAACCATCGCCCTCATGAATGGACACAAAGCATTTGAAGAAATACCAGACTGTCAAATAGAACTAAATGCCTCCACAACAATTTGACAATATTAGAGTAAAACATAGTATTTTTTACACTGTTTATAGTATCTCAATGGACAAACAAGAAATTACATCAAAACCCCACACATCCCCTAAATTCACTAGCAATCATGTGATGTTTTGAGGAAAATGCGTGGTGCTATTTTATGAATTCCAGCTATTTAAATATGCAAGGTACTTCACAGTGCTGCCTGGAAGACAGGAACGGGGAGATGTGTTGTTCTTAGGAAAGAAAATGGACTTCAGGGCTCTCTGGGACAACTCGACTTGAGAGCTTGCTCAGAAAAAAACGCATTCATTAATCTTTCCCCAAAGCCCTATATCATATCAGATTCATTTGTACTAAGGAGAAATCTTCAAAAATAGAACTAATGCAGATGAGATGGTGAGTGGGCATTCAAATGCTTAAAGTTGGGCTATTTTTAAACTTTCTTCATTTCTCACAACAATAATCAAAGTGATCACTTATTGAGCACATACTGTGTGCCAGGCAAGCACTGTCACTACAAATGTCTCCTGCAAAACACTGACACCGACTTTTGCAAAGATAAGAAAGTCCTTGCTTATCTTAGTGTTCTGCAGTATTTACATGATGCATAAACTCTGCCATATACCTAACATCTTTTATCATTCTCACAATAACATGAAAATATGATGCATTAAGTATCCCCCCATAGTGTCATTGAAAAAAAAAGAACATTTGCTTACATTACAAAATAAACTCCTCCCTCCCCCTACCTCCTCTTCCTGGTACTACTCTACAGGTGTCCTGGTCTACCCTGTCTCAGTGTCTAAATATAAGGTGAGGTAACGCTCCTCCCACAATTACTTCCCAAAAAAGAAATTCCCTTATATTAGAGTCTTCCCAAAGCTGCTTATTATAGGGCTCTTGGATAATTACCTTCTTTGAACAAAAAGTACTATTTGAAAAAAACACAGTCTGCACCGGCTTCAGTCTGTGTTAGCTTTGGCAGTCTTCAGAAGTCTACTGATGGTATTATTTAAATGAAGGAGACAAAGAAATTTTTTAAAAAACAATTTTTATAATTATTTTTATGGCATGACTCTTCTTATCTTTTAAATATGACTTTAAATAGTAGTACAGTCAGTGGTTAAGTTGTAGAGATCCAATAACCTCTATCTCTTGCTCTCTGAACCCAGCAACTGAAGAGCTCTAGATAGAGAAGACTCATATACATCTGCAGGATGAGAAAACCCAGCAGTTCCCACGCTATCCAGTGGATGCTGTGACAGCCTGCTAGTTCACCAGTGTCGCCTTCATTCTTCCCTTCTTTCATGGTGACATGTACTCATTTGACTCAGAGGTCTTAAGCTATAGTTGGAAATGCTATGTCTTGACCTTAAAATGACTGAATGAGAAGACCCCTCCTAGGCACCAAACAAATCCTTTTCCACTTCCTTCTGCCCGGCAGACGACTGCAATGTGGTCCTACATAGGGAAGCCAAGTGTTATGGTGGCAGAGCTGCCTATCAGCTTGGATCACCCAAACACCTATGTACTATTTCCAGAGACAAACATCTGTCCAGCTTTAATCACTTCATTTTGGCCTTTCTTTGTTACAGTACTTTAACTCATATCTTCACAGTACTTGTAGGCTTGAAAAAAAATCCTTTTCCAATGGGAGTATCATACTCAATACTGCCTTTTTGCAAATAAAATGGGTAGAAGTAAAGACCAATTGTTTCTGGAGAGTCAGATGAATTAAAAGTAGTTCTAGAGATAAGAAAGACTGCATAAAACTTTTAAATGATACGAGTAAATCTGCAACATTTCTAAATTAGGAATAGAGTATAAATAAGTAGGCTAATATTTTTTAAATATGTATTGACTATTTCATCCATACTTGTAAAGGTTTATTCAATTTAGCAAATAAGCATTTATAATCTCATTAGGAAAATGATGCGGGGGTCCTTACAGTCTGTCATATATACTGCATCCCGATAGTTTTCTCTTGTCTCCTCTGCCTCTATCTCAGGCTAAGTGTTCTAGTCACCTCTGGATAATCCAAACTCCACAGAGGGACCTCAAGCACAGATCAAATCCTCTCTCCCCCTTTGAAACCCTTCAATGTCTTCACGTTACTCAATCTACACAGACCTCAATTGCTATCACTAAAACTTTTCTTTTCCAGATTTGCTGCTCTACTCAGCACCTGTGGCTCTTCTCCAATTATCCCCAAGCCTGAAAGAAAATGGCCAAGTTCTCGGCTCAAATATCATTTCCCCAGACATCCCCCTGCCCTGTCCCTTGCAGCTCTCTATCATATCATCTAGTTCTACTGCCACCATCTGAACTCAACTTGCTGCATGCTAGTGGATCAGCCATCTCCCCATGTTAAGGTAGGCCCCATGAGAATAGGCATCTTGCCTTTTACTCCCCTCTCCATAATCCCTGGATCAGTGGTGTTAGCAGAGTGAATGCCTACATAAATATCTGCAAATAGGAGCTAGTTAAATGTATATCCAAGATTCAAACCTAGATTTAGCAGTAACCTCTTCTTGCTATGTAGTAGAGAGAGACTTCACTTTCATTTAAACTCTCACATAGTGATCACCTTCATGCAATGCTTCCAGAACTCCTGTCCATGCATCTGGGTATGCAGGCTCACTGCATCCATGTTTTATAAGTATTACTCACTAAACCATGGTTTATATTCAGGTAGCTGACTGATGTCCTTTTGCTGCCATTAGATACAGATTTAGCTAGCAGAAGAACTGAATCACTGGATAACCCAAGTGAACATACCATGCAGTACAATATAGAACTTCTTGTGAAACAACTCTACAGTATACCAAAATGCCACACAACCAAATGTACTAGTAACAAAAATAATGCAGTCAAGGTACTTATCATTCCGGCTCCTCCCCAGCCAGTGGCTGTGTTCCTCTGCCGAGGGTCTTGGCTTCTTCACCTGAGTTCTCTCCCTCTGGGTTCTGGGTGATTTGGCCTTCCTCTGGCTCCTTCAGGATGTGGGAATGAGCCCAAACTGTTGCTAAAGCCAAATATTTCACCATACTCTGTTGGATCCTTTTAACCATGCCAATATCCATTTAGAAAAAAAAAAAAGCCCAACTTACAGTATACATCAGAATAACATACAACTCATGATGTATAAATTTGTGTATAAAAGGAATGTCAGGTCTATTTCTGTCACAATGACAGTTGATAACTCTGTGGAATGGTGGGTGTGTGGTCCGTGGAACGAATGCTTTGTTTTCAACACATTAGCATATTTACCAAGCCCTTGGCAGGCCCCCAAATCAGTGGCTAAGAACACTGTACATGCAATAAATCCAAGCAGACCTGGGATTTAGATGACAGTTACTTTGGGGGAGAAGAGGATAATTCACTAATTCTTAGGGAAAATCCATTAAAGGTCCATTTGGCCTCATTAAATCAATCTGGTACATCATCAAAAGCCCAGATGGGAGAGAGGCATGAGAATGAATACATGATTCTACCATTAAGAGAAACACTTAAGTCCACTCATCACATTTAAGCTTTATTTTAGTGATTTGGTCCCTGCTGGGCAGAAGTGATAGACTATAATATAGTCCATTATCAAACATTATCTGCTGTATCTTGGGTGAGAATTCTTTCCCTAGGAGTCAAAGGAAGTTTCAGAGATCCATGCCAGTATAAATGCAAAGGATCTTGTTTAATTTGATAAAGTTTAATGATCTTCATTAAGAAAGTATTCATGGTGGCAGCATTGTGGTGCAGTGGCTTAAGCTGTTGCTTGCGAAACTGACGTTACACATCAGAGTGCCAGTTTGAATTCCAGCTACTCTACTTATAATACAGCTTCCTGCTAATGCACATGGGAAAGCAGCAAAAGGTGATGGCCCAAGTAGCTGGGCCCCTGCCACCCACATGGGAGATTCAGATGGAGTTTCTGGATACTGGCTTCTTCCTGATCCAGATTTGGCTGTTGTGGCCATCTTGGGAGTGAACCAGCAGATGAACGCCCTCTCTCTCTCACTTTTACGGAAGTAAATCTTATTTAAAAGAAAGCATTTAGGATACTAAGGCAGCACATAAAACATTTTGATAAGTAGAGAAAGGACTGGCTCATGAATAAACAGAGATCACTGAGGACCTTAACATTCCTTTGATGTTCAGGTCCTCATCCTCCTGGTTTATTTTACTGATCTGCATCCAAACAGCCTTAATGTGTTCAACTTTCTGTGCTTCACTGAAGTTATAATGAGGCTCATTGATTTTTTTATCAGCAACAGCCAGTATAATCTACATATGGATTGTATCTGCTAATATATAAGAATTAATAAGCATTTTAGGGCTCTACAAAGATTAAAGAAAAATAATTCATTCTTTATATCAATACATCTTTCTTAATTGCTACATTCCCCTACTGCAATTAAAATTACTCCTTTGGAGACAGATCTTAACAACTATCACAGTAATTAAGAGTTTGGAGAAAGGCTACCCTGTTTAAAATCCATTTACAAACTACACAACACTGGATAAAGTATTTAATGCCTCTGTGCCTCAGTTTCCCTGTCTATAAAATGGGAGATAATAATATTAGGATTAAATGAGTTAGAATTTCTGCATGGGACAGTCAGAACTCATAACTATCAGATCAAAATAATTTTAATGAAATCAGAGTGCAACCCAAGTTGACAACAACATCTAATATATCCTTCCAAATATTTTCATAAGGCTTTCAGTATTTGAAACAGATTACATCCTATATTTGAGGCTGGGCTTTGCTGCTGGAACACTTTTGCTTATAACTGGTGAGCTATCAGAAAAGTGCCTTGTCAAAGAATGCAGTTTCCATATATCAAGATCTTCCCTTTAAGCACTAAAATTTTAATTTTTATGCTGCATAAAAATATTTGCAAATGCTTAAAACATTTTTCTGGCTTGATACGCATCATTTTCCACCTACTCTACCATCACAATGACTTGATCTATTTTTAAGTCAATTATGGCAGTAAATGTCACCATGTGGTAAAAGTTGGCAATGATCTAAAACACTTAAAAAGCTACTAGGCTTTTCTGTAGTCTTATTTCTCTGCTGTTTTATATACTCCCATATCCTTGCTTGATGTCAAACTATCACCTTTGAATTCACATTCTTATCAAAGGGTCCTCCTGTAGCAAGTATTCTTTCATTTACGTAAACTGGGGTAATGTGATATGGAAACCTTGAGAGGAATTCTTTTTTGCCAGATCTAACACTTTCTATTCATTAATTTCATCTATTTGTTTTTTGACAACCCATTTTACAGATGCAGAACATAAAGTTCTAAGAAGATAACTAGTAGCTGAAGGTCACAGAATCATTAAGTAGTAATATGAAGATTTGAACCTAGTGTGTTAGACACCAGGGTGTTAGAAAGCACTCCCCTCTTCCCAGTGCACACACCCATACTTCACCCCACCACAAACAACATGCATCCAGGCACCTTTGCCCCACAAATAGGAAAAGCTGGGCAACCTTGGGAGAAGTTGTGTAAATTGAAGCTCTCATTTCTCCCCTAAGAAGCTCAAGTTGTTATGTAAGAATGGCCTATTCCAGGTAAGTTGTCTTGCTGTAACTTTGAAGTGAAAACAATGCTCCTGATAAGAACAGACACATCCAGGGTCTCCCGTCGTGTGTGCTGGAGCCTCTATTAATGGAACTGGTGCTGATTAATTTCACTAACCTACTTGATGCCTTCTGAGTTTTCTAGCAAATGCCTCTGAATGTGGGAAACTGCTTTTTTTGAAACAGCCAATCCTCCTCTATTGTTGTGAGGTTATTATAGTTCAGCATGTGGCCAGGTCTCCAATTTCAATAGCTGGGTGGTGTCTGATGACAAGCCAACACTAACATCTTTCAACTTCAGATTTTAACATTTCAGTGCCTAAAGTGGATTAAATTATTGTGACCCTAATCATTTGCTTTTTTTTTTTTTTTACTTTTTACATTTTCTAATTATTTAAAACTTGTAATTATTTCTCCACCTCTCCAAATAGCCTTACGGACAAAGGATTTTGTATTTCTATTTGCAAAACAATGACAGGGGATCTTTTGCCTGCCAGGGTTAAACACTCCCTAAGTAGTAAATCATGCTGGAAAGGTAGCCTGGGAATGTCATTAAATGTAGGAAGGCAGTGATCCAATTAGGACTTTCTTTTCTGGGCAAATACAGTCTCATCAGGAAACTGCAAAGTAAATATAGGACAGGCACCTAGGAGAAGGAATGTTGCCATCCCAGATGCCTCAAGAAGTTCCCAGCTGAAATGCTTCCATTCCGTTTCCTTCCATCTATACTGGCACAGATTTATCATGGACAACTCTGCCTTGAATTACAAGCTCCCTAAACGCAGGGTGGACCTGAGCTCATCTTTGTCCTACCTTCCCCACACTAAACATGATCCCTTGGATACAGTATTCATTCTATTCCTCATTTAAGTATTAATTGGACACCTACTTTATGGCAGATACAACACTAGACTCTGGAGAGTCAGCCTTGAATGTTTTGCTGAATTGTCAATAAAAGGGAAACATGAAAATACGAGGACATCATCCAACAGGGCTGCAGGAATGTTTCCTTTTGCTCTGCTGGTGATAATTTTTAATTAAATCTGCATAGGCATTAAGTGACAGAGCCAAAATGACAGAAGGCTCACAGCCTCCAAGAAGCTTCCAAAATGAGTTCCTGCCTGGCTAGAAGGGCTTCCCTGCTGCCTGTGTCACAGGGACTTGCTGGCAGGGAGCAGGCCTGCTTGGTTCACAGTTCCCTTCCCAGCATCCGGTGACATATTTCCCGTCTCCTTCTGCATCATGTGCTCAGTGAACATTATGAGCTCTTTATCTTAATGACGAAAGGGGCATTTCGATAACCACTTTCTGAACAGCAGTGTTTCAGAATCTAGAACAGGGACCTAAAATTAAATGGGCGTAGGTTACTTAATGTTAAAGAGCCTTGAACATCTGAATAACAGCCACTAATTGCTTGCTATTTTAATAAAATGCTATTAGCTCTAATGAGTCAATTTATTTTCAAAAAAAAAAAAATTGGAGCATACATCAAGAGCTAAAGATGGGTTTTAGCTGAGTGGTAATGGTCTCTTGGGACTTATGGAAGAAGCAGGAACAGTTCAACCTGAGGGTAGCATCTTCCTGTAGTTCAACAGATTATGTCTCTGCCTTTGATAAGTTTGAGAGTCATCCAAGGGACTTGCTTCCAGGATTTCCTCTCTTCACATTTAGGAATCTGACAGCTTGATACTGCCACAAGTTCAAAGAACCATAAATAATGATGCAGGTTTTTCTATTCTCTCAAATTCAAAGAGCTTACTGTACAGAATTGAGTCCCACTCAAAAGCTGCAGGACTTTTTCAGTGATGACACTGGGAATTTCAGGCAGCTAAGAAATCAACTTTAAGGATGCCTTTATCTTAATCTTTATCTTAAATACAAAATCAAACTACTTAGGTGATAGTTATGTCTATGAGCAATTAAATCAGAAGCAGCTGACAAAAAGGTTGTTGTAGGCTCCACCTTTAGGCAAAGGTCATTAAATTAGGATTCACAAATCGTAATAAAGGAGAACCCCTGAAATAGAATGTGATAGTTAATGCTTATGGGCATTGTTTAATAGAATATGAGTCCACAGCCTTCATCATTCTCACAGATCCATGAATTATGATAGCATTAAGAAAAACTTCCTTTCTGTCCTTCCCCCTCCCTCCTTTCCATTCTTTTGTTCCTTCAATTTCTTCATGAAGATCCAAGGCTATACTGATTCTCACAAGATGAATGGCTGATCTTTAGAAACTAGGGACCTGTTCAGTGTGAATTCTGTATACACTGTTTTGTCTTCAGTCTTATGTTGATAATGTTGATAGGTGGTTGCTTTTACTTGATGACAGATAAGGAACAGCAGTGATAAGCTTAGCTCTCATTCAAACTTAGTTTTTTCTGTCCACATCACACTTGTCTCACTTTTACTGTTTCCTCCCATTGCCAACACCCTGAAATGAAATTACATGGTGAAGGGGAAGGATGGTAACAAAACCAAAATCATCTCAGATTGCTTTCAAATCCTACAATACTTTATGATGAAAACTACTTTCTCTCTACAATCCACTGGGCTGGGCTTCTTTCCTTCGCCATTGTATCTTCCCTGTCCCATGGCCTACTTTTGCAGCTGAGGTCAGCAATCATTGACTGAGCCCCTACTAGCCCCCAGAAACTATGTGCTGGGAATATCAAAGGAGGATGGCAGGTTCTGCTCTGAAACTTACATCTCACATGGGAGGGAAACACAGTCTGCTGGTGAGTACTTTCATATTAAAAAACATTGAGGACGTGAAGGAAGCTACACAGATGGCCAATAAGCACATGAAGGCATGTTCATCATCGTTTGCCATGGGGGAAGAGTAAATCAAAGGCATGAGATGCCACTTTCAGACTCACTAGAACAGACACCTTCAAAACAGACAAGTTATCTTTTTGAAATAACAAGTGTGATTTCAAATAACAAAATAAAAAAGTGCTAGAGATAAAAGAAAAGGACAGGGCTAAACTGGAATTCACATAAACGCTGGTAAGAATGTGGTGTAGTTGGACCACTTTGGAAAGCAGTCTGACAGTTCTTCAAAGTTAAACTCAGATTTACCATGACTCAGCAATTTCATTTCTAGGTCTACAACCAAGAGCACTGAAAGCATGTTCTAACAAAAACTTGTATATGAATGTTCATTAGAACCATTATTCATAATAGGCAAAAGGTAGAGAAAACCCAAAGCTCATCAACTGATGAATGGATAAGCAAGATGAGGCTCCTATTATAGTAAGGCAAGATGTTAAAAACAGAAGCTGGAAGTAGTGGTAGTGAGGGTTACCTACACTCCCCTATTATGTATCATTCCTTTTGCTTTTCATATTATTCCAAAGTTAATGACTATTATTATTCATCATGCCTAACATTTAGGAGACATAGTATTTCCCAGCTTTAGTTTTGCTCTGAGATGAAATGTTCTTTTTGATTGACCAAATGGAAGATAAAAAATAATACATTATGATACACTATGCACATCAATTATTCAGGGAGAGCAGAAGCAAACAGAGATGCTAGCATCCAATTGAAAAGGACAAAGGACTAAGCTTTGGCACCATTAAAATAAAACCATCTGTAGTTCCTTGCACAATCATGTCATCACCAAACAAAAATTAACAGACAAATGGAATAAAGGAGGACTTGTGTAAGCTGTTAATCAGTCTTTTCAGGCTGATTACGCATAGTACAATTATGGATGCAAAAGAAAATCATGCAAGATAGAGACTGTCCCCCAATACCAATGCTCACACCCTTTTACTTTAAAGTTGCCACTTCAGTATTTCTAAAACTAAATTTGTTTATATAGTGTAGATTTAGTTGTGAGATACAAAACATTTGTTTATATGTTGCTTTTTCTGAGAACTGATCTTTTCTGATGTTCATAGTTTCATACATTGCAATAATGTAGTTTGTTTATTGAACATCTCTGTATATCATAAACATACACATACACATATCATATACACATACATATCATATACATTTTAAAATCTCAAATAGAAAATGATGTAACTAAGTTAGTAAGAATGCTCATCTGTATAGATTTGCATCAAGATAACCTCTTATTTTGATAATTTGTGGTCACTTTTGATGATACCAAGTCACTTCTTGGTATAATTAAGGTAGAAGTAATTACATAGTTTAAATGTTAGATCATATAGCTTATATTCTTGAACTTTCTGTTTTTTAAAAAAAATCTCTTTATAATGGGTTTATGTTACTATACTTAATTATTAACAATCATTACAGACAACATTCCCCTCTTTGCTCCGCCTCCTTTAACAACAATGTTTCTGGAGGTCAGGTATATAGTATTAGTAATCCTTGACTGATATGATACTGCTCTGACACACGCATGCAGAGTAGTACACTTACCTGGCTTTACAAGGCCCGACTTTGACTCTTTCTTGTAGCGAGCTGACTGGATGCCTCCTTCACCAGCCACTCCAGTTGTGCACTTCTTTCTGGTAAAGTCCTCATCACTCCCAGGGCAAAAGCCAATGGGGCTGTTTCCTGTGTCTGAGGGCGTCTTCACTGGAGATACTGACTGGCTACTAGGACAGCCTGTGTCATCTAGAAGACAGGAAGCAGTAAGTGCCTCATGACAAGCAGGAAATCAATGAGGGCAAGGAAAAGGTGCGCATTGTACCCACACATGTGCATACATACACTTATGCTCATACACACTGGGACTCTGCTTACTAGGGCCCAGGTTAAATTCTTATGATAACTCTCCTTTTATTTTTCCACATTTTGGCCACTCATTAGAAAAGGAAGTAACAACTATTTCAGGACAATATTTTAAGGAACATCTTACAAGATTTAAAAAAAATTATTTATTTAGAAAGGCAGAGAGACAGAGAGTTATAAAGTATTCTTATCACACATAAATCTGTAATGTTCATCTTGTCAAAACCTAAAGACATGCCTATTTTAACTCTTCCCATAGTATAGGTCTGAGTCATATCTGTCTGTAGATTTTTGGCATGGGTTAGTAATAGAGTTCATAAGACCAACCCAAGATCATTAATGTAAACTCTTCAGAGTTGTTTATGATAGGAAAATAGTTGCTTAAACATTATGAACCATACAAGTTTTTTGATCACTGACCCATCAATTGGTTAACAGAGTTTGATAGATAAGACCTCTGGCTTTCAGAGTCCAAGGAAACAGAAAGAAGTGATCTTGCTTCACACACAACCAAATTTCTCCGGGAGTAAACTGTTAAAATGAAAATGACATTCAGATGAGAAGCACTGCCTTGCACTGCCCTAACTTTCAGGTAAGAGATTATTACCAGGTTCATGATTTTAAGCCAACATCCATGAGGTTTATTAGGCACACAGCAAAGTTGTACTGTGGACTTCTACACATGCTTTCCATATTTTTGAAAATAATTATGATGGTTTATTCTCCTGACCCTTAATGAGGAGGATACTACTGGAATTTAAAGCCAAATCAGTATCATTTAAAAGTATGCCTACTCAAACTGGTGGGTGGTATTCATTATTAAATAATTCTTTATTATACAGAAATGTTTCTTGTAGCCTGAGTCATTGTGTGAGTAAAGACATTCAGTACCAACAATTTTCATGACAATTAAATTTTTATGAAAATTAAGGGAACTAAAATAATTTGCTATTTATCAAAGGCTATCTTAAGACTCCATAGCTGGAATAAAGACAGAAACAGAACTGGGTCTGAATAAAATATGCTGATGGACTAAATTAGGAGGACTAGAATCCATCATTTTTGGCCTTTATTCATTTTTTTATAATGAAATATGCCAGTTTCTTGGAGAAAGTGAACTTGCACTAATAAAATGATTTATTTCTCTAGATGTCTATCTTTGACTCTGGGACATATTAAGTACATTTATAACCACCCTGGTCTGTTTCTGGAAGAGAATGGCTTTCAGTATACTGTTCATGATTTTGAAACATAATCTGCACTTCCCCAAGTCCTAAAGGAACTCTGGCCCTGAAGTAGAGTGAGGAGAACCCTCTTGGCTGCTCTTGCCCAACTATTTCATCACCTGCTGTCCCGGAGTTTCCCTTACATTTGCAGGTCTCAAGTTTCAACCCAAAGAAATCTGAGTTTCTGTCTAGAGGTGAAAGGCTGCTAATTATTTCCACACATTCCAGTAATTTTACAAGGCTCAACAGGCCTTCACGTTGCCTTAGGAGAGCTTTTCTTTTGATTCCTATCCCAAAGCAGATAAATTCAAACAAATCAGGTCTAATCATTTGAAACTACCTTTAAAATTATTTCCTTATGAGTCACTTCTGTGAACTACCTCTTGTAAAAGACAGATGGCTCAAATAAATAAAACTACCCTAAAAAAGTCATTTTTCTTCAAAACTCTCAGACTCAAGGGGATGAAATTAGAAAATGTCCAAATGTGTTTTATTTGGTTCATTTCCATTTTCTGGAGTTAAATAAGAAGGAATTGGTAGCTTTGGGATCCGCAAGGAGGGAAGGCCTACACTTCCGGGAATGGAGAGGCCTACTTCCAGGGAAGAAAGTCCTTGTCGAGGTCCCTGCAGATGCCTAAAGGTCAACCAATGAGGATCAGACACGCCTCAACCTTTAACTCCCATGCCCTGAATCTATAAAAGGAGCACTCCCAATCTCTGACGTGTGACTTCCCCGGCTCCTGCTCTGTTGTTCTGTTGGGACCAGTGAACCTCGCTCGGGAGCGGAACCCCAATAAAAGCCTGTGAATTAATCAATTCATCTGCCTGGGAAGATCTGTTACACGCCAGACACCTTACAGGAATATGTGCATACCATATTTTCAGTACTAGTAATTCCAAAAATTACGTGCTAGGTTCTGGTTAAAACCTGGGAGCTGCAGGCCAGTTCATGGTGCAGAAGATTAATCTTCCACCTCCCCTGTGACACCAAGGAGCCCTTCAGAGCACTGGTTGATCCCAGCTGCTCCACTTCTGATCATCCTGTTCCCTGCTAATGGACCGGAAAAAGCAACGGAAGATGACCCAAGTGCTTGGGCCCTGACATCCGCATGGGAGACCAGGAAGAAACTCCTGGCTCCTGGCTTCAGCCTTGTCCAGACCCAGCCATTGCAGCTGGGGAGTAAATCAGCTGGTGGAAGATATCTCTCTCTTTGTCTCTGTTCCTCCCTCTGTAATTCTGCCTTTCAAATAAATTAATTTAAAACAAAACAAAAACAAAGAAAACCACAAACAACAACATCAAAACCCCTGGGAATGGAAATTATTTGCAATGGCAGCAGTGTGGGAACTGTAGTTGTAACTTTCCTCTGGAGTATGGTGCCCTACAGGTCATCTGCAGAGGCAAGGAATGAGGAGATGAATACCCAAATAAATCTTTTAGCATTTCTTAGAGTATTTGAATCACCACATAAATGTCTCCTAATTGTCTACTTTATATTGAGGGTGAAGACAGGAATATAAGACATGATCTTTCATTGGTTAAACAAGTATGTAGCAAGAACTGGCACTGAAACACCCACAGGTACTACACCTAGTCTCCATGCTGATGGAATTTATAAATGAGCCCAAAGGTATATGTGTATCATTTATGGTACAGTTCTTATGAAGTGGCACATCTATTAAAGTAAATTCATTACAAAAAAATTGGTGAGTTACCAGAAAAGCCTGGTTTGCCTGTGGGCAAATGACACCAACATGACTACAGGGATCTGGCTTTGGAAGGAGTAAGGCCATGAGTTTACTTACTCTACAGGCTATATCTTAAGTTAAGTAGGACTCTGACAAAAGCACAGAGCTTCATGTGCCAGTCATCTGGTGCAGTAGATGCAGAGGTGGTTACGTTTCCATCAAGTCTTGCTGAGGGCCAGTTTTCTGCCCTCCTCCCTTCTCTTCCTCTTTTTGGCCACAGATGAAAGCTGACCACCCATTCAGATGAAGATAACACTCCTTTTCAAAATTCCATGTACAATTT